>NW_027315768.1:25558904-26078904 GCF_026437365.1 Eucyclogobius newberryi
CCTGATAGGCCTCCTTCTTCAGTCTGACGGCATCCCTTACTTCCGGTGTCCACCACCGGGTTCGGGGGTTGCCGCCACGACAGGCACCGGAGACCTTGCGACCACAGCTCCGCGCAGCCGCAACAACAATGGAGGCGGAGAACATGGTCCACTCGGACTCAATGTCCCCAGCCTCCCCCGGGACATGGGAGAAGCTCTCCCGGAGGTGCGAGTTGAATACCCTACTGACAGAGGGCTCCACTAGACGTTCCCAACAGACCCTCACAATGCGCTTGGGTCTGCCAAGTCTGTCCGGCTTCCTCCTCCGCCAGCGGATCCAACTCACCACCAGGTGGTGATCGGTTGACAACTCTGCCCCTCTCTTCACCCGAGTGTCCAAGACACGCGGTCGGAGGTCTGATGACACGACAACAAAGTCGATCATTGACCTCCGGCCTAGGGTGTCCTGGTGCCATGTGCACTGATGGACACCCTTGTGCTTGAACATGGTGTTCGTTATGGACAATCCGTGGCTAGAACAGAAGTCCAATAACTGAACACCACTCGGGTTCAGATCGGGGAAGCCGTTCTTCCCGATCACCCCTCCCCAGGTGTCACTGTCATTGCCCACGTGGGCGTTGAAGTCCCCCAGTAGAACAACGGAGTCCCCGGTCGGTGCACTGTCCAGTACCCCTCCCAAGAACTCCAAGAAGGCCGGGTACTCTGCACTGCTGTTCGGCCCGTAGGCCGCCACAACAGTGAGAGACCTGTCCCCCACCCGAAGGCGGAGGGACGCGACCCTCTCGTTCACCGGGGTAAACTCCAACACGTGGCGGCTGAGCTGAGGGGCTATCAGCAAGCCCACACCAGCCCGCCGCCTCTCCCCGCGGGCAACACCAGAGAAGTGGAGCGTCCAGCCCCTCTCGAGGAGATGGGTTCCAGAGCCCAAACTGTGCGTGGAGGTGAGGCCGACTATACCTAGTCGGTATCGCTCAACCTCCCGCACAAGCTCAGGCTCTTTCCTCCCCAGCGAGGTGACGTTCCATGTCCCCAGAGTTAGTCTCTGTGTCTGGAGATCTGGTCGCCGAGGCCCCTGCCGTCGACTGCCGCCCAGATCTCTCTGCACCGGCCCCTTATGGATCCTCCTGCGGGTGGTGGGCCCACGGGAGGGCGGCCCCACATTGCTCTTTTGGGCAGTGCCCGGCCGGGCCCCGTGGGGTAAGACCCGGCCACCAGGCGCTCGCCATGGAGCACCCATCCCAGGCCTGGCTCCAGGATGGGGCCCCGGTGACGCCGATCCGGGCGACGTAAACGGCCTTGTTTTTGTCGTCATCATAAGAGGCTTCTGAACCGATCTTTGTCTGACCCGTCACTCAAACCCCTCCACCACGTTAAGGTGTCGGTTCAAGGAGAGGATTTTTACATTTATTTATTCTTATTCTTTGAGTGTGTAACTTTGATGAACACACATTTTCAAACATGGCATGGCATTGTCTTTATATTTATGTTAACATTATTACCACTTTGCTTTCTTTTTCCTACACACCAAGTTTAAATGTGCCTGATGAACTACAACAATACATTTATGGCATGACACTTTTATACTTTATTTTTTGAGACAATTTACAAAAAGACACAATCTCTAAAGTTTAGTGGAGGCACAAATATTATTGGTCAAAGAAGCGGACATGAAACGCAGACTAAATGCCATAATTAGCATTGAGCGTGGACTTCTCACATTCACTCTATTAAAATGTTGATTGACATTGATTCATTTGACAAAGAGCAAATGCAGGAGAAAAAGCTGAGGAGTGTCCTGGGATCATCGATTGACCCTCTCTGAAAATAGAAGGCCATATTCACTGACGTGGAGGAAGTGTTTTCCATCAGTTTGATTGAAAAAAAATCTTCATGGCGTTTTGATTGGCAGACAGGACACAGACAGTCAAACATCTGCTGTGCATGTGAGAGAAATCCAAGTAAAGAGCTGGATGACATAAATATACCTTTCCTATAAAGTGGGCGATGGTCAAGAGGAGGAAGGGAATTTCTTAATGACAGAAATAAATTGCATTATAATTACCTCTTGGAAAGATGTGGTGAACCCGAAAGAATAAGGCCGTGTATCTGTTAACTTTTTAACACATCACCGCTGTGGTTTTGACTCCTGGCCCTGACCATTTGTGAATAGCTCTCACGAGAATTCATTCTGGCCAGGCTCCCGCTGTTTGGGCCCAAGACTGGACCAATCACAGGGCAGCATTTTGATGTGGGCCAAAGCCAAAGGTGAAGCGCCTAAATGGAAGACGTAAACCTATTTGAGCAGAAATACGGACTACGGATTTTATTATCATCATTTTTTTCAAAAACATGTGAAGGGAAGCCATTTGTGGAAGGGAAAGATACCTGTGCAATTCTCTCAACTGGATTTTTTGCAGAGTACTACACATTTGGCGCTACCCAAGTTATCAAGTATCACAAATCCTTGAACTTTGATAAAATAACAAACATATAAACAACAACCATTTGTCGGTGCTCAAACAGTAAAAAGCATGTTTTTATTTCGCTGCCTTGTTAAGACAAATGGGATGGAACGTTTACATGAGTACCAGGCTGTGAGTGCAGCACATTACTCCTGGGAGGGTAAAGTATGAACAAAGGTATTTAATCTGTCTTTTGAGTGAAGTTAATCTTGATATCAATTACAGTCCAGAAATGCGAATAGTCCAGTTTATGGTTCATCTACTTGAGCTGAACGCGAGACAGTGTGAGTAAAATGAAATGGGTTCCGTCCAAAAGCCCATTCGTCTCTGAGTCCCCAACAAGCTGAATCCAAACAGTCGGATCAATACTGAAATCCTTAGGCCGCTAACTGCTCTACTAATATATTATTGATGTCCCAGTCTTTCTGATTGAATTTGGGCAGTGCTCCACAGTTCATCTTGATAAGTGCGACAGGGCAGGCACCAAAAACACAAAACTACCTCTGGAAATGTGAACATGAAGGCCATACAAGTCTAAAAAACAATCAAAAATATAGCCGCAAGCGGCAATGATCGGCCCTCGCTACGCCGCCGCCACGCCGCAAGAGGAGGGGGCGCTAACGCGCCCCAATTGTCCTTTTATTACATCTACTGCTGAATCTGTGACGCTGTCACATCTTCTCCCCTTTGTTTTACCATCAAAAAGCAATTTTATTTTGAATTCTTGGCAAAATGTGCGGCTTTGACTCTTTGAATAAAAATGTGGATAACTTTTGATGGTCCACCCCTGAAGATGAGTCTCACCAAATTTCAGGTTAATATGTCTAACGCCCTAAGAGGAGTTCGTGAAAGTCTAAAGTGTAAACATGTTCTGGCGATTTCCCCATTGGAATAACATGGAAGGTTTCGGTCATCGTTACGGCAAAGCCATAACAATTATGACATGGGTCTCATTGACTTTTTTGATGGGGATGCCAAAATTGAGTTGTGTGTCAAATTTCATATAATTTCGCAAAACTAAACATTTAACCTCCATATAAAATCTGTAGGGGGCGCTGTGGCGCCAAATGAATTTATTTCACTTCAAGTAGGTTTAGGGCAAAGAGTTTAACAACTGATTCTAATTTGACGCAATTCGGACTTTATCTGCGCAAACGGCAGAAATTTTAAATATGGGAGATTTCTGAAATTCTAGCTACAGTTTGCGGCTTCGCCGCACCGAGACCGTGAGAGGTATCAATGTAATTTGGATAACTTTTGATGTCCCACTCCTCAGTAGCATTTTCACCAAATTTCAGCTTTTTAGGGCCAACGCCCTGGGAGGAGTTCGTAAAAGTACGACGTTTGGAAAAACTCCGAAGTCATGTTTAGCCATTTTTGAAGCAATATGGCCGACATTTGGTTGGGCGGACGGCGTTGCCGTAATATTATTTTTTACTTCTCTTGTCACCATCTACCTCTGCGCCAAATTTCATGATTCTACGATCAGATTTTTTTTGGGTCATTTCCCATCTCTCAATGCATTTTTGGTACATTTGGGGGCGCTGACGCGCCATTTTTTTTTATTTTAGAAAAGGGAAATAGCCAGAATGTAGAGAGGCACGATTTTTAGAGGTGTGAACATTTTTGTGACTTTTCGTCAATGTTCACTGGGTGAAAAATAGGGGGGTTGGTCCCGAGAAGAAGAAGAAGAAGAAGAAGAAGAAAGAAATATAGCCGCAAGCGGCAATGATCGGCCCTCGCCACGCCGCCGCCACGCCGCCGCCACGCCGCAAGAGGAGCCCCAATTGTCCTTTTATTACGCCTACTGCTGAATCTGTGACGCTGTCACATCTTCTCCCCTTTGTTTTACCATCAAAAAGCTATTTTATTTTGAATTCTTGGCAAAATGTGCGGCTTTGCCGCACAGACACCGTGACTCTTTGAATGAAAATGTGGATAACTTTTGATGGTCTTGAAGATGAGTCTCACCAAATTTCAGGTTAATAGGGCTGACGCCCTGGGAGGAGTTTGTGAAAGTCTAAAGTGTAAACATGAAAGGTTTCGGTCATCGTTACGGCAACGCCATAACAATTATGACATGAGTCATTGACTTTTTTGATGGGGATGCTAAAATTGAGTTGTGTGTCAAATTTCATATAATTTCGCAAAACTAAACATTTAACCTCCATATAAAATCTGTAGGGGGCGCTGTGGCGCCAAATGAATTTATTTCACTTCAAGTAGGTTTAGGGCAAAGAGTTTAACAACTGATTCTAATTTGACGCAATTCGGACTTTATCTGCGCAAACGGCAGAAATTTTAAATATGGGAGATTTCTGAAATTCTAGCTACAGTTTGCGGCTTCGCCGCTCAGAGACCGTGAGAGGTATCAATGTAATTTGGATAACTTTTGATGTCCCACTCCTCAGTAGCATTTTCACCAAATTTCAGCTTTTTAGGGCCAACGCCCTGGGAGGAGTTCGTAAAAGTACGACGTTTGGAAAAACTCCGAAGTCATGTTTAGCCATTTTTGAAGCAATATGGCCGACATTTGGTTGGGCGGACGGCATTGCCGTAATAATATTTTTTACTTCTCTTGTCACCATCTACCTCTGCGCCAAATTTCATGATTCTACGATCAGATTTTTTTTGGGTCATTTCCCATCTCTCAATGCATTTTTGGTACATTTGGTGGCGCTGACGCGCCAATTTTTTTTATTTTAGAAAAGGGAAATAGCCAGAATGTAGAGAGGCACGATTTTTAGAGGTGTGCAAATTTTTGTGACTTTTCGTCAATGTTCACTGGGTGAAAAATAGGGGGGTTGGTCCCGAGAAGAAGAAAGAAAGAAAGAAAGAAAGAAAGAATAATATTCCGATGCGAAAACAATGTTTCCCATTTTTCAAATATCATAAACTATACATTTTCGGAAAGCGCTCGCGCTTTCCTACCTCATGGTGTGGGTCCCTGGTCACTGACGGGTACTTTCGATAATTTTGAGTGGGCTCCGCCCACTTTGTGTTTTTGGCCCTCTATACAGTAATAATGTTCAATTTTTGCATTACATGCTTATATGCACGGAACATGCAAGAGATGGGGAACGTATTCGTGAGCTACTTAGCGCAAATGAGTGCTTTATATGGGGATGACGACCGCGAAGCGGTCGTCATCCCAATGTAAAGTGCTCGTTTAGTGCGAACTTTTGCACGGGCTTCGCCCGTTTACAACGGTAATGTCCCATTTTCCTACAACTAATTAGTATGCACGGGGCGTGCATGAGTGGAGGAGTGCGTTAGTGAGTGTTTGGAAGTGGGCGAGCGCTTCGCGCTCGATTTCGTGCGCACTACGTGCGCACTTTCGCAGCCGTGCTTCGCACGGCCTTACGAGATTAATAGGCCTCTCGCCAGCTTGTGGCGCTCGGGCCTAATAATATTCCGATGCGAAAACAATGTTTCCCATTTTTCAAATATCATAAACTATACATTTTCGGAAAGCGCTCGCGCTTTCCTACCTCATGGTGTGGGTCCCTGGTCACTGACGGGTACTTTCGTTAATTTTGAGTGGGCTCCGCCCACTTTGTGTTTTTGGCCCTCTATACAGTAATAATGTTCAATTTTTGCATTACATGCTTATATGCACGGAACATGCAAGAGATGGGGAACGTATTCGTGAGCTACTTAGCGCAAATGAGTGCTTTATATGGGGATGACGACCGCTTCGCGGTCGTCATCTCAATGTAAAGTGCTCGTTTAGTGCGCACTTTTGCACGGGCTTCGCCCGTTTACAACGGTAATGTTCCATTTTCCTACTACTAATTAGTATGCACGGTGCGTGCATGAGTGAAGGAGTGCGTTAGTGAGTGTTTGGAAGTGGGCGAGCGCTTCGCGCTCGATTTCGTGCGCACTACGTGCGCACTTTCGCAGCCGTGCTTCGCACGGCCTTACGAGATTAATAGGCCTCTCGCCAGCTTGTGGCGCTCGGGCCTAATGATGAAAGAGGAGAGGCCCGGCGACTGCAGGCTGCTTCTAGTTCAATTTGACTCGGATTATAACAAAGTTTAAAAATATCTAAACCATATAGGACCCATATCAACTAATCACAATACAGTTACATGACCTTTGACAATCAATGAAAGAATTACATCAGGATGTGCAGTTTCCATTGTGAAATAAATTCAGATTAAGGCTGAAATAGACTTTGGGATTGTGTCGTTACGTCTCATGGAATTTTCCGAAGCCTATAATGGAAATTTAGCATTCAATCAGACGTATTCTGACATGAGATAAATGCATTTACCAGCAGTGACGCAGAGGTTTATAAAATGTAAACAAGGTTGTTCCACGACTCTTGTTTACATTTGATATTGTTTTTGCTAATGCATTTCTATGGGCGCCTTTCACATTCACCATTAACTTTTTAGCATTCGATCCCGAGCTCGATTTAAAGTGTTTTGGGTTGACTAGTCTATTTATTTTGGTTAATATGGCGTGGGATTTCAATTCTTGACTTTTATTGTAAGATACAACCAATTTATAATATACACATTTTTCCAAATCCCATCAAAAATAGCAAATGCTTTTAGACCAATCAAAAATATTTTGACATAGAGTTTTATTTTCTTCTTCTCCTGCTCTGAATTATTTATTTGAATAATGTTGGGAATTGCATATTAATGGTGATCTGGTAGCAAAGAGAGTAAGGTTTTTTTTTAAACTCTTTTTTTTAAACTCTTTTTTCACTCTCACTAAATAATTTCTTGTTGTTGTTTAAAAAAAGGAAAAACCTTCATAACAGTATCAATACCAATTGATCATTGATTGATACCAATCTATCAATGAGTGGTGAAGGATTAACATCGTTGCCATGTAATTATCAAAAGCACACAAAATATTATATCTTTTTAATGGTGAAAAGTACTCAGAGCGATACCTATAAACAGGAAGCTGAAACCCATGAGTTTCTACAATACACCGTCATAAACAAACTGTAAATTAGTGGCTACGTAATAGAAATAAATCTGAAACGCCACTGTACTCCCTCGCCTTGTCTGTAGCCCCACACAGACCTTGCATTAGTGTAATTGAATAGAGACAAGTCATGTTTTATGCATCTCCAATAAACTCTGTCACATTTGTAACAGCAGCTGACCTCTGTTCATTTAGAGGCCTCTGTATTGACTCAGAGATTGCATGTGTACGTTCTGCCTCATTAGCTCTCCTGCTTAAAACCCTTGGACTTTACAACGAGAGCAACACATTCGCCTTTTTTACACATATGTGACTTTCATGTGAAGTATTATGGAGTAGTTTTGAGTTTAGGGGTGGGTACTATGACTAAATATACATCATTTTTTTTATTTTTTTATTGTTTTTTGGCCTTAAAGATGTAAATAAAGTCATCTGAGAGTTCATCCACCTGTGACTCACTCAAAACATGATGGAGATTGACCAGAAGGAGCAGGGGGTGGGGAAAGAGCTGCTTGTGCCCAGTTTTAATTCAAAACATGGATATTTTAACAATTTCACACTCTTGGTATGAATTTTTCACATTAAGCATCTCACAGTGCAATATTTTGAAAAGACTGACAAAATTGCGAACTACTTTTTCCTTTAAATTGTCTTGAAAATGTCCTGAAAAGCCTTTGGTACGAATAATCATATCAGTCATATTCCAACGACTCAACATAAAAGTGCTAAAAAAAAGTGTGAAATAAATATGGTCTGCTGCTGGTTTTTGTTCAGCTATTGCTGCAACGAAACAACCCATTTTGAGGATACAATATCACAATATTTCGGTAATTGTTACATTCCTATTTCACAAATGGCCAGTGTTTCTTGCCCGTTCCTTCTATTCCTCTAAGAAGCACGATGAAGCCACTGCAATCTCACTAATGGGGTTCTTACCATCGCAGGCCAGTTTTTCCTGACACTGACTGATGCTGCATAATTGCTTTAAAAATATATAGTCAATTTGGCATAAGCGTGGTTACATTAAAGACTGTTTCCTCGTGCTGGCCATTGCATGTTATGTATGTTTTAGTCAGTTCAAGTCAATGGGATTTTTCCAGTAATGGCAACAGTCATTATTTCTGAAGAGCTGTACTTAAGGATTGGAAAAATGGGCAGTAGAATTCTTAGCTCAGCAAAATCTATTACCAGAATGAGTTATCTGAGGTGGAGAGTAGATTTTTAAAAGTAATTGCTGTCGGTTGGGATGTTGTAGTCAATAGACAGTCATTGTGGCAGTGGTGGAAAAGTAACAAGTACAAAACATTTGGTAATGTTTTAAAATAAAGTTAGTTATTTGGTTATGCACTTTAATGGCATTTACTAGCATAAGCTGCTTATTAAACTATTTTGAATAACCAAGTGAAAAAATACTTGTAAATGCATTTTAAGTGCATATTTTAAATACTTAACTAAAGAAAAATCTGCACTTTACAGTGAGTATTTTTTTACGTTTACTTCACTATATGCTTTAACAGTTTTAAACTTTTACTCTTTCAGTCAATTTTGATATGGGATTTTTCCATGTACTACTTTTATTTTACTAATTTTCAGTATTTTGTTTGCACATGTATCTGTACTTTTACTTAAGCACTACATTGAGTACTTATTCCACCACTGCATTTGTGTGAGATGTTGTGAAAGGAAAGTATTGTAACTGAAATGAAAGGTACAAAGAAATTGTAGTCTGGGCACGTTCTTCTTGAACAATTACAATCGCTGTAAATGTAAAGAATTAGCAATAGTTCCAACCGCAGTTGAAACTTGGGACGTGCAATTAATCAAATTGTAATCAGGATTCAGCATTGCTTATGATCAGGACTTTTTTGTATGTAAGAAAACATTTAACAAAATTAAAAAGAGACAAACACTGGGATCAATACATAGGAAAAAAATATACATTTAGTGTATTCCAACTTTTACTTCTGCAACCTAAATTCTGGTGTTTTTTAAATAAAACAAATGTTACTGACAGTTTCCTCTAGTTGACCTTGGCTTCACTTCAAATGAATGACTAAATCGTTTTGCTGAGTTGGTGTTGATCCTCGTGACTGCTGCAGAGCTCGTATAAAGTCGGTTTGTTCGCTCGGAGCTGAGCCGTGGCCAGCTCTTCCATTAGCGCTGATGAAACCGAGGCAGTGCAGATGAAATACGTTCAGTGAAGGTTAAGAGTTTTTTTCTGGCGACGCACACATGCTCGCTCATGTGTAGCCTCACACACAAAGATTTGCATCACAGAACAATGGCAAAAAATTTGACCAGAATTATGACATGAGCTGAAAAGTGTGAGTAATATGGCAAAATATGAATCAATATCTTAACAAACCTATAGCTCTACGATGGTTACGAGTAAATTTGTTCCAGAAACAGTAACACAAAAGACAAAAAGGTGCTACTCTTTTTAAGTTATTCAAAATGTCACATTAGTTCTAAATGTCTTGTTTGTATTGGTTATCTCTGATTTTCAGTGTATGACTCAACTAAATCATAGAAATTCAATGTTTGAGGGTGCAATTGCTGTTGGAATTCATGTGCAATTACTGTGAAATTCATGTACAATTTATGTGCTGTCGTGACACATATTCATGTGCAATTACTGTCGTGATCACATGCAATGGTATTTATGTATTTATTTATTTGTCTATGGGAGTTTTTATTTATTTATAGGAGATCTTCTACTGAAAGTGTTTTTCAGACTTCCTATAAGTGATCTGTTCTTCTGTATCTA
Organism: Eucyclogobius newberryi; assembly: GCF_026437365.1. Taxonomy (NCBI): domain Eukaryota; kingdom Metazoa; phylum Chordata; class Actinopteri; order Gobiiformes; family Gobiidae; genus Eucyclogobius; species Eucyclogobius newberryi. The sequence goes on from NW_027315768.1 coordinate 25,569,081, forward strand.
CCTCTGTATCTTCCTGCGTTGCACCAATGAAATTTCCCCATGTGGGACAATAAAGGAATATCTTATCTTATCTTATCTTATACATATATAAGGTTCACTATAGGGCGAAATGTGATTGTTGTAGGTGAATCAGTACTAATACTTGTATTATAATACCTTTTCAGAACAGCTTTAGAAGGGATCTCTACAATTACTATAATACCACATAGTAACAGTAAATTATCATCTACTGAAATTACATTAGTAAAAAAATACAAAATTACAACAAAAAAATCCTTGGAATATGCAAATTAGAATTTGTATAGAAATCAAGTTTGAAAACAACAAGCACTGAGGTCGCTCAGGTTTCCCCTGAACTGTCTTGATCTAAAAAGCTTTTCCATGACTTCCTTTAAAACCTCTGTTGTTACAAGTTACTCATTCATTCCTTATTGAAATTCTCATCCTGTCAGTTCCCACATATTGTGGGCAGGGCTTTGTTTATTCATTAAAGGGCCTTTGGGAGGAGCTATTATTTTGGTCATATTTGATCCAGGCCCTCATTATAGGTTCTGTCTTGTTTCTGTATTGACTCTAAATGGTCTCTATTCTTGCTCCTGTGCGTGCGCATACACAAGAGTAAGTATATCATACTGAGCTGTCTGTTCAGGGCTGCCACGCTGCACTGGGTTAAATAATTGCATATATTAAAGGCCATGGTTACTGCAAGTGGCTGCGTGAAAAGAAATCAGAAATATGATTGCAAATTTGCACACACATAAGCATTTTAATTAAGTCAAAAGTAGCTAAAAAGTCTCTGTTTTGCTAGTTCTCTAGGAAAACATTTTATCTGCACTCCGGTCACAGGAAGTATGTACCAAAGTGCTTAGAGCAGTATTCTTTCTACAGGAAAAGAGGGGAGGAGCCAGTTGTTGTGTGGAGGCTTTGGTTTAAACAGAAAATCTTTGAACATTGTTGCTCAGCTGGATGATTTAAGAGATGAAAACAGTTTATTTTGTGTTGCCCCTTGTGAAACACACACAAAAATGAATGGAATGCCACTTTGTCAGACAAAAAAACCTTCTTTAAGTTATAGGAGACATGGAAAGGGATAAAGAATTTTGTAGGATTAACCTAGGTCCCCAGACTAATGTTTCATATGTTGTTTGACCAAACTATTGAGGTTCAGAAAGACCAAATTTAACATATAAATGACATTGTGTAAATACATGTTCTCATATTTGTTTCATTTGGTTTGATGTTTTGGAGCAGATAAAAAATGTAAAGAAAGAAGAAACGAAAGCATTTAATGCTTTTGCACAAAATTGTAATACGTACAAATAGGTGAGCATGCATAATGCAAGATTAATTAAAATCATCATCGTCCATTCGTCCTCCATGTTTGAGCAAACATGTGTTCTGTCATCTCCAAACTGTCGCTGTCCAGGGTGCTAGTAGTGTCACGTCTGGGAAGAAAATCTAACTGTGAATATGATACTGCATATTTACAGAAACATATAATTGTTTCTATACTAAGGAATGTTAAAAAAAAAAAAAAAAAAAAAAACTAATAATGTTTATTTTTTTAAGAGCAAAGGGACCAGAGGAGGAGTAATCAAGAGTGATCTGTAACTGAAAACAGGAAGCAGGTTCTGCCCTGTTTTGTTCTGTTGAAGGCTCGACTCACAGAGGCAAGGAGTTGAATAAGTAAATCCATTTCCGACACTGTCAACCAAGAGCAGGGGCGGAGCTGGGGACCAAATACTGACCAATAACATCACAATAACAATGAAAAGCTTCACTCAAAGATGTCCCCATGTAACATTGTACAATGATGATGAACTTCACACGGTTTTTATATAGATATATAATTTACAATGGCATACTGTGCAAAAATGTTTTATTTTTTCAAATAATTGAATTGAATTTGATGACAATTTGTTTAGCTATTGTAAGTGTGGTAATGTTAAGGCAATTGCTATGTGTACTAAAGTACTAATATATTTGTTTATTTTCGCCACTTGAACAACTTTGATTGGCAGCAAATGCACTTTGTATTTTATATATTCTATATTTAACTGTTTTTATTTCTTGGCAATCTATTTTTTTGGGGGGGGGATACATTTACATGTACTAAATGTAAATGTAGACTATACTTTAAATTAAACATTTTGAGCAAATGGTGAGTAAAAAGTCTTGTCTTGTTGTCATTTACCAAGATGACGTCTGATTATGAGATGTTAAATAATTCATACTATTTTCTGCTAATCTTCATTGAGTTTAGAAAGGCTGGAGCCACATTCATGATCGTTCTCAATCAGCAATTTGTATTCATTGATCTGCCTCTGCATAACTACGGACTGTGGGAGAGAAACACAAAACAATTCACGTACTGTCTTTAGATTGATATTGTGGTTAACTGCATCATTTTACATTCAGTGAGTATTTTTTGACAGGTGCACTTGCTCAATATTAACCTGTTATGTAAGAGTCATTAGAGCCTGTTTGAAACTCAATTACACATTCTACCATCTCTGACTGCATAAATCACAGTCATTTATTAAAGCTCTCAATCTTCCTGAACTGAAAAGTACAATCAAATTCCCATATTAATACATGAAAATGCCAAAGCTATATGTTAAAATGTCAACCCTATTAATGGCACTGCCAGTCTGCTGCACGAAAATGTCAGCAGCGAAAGCAATTGTAGCAGGAAATAAACAAGAAAACAGGCTCATTCAGAACATGCAAATGATATAATGAATGAAAAACGTCTGCGATTTGGACATAAAAATGTTTTTTCATTGGCAAACTAGAACTGCTGTTTTGGTTACATTCAACCTTCAAAATTGCAAGGTGATTCCTCCTCCTTTTTGTAAAATGTATGTACTGTAATTGCTTGAAATCAACAAATAGAACATTTATGTTGAAAAAATGCTTAAAATGTGTTAGTTGAGGAGCAAGTATCGGACAAAAGTGAAAAGGCTATGAAATGACTTTCAAAAGTGAAGAAATATCCCTTTTAATTGAAAAATTACAATATTTATAATAAAATATCCACATTTATACCAGTTTAAGATTATTTTATTAAATTATGCTAAATATACATCTTTAAAAAATCAAAAACATTTCCACCGCTATAAAAATCAGCAAATGCCATAAAAAACCAAGACAATAGAAAATGTATCTCTGTAAAATAAGTGGAGTTGTCAAAATATCACAAAAATTTGATTTTTGATTTTGATCTTTTCTTAACTTTCCATATTCAACTCAATAAAACATTTGTCCCAACAAGATTAATTATACGCTGACAAAAAACATTGCCCCTGTCATTTGTATTCTATGTTGTGTTTTCCTTACTGTATGTGCTTTGCTCTTGGTGTGTCACTGTGCAGCGGTTTGTGAAGACGCCCCGCTAAGAGGCTTCAATCACTCTGCGGGAGTCAGTGACATCACCACTCCAGCCCAAAGTCACCTTCCTCTGATTACAGCTCAGTGAGGAGCAGCGGCAGAGGAGCACTCCATAACACCTGTTAATTCACTCATCAGGACAACTCAAATAAGCCACAGTCCAGGCCGACAAGTGGTTGTTCTATTATATATTGAAGGGCGGCGTTTTTGGACAGAGGTGTCCAAATAATAACGGGGATAAACCAGTATGTAAAGATCAGTGGTGAGGTGCGATGCATGTTGTGAGCGTGTTTATACCATTGTAAACTGAACTTCAGTCCTGATGTAGACTTGTCCTTCTGAAGTCCTGGTTTAGTTCTGCTCAATGCTCATGTTTTGTGCCGTGTTCAGTCCCGCTTTGGTCCCACTTTTGATGTGGTTTGTGTGCAAGTGTGAACGCTAACTAAGTTTACTATCTGACTAAAGGTGATGTGGCTCAGTCAAACCTCTGCGAAATGCACCTATTTTAAAGGATTCAATGTCCACCTGTCTGTCTATTACATGGTTGTTGATGTTTGGACGGGCCTGGTGATAAGATATCGATCGAATGTGATTGAGCTTAATTTATGCTTCAATAGGCTAATTCATGAGTACCGTACTCCAAAACCCTGTCTCTGGAGCTGGAGGTCTGTGGATGCTGTTTATCATCAGCAGAAGGGTTGCTTGACTAATGCAGAGGAATTTACGTTAACATGTAAACTCATCCCTTCATTAATTTTCTACTGCTTGTTCTTGTTCCCACTGACTTTGGGCCTTAGGCTGGGTTCACCCTGGACAGGGGCCAGCTCATCACAGGCAACGAGGCAACGAGGGTCAGATATTTAGTCGACTACAACCCTAATTGCTCATATAATATGATGAAAAGTCAAAACCATTCTGCTTGTCTTTACTGCATGTGTGACTGATCTGTAAGCCTAACATGTATGTCATTAGGTCAGCAAGATGTCAGCGTAATCTCAAAACATAACCTATCCAATTGACATAAGTCAACCTTCTTTTGCCATGTTAAGTACGGTATAGGCCTATTTTATCGGATCGTAACGTAGAAAAGAAACCCGTTCACATTTGTTCATCCCAAATAGCCAATTTCCCGCAGTGATCCATGGGGCGAATACATCTCATTCTAGTAAAATATGAGGACTGTTTGGACTGGCAGTGCTAAAGCAGGGAGATGACACGTTATGAGAGACTGTCTGTCCCTTCGGCTGATAGACCTGACCAGGCTATTCATTACACCCCGATGCGGCCCGTGTGTCACTTATATTACTGCGCAGCCTGCCCTGACTGACGGCAGCGAGTGGGGGGAGAAAAATGGCACCAAAATATGGCCCCAAGAGAAAACAAGGCAGTGTAGTTTGACGGATGGATGTATTTGACCCATGAGGGAGTCGGGTGAGTTCCTGCCCCTCTGCCCAGTGCGGGATGGCCCCTGTCAGGATGAGGGGCAACACAGGCTCCTCTGTCGCTGGTGTCAAAACAGAGCATCTCCATATTCAACAGATAGAAAGCGTTTATGTGCTGCGAATGTAGAGGAAAAGCTGTTTACAATGAGCCAAAATTGAAAATAATAATATTATTTTTCAATTTATATTCATATTATATTTATGTGATTACAATCGTAATGTGATGTAATTTATTTCTCACTGTTTTATGCGTTATTTCATGTTGGGTCTGGGAAAGTGACAAACTGAACAAAAAAGACAGACCTATATGACTCTAAATACAGTAGCATATACGTGGACTTAGTGCAGGCATTTGCTCATTGAAGTAAACTAAACAAAAAAGTTATTTTGCTTGATTTGAGGTAAATATGTAAACATGTAACAGCCTACCCATATAAATTCACACAAAAAAGCAAAAGGAAATTCATTCTGTCAGCTTGACAAACGTTTCAAGATTGAAAACTACTCTATGGAACCTACGTGAATGACTGAATGTGATTACACGGACTTCTTCACAAGAAAAAAAGGGATGAAAATGTTAGACGTCTGACAACCTGCCACTTATTATAGCCTAACAACCTGAACACATGAAGTATGAAGTTGTTTCAAAATACATATATATATATATATATATATATATATATATATATATATATATATATATATATATATATATATATATATATATATATATATATATTATTCAAAGTCAATAAACAACAAGACAGCAACAAGATGTCAGAAATGTCAGACAACACACAGGGGGGGGGGGCAAAGACTGATGGTACTGTCTCACGCCAACATTTTATTTATCATAATGGCACTATTTTATTTACTAGCAAAAATAAGTACTTTTTAGGATATTGTGGGCCAATTCAGCAGGTAGCCTGAGGGCCAACAAAAACTTTGGCCACTGGATTATAGTTGGACACCCTTCCACTAGCCTACAGCCTACTTAAACTCTTTTATCTCATTTAGCTAACGGCAACTTTCCCTTCCCAGTGCACATATCATAATTAATTATAAATTAAACATAATTCATTTAAAAATTAAAGCGTTCTTTGCACCACGATCTAAGGTCATGGTTAGTAAGTTAGAGTGACATAAAAGATCATTATTTTGTATTTTTATTATTCTTGACGCAAATAGTAACATAGCCTATTTCTGTAAGATATTTTAGTTTTATTGGCGTCGTATTTACTTTCGCATCCTGCTCCTCTTTGAAGCGTGGCTGCGTGACGTCACTACGCTGACGATTGCGGAAGTCGCGGCTCGGTACATTTCGCTCGAGCTCAAACCCAAAACAGAGGAGATGTTTTACCTCTAAAGTCACAGATAAACGAAAAGAACTGCGGATTTATCTTGGACTGTGTCATCTAGATTTAAAGCGCACCTTTGGGGCTTGTCACTCGAGTGAGAAGACGCAAAACAGCGGAGCCACAAAGATGGAGGTAAATATACACACAGCCACAGGATTAGCCTTAGCCTCAATTTGGTCTCACGAACTCCATTATAAAGACTATTTTTGACTCAACAGTATCTAATAACTTGTATCATATGTTTCCCGTTCTTTAAAATAAGTTGTGGAGGGAGAATATAAAGAGAGAGATGGCCAAGAGATGGCGCATACATTTCACCATTGACAATGTTAACAGTAAATAAAATCTATATTGATGTTGCCACACTGTCAAACACTCAGTGAAGCATTGCTGTTGCTTATGTTGAGTTTCTATGCTGCAGGACACAAGTGGCACTGGGCCAGAGGCTGTGGCTGCATCTCCATCAGGGGCAAATAAGTCTAAGGTGGGCTCAATACTTTGCCTGTTGGTGCGAAAATGTCAACTTTCTCAAACAATGTTTTTTACCCCCTCATAGTTGGATACATTATCCAAAGATGACTTGATCAAATTTGCCAAAAAGCAGATGGCTGCAATACAAAAAATAAAGAGCAAATGTGCAGGTAACACTAAGCAGAGATCCTGTCTATTTATGTATGTTACTGTAGGAAATAAATTAAACAAAGAATGATTTTTATGCTCAGATTTAGAGAAAGAAGTGGAAACACTGAAACAACAACCAGATCCCAGGAAGAGCAGCTCTGAAGATGCCATGTTAATACAGGTTTGTTTTCTAGCATTGAAAGTTATCTATTACATTATTCTTTGCTGTTCTAAAATAAATGTTGTGGATGCTGAACAACAGGAGTTGACTGAGCGAATGGATGCATTGTTATTGGAGAGAGCAGAAACCCAGCAAAGCCTTACAAAATGTCGTAAAGAATTAGAGAAGACAAAGGAAGAAGGGAAGGTAAGCAATGCTACCTCCTAATTTTAAAATATATGTACATTGTGCAGGCATTTTTTTCAAACTACAATAATGTGAAATATTTTGGATAGGGACACATGGCAGCACTTCAAGGAGACTTGGATCGTGTGATAGAGGACCATCAAAAGAGGATTAAGATCCTTGAAACTAGCATTGAAGAGTCAAATAATAAACACAAGGAAGAAGTAACTTATTTCCAGAAATTACTAAAAGAGCGTGAAGAGATTGACAGAGAGAGGGAGCGTGAATGCCAGAGGGATCGTAAAGAACAGGAAGGCTCTGAAGAGGTCCGGCGTTGTTTGGAGGCTGAATTAAAAAGCATTCGAGCAGAACTTGAAGCTGTGCAAAAGCAGAAGTCTGAGGAGAGGACCAAGTTCCAGGAGAGTCACCAGACGGAGCTAACCGAGGCCCAACAGGAGGTGGAGAACCTGAGGGAGGAGCTGAGCCAGAGGAGTCTCCAACATGAGGAAGAGATCAGAGCTTTGGAAGAAGACTTTGAGATCGAACGGGACCGGCTGCTAGTGCTGCACGAAGAACTCACAGAGCAACTGGCACTCAAAGGTATGACCTTTGGAAGATTATAGAACAACACAAACTACCTCCCATCATTGGCTTTGATTGTTGCATAACTAAATGTTTGACTGTTAAATTGGTTCAAGCATGTTGTATCCATTTATATTTCTCAAAGCTAAATTCTCAAATCAATAATTTTATCCTTGCTTTGTTGTCATATACAAGTTAACACACAGTCAACATGCAATAAAATGTGTTTGGATGAGAACAACACAAAATGTAAATTCACACATAACAGGGAAATGGCACATTTGCATATTGTGCACTGAAATTGCACATCAGCCCGTCATAAAACAGTATATACCTGTACATCTTAAACTTGCAAACTATATCCTAAGCATTTGTACATTCAACGCATTAAGATTGGGACTAAACCCAAAATTTAACCAGGACAAGATCAGGACTAAACAAGGATTTGAAAAGGACCAAACCAGGTCCACTTCAAGACTAAAATTGACTCAATTTAGGATCAAATAAAAACAAGTGAGAACGTACCTTTTTAGTAGAGCTACTTGCTTCCCAGTAGCCCGATTATAAGAGGTTTCTAAGCTTTCCCTGAAGTTCCTACCACTTTGGCCTGAATGTTTTAGTATGATGGTTTGGTTTCCATGCTCTCAACATAAATTAATACATTTGTGAATCAAATTGAGAGAAAATGACATTGTTTTGCGTAGGGAGATTATATAGGGCGGTTATAAATCTTCAAAACAAATGTAAATGTATTTACAAAGCATGCTGGCATTCAGATAACACCAATAATAAACAATAATTTTAGACTAAATAATACTCATAATATATTAATAAAGTGCATTCACACACATTTAAAATCACATTCTAACAAACATTATTCTTTCATTTACAGACAGCTATTTGCAGGATGTCCAGGAGGAAGACGAGGAACCCGCTCGTGGTTCTGGCATTGCTAAAATGTTGGAGTTGTCCCGTCGCATCCAGAACTCCCCTGCACACGTGGATGGTGAAGAGGAGACGGAAATGGGAAAACTGAGAGAAGCGTTAGAAGATCTTCAAGCCCAGAACACCATGTTACAGGATGAACTGACTCTGCTCATGAATCTTAAAGGAGAACTGGAGTCGGAGCTGGAAAGAGCCAGGGAGGAGTTTCAGACAGAGAGGGAGGAGCTGGAGTTTAAAATAGATGAGTTACAAATGAACAAGGACGGTAATGCTGGAGAATCAACCACAACTTTAGATGTATGTGACCAACCACTAAGTGAAAAAGATGGAAAACCTATTGAAGAATCCAAAGAGGCAATCGTAAACGCCGCTGAAGAAGACAAAAACATATCAAAACTAGTGGAGCAGCAAAAGCTTAACCAGGATTTAATGGCCCAATGTGAAGAGTTGACCAGAGAAAGAGACTCCGTTATGGCCGAGTATCACCACACGAGAGGAATATTGCAAGGTTTTGAGACGAAGCTAAGCGAGAAGACTACAGAGTTTGTCGCTCAATACAATTCCATGAAGGAGCAAGGGGCCATTGCTATAAAAGAGCTGCAAGATAAGATTCAACAGCTGAATGAAGAGAAGGATGAGCTGTTAGCGAAAGTGAAGGAAGTTACAGATGAGAAAAATGCCATCTCAGAAAACCTACAAGAGCTAAAACTAAAAGCTGAAGCGTTCCCAAATGAGCAGAAGAAATTACAAGCAACTATTGAAGAGCAAACGGCATTAGCATCTGAAATGAGACATTCCCTGGAAGAAGCTACGATGCAGAAAGATGACATAGTTTCCCAATTGAAGGAACAAGAAAATATGAACAAAGACCTCAAAGTAAAAGTAGAGGAATTGAATGAGGAGTATGACAATATGCAGTCTCGGCTTCAGGTTCAAGAAGAGGAAATGCAGAAATATCAGCATGAGAAAGCCAAAGAAATTGAGGCATTGCTCCAGGAGAAACAATTAAGGCTACAGAGTGAAACGCTAGAAGGTGGCCTAAAGGAGGAGACGGATAAACTGCATCAGACTCAAGAACAACTTCGAGCTGAAAACGATGATCTAACTAGGAAACTTGTGGAGGCATCATCGCAACTTGTCAAAATGGAGGAGGAGAAGAAACTGTCAGGATCCAAAATGGCGGCGCTAGAATCTGAATTGGAAAAGGAGACATCTGAAAGGAGTCTGCTTGAGGCTAAGCTAACTACGCTAACGGAAGAAGCTGCAAAAGCAAGTGAAAATATCACAACGCTGGAGCAAGATCAGTCCGAGGGGGTTAGAAATTCAACAGAGGAAATACAGGAGCTGAGAATCCGCATTGAAGAGCTGGAAATGGAGAGAGACAAGCTGAAAGCGAATCTTGAAGAAGCTAAGGAAGAGGTCAGGCTAACTGTGCTAAACGAGCTACAGAGTCAAGTTAGTGAAGTAGAAAAGGAGAAAGCTGAACTGCAAAGTAATCTTGAAGAAGTGATGAAAGATGTTGAGGGTCTGCAAAAAGACCTAGAAGATATGAAGGCCATAAATAAGAAGATAAATGAAGAGAATCAAATGCTACATGCTAAAGTTTCACTGTTGACTGAAGAAAAAGAGGGACATCAGATAGAAGGACAGATGGAGGGAGCATACAGAGACCAGCTGACGGAGAAGGACACACTCATATCTCAACTGAAGGACCAAATCACAGCTCTGCAGGTCTGTAATGAATTGATTATAACAAAATAACATATTTCTTTTGAATGTTCTGCTCATGCGTCCCAAGAATTTAGATGTGCATTATAGAAAAATGATCTGGGCATGTGGCGTTTTTTGTGTTTGTGTTTGTGTGTTTGTGTTTTGTTTCACTCTTGTTTTTCTGTGCAATATATTCAAACTATTCTGTCATCAACACAACACCTTGAAGCAGGACAAATCTCCATGAACCTTTTCCTGAATATAAAATGCAGCATGGCCATAAATGGTTGGATATAACACGTCTTACTTTACTTTACTTTACTTTCTGTCTATTATGAGTTGTAGAAGTTACTTATTCAACCCTCTACATTTCAAATCTTACAGTACATAAAAAATAATACAAAGTTCCCCCAAAAATATTGTTCCATCTCTCATATATTGAATGATAAGTTGGTATAATCGTTATCGTGACGGGCCTAATTGTTTGTTGTTTTTGTGCATTTAAGCATGACCCTTCACAGGCCTTGCCTTTAGTTTCTGAATGAATAGTCTTTGCTTTTAGTGCCAATTATCCAGGAAGGTTGAAAAGTAATTTATTACCTTCCATTTAAATTTAACTTGACTTGGTTTACTCGGCAGCCATTTGGGAAAAATTCAATAAATGGATAGATTCTGTAAAACGCAACTGAACCTTTGCATTATTGGAGATGGTGGCCTAATTTTTTTTTCTCATAAAAGTCTGCAGCCCCTTCTACCTCCTCTGAAAATGCTGACAGCGGCCTCACAGAGAAAATAGGTAACATATTTTTTAATATATATTTTTTAAACAACTGCAGATTTTTTGATGTAAAATGTTTTTATACATGTGCCACTAACTCTTATTAATGGCCATTTGTGTCATTGTAATTTAGCCCTTTTGGAAAAAGGGCGCAAAGACAAGGACGAGAAGATGAACAAAATCAAAGCTGTGGCTGTTAAAGCAAAGAAGGAGCTGGACATTAGCAAGAAAGAGGTCAGAACAATATTTTAAACCTTTACATCATGTACATAAAGCAATGCAGGTTATTTTATTGCAATGCTGTTTTTTCCAGGTTGTAGCCCTTAAAGGAGAAATAGAGAGTTTGAAAGCTGAGCGTGAGAAAGTGAGCAGCTCAATGAAGGATATCATTCACGGGGCTGAAGGCTACAAGGTATGTTCTAATAGTCCCAATGCTTTGGTTACATAATCATCATTATTATTATTTGCTTTATTTGGTGGGGTCAGTGTTTGTTGATGAACATAAATTATACACATGCTCTAAACACGCTGGATTGTAGTCATGGGCTTATTTCCATTCGCTATCCCGCATTCACTCTCACAAACGCACTTGCTTTCATACACCAGCATACATGGACACTGGAGGCATCTAAGTACTAATCAGGCCCATCCCCACGGTATGGCTATTGTATTCCTTCAACAAAAACATACCTGGATTTGTATCCCGCTCTCGACAGTGTGAATACTGCCGTTGTGCCCTCAGGCAAGACACTTAACCTGCCTTACCCCCCATGTCTGTGTGTGAATGGGGGAGTGGTTACTTGATGTAAAGCACTTTGAGTGCTTTGAAGGTAGAAAAGCACTATTACCATTTTTCTGGTTACGATAATATCGTAACCAGAAAAATTCCGTTGCAATGTAGTCCAGGAAATGTAAGCTCTGAAGACTGTGCTCTGCAGACGGTCTGGAGGAATGAGAGGAAAACACGGAGCACGCAGCTGCCATGGGGATCACAGCTGATTGGTGGAAAATGTAAACAACACGTTGGCTAGAAAAAGGTGACGCCCCCCAGGAGAACAGGAAAAAGACCCGAAAACTCCACATTTTTAACAGCTTAATGTATACGTTTAAGACAACCAATAGTGTTATCTGAAGCACACAGGGGCTTATTCATAACTTCAACTAGCAAATTCTGCAAAAAAATTAAAATCACAAATTTGGGGGGAAAAAAGTAAAATGCTGTTTTTCTCAGTTTCACCGAGGCCGACATGGTCCGACAATTGCGGCGGCGGGGCACATATTGTGCTTCTTTTGTGACGTCATAGGTAAAGCTTCTGTACTGTTTTTAAGATCTCCTGTACTGTCCCTAAATCAATATCTGACTCATTTTGAGCTCATTTCTGCTTTCAAATTGCAGCTACATGCTTATGCGTGCCGGGGGAAGGGTAGCTTTTGTTTTGTCATTCACTCTGTCACCAATAGATGTTGCGTTACCCTATATCTGGATTGGTGTTAACGTGTGGTTTTCCATAGATACATTACTTTCTAAACCATAAGATACCTTAGCAAAGATGCACAAGCGCATGTTTAAAGGCCAATATCAATACACATAATAACATAATAACTTATAATAATGTACAATTTGTCCTTCAAAACCTAAAAGACAACGTCACAATCAAAAAGGTGCTTTAGCTCTAATTTTATTTGAATTCTAGTACTGCACTGTGCAAAGTTTTCTCAAAAAAGGAAAAACGTAAACACATTTTCATAACTATCTTATCTAAAAGCGTACCACAGAAAGGTACAATATCATGACTTATAAATGGTGCTTTTCTGCGGCTAATTGGCTGACAGACTCCCTAATCCGTCCCCAGGCAGCGCCCAGCTTTACGACTGGGTCTGCTTTATGGAGGAAACCGCTCTGTTGTGTCTAATGACGAGGTAAAGTTTAGACTAAAGCTGAGAGCCATAGTGTTTACCTTCACACAAACTTCAGCGAATAAATGGATAAAAAGGATATCACAACGCTCAGTTTTATGAGTATGATCATTGCTGTTATAAATTGTTATGATTTTACAGTGACACTGACAATCACTGGCTCAACAGATCACCATACCTATTACATGACTAGGTTTATTATAGTACTTTATGTAAAACGTTTTTGTTTTCTTGGATGTGGCAGTGGCTGAATAACAAGAACTCTTGCCTCACAGAAGTTTTGATTCCTGCTTTGGGGTGCATTTTTAAGATCGATCAATATTTGTTTTTACATTAGAGGTGCTATTACCCATTGATTAGAATCCAGATAAACAAATGGCTGATAAGCACTGCTGATATTTTTGTGTCTATATGTAGGTGTATTTGATTGATTCCTTCAATTTTAGTTGGAAGTTGAATTCATCCATGACCCTGTTTGACAATAAACTGAATGGGAGAGCTGTAATAAAGCCTTCATATACAGATTATGCATATTCTTTAGGCAGCTGGTTGGCCCAAAGAATATATCAGCTGGAGATGAAAGGCTGAAGTACTAAAACTTGCAAATATTGGCTCCTTATACCGTATTTTTGCCAACTGATTAATTGTTTGATCTCTTGTACATTTCTGTGTCAACTTTGTTCTGGATGGATTTCCTCTGGCTCTAATGAGCTCCCCAATCAACCTAAAACATGCACATACCATAGTAATTGGGAACAAGAGGATGGGTCAAATGTAGTGGACAAATTTCTCTACATGGACAAAAAAAGTGTACTTGCATTCAAATCACAAAATGTACTTTGAATATAGGCCTATCCTTCTATCAAATGAATTAATTGTTGCAACAAATGGGCACTGTTTATTTGCGTGCGTAGAATCTGCAGATCGATTACGACAGCCAGACGGAGCAGTTGGATAAGGAGAGAGAGCGAACGGAGGCGGCAGAGAGACAGATCGCTGAGCTGACCAGACGACTCAGCACTGCCGTGGCACAGGTGAAACTAATACACACTCAATCACGGGCATACACACATACACGCGCACACATACACACACGCACACACACGCGCACACACATACACACACGCACACACACACATACACACACGCACACACACGCGCACACACACGCACACACGCACGCACACCGCTCTCTCCCGACACTAAATCAACCCCACTTTGTCCAGCCGTACATCTCTCCGATAGCTATAACCCAGAGCACATCTGATTTACACTGTTATTTTACCAACATTACTCGTGTTATGTTTTCCCTTTTTGTTAAATGTCCCATATGAGATGACATTTGGAGATTTTGTGGGAGGAATATACAATAATTAGAAAAGAAATACAACAAAAATAAAAATAAGCAAATAAACTTGGTGGTGCTGGTGGACAAGGTTTTTCTACTTACTTTACATTGAATTAAACACTGGTGGAACAAAGGCCAGGTAAGGAAAAGGAGGGAACAGGTTTCGCATCTACCATCTACTCATAAATATATCAAATCAAACTTTAAAATTCCAACTTTACAACTCTATATGAATACCGTATATATCTTTCTACCAACCAACTCGGATTGAAATTTCTTTTTTAAGGGTGATCTTGGAGATGAGGCTGTAGGTCTTTAGTGGATTAATTGGTATTGGTGTTTTAGTTTAATACCGGTAGTTTATTTATCAGGGGAAATGCATGTAAAACATTGACCTACAGGAAAGATGCTTGTGCCAGGTTATAGCAAAGTTGCTCATTTCCAGTCCCTGGACAGATGGATCAAAAATGGCATTCATACCAATAAAATACAATACATGTTCAGTATACATTTCAGATATTTTAATACAATCATTCAGCCAGTCCCACTCCAAAACACTATCTCACACACACACACACACACACACACACACACACACACACACACACACACACACACACATCTATACAATATTTACATTAGTATAATTCATGTTGCTGCATTCAGTGTGTATGTGTTTGTTTAGTTATGCCATTGTTTCGTCAGGCGTTTAAACATTTCATAAATTGTTGTGTCATATTAGTCGACTAATTTATATTGAACAGCAGCAAAAAGAGAATATATGGAGTGAGCTAACTTGTGAATCCTGCCTTCCTGCTTTCGTGCATTGAAATTCCCGCACCCCAGTTATATAAGTGAAAATTACTTTATGCCAAATATGTACATAATTTAACGACATATTTATTCAAAGCATACAGTAGTTCTTTGAGATTAATTTTATTCCATGGAGGAAAACCTTTGTTTATACTGTTCGAGTTCCCGAACTAAATCCAAGGTTTTTGGCCCAAAATTCTTGGAAATATGTCGGTGTAATCCCTCATTCGTCCAGGCGTGTTCCATAGTAGAAAAATGACTCTTGGATGAGAGTCGAAACGTCTATTTTTTCAAACTGAGTCCAGATGACTACAACTGAAGCTTTTTCTACTTTGTTTATACTGTGCGTTTTTTTTTTAATGGCACCTCAGACGTGACTGGATGAGCCGTAAAAACAAAGCATGATAGAAAAATATACATAGACTGCAATCTTGTAACAGTCTTTTTTTCCGCTGAGAAAAGCAGAGGCAGGTAAATGGAGCGACGCGTGGCCCCCATCTGCCAACTGTGCCATTACAACAATGACTTTTTCTTAGACGCAGGTTTAGTTAATGTGTGTTTTAGGTCTCTGAGGGATCAGGCAGAACAGAAATCCAGTCAGGGATCTCAAAAACGCATCTGGACATCTTTGTTTACCGATCGTAGCTTCAGCGTTGTGCTGACAGATAGTGGAGATGGGGAGAGAGAAAGCCCACAGCGCCTGTAGATGTCAGACACGCCTCAGTGACTTCCTACTGTGTCACATGTGTTCATGGGAATTTGATTTCTCATTTCAAAACGCCATATTTACTTATTAGCTTTGGATTCATACCTTTGAGCAATTAATGATGCCACAGCAAACTGGGATTTGTCAAAGTACCCCTGATGCCCTTCCGTATGTGTGTTTATGAGGCAGTGTGAGTGATGTGATTTGCAAACTTGTCATCTTCTGAGTTTTCATTTTATCTCTACTAGATAACGCTCATTTCTTAAATATCCACATTTCCTGTGCGTTTTTACAGACTGAGATGCTGACGAGTGAGAAAGATGACCTCATGGCCTCAATGGAGACCACAAGAAACTCTGTAAAGCAGCTGGAAGCTCAGACCCAGGATCTTCTGAAGCAAACGTCCAGCCTGGAGAGAGACGTAGTGGCTGAGAGGACTCTGAAGGAACACAAGATGAAGGTAGGTTTCATCAAGCATGTTTTACAACTGACCTCAAGTTTTAAAGGAATTCTGATGTTGGAGAAGACATGGAGACATATCAAAGGCCTATGAGGGTCTAGATATGTTCATACAGCAGCAGCAGAAGCATGAATTATTATTTGTGCTACTGTGCATGTTTGTTCTCTCTGTGCCGTGTTTTTTGTTTTGTGTTTATAAAGTTAAAAAAATGATTTCTCCTGCAGGAGTTGTCCTCGGTCACAAAGGAGGTGGAGGATCTGACGGCGCAGCTCCGCAGACAGCAGCAGCAGTCCCAGCAGAGCGCACAGGAACTGGAGCAGCTACGTAAGGTACAGTGACCCCCCTGTCCCTGGTACAAAGGGCTTTCAGAGTCTCAGTGGTCCAGTCAAGCGGCTCGACGGGTGATGGCCGCCTCGAGGCAACGGCAGCGGCTCTCAATGAAAGAGCAGGTTATGGCTGAAGGCAGCGGAGGTACAGTTCCATTAGCTCAGAGTAGAGAAGGTCAGAGTAGAGCCGACAGGAGGCCAGGGTCACGTGACAACCAGGTTAGGGGAAATAACAGTAGTGACATTTGATAGACACTAAATATTTGAGCAGACATATAAAATTGATAATATTAGCCACTGAAAATGTGTACATTAGGCTCCTCCTCTGAAAAAGCTGGACATTGTGGAAATTTGCACTGGAGCTAGAACCTGGTAAAATCCATCTCTCTTGTTAAGGTTAATGTATATTGTGCACTGTTACCGTCTCAATAGAATAAATAAATAAAATAGAAAGGGATGTATGTCTCGATTTTCTTTTTTCTCTGAAGTATTTGGAAGTATTAGTTTAGGTTTACTTATCAGACAAATGTTAAATGTCTATCAAATTAATCAAAAAAGTGCTGTAGTATCACCTTATACAAATATGTTTAATATTAAAATGTAGCCTATCTTTAAAACAGCATTCACAATATTATCTAAATGTGGATATACTGCCCACCTCTAGCCACAGATCTAATTATAGAGCAGAACCCAAGATGATTTAGAACTCCACGCTTTCTTTCCCCTGTCTGCAGGAGGCGCAGCAGAACTCCCTTCTGGACATGGAGATGGCTGATTATGAACGACTTGTCAAAGAACTCAATGGAAAACTGGCCGACGGAGAAGAACGAGTTTCTGAGTTAAAGTCTCAAATAAACTCTCTCGTCCACAGCGAGGGGGCGCTCAAACAGGAAATAGGTTACTGTTTAATGCATTTTTGTTTTCACTTGTTTATTGTTTACTGTGTTCTGTTCTGTTGTGCACTTGGGATATGAACAAACATCATAGATATTGTTAATGCTTATTTACTGTTTTGGTCATTTTAGTTGAATATGACTCATTGTCAAAATTGGGCCGCACAAATCTGACAGTTTTGTGATTGTGGTTAGATTTGTAATTTGTACAAATGTAGGATTCTGTTCAGAGTACACATTGTAAATAACTCCAGGAGCATTAGATGTGAAATATGAGCTGATTAACTATATATATAAGAATCACGTGCATTTCAGAGCATGTTTGTACAACAATAATAATTCCATCTTTTGGGATTTAAATAATTGCACCAACTCAAATTGTGATTCTGATTTGATTGCAATATACTGTGCAGCTCTAGTCCAAAATTTAAAATGCTGTATGTGAAATGTACACACACGCACACACACACACGCGCACACAAAAAAAGGAATTTACTATTTTTACCCATTTGTGATACTGCCGGCACTTCCTTAATAGAAATGCTCAACATTTATCTCATTAATGCCACTTTAACAAGCCCATGCTCACTTATGTGCATGTATCCGCGTGTCCCCAGAGTCCCTGAAGTCCCAGTTGGATCAGGGGGAGGAGAAGACCACCAAGATGAAACAGCTGCTGGTTAAGACCAAGAAAGACGTAGCTGATGCCAAGAAACAGGTCTGTGTGACTGCTATGTTTGTGTCTGCACTAGTATTAATTTAAACAATGTTATGTAACTGGGATATTGGGTGTGGCCTTGAAGAAATAATTGATCACATGTGCTGTGTCTAAACCTACAGGAGTCCTCTCTAATGATGGCACAAGCATCACTGCGAGGAGAGCTAGAGGCGAACCAGCAGCAACTAGAAAAATCAAAGGTAGCACACTATTCAAGGGTTTCAGAGAAACTAAAAATGTTGGTTTTGTTGTAGCAAGCGTCTATTCAAAACAAAAATATTCCTTCTTTGAATTGTCAGAAATCCTCAAAGTCCATAACACTATACTGAAACACAAGAAGAGACTATTGTGGATGACTGTGTTTTGGATATTTATTGCAACTGCAGTAACTGAATCATTTCACTTGAGGATTGATAACGTTTTCTGATTTATTTTATAACTAAACCAGTGATTGGACATGGGTTTCTTAGTTGTAATTTGTGCTTATTTGGGATGTAAAAATATCCAATTCTTTTGGTACAATGTTTTCACAATATGCATCTCAGGGTACAATATTTATTGTGATATTTTTAAGACTCAAACTGAATTATAGATATGATATTTTTTTTCCCTTTTAAAACGTCTTGACAAGCCTTTTTACGAATAAGTACTTATTCCAAAGAGAGATAAGAGATAAGATGCAATTGTTAAAAAGTACAAAAAACTTGAACACATGATGTCTATCTTGTTCCCACAGTTTTTTTTAAGCAACTGCTGCAACAAAACAATGCATTTAAGCAAAGGATATTATAGTTTGATTTGATATATACGCTGTCATTGAGATTTTTGAATTATTGCTACTATATTCTGAGTGTACGTGTGTCTCCCTTGTTTAGATTGAAGTGTGTGACCTGACAGCCGAGCGCCATCGATTGCAGGAGCAGCTGAGGTCGGCTCTGGAGCAGCACCAACGGACGAGCTCCTCCCTTCAACAGCGAGTCAGCAGCCTCCAGACAGATAGGGACAACGCAAAGGTGCATTTACCTTCAATTTGATGTCTTAACTTGTTATATTATGTTATATTATGTATGGCTTGTTTACATTTACGTTTCAGGCTGAACTTGTAGCGACGGCAAGTGAGTTTGACAGCTACAAAGTGCGAGTCCATAATGTCCTCAAACAACAGAAGAGCAAAACGTCCTCGCAGAGTGAAGGAGATTCAAGCAAAACTGAAAGGTACTTCTGTAACAAGATATAGAAGTACTCCTGAATGAATCCACAATGTACTTTTTGTGTGTCTGCATCAGGTGAAGTCACTTGGGTGAAACTATAAATAATAACAGACGTTGTTGTTGTTGTTGTTGTTGTTGTTGTTATGCTATATTATATAAGTGTGTTCACATTCTAGTAAATCTGTGCCAGATTGACCGTTTTTTTTTCTCTACAAATGTTGAACCATATAATTATTTGTTAGGGATGAATTAGTCCTTTCAACTCGCAACAATTACGTGTTTTGGATTGAACAATGGCACCATTTTCTAAAGCTATAAGAAGCTAGAGTGAAAACTAAATTATTTTTTGTTCATTAGTACATACAGAAAGGACTTTGAACTTTGTGGCAGTTTTTGTTTCATGTGAATAAAACCATTAATTACAGAGTTATGAACACAAAAGGAATGTCAACAAATCTGCAATCTGACAGAAAGACAGTGAATTTTACCATAGAATTCAGTCTTCCAGCTCAAACAATCCAGTTTAGTTATGAGTTAAATCGCAATTTAATCCCAGTTTTGATGTCATACATATGTAAACGCACCTTTTGTGATCCGAGTCAGCATCTGTCATAACTCTGTCCAGGGAGCAGTTGTCCTCTCAGATGGAGGCGCTTCGGTCCAGGCTGAGCGAGAGCCAGCAGAGTCTTCAGAGCACCACGTCCGAACTGCAAGAGCTTCAGAGCGAACACGACACGCTGCTCGAGAGGCACAACAAAATCCTCCAAGAAACCATCAGCAAAGAGGCCGAGCTCCGTGAGAGGTCAGACACACGCTGGGGACCCCTGATTACAGGCGGCGGGTTTCCACTGACATACATATACATGACAATACATACGTTTTACTAAGTGACTGGTTCATAGTACGTACATTTAAAATAGAATCAATGGTACAATTGTATAGTTAAATGTTTTTTTTATTGCTGATTGCAGATTCAAACTTCAGCAAGTACTCATATGACTAATCGTGACTAGTAAACTAAAAAATAATTATAGTCATATTTTTTGATAATTGCAATTGTTATCTGGACTGTACAGACTCCAAAACACATGAAAAGACCTTATAACTAAGACAGCGCCATTATTAAATTAATATACTCTATCTAGCAACTTTCAGTCGCACATACTGTATTTCAACCTTTATTTGATTGGTATTAAAAAGCATTTAAAAGTCTCGACATACAATAGAAATAATCCTTTTAACTAGTCGACTTGATGGCTAGTTTGTGACAACCCTATTTATAAGTAACTTTTCAAGTACAAAATACTTGAAATGTGTACCTTTCACATTAATAAACATTCTTGTGCTCCTTCACAACACACACTAAACAGGTTTGATATTCTTCTGCTCGTCTAGGCTCCTCACGCTGCAGTCTGAAAACGTGAGTCTGCGGTCGGAGGCGTCGCAGGTGCAGACGGACCTGTTGTCTCAGATCGAGGCCCAGCGTCAGGCGTACAGAGAGCAGCTGAGGAAGCTCCAGGACGAGCACAGAGCCACAGTGGAGACTCTGCAGGGACAACTGAGCCGAGTGGAGGAGCAGCTCTTCAGCCTGCAGAGCCAGACCAGTGAGTGTGCACAAAAACAATACTCTAGAGTCTATTGTGAACTCACTTTGCTGTGCGGGAACTTAAAAAATGTTTCTAATATTTTTATTATTTTTTCAATGTTTACACAAGTCATTTGTTCATCTTGAGTTGCTGTTTCTTTTGTATATTGAATTTATTTATGTATCATTGACCAAAAGAAGCTGTTTTACCCTGACAAACACATACCAAACATGCACCGTCTATAATTGGGACTAGTCATTAATTTGCACCTGATGTTTATTAATTATATTTTGGCACGTATTCTTTATTAGTACAGAAATAAATGGAATGGAGAGTGGGGAAAGACATTCAGCCAATTGCCAGAGCTGGGAGCCTTGTATGTGTGCTGTGACCAAACCCTTTTCGTCATAAAGCACTGACATACAGCCAGTGTTGGGAAGTAACTAAATACATGAAAAGTAATGAAAATATGCATCACAACACTACCTTTGAGTAACTGTGTCTGGTACAGTTACTCCTTTCTTTGTGGTGTTCAGAATAGTTTTGTTCCAAAAATTACAGGAATACATTGTGATATTTTTTCATGCAACTTAAGCTTCGAACTGCACAACATTAGTGAGAAACGCAGAAAACGCTGCTCTTGTGGAGTGTTTTCTTCTTTAGATAGTTATAGATAAATGCGTAACAAACTGCCCCAAAGCTGTATTAATCCTACGTTATGTTTTTACACAATAATATATTCTTCCCATCACTGTATTTAGCATATGTTTTACTGTGATGCCCTGCAGCTGGATTTGTAGTATACATACACACTAACTTGTTTTGATATAAAGTAAAAGTTTTGAGGGTTTTTATGTGAGATGGACAGAGACACACAAGGTTTGTGTGTTTACCATCGAAGCAGCTCTGGAAGCTCATTCTTCACCTCCCACCCAGCTGCCCTCCGCATACACCACCAAAATAACTGCATCCAATGACTGAGAACGCGTGTGTGCCAGTGTGTGCGTGTGTGTATTTTGTGTGCACTTCGTTGTGTGTTCGGTCGGTCCAGGTGTTGCCACGGCTCCCAGCGCTCCTTCCCGCCTCTCAGTATGGCAATCGTCTCCTCGCTACATCTGGAGAGGATCATCATTAGTAACTCGCACATGCTCACTCGGAGCTTTAACCCCCGAATATGAGGCCAAAATCTGTCTTATTAAAACTAATGTTCCAGCCAATTCATTCGATTTGTGTTTAAAATGCAACAGGGATCTATCAAAGTATTAATCTGCCTAGTTGTGTAATCATGATTTAGTTGTCGTGTATATTTTTAATCAGCAGTAATGGATGACAAATTGATCAGTGTTTGATTTATTTATGACTTCAATCTTTCAAATTTTAGATTTTTGAACTCTCAAGGACGCTGGGATGAAACTCCTGCCAAGAAAGATGCAATTAAAATGTATTTCCTTGCTTTACTACTACTAAGCCACATAGTTAAAAATGATGTTTGAAAATGCCAGGCCAGAGTTGGTACAGTGGCATGGGCTTTTTGTAGCCGGCTCATCAATCATACTTGGGTCTGTTGTCCACCCACACTCACAACACTTTGGTCCCGCTAATGGCAGCCAAATGTATCAGTGTGTCTGGTGCCCCCTCTTGTCACAATGTAGTAGAACACATCATAGCAAGAATACTGCATTCACAAAACTAAACTTCAGCTTCCACGACAAAGAAGTGACGTCTTCTACACTTGTTTTGACAATAGTTAATTGGAGTGAGAACAAAAGTGTCTAAAAAGAGAATCGATAAATGATGGTTAAGTTCAATGCTCTGTGAGTGATGCACATTTTATCCAGACATAGTCACAATATCTTGATATGTAATGTTTTACTTTAAGTGCCATATGTAACTTTTCTGGTGAGTGTCTTATTGCTTTGCCTGCAAGGTTCAATGTGTGGAATATTCAGGTCAAAGCAAATACATCTCCAAACAGGTGACGGACCTCCCACCTCAAGTTAAATTGTGGACTTTTACATAATTATGTATTGTGTTTTTCATACAAATTGTTAAAGATTGGCTTAAACAAAGACAATATATTTAGTTTTCCACTAACTTTGTACGAAAAAAATTTTTTTTTGTGTGTTCTCTGTACTCAAGTATGTGAGTAACATTTAGACTTTTTTTAGGTGCTT
Source organism: Eucyclogobius newberryi (assembly GCF_026437365.1). Taxonomy (NCBI): domain Eukaryota; kingdom Metazoa; phylum Chordata; class Actinopteri; order Gobiiformes; family Gobiidae; genus Eucyclogobius; species Eucyclogobius newberryi. The sequence continues at coordinate 25,592,405 of NW_027315768.1, forward strand.
TGTCAATGCAGTCCAGTCGTAAATCTGTGTCCGACTCTCAGCGTAAAAACCCAGACTTCAGTCAGACCGGACTGGGCTTCATGGCCCTGGGTGACCTTCAGTCGATGGCCCGAGAGGAAGGGGAGGGCATGGAGACGACAGAGACAGAGAGCCCGTCTCCTGCCTCCACGCCCCTACCATCTCTGGAGCAACTCCTCTCATCACCCGACCCCAAACAAGGTATGATTAAAGGCAAAGCTACCAAAGCTTTTTTTTTTATTTTATTTTTTACATCGATTAAAACACTGACTCATTTCCTTTAATGTTCCTGTTGCCTTTCTCTGCAGAGCCTTTTGTTTGGACTGTGGAACCGACCAAGGAAGAGTTGAGTCAGAAGCTCAGCATAGCCACTCGCAGCTTGGATCACATAAACAGCCTTCTACATGAGACTGAAGCCACGAATGCAATTCTTATGGAGCAGATTACTGTGCGTATCATTGTATCATTATCCTCACACTTACAAATTGCTTCAGCTCTTATAGGACTCAAAATCACATCCTCGTTTATAACAAGGAAAGAAAAATGGTAATTGTTTATGCACTGACAAAAATGCAGTATACCCCTTTACATAAATTATAAATGACATCCAAAGCCAATGATAATTTATAAAACAATTTATGTGAGTACTATACTTAAAAAATATATCATTATTTATAACAACAACTAGATCATTTTAAGGGCTTTTCCCCAATTTTTTAGCCAATTTTAGTCCTGATGTGGACTTGGATTAGTCCTGTCCCCGATGTGGTGATTGTGCAAGTGTGAACCATGATATTTACAGTCTATGGTGTGAACACACACTATAACTGTTCAGAAAAGTTCAAATGTTGGTGCTGCTGGCTGCAGTATTCAAATTCCAGCTGACAATTTTCTCCTCTCTCACTCTCATCCCCAGTTCACACCCAGCTTTCCCAAAAAAGCCAACGGAATAAACAATCCTTACAAAAAAAGTTCAAATTTTGTACCTTTTGTCATGATACTTACTCAAATGAGTATCTAGTTTCAATATTAGTTTTAATAATGATTAGTTACTGATTTTTACTACATGTACAATAGGTTAAAAAAAATAAAAAATCCTCCAGCTACAATAGTAGCCTGCTCTGCACTAGTGACCACTGCTCCTGACGGGTTACTCTAGCAACAGTGAAGGACGGGTCAAATGTAGAGGACACATCTCTACAGGGCAATAAACTGTACCTGAATCTTAATCCGTCTAATATAATTACAGTGTGCAGTTCAGCAAGGAAACAGACACATTTTACTTGTACGCTATTTAGACTTTATTTGAAAGCTGGGTCACAAACCATAAGACAGAGACATAAGACAAGTGCTGCTTATTGTCTTTTAAGCATATTTGTAGTTCATATGACTCTATAGGCCCCCACAGTGATATCGAACAGCTTTGCATTAGTGACTGTCCCATCTTTGTCCAAGAGAAAGTAGAATTTATGCCCTTTGACCCTGAGTGGGATGAATGAAGATGACTCCTGCCTGTGAGCGTAGCAGGCGACTTGAGACAGAGGCACGGTTAGTTTGCGCCCCTTTCCCGGTGCGAGAGGCGATTGTGTGCGAACCGTCACCATTTTCCCACCTTGATGTAAGATGACTTGATTCACAGAGCGTCGACAAAACAGAAATCCGAGCCCGACGATCCCCGCACCGATCGCCAAACACCCAGCCGTGAATCCGAATCTCCAAGCGTTTGATCCGAGGTTCATTTCAACACTCCACATTCCCGCAAGTCCCGTGGTTTTTGTGGGTGTCGCTTGTGTTTTCGTCTTGTCTACTTCGGACCCACTCGTGTCCCTCAGCCCCGTGTAGGCGAACTGAGCCAAATATGTCCAAAACACAAATTGTCCTCCGCAAAAGATGGAAAGGAGGCGGAAGAAGCGCGTCCTGTCGTGGTCAAACAAAGTGACGTCTCGGGATATTTGTGAGGCGGAGGTACACAATCTCGCCTCTTGCCGCTTGACAACGCCAACAAAGCGCGAACAAAGCCATTCCCGTGTGTTTTTAATGGGTAAACTCTGTGCTAAAGCATTTCGAAAGACGTTTTGGTGAGCGTTTAGAAGGCGGAACTGCGTGGAGTAGAAGCACCGCGAAGAAATGCAGACGAGACGCTCCAAACCCATCTTAAAAGTGCAAAATAACTCCACAAAACATTAAAAGCTGGTGCTAATATAACACAACACACGTGTTTGGGAGTGATTGTGAAGAAATTTCTGTTCGATTGCGATTATGAAAACATGCTCGGTATTTACAGTTCAAGACTAGAGGGCAGCGCCATGTTGTTGTGACGTAGACTCGTGACGACGGAGAGCGCAATAGGACAAATAGAAACTGCGCTTACGAAAAACCTACGTTTTTTACGGTTTCATCTACTGTATTCATAATTCAAATGATCAAAAAGCAATATAATATATCAGCTAAGCTCTCATTTCCCCCCTTTCTCATTGGTTGGTCTACGATGTAATCTAAGGCTATTTATGTTCAACTGTGCTAAAGGTTTAAATCCTTAGTTTATTTTTCTCAACAACAACATAAAAAAGGAAGAAGCGCAATCTTGCTTTATTTATTTATTCTTACCTATAATCAATACATTCAATTCATTCTTTATTAAGACATGTCTGTTATCCGATTCATAGTTTCTAAACATAGTAATGGTAAAAATATTGTCCAAAACTGTCCAATATCTAGAAAAACAGGTGTTATTTCAGCTTTTTCAGTAGTAGCCGCAACTGTTATTTCTTCATTACACTTCAATAAGTTAAAACTAATGCAGCGTTTTTGAATTTGGGAATGTTTTTTGTATCATGTGTCCCTTAGTTGTTGAAGAGTGAGATGCGTCGTTTGGAGCGAAACCAGGAGAGGGAGAAGAGCGTTGCCAATCTGGAGTATCTAAAGAACGTCCTGCTGCAGTTCATCTTCATCCGATCAGGAAGCGAGAGACAGGCCCTGCTGCCCGTCATCCACACCATGCTGCAGCTGAGCCCCGAGGAGAAGAGCAAACTGGCTGCTATTGCACAAGGTACGCACTCAAGTTGATGCTGCGTGGAGGCCTGCGTTTATTTTGATCAACCGTGAAGGCAAAAGCATATGTGTGGAAATGAAGTGGTCAAAACCCAAATGAAATGTGTTAGTTTTACACAACCTTATCTGTTGTTGACAAATGACATCATGTTATGACAAGGCTTGTGTTTGGTGATCTTTTTGTCATGTGTATAAAAGTCTGAGGAGACGGAATACAAATGTTGCTTGAATTAAGGCTGTAGGTCTTTCAATGTTTAGTCAATTAATCATCAATGGCGTCTTAGTCGACCACATATTTCACCTTTTCATAATCAGAATGCGTTTATTGCCATTGTCGATGAACAAAATTCAAAAACGTAGGAACTTGTCTCGGTGGTTTGATGAAACACAAAACAATAAAACAACGAACAATGAACAATCATAACAACAAGCTATCAGACAAATAATAATAAGCATTAAAATGTTAACAGGAGAAAAGAGAAGCCAGAGTTGTTGGCATGACTGTACACTTTAATCTGCACTTATGAAAATGTTGCTGACTAGTATTTCTCTGTATGCATGTTTTTAAGTGTCACGAAGCGCCCCGTTTTAGTCGACTAATCAACGCACAGGACAGTCTTTAGTCTACTGCAGCCCCAGAATGCATTGGGTTCTTTTAATAAAAAATGAACTGTTACAAATACCAGCCGTTTAGTGACATATCAATCACCACTGCTATTAAGAAAATGTCATTATAACTTGTAATGATTGTATGTCTTTTTTACGTGTAGGTGAAGAAGAGAGCTCTGGATCGAGGGGCTCAGGCTGGTCGTCGTACCTTCACAGCTGGTCTGGGATCAGATGAGTTCAGTGACGCAAACCAAACACTTGAAGCACAAACGTTTAAAGCATTTTCTGTGAAATCTGAAAAGGAAGTTCTTTTTTAAGTTCCCAGTTAATATGGGACCAATGAATGTAACTAATAAATGAAGGATGACTGTTGTTTGCTGAAAAGAACCAGAGTATAATACCTATGATTAACATTCATTATCACAATTATCATATAAAATGTGTGAGAATTGCTGCTTTTAAAAAAATATAAGGCATTTCCAGTTAAAAGGGAACATTACTTAAGGTTTTGCATTCTTCAATTATTACCTAAACCCAACAATATTCTCATGATCTCAAACTAGAAACATTATTTATATCAAATAGCATTTACATTAAGAATGCTTAAATTGTTAGATCGCCAGTGCAGAATTTTTTTTTTTAATTAAATGCAGTTTATAAACTATCACTTGCAGTTTGGGGTTTAGTTAAGTAGAATAACTGACTATTTCATTTTGATTTGAGTGTTTTAGTGTTTACCTCAAGTCGGACCGTTGCCTTGCTTTGAGATTTTGTAGTGTTTTAAGTTGTTCTGTTTTTACTTTTGTGTTACTGATCGGTTTGTTGAGGAATCTTCATTAAAAAAAAAATCTAATTTAACAATCTAAATACAGATTTGTTTGTGGTTAAAGTAAAGTGTGGTTGAAATAACATAATCAAATTGCTCTAAATCTCTTGATTCCTAACTCCAGCTTGTGGGCAGCTTTTCTCAATCATTCTCATAATGTGAACGTAATCTTAATGTTTATTTATACGGTGATTATTTTTTACTGTAATGTGACTGTGATGTGTAAAAATAATAAAAAACTGGGTCTGTTATTGAATCATTATTACTTTTCTGACCTTTTATTTATTCCACTGTGAGGATGCTGAGTGATGTCATCTGGTTTGGGGTCTCTCTGACTTTTTCCCTTCAGGAGGCTGGACTTGACCTGGCGCTTTCCTTTTATGGAGAAAATATGCAGTTTCTAGGCATTATGACGCTATCGAGCCACGTTGTGTTACTACTTTGTCAAAATACATTGAGTTGGCAACAGAACATCATAAAACTTGACTCATCTTTAGTCTGGGGCGTATGTCAGTTCACAATAGTTTCCAGTTTGTCACTTGTTCCATGAGTTCACAAATGATGCAGAGTTGCAGCTTTGGACTTTTACTGATTTAAAAGTAACAATATCAATGTCACAGTTCCTAAATCTGCATTTAAGTTTGACTCTGACATTATTATTATTAAGGATTTTGAGGGGAAAAAGCTGCGCTGTTGCGCTCCAGATGTGTAAAAGATAAGCAAGACGGGAAAAGTATCATTTCCGGTTTCTTCAAAATAAAACGTGACCGATTTAATTGTTAACTGGTTAGCGTTTTTTTCCCATCATTATTATTATTATTATTATTATTGACAACCTCATAAAGTAAAAATATGCGACTTAAGGCTTCTAGATTGAGAAAGTTTACAAATGATTGAAATTGAAATATGTTCTTAATCTTTTTGTCCTTTTTTGTTGTTGCTATTGACACTTGGCAGCACTGCTTTTTGCCACAGCAGTTTAATAATGCTGCAGTCTTGGTTATAAAACATGTTGGCTTGTGTTTTAAAGTCTGTAAACGTCAACATGATGACGCACAAGCGATTATTACAATACATCGTTGCAGCCCTAGTTAAAGGTAACTACAGCCCTCATGCAAACCGCCGTATCATATTGAAATAGAAAGACCTACATTTAAATACGGTACTTAACTTTGTATTTATGACCAAACGCATTACTTTGACAGCGTTTCCGGACACGCTGATCTGCTCCAAGGTGACTTGACGCAGAGCGTAAGCGAGGCGAGGCCCGAGTCTGCGCCATTGTGCGGCTCCCGGGGAAACATCTGGATCCGAGCGGCTTCACACGGGACAAATACGGGAGAGAACGACTCCGCGGTGATGCTGGCGATCAACGAGATGACAAACGGGTGAGTGGAACGCGCACGGAGCGTTTATCTGACGAGCTCGTGAGGCTGTTGGGAGTGATTTGACCCGAAGAAGCAAAAAGGCTTGTCCGTGGAAAGGCTTGAGAAAACTTTTAATTTATCCAGTCGTGCAGCCGCTTTTGGATGCGTTTGTGCAGGAGAAACTTTTGCCCAACAACGGTTTGAAATTGACACAGTATTTATGCGTTTAATTTGAGTTTAATAGTATTTTTGTTTTCTCAAGTTTCTTTCTGAACTTCAGACATCGCCTCACGAGCTCCCTCTAGTGTGCTCTTGAAGGAAGTGTCACATTTTCATTCATACAAACAAACTTTATTGATCTACAATGGAAATTACTTGGACACTGTTGTTATTATGTTGTAATGTGTGAGCTATAAAGATAAATAATAATCATAATGACACAAAAACTAATGAAAGTATTGAAACTGAGTCAATTAAGGTACAATTACAGATATACAAACATGTACTGTATGTAAGCTACTTGCAGAATGATAAAAAAATTATCATTTAAAGCTATTTAGTTTTGTAATTTTGTGTCGTACATGAAGAATGAAATGACATGAAAGCATTGGATTGATCCCTTGTACAGTCAGTAGCTGCCGCAGTCACACTATGCATATTGATCCAAAGCAACTTGAACATGATTTTCTCTTATTTTGACGACTCTTCAAATTCTGTGAGTGGGCGTAACCTCATAAAGTGGAGCCAAACTTCAATCACGTCCATCACCGTCAAAAATGTATTCTTCTGTCCATTGACGGTCCACAGTTTTACATTGCAGAAAAAGCAGGGTTTGTTTATATTTTAGTGGCCGCTCCTCCCTGGTCAGGAATGTCCACACAAACTGGACACTACTGTTTCCAGACCACTTCCTGAGCGTCCGTTCCCCGGAGACCTCCTTCTCAATGGCTTTTCCCTCCTTTTGCTGAATGTCGCTGTGTGTCCGGCTGAGCTAAGTTTAGCCCCACATCCATTTAGCTTTTATTCTGGTGCATTCTGGATTTAGGGTTCGCCAATATTTGACTCGAATCCATCAGAAAAGTGCTAAACGAGCCTTTAAATGTTGTAGTTCAGGTTTAAGTGCAGAAAGTAGGGCTGTGCAGTTAATCAAATTTAAAATGGTTATTTCTGTTATTACAAAAATACAATTAATTAAAGTCACTTATCTACTGTATTTTCCGGACTATAACTCACAGCAGATTATAAGTCGCACCAGCCAAAAAAATGCATAATAGAGAAGAAAAAACATATATAAGTTGCACTGGAGTATGAAATGCAGTTGCAAGTGTGAAAATAACAAATAATATCACATATAAGTCGCTCCGGAGTATAAGTATATAAGTATAAATATAAGTATAAGTCGCACCCCGGCCAAAACTATGAAAAAAGTGCGACTTATAGTCCGGAAAATACGCTAATCACAAAACATGAAACATTTGAGGTCTGTGCTTTATCTACAGGTTAATACAAAATAATTGTTTGAAATAATTGCGATTTTTAGTTATGGGTTAAATAATTGTAATTATTTTGTGCCTTATTCGAGCATCTTCAGCAGAAATGGCATCGTGCACAGTCTTTGCCTTAACATTTTCTTTATTAACTCTCTTTTTTCAATCTAACTCATGCCATACTCGATTATATTCTACTTATGCATATCTTGGAAGCGACTATTTCTATGTGAACAACCGGCAATGTGTTTCCCCCCTTAAAGACTAGTTTCTGACACAATGTGACGGTGTGATATTCATCTGACGTAAGTTTGTTGATCCAGCCACAGCTCAGAGGAATGCCTCGTGCCGCAGACGTGTCCTTGTTTGGGAAACTGAGAGGAACGGCTGCAGGATACGACCGTCCTCAGAGTGTCAAGCGAACTCGTGTAAACTGTGTGAGCTAATAAGGACTTGAGCTGTCCACACATCTATACACGTCTCAATAATCAAACTAGTGTCAAAACTAGATTTAAAGCAAAGGAAAATAACAGGAATGGGATGTATTTAGAGCTTTCCTGAATAGTTTTAGAATGATATATATAGAAATTACATTTGTCTATAATAAAAGAATAGTGTTTTTTTATTGTTATTGTGGTCTCAAAATTGGTAGAGTGGACTTTTTCCTGAGTATGAAAATCAGCTTAAAGGGTTTGTTAAAAAAGTAATATTCATGAATTAATTGCATGAAATAGGTTAAAGTGAGGAGAGGAAAGAGGAGAGTGTAAAACTCTAATTTGTCCAAGGTTAATGAAAACGTTATGTCCTTTTGGTGTTTGTATTTGACACTGGCCAGTACAAATGGAACAGCCCTTGGTGTTTTTGGAGATTGAGACACATTTAGCCTGAATCTTGGTCATGTTTTAGTCACCAAATACACAATATTTAACATTTTTGAGGTTGTACTTGAATCCTCCTGTGTCGAAAGTCGAACAAATAATTGAGAGATAAAGTCTTTAAAGGACACAGAGACACACCAGCAGCTTGAGTCGAGACATAATGGTGAATTTAAAATGATTATTATGAGAAGAAACATCATTATTTTACATTATTCACAATGATTGACACCTAACAACAATGAAATCCTTATTTTTTTCACCATTCATCCATTAAAGCTTTAAATAAAAGCCAGATAAAGGACTGGACATCTTTAGGTTTACTTTTTTGGGCGACTGGAATATTCACGGTTATCAATCAATGGAAAAACGTGACTCTCACATTTTAGTGCTTATAAATGTGAATACTTGAATTGAAAACGCAACGGCTTCGAGATATTTCACAGTTCAAATTCAAACAATTCTTTTGCATTTACTGTAGCCAACCTTCAAATGCAATTATTTCCCAAAAAATTATACTTGCTGTTTTGTAATCTCGCTGAGTAACAGAGTGAGTGGCCTTGACACAAACACAGACCGCAGATGACACAGGAAGTGATGTAGCCATAGATTCCACACAAAAAGTGACAGCCCCAAGAGGCAAAGACACTAAAGACAGCGGCTCAGTTCAGTTCGGCTCGGCACAACTTTTGGTAAGATGCACTTTTCGATGGTGATTTGTGTTATACTATTGTTTGTGTGGTTTCCTGTTGGAGTTCAACCACAAACTTGAGCTTATTTTTTGCTTCTTGTGTCCGCCAATAACTAATAGAACATATACTAATAATGAAAAAAAAACATCTATTAAGGCTTGTGCTTGTACTTAAATATGGAAATCAAATAGAAAACCCAAAGACAATGGTTAAATGTTTCTGCATGTTTGTGAGCGTTTTGTAGTATTGGTTTTATCCACGTGGGGGCAGTGTGCGCTGTGAAGTTTCATGCCATGTTACAAGTCAATACTACAAATACTACCATATGATATACTGACAGGTCAATTTAAAACATGGACAGTTTGGAAACTAATATTTGGCCTGTTTATAGTATTACCCTTCTAAAGTTGCTTGTACTATGTCTTACCCCGTAATTATTCATTATTATTTTTATTTTATTTACTATATTGTTTGCATTTTTGAACGATTAATCACAGTTTTCAACACTATGACAAAACAACAGGAAAACCCTTAAATATCTATCATTCCCATTGCATAATACAGTGGTTCTCAAAGTGGGGGTCGCGAAAATAGTCAGATAAAGCAATAAATTACTAATAAAAAACAACAAATAACCTAATGTTAAAAGGTTTACTACTTGAAATGATCACAAATGTCAATTGCATCATTGTCGGGTCCCGAGTCAGTTACATGATTATTTTGGGGGTCCTGGCCTAAAACGTCACCATTCCTCAACGTTGTGAAATCAAACATTCAAAACTTGGATTGTACTTTATTCATTATATCGTTATTGCAATACGATCAATAATCAATATTTCAAAAATGACTGTTAATACATGGCAACAACTCCAGACTCCTCCATCTGACAGAAATGTACCGTTTTTAATTATTCTATTTTTTAAATTGAAAGGCAGATTTCCTTTATGATTTATGAAGTGCAAGTGTGCAAGTGCAAGTGAAGTTTTAATCTTGGTTTTGTCCATGTTAATCTTTTATTTTGACAGAAATTAAATAAATGAACTAGTTTTAATAAAAGTGAAGTTAGTGTTAAAATTATGATGATGATTGATCAAAGTTATATATTAAAACATTGCAATAATATCTATTTTGCAGAAATTAACAGCCAAATCGCAGTCGTTTCCATCTGCTGCAGTTCTGCTTTAAACAAGTGAAAATATAGTAACTTTGCTCTTGTCATAGTCTCTCCTTTTATACTTTTAACCGTGTCTGGCTTCTTTAGACTTTCTGCTCTTTCGCTGCCCGAGCTTGTCTCATTTTTTGCACGACCGCATCAAACCTCCATAGACCACATCGTACCATATCGTTTCCACTAACAAAATCACAGCTTTCCCTTCTGTGCGGAGCGTGGAGCTTGAATTTACGGCATCACCTCTGGCAATGAAATCTCCCAGGTGACGTTTTTGTAGCGGCGTGAACGTGTGAGGAATGCTGACGCGCCGAGACAAGCTGCAAAACGCCCAACACCGTGAACCAAAAGTGGGGCTTGGTTTGACATCATCTTGTTATACACTTGATAGTCGTCTTTCGGCCTGAACCACAGCCCCGGGACACAAATATCAGGCTGTTGGCGTCGTTTGTTTGGCTCCAGATCCTTGGAGCGGTCTCAGATCTGTTTTGAGGAGGCGTAAAAAAAGGCCAACGTCCAACTCTCTCTCAAAGTGCTTGGTCTGTTTTCTGTCGTTTTGGAGAGGATCGGTTTCTCCCACCACATGATTTATTCAACATTTGACATTTGGTCTAAACTGTTGCCTGCAAGACGGAGAATGAACTTTTGATACGATTTGTGCAGCTTCAGCACAAATAGTTGATGAAGATTGTTTTATTATTCATAATTTGGAGGCATTTTGAGTTGAGACCTGGGATTCTGGGATTGGCCGCACTGTGAAGACGTTTCACTATGAGTTTGTTTTACATTGAGGAAATTGGATCATGTGGGAAACCTAACTAAGCATTTAAGTCAATTTTAGTTTTAATATATTTTTGACTACTTTTTTTCTAACTGATTGTTGAACATACTTGTACATCTGATAAGACATTGTTTAAAAAAAAAAAAGAAAACGGCAAAAATAAAGAAAACGGTGAATGACTTAACATTACGACTAAAATAATAATCTTAAGGGCACATTTTTGTTAATTAATGTTTCTTTGCTTTTGTTATGTTTCGGTAAAAAATACGTCTAATATTTCCTTTTGAGCCTTATACAGGTCTAAATAGACAAAAATATAAACTCAGATCAGTCAAAATGATGTTTACATACAGAAATATTTGTCGCTTTGTGATATATTTACGTTATATGATATGATATCCTGCCTAATGCTCCGCTGCTGGGACTGGGAACGATATCAACGCTGGAAAATGTATTTACTTTCAGCTTTATAACACGCTTGTCACACACATGAACTCTCCATTCAAAAACAAGCACAAATCTTTTTTTCAATAAAATTAAATCCTGTCAACGCCAACTGCACGCTTTAGTGCAGCAGAGAATATGGGTCTGTGACCAACAATATTTCTCTATTCATTCAAATTGTAAAAGAACATTTTGATTAAGGCATCAAAAAGACACAATTTCCTGCCATTTATTTCATGTTTGTGATTTCCTTTCAGTTGTTCTTGCTCTGGAATAATATGTCTGAGATTATCAGACATATTATTATTGAGTTTTCATTTTATAAAAGCATTGGATTGACTATATTTCAAAATTAGATTTGTCACAAAGAGTGTCACAATGTCAAATATCAGTGTTACGACGTAACACTGATATGTGATATGTAAGTGTGGTAAGAAATTTAAAGGTTCTAATAAATATTAGTCACACTTATTCACACCGTGACCAAACAAAAAGAACATTTTAAATTTAGTTTTCATTCCCATTTTCTACAAGAGCATCATTTCTCAAACTCAGCAAACGCGTTTTGAGTTTACCTTGAAGTTGAAGATTTTACATTATATTGACATTATACATTTTTGCTTCTAACATTTTCTCATAACTACGCCTTAATTAAGCCTCGATAAAGCAACTAAGAGTTAATTCACAATGAACAAAGAGTTAATTATTTCAGGCTTAGGTGTTTTATGAATGAAGTCTTTGTTCGTGCTTTTTTAAGGCTGTTAAAAGTGTAGTTCTACCTAAAATTCTGAACGTTCTTATTGTAACCTGGATTATTAAAGTCATTGAGTAACTGAATCATTTAGACAGAAGTTGGTGAAATTATATGGAAAAACCCCCAAATATATTATATTACAGCTCATCGGAAAACAATGTATTTACTGTATGTGAGCGGCATATTTTGTTAATCGTTTGAAGGAGATGCTTACATTGATTCTTTACAAATATATGATATATTTATGAGTAAATGTCAGGCAAAATGATTGGACATTAACTTCTGAAATAGATGATTACTTTACGCTCTTTATCCCCAAACCGCTCAGCTGCGTTTGGTGTGGAGATTGTCCCGTGCCCTTTTGCAGAGAGACGGAGGCGGATAGAGCCGGTGTGGGCGTCGACGGTTTAAGGGTCAAAGGTCGGACTGGGCGTGGCTTCGGTTCGGCTTGTCATTTTCTCAAAAGGCATTTCCCCAGTCACCTGCCGCCGCTGGAGGAGGGGCAAAGGGAAAGGTGCAGAGGCAGAGACGGGACGGGGGGGGTAAAGCTTTAGACTTCTCACGCCGGCACAAGGACAGAGGAGTGTGTGTGTGTGTGTGTGTTTGTGTTTTTATATTCAAGGAAGTGTAAAGAAGGAAGGAAAAGATATGAACGCGTTGAGACTGAAGGAGTTGTCAAATTCCGACTTGTACAGACGGCGGCAGGAGAGGCCGGACAGTTATGGAAGTGTGGGTCAGGACGGCTTCAGGTGAGTGGATCCGATCCTTCCTTTAAAAAAAGCGTTCATTATTTGGCTTTTGGTGCGGTGCCAGGGATTTCGAGGGTATTCAGGTCATAATGTATCATTAGAGCTAAAAAAGAAGAATTATAGATCACTTCAGAAGCAAAATTAAGACTTTTAATCCAAGCCATGGTCCAAAAAACACCCCCATGATTACAATATTTACTTATCGTTCAATAACTGAAAGCTGGATCTATGTATTTGGGGGCTCAGTATTTATTGTGTGTACAAAGCATCAAATATAACACATCCTCGACTCATTAATGATGCTGAATTAGGACTCAAGTCTGTCATTCTGCTGTTTGTTTATTGTTGTCGATGCGTCGGTAGCATTAAGTAGTTCCACTATAATCGTTTATCGTGATATTTCCTATAACAATATGTCACACTTCATAATATGTTCCAGTGACAGGCTGAAATCGAACTGTTTAATGCAAAAAGTATGTGTAATTAAAGACATATTTTAACGTTTCCGCTCAGTCACGTCAAGACTGTGTTCAGTTACACAGGTTTATGATGCTTATTGAAAGAAAAACTAATATTTTTAAAGTTTTTTCTCACTTTATCAATTGAATACAATGAATGATATGATTTTGGAAACTGTTTGTAAGTGTCTTGGGCTCTTCACAATGAATACTGCCTCGATTTAGCCCAAATCTTGAGTTTCAATGTTCAAATTAAATGATTGCGGGAGATCTTTTGTCATTTACATACCGTGACGCAATCAGTCTCGTTTTATCAGCACTTTTTGCCTCTCGACTTCTTATCAGCGCGGCTGCAATTACTAATAGAACATGCCTTTTCACATTTGCTCTAATCTGACGTGGAGAGATAAGACGACATCAGCAAATACTCGAGCCAGAGCTGGAATTCCTTAACGTGTGAGCGTGAAGGATGCGGGCCGAACCGTGTGCACCGCTTTTGCAACGCCGGTTTCACAATACGTTCTTCTGACATTGGCCCGTCGTCTTCTTGAGTCTTTCACAAGCAACATATTTTTCCCCCTTGGTCTGTGATCGTGCCGTGATTATAGGAATGTAAAAATGCGAGGAATGCGGAGGGGAAAGGGGGAGTTTCTCTGCTTATGTGTCCCCCGTAACCCCGGGCGCCCTGACAGAAGCGCTCCGGGTGACTTTTAGTGCTTTTTTGTCACTTGTACGATGTCATTTAACCGTCTGGAGTTGTTGATGTTGTGACGGGGTGAATTTAGTAGGTTGTTGCAGTGAAATAAGTGCGGGCGATGTTGACAAAAATGAAATTATTGTCGTCATTTTGGTGTATAAAGATATTCAGAGGATGTTAGTCCAGCAGATAGATGCGAAAACGTGTCTTTAAAAGTATTAGTGGAGGTTTGAATATCAGACAAATGTGAAAGGGCTGTTAAATTACTCACAAAAGTGCAGAAATATCACTTATTCATACATTACATTTACAATATTAGCTTGTTCCGTTCATGTTGCTCTTTATACAATACAAACTATATACGGGCTGTTGCTCTTATGTTAGTCGACTGGTCAAACAATGATTTCTATTGTTCATTGAGACATTTTAAGTACATTATCGACCTATAAATGTGGAAATATGGAGACGGAAGGCTTCTAAAATGTATATGAATTAACTCTATGTGTTATTGATGAATATCTGAACATTGTTATTCTTTTTTAATATTTTGACTTATAACGTTGCTTTGTTTTTTATAAAAAAGGTTGTTTTAGGCTCTTTAAAGTCCACAACGATGATCAAAACAGGATTAGTCACGATTATTCTGATATTATAATTGTGTATATCTTCAAAACAACATTAACAATATTGTTATACCCGTATTTTCCGGACTATAAGTCACACCCTTTTTTCATATTTTTGGCCGGGGTGCGACTTATACCGGTACTTATATTTATACTTATATACTTATACTCCGGATCGACTTATATGTGATATTATTTGTTATTTTCACACTTGCAACAGCATTTCATACTCCAGTGCAACTTATTACGCATTTTTTGGCTGGTACGACTTATAGTCCGGAAAATACGGTAGTTTGATAAATCTCCTCCTTTATGCACATATGAAAGAGACAAGAATGGCCCATATTATTGTATATTTTTAAGCGACGAGACAGTTTGAAATTGTTTTATTTTACTATTGATATCCATGTTTGAGTCATGCAATATAATTTACCCTGGAGCTACTGACGCTGTGAAATAATGAAAAGTATGTCTGTAATGTATTGAAAGAAAGAGTAGCCCAAAGCCAAGGAATAATGTTAAGTGCAGAGACAGTTTAAGCTTCTGACACGGTTTTGATAAATTGCTCCTGAAAGTGCCTCGGGGCCGTCTGTGAGGAGACAAAAACAAAGATGTGACGGCACAAGTCACGAGTGAACAGAAGCTACTGAGCCAAGTAGATAAAGATAAGCTAAAGAGTTGCCTTGATGACCTCTTTACTGATTATAGTTGAATATTAGCTTGATTCCGGCGCACATTTGTCAGTATTTCGACCGGATCGTTGTGGTTCATTAAAGACCCATTAAGTCGCTTTTCTGTTGGTGTTGTTGCTTGTTTTTACTGCTGCTTTTCCTGGACCGCTCCACAGGATGACAATAAACGTGTCTGTCTGGGACGTATGCATTTACAAGTGGTCACGATCAAAGGTTTTGGAGCGGCGACCTGACGAGCGCCGCGACAGATAATCGCTTACGAGCCGCGTTCATTTCATCGAAAATTACATGCATTTTTGTCTACTAAAACTATCACTAAAAGTTGATGTGTTTGTCAATTAAAGTATTCATATTTGGTCGTATTAATAACTAAACATAAATGAGTGGAGACTAGGTCCAAGTTCCAGGGTTAGGGTCAGTCCCAGATTCTCAAACTCAACGTCCAAGAAACACATCTGAGCATGCAATACAATTTATCATAGGTCAAATAAAATACATATTTTTCAGTCAGGTAAATTTACATTGCTACATCTAGACTAAATCTCCAAAAATATTGAAATAATCAGATTTGCAGTGCGCATGTAACCGTGGCCACTGTTTATCCTCTTTTGAGACCTTGCTTGAATGACTAAAAGGGCGTGTCAATATTATTTGGTTAATCGATAATCGTGATTATTCAGTTCACAATATAACAACAATATGAGAACTAAAACATAGTAATCGTGATCTTTATTTTAATTCAATTTTGGTCAAAAGTGTGTGACATCCCTAACGACTGATATCTTTCATAACAAGTTTTTTTCTTTTTTCAACCAAAAGCGACTCATAACACAAGAGTGATTTTATAATACCTGCTGTTGTTTGGCCTGGTGTCTGCGTTTCCGTGGCGACTGTTGACTCGGTGTGCTTTAAAGTGGGAACAGGGCGTGTTGGGTTTGCTGTGTCCACTCGGCTCGCGGCGGAAGGGAGCGTCCGGGCAGTGGAGAGGGTCAAGCAAATGTTATCTGAACTCTCCCTGTGATATATGGCCCAATAATGGTGTTTCCTAATAAAAGCAGGCTCAGTCTTGTGTTGCCACAGAGATGATTCCTGTTTCAAGCTGTTTCATAGACACCAGGTTTTAACTCGCTGACCCCCGTCACCCCAGACGAGGAAGTTATGAGCAGAACTGCATTTTTAACTCAACTCCACTTTTTCAAACCATCAGTCACTTCTTCTTAGTTCTTACCTCTACCAATGGAAAATGAATGTGTAATAGTCTGCGTGAATAAATGTTTGTTATGTCAACATCTCTCATAAAACTCTTTGTAGAACTAACAATAAGTCAATTTTCCACTTGATCTGACGGTAAATGCTTTAGTTTTAATTGTACAAAACATATAGACCTACATGTAGTATTTTATTATACTTATTCACTCATACACTTTCATTATTAATGGTGGCTCTTTATTTATTGCATTTTAGAGCTTAGCAATTAATAGTATTTTGATATTATTTTAATCGTCATCCAATCTTTTCAAATTGTCAGTGGAGTAGTTTGAAGCCATCATTTTAAATATTATGAGTAATTAAAAGTCACGACAGAGGCTGATTTGGCAATTAATAATTAAGCTGTTTTCAAAATGTGGTGAGACATTTTAAAACAGAACTAACTTTAGTAATAGGGCCGCGGCGCGGTCAAATAGCCCAGCAGTTTCAGGAGCCGCGGCACGGCCATATAGCCTCATGGCTAACCCTAACCCTGACCCTAACTCTGACCCTGACCCTGACCCTGACCCTAACCCAGCGCGGTCAAATAGCCCAGCAGTTTCAGGAGCCGCGGCACGATATAGCCGTTTCGGCCGCGCGCCGCGGCTCTGTAGACACTCCCTAGCAATAGAGCTCCCCCTGCAGCTACCTTGTGAAAATACACTGTCAGAGAACGGACCCAAAAGCGTTGACTTATTTTTATTATTATTTTTTTTAATTGAAATTCTGCAGTATAATCGCAAAGAAAGGCATTAATGTTGCCAAATATAAAATAATAATAAAGAGACAGGATTTCCCAGGAGAGTTGTCTTTGGGTTGAAATACTGGGGGCTGATTTTCCCTCCAGAGACAGCAGGGGGAGACAATGCACACTTCAAACACCCCAAAAATACATACATTTAACCATCACAGGGACATAAAAAGACATTTAAATATGGCATACTTAGTTCTCCTTTCATAACTTAGCTGTTTATAAAGTTTCAGAAAGGTCATTAGTTATAGCTGATTAACCCAGAGCAAATCAATTTACTTCCAGAACCAAATGTTGAGCTCCATGATGCTTTTAGGAATATCTTATCTTAAATATATTTCTATGTTAAATGGCACTGTGGAAAGCATTTATTTGTTGTTTAAGATCAGGTTCTATGTCTTTAAATTACCCAGCCCTACTGCACATGAAATGAACCATCTTAACTGCATTTGAGTCTATATAAAACTCGATAAGTTTTCAAGTGTTTGGTCCATTAGCGTCGTCCATTGTTCGTGCGATGACTCTGAGCGGGTCTCGAGGTTTTGACTCCATCAGCTGTTGTTTCCTGGTCTGTGTTTTTGTCCAATGTGCTTCCGTCTGTCCTCACCGGCTCCAAGAATACTTCAGAATACAGATTACACACACGTACTACTATGCATGTGCTCATAGCATCAGATTAAACTGGCATTACTTTTGACTTGTGCAATGTTAATGTGAATACTGCTCTGTCTTCACCACCTGGAATGATCGTGTAACTTTTCTACAGCTGGATCTCGCAGTAAATTTGCATATTGGATTGGTAAATATATTCTAGATATACCGACTCATTCTTAAAGGACACATATGAGCTTTCAACCACGTTCTAGCTTTGTTCCATCGTCAAAAACATACCTGGAGTTGTATTTGGCTTCATTTACACTAATGCTAATCCTCTCCCCTCCGACCGTCAAAAACACTGTCCCGAGGGAAGCGGCAGAGATACAAATGTAATTGTGTTTGTTATAAAACATGAGATGCCAAACTAAAGATACTAAGAGCTCGTTTAAAGGCTGATAACGATACAAATAATGCATAATATTTGTCCTTTTATATGAATGTTTTCCCAAATTGAAAAGAATCAAAATGATAATTCATCATGTCACAAAGAAGAATGAAGAATAATATGAACACCAATAAAAAAACATGTTCTCAATTTTACTTTTCCCTATTTAATGAAGCTGGTCACCAAACAGAGTAAATAAACAGCTGGACCTGAATTATTTAAAAAAAAAAAAAACATTTCTGGTGGAGCTGGTTTGTTGATGCTTGTTTCTGGACATGTTATTGCTTTGTGGAATGTTCTAGTGTAATAAACAAATCTGTCTCCATGGAAACAAGAAGGTGATCACACAAGGCCCTGTTACAGGTCAGAGGCTTGGACTGTTTTTTTAAGCAATAAAAACACCTGTGATTGAATAAATAGATAATATTAATGCAATAAATACTGTGGGACATTCCAGGCAAAGGAACGGCATCTCCATGGAGACAAGCAGACCCTGCACAAGAATTTTTTAGGATTTCAAATGTTTTTCTCTTGTAATCTATTTGTCACAGTTTGGGCTGGGCCAAATTGACAAAAAATAGTATCTTAATATTTGTTATATCAAATAATTATTTCACTCCAACAGAAATGTGGTAAAACGTGTCTTTTAAATGAATTAATTTAGGATTACTTATCAGACAAATGGGAAATGTCTTTAAAATGAATGACAAAAGTGCATAAATATCACCTTTATTTGAAACATACACACATGTTATTTCTAATGGTCTTTTTTGTAGCAATTTTTACTATAAACGTTATATTTGATGTTACATTTTTGCTTAACTTCAAAACAACATTCACACATTTGATATATTGCCCACCTTTAATTATATTTTTACACAAATTCCACTAAAATTGTACTTTATGGCCCGTTTAAAAGAAAACAAGCCTTCCCATCACTTACCACGGTTGACTTTAATGATGACTCTGTATAAGGCTTTATAGTAAAAGCTTTTGGGCCCGGCTCTGTCCACAGTCTCACACGTCGAGACACTAAACAGCAGCTGCCCGCACCAGTTTAGACCCTCTATTTGTAGAGGGATGCAGTCATGTAAAGAACAGGGAGAAATACTTCAACCGGACAGTGTAAAGGAAAAAATGTTGTGTCACTCCTCTTGTTTATGTCTCATGTCTCATGTTCTAATGTAAATGATTTGTTGAACTCTGTTACATCTAGTGTTTTGAATGTTCTGGACACCATCGCCCCTATAAAGGCTAAAATGGTTAAAAATAAGCAGAAGGCGCCGTGGAGAAATGATGATTCGGTCAGGGCACAGAAAAGGGAGTGCCGCAGGGCCGAACGGAAATGGCGCAAGTCAAAGCTCCAGGTTCAAAAAGAGATTTACAAAGAAAAGCTGAACATGTACAACCTAATCTTATGTAGAACTAGGGAAAGATATTTTTCTGAAATAATTGGATGCTGCAGTAACAACTCGCGTGTCCTGTTTGCCACAGTAAACAGATTAACAAACCCTCCAGCTCAGCTGCCGTTAGAACTCATTTCCACATCCAAGTGTAATGAGTTTGCATTATTCTTTAATGACAAAGTTCAGGGCATTAAAAATGCTATAAATCCCACAATGCAAAAAATTACCCTAAAACCACCAAGACACTTAGAGCTAACTCACTTTGCACCAGTAACTGACAAAACTGTCCATGAGATCATCACCAGTCTGAGTTCATCTACATGCTGCCTTGATGTGTTACCCACCAAATTTCTAAAGTCTGTGCTGAACAGTTTGTTAGCACCATTCACTCACATAGTTAACATGTCGCTTCAATCTGGAACATTCCCAATGTCTTTGAAAACTGCGGTCATAAAGCCTCTCCTAAAGAAGAGCAGTCTTGATGCCGCAGTACTGAGTCATTACCGGCCCATCTCTAATCTACCATTTTGGGGCAAAGTCCTTGAAAAGGTTGTTTACCAACAGCTCACAGATTTCCTCTTAATAAACAACTCATTTGATGTTTTTCAGTCAGGTTTTAGACCTCATCACAGCACTGAGACTGCTCTTGTCAAGGTGACAAATGACATCCGCCTGAACACTGACACGGGCAAAGCCTCAGTCTTAATTCTGTTAGATCTGAGTGCTGCTTTTGACACTGTCGATCATGGGATCCTCTTACAGAGACTAGAGGACTGGGTGGGCATCACTGGCACTGCCCTAAACTGGTTAAGGTCCTATCTGGAAGACAGGAAGTACTTTGTTGAAATTGGTAGCTGTGTCTCAGACCACATGACCCTGACCTGTGGAGTGCCCCAAGGGTCAGTCCTGGGTCCCCTTCTGTTCAACCTCTACATGCTGCCGTTGGGTCAGTTGATACGCAGTGAAAATGTGTCCTATCACAATTATGCAGACGACACTCAGATCTATGTTTCACTATCAGCAGGTGACTATGGACCAGTAGATTCACTCTGTCACTGCATCCAACAGATCAGTGTGTGGATGCAAAACAACTTTCTCCAGCTGAACTCAGACAAGACTGAAATAATCGTTTTTGGCCCACAGAAACAAAGAGAAAGTGTTAGCGGTCACCTCCAGAGTCTCGCTCTAAAACCTACAAACCAAATTAGAAATCTGGGGGTAATAATGGACTCAGACTTGAACTTTAATAGCCACGTCAAATCAATAACATCAGCAGCTTTTTACCATCTAAAAAACATTGCCAAAATCAAAAATATACTGTCAAAACCAGATTTAGAGAGACTTGTCCATGTGTTTGTCTCCAGTAGATTAGACTACTGTAACGGCCTGCTCACTGGCCTCTCCAAACGAGCTGTAAAACAGCTGCAGTACATCCAGAACGCTGCTGCTCGGGTCCTGACCAGAACCAGGAAGTATGATCACATTAGTCCTGTTCTCAGGTCTCTGCACTGGCTCCTGTGGCTCAGAGAATATACTTTAAAACAGCTCTGCTTGTGTACAAGTCTCTCCATGGCCTAGCACCAAAGTACATCTTGGATATGTTAGTGCCATATGAACCATCTCGGACTCTGAGGACCTCAGGGACCGGCCTCCTGCTGGTGCCCAGAGTCAGGACAAAACATGGGGAATCTGCGTTTCAGTTTTATGCAGCTAAAATCTGGAACAGTCTTCCTGAAGATGTGAGACAGGCTTCTACTCTGACAATGTTCAAATCTAAGCTAAAAACAGTTTTGTTTAGCTGCGCATATGACTGAAAGGATTTTTTCTTTGCACTCTTCTCTTTTGTTTGTGATTTTATTAGTTTAGAAAATCAGTTGGATTGATAATTTTTAATTTAGTTAATTTTATTGTATTTCTGTTTCTGTAATTTCTTTGTGATTTGAATGCATTTTTCCTGCTGTGAAGCACTTTGAGTTGCCTTGTGTATGAAATGTGCTCTACAAATAAACTTGCCTTGCCTTATTCCTGGTTTGGTTTAAACCACGTTGTTGGCGGTCGGCGCGGAAGTCATTCATTTGAGACGCTCGAGTTGCACCACAAGAGTCATCTGTCGTTTTCTTTGTAGATTTGTAGTTGTTTGTGAATGCCAAACCTGAACGGAATAACAAAAGCCCTCCTCAAGTCGTCTCTGTACTCTCTGATTATTCGTCTCTGATTGTTTTGGCTCTATTAAAACCTGCTGTTGTTGTATATTGGACTAAAATAAACATATGTACACTGTAAAATATTATATAATTCGATCATATTTGTTTGGTACGCATTTGGTATTATAACTTCAAGTGCAGACTGTGGATATGAAGGAGAGCGCATCTATTTATTACTTGTAAACTATTGATTTTAATTATTACAGTTGTTAATTATTCGTGAACCGTACCATGCTTTTATATGTAAACAAAACATTAGAATATCCTGTTTTATTATGTGTTAACGTTTCTAAACCTGCACAAACACGTCCTGCATTGGATTCTTGTCTGGAAAATCATTTAAATTAGATTTTCTTCACCTTTAACCTATAGTAATGACTTTTTTGATCCATACATCTTGTTCAGTATTGACGTGGCACAAAGTAGAAATACCTGTAGAACTTCTAATACTCATACTTGTAAACAGTTGTAGTTGTGCTGCATGTGAATCTGGGGGAATCGTTGACCGACCTACATTCTTGTTGCTCCACATTCTTCTGTTATGAATTACTGAACCCGCGCATTAAACTCTTAACGTCTTTGCGTATTTCCCAAACACAATTGGCCGGCGCTCGCTCGGCGGGGGCCCGTTGCTCTCGGACGGCCCCTCTGTCGACAGCTGATACGTTTCTCTCCTGAACGGAGTGACAAGTGCAGACTGAATTCTGATCTGGAGCCACAGGAAGCAGAGCTGTTGAAAATAATTACTCTCTCCTCTCACTCTCTCTCAACCTTCCCCCTTTCCTCCTCTCGCTCTTTCCCCGTCTCTCCTCATTATTCTAGCTCTTTTATCTCTTTCCTCTCTCACTCTTTTTCTTTTTATTACACACCCATTTTTCTCTTCCTTCTTCCCCACCTTTCTCTCTTTCTCATTATCTCACTCTGTTTGTTTGTCTTTCTCCCTTCCTTTCTATCTCGTTTCTGTCTTTTTTTTATATCCCCACCCTTACACTTCACCTTCCCTACCTCTTCTCTTTCTTTGTCACTCCCCAATTCTATTTCCCCTCGCTCTCTTTCTCTTCACTCATTCTTCCTCTCCTTTTCTCACTTTGTCTTTGTCACTTACACAGTATCTCTATCACTTCATCCTTGCCAAAACTCTCCTTCACTCTTCTCTCACTCTCTTCCCTCACCACTTTTTCCTCCCTCTCTCCCTCTCATCCGCCCCCACCCCTTCTCTCACTGCCTTTCTCTTTTTCCTCTGTCTCACTCATTCTCATTTCTTTCTCTCGCTATTCTCTATCCCCACACGCCTTTCTTTCTCCGCCTCTTTTCTCCTCACTCCTCCGTCATCTCCACCTCTTTTCTCCCTTCTCTCTCTCTCTCTCTCTCTCTCTCTCTCTCTCTCTCTCTCTCTCTCTCTCTCTCTCTCTCTCTCTCTCTCTCTCTCTCTCTCTCTCTCTCTCTCTCTCTCTCTCTCTCTCTCTCTCTCTCTTCTCCCACTCCTTTCCCTCCCTCCCTTTTTGTCTTCCATTCTCTCCCTCTTCCTCCTCTCCCCCTCCCTTCCTATCCTCTCCCTCTCTCCTCCTCCCTGCACATTTTTTATGACACGGTGACCTCCGTCTGGCGTCAGGGTGGGCTCGTCGGTGTCAGCAGCCGGCCCAAGAATAGCTGTACGAGAGCGGGTGGATCATATGTGACTCCGAGGGGGGAAAATAGAGTGATGTGGGAGTGCGTTCACTTCGGTGGGCGTGTGCGTCTTAAACAGCCGGAGAGTCGTCCGTCCCACTCTGGACCGGGCAGCGCTGCGTCTCCCTTCCTCCCTTAACCTGGATACCGCACACCGCCGGACACTTCTCCCTACGACTTTGCGACCGCGTTCTGGATTGAAATGGAGGTAAACGGGCGACACGTTCCTCCGTCGATACCGGAAGATGGGGAGATCCCGGACCACCTGCTTCAAGGCGAAATGAACGGATATCATCATCATCGGTTTCAGGACACGGGAGAGGCAGAGGTCCCGGTTTCCAAGTCCCAGAGACGGAAAAGCGACGTCAAAGTCTACAAGGAGTTTTGTGATTTTTATGCTAAAACGTAAGTATGAATCTGAAGCACTCTAACTTTTCTGGCGAGTCGTCCATCATCTGCGTGTCTAACGGAGACGTTTACGCTTTGCCTTAAATGTTCCTCAGCGCGATATTAAATGTATCTTTCCGTTTATTAATTTGTAGCTCTTCTTAGCTTAGAAATACCTGCGTTCTTACAGTTGCAGCTCTGACTTATAACTTTTACTCTGTCTCATTTGCGTGTCTCAATGATGGATACGTTTAATGCCACACTGGGGAACATTGCAGGCAATAGAGCATCAACCTGGGACGAGAAGGTGGCAGTTGCATAGTGCACTTCTAAATACATTTATTCTCTTTTTTTTGGGCCTGAAGGCTTTATTTGACAGGAAATGTAGGCGTGAAATGAGGGGGTGAGAGAAGGGAGGACATCGTCGGAGTCGGGAATCAAACTCGTGACACTGCGGCCGGCTGCACTTGGAGCCTGGCGTACATGTGCTGTGCCTTAATCACTAGACCACCGGGCAGCACGCTCTGACCCCTTCCCATCAACAGTACATGTGGGAAAGAGGAAGTCACTAAAAACATACCATTACTGCAAATGTTTGCTTTTATCAAATATAAAATGATTAGGTTGGAAACGGTACATCAAAAAGACAAGTGTACATTTGTTATCACTTTATAGGCAATTGCAAAGGTTATAAACAAAATCAGATCAATATTAATGGGAAAAACTTCTACCAACGCTCCGATTCTATCTCGCAATAAATCAAAACAAACCAATCGTCAAGCTACGATACTGAAACACATACATTTTCAGGCAAACAATGGCAATAAGACTTTGTTCTTTGTGTTTTGACGCTAAAATAAAGATAAATGAGTTCATATTGTGAGTTTAGTTGGTCTAAATGTCAAAACTTTCATCCAGACTGTTTCCTATCTTCACATTTTGATATAATTGAGCGTTATTCCTCTCAAAGTTCCGGCCGTGTTGTCCGTGGATCCTTGTTTGACACTTTTGACACTTGTCGTCATGTGTTTGACCGGGGTCCGCTCTGCGCCACAGCGGGAGCTCACAGTAAGAGTTATTCTGGGGCCAAAGGGGGAGTTGTGATGCAAAGTAGTATATGTCCGGTGGAATGTGGCTTATGTGAACAGGAGGCACAGGAGCGCTAAATATACCGCTGTCTTTTGGACTGATGCGACAGGTCATCATCACGAGACAACACGGACACAAGGTTGAAAAGCATTATCAACTGGAAATAATAATGTGCCATCGACTGTAAACTCTACTCCGCTGTTTTGAACTTCAACTCGTTTTGCTCTCTAATTAATTATGTTTGTATTGTCTTATAATCAGCTGTAATACGTTGTCAACAAAGTGAAGATTATTATTATTACAGACATGCGTACAGTGATGGAAGTGGGCAACATTGACAAAATTCATATCTTGATTATTTTTAGTATCCCATTAACAATATTATTAATTTGTTATGAACAGAAACGTGTTAAAACTCTTTAAACGTATTAGCTCAGGGTTAATTATCAGACAAATGTGTAATGTCTGTCAAAGTAAGTGTAAAAATCACAGAAATATATCAAATTTTTGATATTTATTTCTATTTTTTATATATATATTCTATGATCCGCTCTTTTTGTAGCATTTCTTTGTACGATTCAACTTTGCATATCTTTAAAACAACATTCACAATATTATATACATTTCATTATATTTAAAAAAAAAAAAAACAACAACCTTGAAAGTGATCCGTGTTAATCCAAAATAAAACGAATGAGGAATGAGAACATGCAGTAAGTGATTGTTGTGTCACTTCTCGGTGCTGATGACAAGTTATTAATAGTGTAAAGCACCAGAGGAGTAATACTTGTGGCGCTTTTATTTTAGTTTTATTTCATAGCCCCAAAGACCAAAAATAATAGCGAACTAACATCAAACTTGAGCCTGTGTCCAAATATTGCCCTATTCTATTGCATCATCACAATAAATATAACTGTTTTTTTTTTTTTTATATTATCCTATTAAATTTTGATTGAAACGAGAAACATGTTTGGAATTTGGAGGAAAATGATAGCACAGCTCCTTTGTCCTTCTGCTTGTTTGCTTATCAGTGCAACCTTCTCGCTTCAAGAATGTGATTTTCCAGATTCCCCCGGGTTGAGTTTCCTATTGGCTTTAATGAAAAGCACTTGTTTGGGGCCGCGGCGTAATCGCCTCGGTGCTAAGCGCAGATAGGAACATGGAAATGCCTCAAACATGTATCACGTCCTAGACTGAGCTCCACGGGACGGAGCTGTCGCGTGATCGCAGTCTAGACGTCCGCTGAACATCTGTAACTGGATTTGACGCTGAGAAGAACCATTGTTTACGTTATTTATCGAAAGTGGCCGTCTTAACTTTAGTTCACGCCCCGACTGGAGTGATGCAAATAACGTTATGGGATTGATTCCAACTCCAACCTGTGCGTGTTGTTGTGTTCTCGGGCATGTGGTTGGTGAGTACCGTAATGACCACAGATCGACTGCAGTCTCCCCAGAGCAGCTGCGGCGTGAGGAACGGTTCACCACCACAGTGTAAAGAGTCAACCAATAATGTAAGAAATGTAAGCAGACTTTTGAGCGTCTGGAGAAATGCGATGCCTTGTTCCTATTCTTTTACCTGGTTTAGATGGATGCGATCGTCTCTATGTAATGATGAGAAAGACATGCTTCTGTTAGAAAGTGAGCAGGATCCAAGTTTTCGACCCGGAAATAGTGAGGTCCACGCAACGTCTTGGCTCCTACGCTTAAAAATTAAAATTGGGAATTAAAAGCAGGAAGTACTTTGAGTCATCATTCTTTTTGTATTGGCCTAAACTGCACCGACAACCAAGGACTGGACCGACATCATAACTAATGGAGAAAATTACATTTGGACTTCACTTGAAATTGGACACATTTGATAGTTTATATTGGAGTTCTTGTGCCTTAAGTTTTATTTTTATGTCTTGATGTGATTTTCTTTTGTATATTTTGTTCTCTGGTCCTGTTCTGTGTTCTTTGTTATTTGTTATTAAGTGTAAAAAACCAACAACAACAACAACAACGTACTAATGCGTTTAATTAACTATTGCACTGGGATCTTATCGGAAATATCGGATTTTGTCCTGACTTCAGATTCAGTTTTACTCCTGATGCAATCTCTAATCTAACGTGTTGATCTGACCATGTGTCTGACCCGAAGTGCACTGACAAGACCACGAAATCACACAGGTTCACGCAATTACAAATATTTATACTGAGTAAACTTCTTATAAACAGTGTATTTAGCTGTAAAAAGGCTGATTGAACTCACACAAATCACTCAAGTCTCAAAATAACTACAAATCTTCTACTGAGGTCCGTATAAATTCTGATAATCCCAGTTAGTCTATGAAATGTTGGTCAACTAAGACACCATTGATCGATTAATCTACCAAATGACTAAATGCCAACAGCCCTATTACCGCTACTTCCTTTATCACCACCACCTTTAGGACGGGTGTAAATAGTGATGCGGTGATGGAGACGTTGTTGGTTTTGGCTGACTTAAAGGGCCAGATGGTCTCTTTCACTAAAAGTCCACAGTCTGGTGGAGTTTGTCTCTGTTGCCAAGAGACGGAGGCATTCCGACCTTTAACAGTCAAAGAAGAAGACTAGACGGCTCCATTTGCGCTGTCCCTTTTCAACAAAACAAGTCGTCCGTTTGGTCGCCATGTTGGGCTCCATTAGATTCTGGGTTCTGTTAATATTATCACCAAAAATGATTTCAATTATGGTACTTCAAACTAGAGCCGCACAATATATTGCTAAAGTATTGATATTGCAACAAATGAACTCACAAAAGCATCAAGGTGTGAATCAAGCATCTGTGTTAATGTACGTGTTTTTTTTTATGCAAACGTTGAAATAGCCTTCGATTTGTCGTGTTTTTATTTTGACTGAGTTCGACTAGACGTACGTTTTTGTTTTATTAAAGTAACTGAAATGGGTGTGTCAAAAAGTATATTCAAATATTGCAGTAATTTCAGCATTGCAGTACTTAATGGCCATATCGAATAGCGCTATCATTTCAAATATTGTGCATCCCAACATCAAATAGGGCTGGAAAAAAATAGAAAACAGCATAAATAAATCCCAATATTCTGTCTTATATTTATCCATCATATTTGGCCACTGTCCAGGGTGTACCCCGCCTAAGGCCCGAAGTCACTGGGATAGGCTCCAGTCACCCGCGACCCCAAAAGGGAACAAGCGGTAGAAAATGGATGGATGGATGGATATTTGTTTATTTAGTTTTCTTTTTCAATTATTATATATATATATATATATTATTATTTTCATTTTTTTCTATTTAGGAAAACTACACAAAACCAAAAATTAAGACATTTATTTAATTTCTTTTTCATAGAAATATAGACTTTAACAATGAGATTAAAGTAAATAGTTACTTGATAGTTGATTTGAAAAAGTGTGAATGTTTAAACAGATTGTGTTCCCGGAAACATTTCTGTAACACCTCATTTATTGAAAACACCTGAGATTAAACAAATAAAACTTTCTGAAGACTGAATCATTTGCTTTTAGGTTGTTCTTGGTTGTGAAAAACATTGAGCAATTATCTTTTCCACATCTGGTGTTGCTTTAGTTGAATGGTGATTTATTGTGGTACAAAATCACAAATTTGTCAAAATGTCTAATCTGTGTGATTGACTTTTTCTTCCTCTCTGACCTTTCACACCCAAAGCTACAGAGCCAGATAAAACACGAGCGTCTTTGTAAAGGGCCGACAACATTTTCCGTCCAGAGGTGGATTTATTTTCAGATGTTTTGATAAGATGAGAAACTTAATACGATTTTGATAAATTCTAGGTGTGTCCTGGCCTGACCGTGTTTAATACTTTTCTCAGGAGATCCCAATGAGATTTCCCACTTCGGAATCTGAGCAATGATTTTCTTC
This sequence comes from Eucyclogobius newberryi, assembly GCF_026437365.1. Classification (NCBI taxonomy): domain Eukaryota; kingdom Metazoa; phylum Chordata; class Actinopteri; order Gobiiformes; family Gobiidae; genus Eucyclogobius; species Eucyclogobius newberryi. Next base: position 25,621,388 of record NW_027315768.1, read on the forward strand.
TTTTAGAGGTGTTTTAGTGTGGGATTATATGTTTTTAAACCAAGTTCTGGTTACTTCTTGACCTTTTAAAAACAGGTTGTAATCAGCCGTTCTGAGCTCTCTGAAAGAAAGAGTACAGTCTTTATATAATGTATTACTAGATTATCTGAGTAAAGGATGTTATCATTTCATTTTCATTCATTTATGTAACTGAGCACGTTTATTGTGTGTTTTTTCACAGGAACATGGCCAACGCGCTGGCCAATGCCATCTGCGAGCGCTGTAAGAGCGGCTTTGCTCCGGCCGAGAAGATCGTCAACAGCAACGGAGAGCTTTACCACGAGCAGTGCTTCGTGTGTGCCCAGTGTTTCCAGCAGTTTCCTGAGGGACTCTTCTATGAGGTACAAGCAGACACTTAATACTTTTATACATGGATTTAGCTGCATTTTTATATTGCATTGCATTTAGAAGGTTGTGCAGTATATGTAAGTTCATAAACTCATCAGAATCATCTTTTAATTGAAAACATTTGTCTAGTTGATTTTCTGTTGCTATGGATCCTACTTGGACGGCTGAGGGAAAACACAGACATGTTTCTATGATTGAATGAAACTAAATGTTGTTCCCTGACCAAAGAACCAGATTCACAAAAGGTTACAACATCCAAGCTCTGTAAATGTTTATTTCTATGTGTTGAAGCTAAATGTGTCAAGGTTATATTCAGATTAATATAATAGAGTTATTGACGTATCTTGAAACAAAAGGCTTTAATGGCGTATTGAGTTTTGCCTGAGCCGTTTGTACACAAGGCTAAGTAACTCCACGGCAAACTCCAAGGACAAAATGTCTCTCGTAAGTCCATTTTTACATCAAACATTTGCATTCTGCTTCCAGTTCATCAATACTAACGACAAACCTCTAACGATGGACTATGTTTACACCTGAAGTGTCCTGCATAATTTATGTACCGAGTATTGAAGTCGGTGTTTTGTCTTGACAGTTTGAAGGAAGAAAGTACTGCGAACATGACTTCCAGATGCTTTTCGCTCCGTGCTGTCATCAGTGTGGTAAATATACACTTGTATTTGTTGTGATAAAGCAAGACGAAGACGATGAATACTTAACTTTTGTAACTTCTGTTCTTTGCTTCTGCCTCTTTGTTATGCCGCTCCATCGTAACATGACCCCGAGTTTCTGCTTTGATTAAAAGTTGTCAGAAAAGTAAAGTCTTAATTATGTTGTGCTCTTTTTTCCCCCAGGTGAGTTCATCATCGGGCGAGTGATCAAAGCCATGAACAACAGCTGGCACCCGGACTGTTTCTGCTGCGACATCTGCCAGGCCGTGCTCGCCGACGTGGGCTTCGTCAAAAATGCCGGCAGGTCAGTTCAAAACGTGAAATACAGTCGTTTTTGTCAATGAATTTTTTGAACACGTGGCTGTTTTCTCCCCTCAGGCACTTGTGTCGCCCGTGTCACAACCGGGAGAAAGCTCGAGGCCTGGGAAAGTACATCTGTCAGAAGTGTCACGCCATTATCGAGGAGCAGCCGCTGCTTTTCAAGAACGACCCGTACCACCCCGACCACTTCAACTGCAACAACTGCGGGTAAAGCGGCTTCAGTCCAGGCCGTAGTTTTGTCTTTTTGGGGGGTTGATTCAGGGTGACCACCACCTCGAGTTGTTGAAAAAGAGGGACAGGACTCGGAACATAGATTGTAGATAATAACTGCTATAACATCATATGAGTTTCAGTTTTTATCAGTCATGATTGGCAGAAAACAACCTTAAAACCCAGTACAGTTTTGTTGTTTTTTTGCAATTCCTGTGGCGTCAATTAAAAAGGTGGGACATTGTCTAAGTACTTGGGATGAGGGATGAGGGACAGGTGCCTAAAGGACAATCAAAAGAGAAGTGATCACTCAGCTTATTTATGGCTCTTTCAAATGGATAAAAACTTTGAAAATGCTCTTTCTGGTGGATTTGAAACTGCATAAAAGGGAAAAAAGTGTCTTAATGTAGCTTATTCTAACTTTTCTGATGGAGGGTCTGCCATTTGCTTGTTTCCACTGGGATGTTATTGCTTTGTCGGAATGTTCCACAGTATGGCATTACACTCCACATATCTGCAGGTCAAGTTACGGGTCAGCTCAGTGGAGACTCAAAATAAGAAGGCATGGTAATTTTAGCCATAAAAACACATTTAATTTTTGTGTGTGTAACGTTCCAGGCAAAGCAATAACATTTCCCTAAAGACAAGCTGAAAACTTACATTTACTAATGATTATTAAACATAAAAAAATCCCTTTGAACGTTCAGAAGCCACAAGACACGTGCCGTATTTGTTTATTTCCATGTTGCAGAAAGGAGCTGACTGTTGACGCCCGTGAGCTGAAGGGGGAGCTGTACTGCCTGCCCTGCCACGATAAAATGGGCGTCCCGATCTGCGGCGCCTGCAGGAGACCCATTGAGGGCCGCGTGGTCAACGCTATGGGCAAACAGTGGCACGTGGAGGTATGAAAGACAAGATATACGCTTCAACACATAAATAAAGCTGTCAAGTGGCAGTTAAAACTTGATTTTAGATTAAACTTGAATTTAATTGAATTCACATTTATAGATTCAGCTCCAAAGGAGTGAATCATACCAAAGAATACATACTATTCCAAGTTATGAATTTGAATTTGTAAATAAGAAATGCCTGGTGCTATTGAATAGTGAAATAAATATTTTTATTTTATTTAGAAAACTGTAGCTTCGTATAAAGACAATTTGGGTTGCAACGTTTTATAGATTTATTGCGAGTTGTCGACTTTACAAAAGAATCATATTTTGGACTGTACAGACTCTAGAACCCACACAAAAAGACCTTTTTTATAACAAAGGCTGTGGCATTATTACATTAAAATGCCCAAAAAGAATAAATGTCAGATTTTCATCAACCATACACTTTATTTATAAAGGATCTTTATTTAGAAACCTTCACTCACCATATTTCAACCTTTATTTGCTCTCAAATGTATTTAAAAAGTCAATGTACAATAGAAATAATCGTTATTTGCCAACAATGTTACTTAAATGTGTCCGTCTCACCATAATAATTGTTTAATCCTTAATTGTCCTCTGTCGTTCTCATATGCAACAGGTTATTTCGCAGATTCCTCATACTTCCCTGATCTCTGTCTTTCTACTGCTTTTAACCTCCCGTTTCCTATTTCTCCACTGGCCCGTGTCTTGTCCCACAATCGCCCTCTCGTAGCATCACGTGTGCACTATCTGCGAGCGACCGTTTCAGGGGCACCCGTTTTATGAGCGAGGCGGCCGCGCCTACTGCGAGAAACACTTTGACATGGTGAGAGGAACGGGAGGCGCCCCGCTCTGCTGCATCGTGGCTCGCATCCGCCGCCTTTTAGCTTTGGGTGACACTGATTTTGCTGTGAAATGTGTTTATTACTCACTGCAAACCGACTTCCTCATGAGAACAACCGTGTCATCTACTGCAATACAAGTTCAACCACAAATACATAATAATACACTGGGTTTTTGGTTTTTTTTTTTTTTTTACGCTTGACTGCTTTTTGTTTGTATATTGTGTACAAAATGTTCACAAAAAGAGTACATTGAATGAATAGTAGTGTCACCCAGTTTGTGTGAATGCACTGATCAGGTAAACCTCTATGACCGCCTGTCTAAGATATGAAGCACTTTATCCACAAAACGCTTTGGTCCTGTTGTCCATCCATCACATCATGACCCGTTACGTTTTAAAATGTTCACTTGCTGATATCCAGATCATACGTACAAAATGCACGACGAAGAAAGAACATGTGTGTTATCTTAGAGCTGCGGTTGTGACGTCAGTTTTACCCCGATTTCCACTCTTAGCAGCTTTATATTCCCTTAAGTGGTAATTAAATACATTCTTTGCTGTCACTGGTTAAATCCACCTGTCCTGTAAGTAAGACCTGTAAGTTGACCTCTTGTATCAGTGTTTTATATAGAACTGCATTAAACATAACATAATATAATATTGGTAGACCTTATAACCATGCTATACAGTAATTGTTTTCCCTTCTCAATTACCCGCTCAAAGTTGTATTAAGAGGGATTCATGCATATTTAAGTATTTTTAATTCTCCTGCAATCAAGAATCCCCAGACACGCCCAGTGCTCTTCACTTTTAAAGACTTTTCTTCATAATCAGTGATGCACGTAGGATTCAGCAGGCATTTATTTTATTATTGTTTCTTTTATGAATTCTTCTTTTTAATCAACATTGAAATCTAAAATGTCGGTGATGTTAATGTTTTGTCGGCATATCAAACACCCCTTGCCTGACAGTGGGTTTCATATCATGCCTGATTGGATGCTTTTGGACTGATTCTCTTCTTCTTATACTTTTTGCCCTGTTCTCTCCCTCCCTGCGTCAGTATTAAAACGGCTGGGAAGAATCGACTCGGTTCGACCTCATAGTGTTTAATCTTGTGGAGTGTTTTTGCTGGCTGTGCTGAACATAAGTGCTTGGCTTTGGGCGTTTGTTTTTGTTTGTTTTGCAGCATTTTGTGTGTGCTAAGTGTGAGAAACCTTTCCTGGGACATCGTCACTATGAGCGCAAGGGGCTGGCCTACTGTGAGACCCACTACAACCAGGTAAACAAGTGGCCCTCTGGAGGCAGGATTAAGCCTCTGTGTTCGGTAAAAGACGACAACAAAAAGTAAAAACTGAGATACATTTGAGATACATTTCAGTTAAAAGCACATATCCCAAAGGTAGAATAATATTTATTTCATATTACAGTTCAGACTCCCTCTTGTTACATTGCAAGAAACAAATGACAACATACATGAGTAGAAATTTTGATTATGTTAAAGGCTCACTATGTAACTTTTGCTGGTCTCGATGGCGATGTCATTGCTTTGCCTGGACATCATATGGCAATAAAATGAGGCCAAAAAGCCAAGTGATGATGCCAGGTAGGTTTAATACTGTGGAATATTCTAGGCAAGCAAAGCAATTACATCTCCATGGAGACGAGCAGGTAGCAGAGCTTCCACAAGAACAGTTTTATAGTGCACCGTTTATGATATAGCAATGATCAAAACAAGTTGCTAGTGTGTAGTATTCATTAATGTTCCTCTTCTGCCACATTTATTTCTGTATAAATGAACAATCTTTAATTTGGTGGTCTGTACCTCTGAATCTACTGTATTCTGGTCACTCTGACTCCACCTAGTGTTCAAACTGCACTCATTAAGTCTCCATCTGTAAGTGATTCAATGCAGCCTCCATGTTTGCACGGCATGAGTCAATCACTACTTTCTTTAATTAAATGACTCGTATAACTTATAATACCTGCCTGCTAATCCTTTTCCTGTTATTTCCTCTCAGCTCTTTGGAGATGTTTGCTACCACTGCAACCGTGTCATTGAAGGAGATGGTAAGAAGACACTGTTCAAGCTCGGTTAATTTAGATTTTTATATGCGCCATGATGAATGCTATTGGCAATCCACTTTACAAAACATAAACAAAAAAGGAAATGCACAGGGTTCTCAGTATTGTATTATTGCTCATGAATGGTATGTCACCACTAGATGGCATCAAAGAGCTGCACATTGAATTAATGGATTTAAAATACTGGTAATAATAATTCAATAATTTGTGACTAAACCCTAGAACTCTATATCACAGCATTTTTTTCACGCTGCCTCCATCTCTTTTAATTTGTATTTTATATTCTCCTACTATCTGCTCCATCGAGGTTTCTCGTACAATGATAATAAAGCTTATCTGTTATCATTGGAATTTTGAATGTTATGACGACCCCTGAAAACCAGCAATAGTTTTATGTGACCAAAAACACTCTGTGGATCTTGTTTTTCAGTGGTGTCTGCCCTCAACAAGGCCTGGTGCGTCAACTGTTTTGCCTGCTCCACCTGCAACACTAAGCTCACCCTCAAGTAAGTCCATCTCAAGAGAATTAAACAGAAATAAATGAATATTAAAAGCAAACAAAAATCAACTAAAATGCCAGGTTGAAATCTGTGTTAACACATTGGTACTTCAACCTGAAACTAAACCTAGACCAGACCAGTACCAAACCAGCACCAAACAAAGTGTAGACCGGGAATAAACCTAAGTTGTAAATGCAGCCTAAGTTAGTCACAAAATGCACCACAACATTTAGCCGACTACCACAAAGCGGTTCTTCAATCCTGCTTTCCTTGCTGTCTTCTTCCTCCTTGGTTTATTTGCTTTACTGTCCTCTGCTCCTTCGCATCATCCTTATCTAGTCTGTTTCTTCCTTCCTTTCCCCTTGCCTCTCCCTCTCGCTGGCTCGCTTCAGGGAAAAGTTTGTGGAGGTGGATCTGAAGCCGGTTTGCAAACACTGCTACGAGCGGCTGCCGGACGACATGAGGCGACGACTGGCCAAGCGCGAACGTGACTCGAAAGACAAAAAGAAGAAGTTATTGATACCCATGTGTCTCTGAACCGCTTTTGCGCCTACAATCTTCACTTCTGCTGCTCTTTTCGGTCAGTCCTCGGCACCTTTTGCTTTTATCTTTGCTATGATTATTTAATTTTCTTTGCAGTGCACAAGGGCAACCTGAAAGGAATGTACATTTTCTGATTACAAGGTTCAATTGTTTTGGTAATTACCGTATAGTATTAATGAAATGCCTACATTTGTATGAAAACAGACCTAGTACATTACACATTAAGGAACATTTTTGTAATTAGTGTGAGATAATGTTGTCAAAAAAGTCAATACACAAAGTCTTGATCTATATCAGAATTATTTTAAGATGACATAATAAAATGGATGAAACTGCTGTTGTTTTGTGTTGAAAATTACATTGTTGTATAAAAAAGATTGTTTTTAATTGCCAATGCAGTATAAAAAAAGTAGTGTTTTTAATTACAATCAAAACAATTTGAGAGCCGTATTTAAAATTCAAATATTAATTGTTCTTAGAATTACTGATTAAAAAAATAAATTCAAAAAAAGTATACAATTAGAATAACTTCTCCACTGTCTTCCAGCGCAGTCATAATTCCATGTACAGTAGATTAACATTCAAGATTAAACTTTTGTGACCACACTTATAAATGCTTCACTGTGTAGAGATTATCCGGTTACACTGTTAACCTCTGCAATACAAACAGGAAGTGCAGAGCAGCGCCAGGTTACAGTGGAACGCTTGTATTATTCCTGAGTGTGTCTGGCTTCATAATCACATCCGGCAGCTTTCCGTTCACAACTCTGCTCCACTGGGTCTGACACGTGCATTTGTTTCACTGATTATTGTGTAGTACTGCGCCAGTGAAAGCCGCTGGGCTCTAAACGCAATTATTTACACTCTCTTGAGTAACTTATGTTTACAAAGAGCTACAAAATCTGTAAAACTCTTAAAGGGTAAAGAGCCAAAATTTTAATTAAATACAAAATGTGTTCTGCCCTTTGGCTCTGTGGCCTCAGCGTCGCCAGATCAATTCCTGGCTATGACACTTTGCTGAATGTCTCTTCATTATCATTCTCGACTTTCTCATCAAATAAAATCTTCTGACTAAAAATTGTTTATAAAAATGTGAAGTTAGTAGCTTCAATTAATTTCTAAAAAACATTAATTGGTTTAAAAGTAGGGTGCACGGTGGCAAAGGCGGTTAGCGCTCTTGCCTCCCAAGAAGGAGATCGTGGGTTCGATTCCTGGACCAGACCAACATCACATGATCTCTCTGGGTGGAGTCTGCATGTTCTCCCCGTGTTACCGTGGGTTCTCTCCGGGTTCTCCGGCTCCTCCCACCGTCCAAAGACATGCATGTGTATGTACCCTGCCTAAGGCCCGAAGTCACTGGGATAGGCTCCAGTCACCCGCGACCCCAAAAAAAGGGAACAAGCGGTAGAAAATGGATGGATGGATGGATGGTTTAAAAGTGCACTGTGTAACTTTTCTGGTGGGTGTCTGCTAGTTACTTACTACTTTGCCTGGAATGTTCCACGGTATGGCATTAAACTCGTCTATTCAGCGGTGTTTTCATTACTGATGTTTTGGTTGCTCAAACACGCGGTGAGCGGGGTTTCCTCTCCACAGATCTGAACTTGGTCTGTTTCAGGGTTTTTAGTTTAACCCTGAAACATTCTAATCAAAGCAAAAATATCCACCAGAAAAGTTACATTGTGCACCTTTTAAACAAGTATTTACAAATAATGAAATCAATTTGAAACGGAATGAAACAAATAAACTGTACGTACGCCGCTGTTAAATGTTAGTTAACCGCATTTTTCACATGATTTCATCGTGTTAACATCTTTGGAATTTAATTTTGTTTTTGTCATTTTTAGGAACAAGTTTGTGGAGTTTGACATGAAGCCAGTCTGCAAGAAGTGCTATGAGAAATTCCCCCTGGAGCTGAAGAAAAGACTGAAGAAGTTGTCAGAAACTGTTGCACGTAAATGAATAATATCAACAGCAACCAAAAAACAACCAAAGAATCGCTTGAATAATGTTTGAATGTCAAGTTTTCAAAAGGTCACCATTGCTTTCTCTTGTAAAATCGGAATGAGCTTGTCATTTATTCACATTTTATTGTGCCTTACACTTTCCTCACAAGCTTGCTTTATTTCACTACTGCATTATTGGTCATATTGCAAATGGTCATGTATTTCATTGCAAAGATGGACTGTCATGTATTATTTTATATGGCTTAAAAGCTGTTAAAAGTGCCCATATATATTTTATGCTGCATTTGCGTGTATATATTCCCTTATGTCTGTTTTATGACACCAGCTTGTACTACATATATGTCTTATTTGTGCCTATTTTACATAATATCATGCACGGTTACTGTTTAATGCTGACATATTTTCTTTATCCAGCCAAATGTTACTGTAATTAACTCACAAGATGTACATAAAGAATCATCAAAGTATTTATGCAAAATAATGACACCAAACTTCATTTTTAAATAAAGTTATTGTTAGAATTCTCAATCATATTTAACTTCGGGAATAATCCATTTAGTTTAGTTTGTTTACTTATCATGGACAGTGCACATAAAAACATTGACTTAGACTTGATGAAATAAATGTGTGCCAGATTATATCAAAGCTGATCAGTTCCACCTGCGACAGCCTCTGGTCACAAACCTTTAAACAAAATCAACAATCTACGTGTATTGGGATGTCCTTTCTGGTTACAAATTACCACTGAATGTCCACTTAGTAATAATGAAAGTAGTGCCCCACATGAGCAGGTGTTATGGTTTAGTCAGTTGTTCTGTGCAGTAAAGAGATATATAGGCTAAGCTGCTCCACAATGACGCCATTCACTGAGAGGCAACAGTGCAGCAGTTTTAAGATAAGATATTCCTTTATTGTCCCACATGGGGAAATTTCATTGGTGCAACGCAGGTAGATACAGAGGTAGATCCAGAAGAACAGATCACTTATAGGAAGTCTGAAAAACACTTTCAGTAGAAGATCTCCTATAAATAAATAAAAACTCCCATAGACAAATAAATAAATACATAAATACCATTGCATGTGATCACGACAGTAATTGCACATGAATATGTGTCACGACAGCACATAGGTTGCACATGAATTCCAACAGCAATTGCACATATGACAGAACATCAGTATTAGGTTAGGTCAGTATTGCGAGTGTTCAGTACTAACAGTTTTTGTTATAAAGTCTGACAGCAGCAGGAAGGAAAGACCTACGGAACCTTTCCTTCACACATCGAGGGTGGATCAGTCTCTCACTGAAGCTGCTCTCCAGAGCGGAGAGAGTGTCCTGCAGGGGGTGACACTCATGGTCCAGCATAGATGTGAATCTAGCCAGGACCCTCCTGTCCCCCACCTCCTGCACCGAGTCCAGAGCACAGCCCAGGACGGAGCTGGACTTCTTGATGACTCTGTCCAGCCTCTTCCTCTCCCTCTCTGTGATGCTGCTGCTCCAGCAGGCCACACCATACAGGAGCTGATGCCACCACAGAGTCGTAGAAGGTCTTCAGGAGTGGCCCTGTCACTCCAAAAGACCTGAGTCTCCTCAGGAGGTAGAGCCGACTCTGGCTCTTCCTGTACAGTGCGTCTGTGTTATGAGTCCAGTCCAGTTTGTGGTTCAGATGAACACCCAGGTACTTGTATGAGTCCACTCTCTCAATGTCCCGTCCCTGGATGTTCACTGGTGAGGGGGCAGTGGGGTGGCGTCTGCAGAAATCCACCACCATCTCCTTGGTCTTCCCCGCGTTGATGAGGAGGTGGTTCCGCTGACACCAGTCCACAAAGTCCTGCGCCAGTCCTCTGTACTCCGCGTCATCGTCGTCCGTGATGAGTCCGATGAAAGCAGAGTCATCAGAGAACTTCTGCAGGACACAGCTGTCCGTGTCGTGTCTGAAGTCTGCAGTGTAAAGGGTGAAGAGAAAGGGCGCGAGGACAGTGCCTTGGGGCGCCCCCACACTGCAGGTCCAAGTGTCAGACATACAGTCCCGGGCTCTCACAAACTGGGGTCTCACGGTGGAGCGGAGGTGGTCACGGTGGAGCGGAGGTTTATGACTCGTGGCATGCACACAGACAGGAACTGAACATGTGTTTGTGTTATTTGTAATCCAAGAACGATGATCCTCTTAAGCAGGTGCAGCCACTTCAAGGCTCAGACCCTCTTATGACAAGAAACTAACTATCTTGACTTGAAAATGTCTCATTTCACCTTAGAATTTTAAAATGAGGGTATTATACAGTAAATATTTGACATTCCACAAGACTCAAAACTGCTAAAATAGCCTCTATATTAGCCATGGGTTTCTGATAGGACCATTGCCATTAACAAAATAAAATATAGATTTGGATGGCAAAAAGTCCTCAAAATGTTGCATATAAAAGGAAGCAGAAACCCGTGACTATATTTAATACTTCAAAATGGGATTGTCATCATGTCATGACACATTGTATTTTCCTCTCGTAATATGGTGGTAATAATGGTTTCAAGCCAACTTTCAAACATTTAGTTTAATTGAGTGTCATGGCAACTGAGGATATGGCCCCTGTACTTTAAGTACTATGTTGTAGGTTGTAGTACTACATTGTAGTATTAATTTACGTGTTTGTTGGGTTTGTAGTTTTTTCAGAATGACAATTTAAAAGTTTCCCTATTATAATCAGTACTACTACTACTACTAAATGTTTGTATTTTTAGAATTCTATCAATCCAAGTACTTGTAGAATATTCAGTATTTTCAGTCTTATGTTGTAGTAATGGTAATTATTCTTTATTTTCGTCGATTCTTGGTATTCATTACGCATACGCGTTAACACAAACGCATATGAAAATATGCATTATTCTCGCATTATGCTTGACGTCATCACATCGCGGCTCAAAGGAGGAGAGAGTTTAGCGTCTAACTTTGAAGACATATGCTTTTCAGTTGGCTGCCAACCGCCATTAAAATGAACACAACAACAACAACAACAACATATTCTTGATGTGTTCAAAGGAGCGGTTAGCAAGTTAAAACATTAGACTCTAAAAGGGGAGTTATTATGTATGACTGATCATGCGGAAGTGAGAGAAGAATACTCGGCTCTGATTGGTCAATTCAAGAAGGAAACGACAATTGACGTAAAGACTAGTGCGCAATGCTGTTGCTACGAGTGACCGCCGCAGAGCCCGTATCATATTAGTTTGGAGATTTTGTTGTTTCCTATGCACCTCGTGGCTTGTTTTCGGAAGCTATGCGGCGGAGTAAGACTGAAGTAGACCGCTACGTGTCCACGGTGCAGAGTTCTTCGCCTTCGCTCAAAGAGGTAAGTGGAGCCGGTTTGCTAATGCTAACGCTAGCTCATGTCAGGCAGCATGTGTTTAGCCGCGAAACACAGGTGGAAAGCAACTGTTGTGTGAAAGAAGACAGCACTGGTGTGTGTTGCAAGCACTGTCCGCATATATGATCCTATATAGCCATTATATCATTGTAGTTGTGTTTATATTAGCAGCGCTTCACCGGCTCAGTGTCCTCTGAAAAAGCCGCGCACTGCATCTGAGGCGCAGCTAAATGTGGCTTATGTGTTAGCATTAACGTTACAACTTATTTATTAGTCCACTGAAGTTTAAATCAACACTATTCTTCAGGCGTTTTTTATGTCTAGTTGGTCAGGTACCAGCAATAATCTAAAATCATGACAAACCATGAATGCTAAATAAGTTTTCTACCAACTTTATTCATGGGTTGCACTAAATTAGGATTCATTAGAATGATGAAAAGTTAGTGTTGTTTATAACGGGAAGATGGGAAACCCGTCAATAGCAAGGTTAAAGTAATAAACAGAGCGAGATCCTCAACATTATAGCGCTAAATACATTAGTAACAGACATTTACCAGTGGATAGAAGTTTAGAGATAACTTCACCATTTGTATGTTATTGTAATCTGGTGCTTTTAAACTGTCACGACACAAACGTGATTCAGTTTCTTTGCTCATTGATAAAATTGTCCTGCTGCAGGTTATAAGTTCTTACCTTGTCATTAGCCTAATGTTTTAAGTCTGAGTTAGAATTTAAGACATATCTATGCTGATTATTGTCCTCTAAACCTGATCAGTGGTGGGTTTTATTTTGTGAACTGTCAGAGTCACAACTCATGGGATTGGCACTGCATGATCCCTCTTGAACTTGTGACACATGCACACATGCCTTATATTTACACTTTGTCCATTATAAGTAATTGCAGTTCAAATAAAACATATATTGTGACACAAAAAATTGCATTGTTTTCTAATTGGTGCCTGTGAATCTTTTTCAGAAACCGATGAAGGGGTTCCTGTTTGCAAAGTTGTATTTTGAAGCAAAGGAGTATGAGCTTGCAAAAAGGTATAAAGTGATTAGTTTCTCTTGCCTCTCATTTTACTCATCGGTAAATCTTTTCTTCTAGGCACGTTTCAGAGTATCTCAAAGTCCAAGAGAGGGATCCAAAAGCACACAAATTCCTTGGACAGCTTTATGAACGAGAGGGCAACCTCAGCAAAGCCGTGGGTTGTTACAAGGTACAACACTGGAACAAAGACAGACTCATCCATCCATTTATTGATATGATTTTGCTATTTCATATTTAAATTATAATTTATGCAGGTTTTAAATAGAAGTCAGACAAGTTCCCAATAAAAGACCATTGTAATGACATAATGAGATTTTCCCTGCCTTTGTATAAATGTAAATATAGGCAAGCAAATTTATTTCGTAGAGCACAATTTGTACACAAGGCAATTCAAATTCAAAGTTCTTCACACAACAGGGAAAAAACGTATTAAAATCACAAAGACATGACAGAAATCACAAAATCTTAATTTCAATTCATTCAATTTTGTCCGTGCTTAGTGATCCGCCTGATGGAAAACCAAACCTATTGGACCACACTGGCAGACACTCTTCTCATATTTATTTGACATAGCCAGTGTCTTCAGGATGGGCACATTGCTTTTAGATTGATTCTTTCCCATGTTTGACCGTCCTTAGACGTCACGTACGCTGCCTCTGCACACGTCTGTGCTGACCGTACGTATCTTTTACGATGACTCTCGTCGACGCCTCCACCTTATGTGTGGAGCTTTTGTATCTTTAACGACGGACCCAGTCTCGCCTGCCCCTTCCCTAGATTTAGTTTTCGCTAAACTAATTGTCCCAGACAATCCTCGACCAAACCTGTTAGTGTTAGAACTCGCTCTTAATCAGTGGGTAGGTGCACCAGGCTCTGCGTCTCTTCTAACCCTCTCCCCAGGCACCTATGCAGCTGTGCTTGGACACCGGCACAATGGGCTATTGTGTCGAGCGGAATTATTTACATGTTCAGTTGTAATGTGTCTAGATAGTAGTTTTAGAATTGTAAACAATTTATCTATATTTACTTGTAATAAAAAACTTCTAGTGATGGACATTGCAAATTATCCTGGGTTATAAATGCTGTAGTGTTTTGCATGTTTAATGTTCTTTATAGTACTTGTCCCAATCATAAAGTTGACTTCGACACGCAGTACTCGCAAAAATAAAAGAAAACAACAAATTTATAACTCAGATTTTCAATAGTTTGTTTTATAATTTGATCTAATTATTACACATTTATATGCATACTTTTATAGTCAGTGTTTTCGGTTACCACCTACACTTTTTGCGTTTACCGGTATATGTTCTGCTGATGTTGTTTTTTTATATACTATAACTGTTAACTGTTATTTATTGCTGAGGATATTTGATCTTTCGCTCTGTCTACAGCGCTCTGTTGACCTGAATCCAGCACAGAAAGACCTGGTTTTGAAAGTTGCGGAGCTGCTCATCAATCAGGACTGTGACAGCAGAGCAGAGTTCTGGGTTGAAAAAGCAGCAAAGTTACTCCCAGGAAGCCCAGCTGTCTTCAACCTCAAGGTGAACAGTTGCAAACAGTAGTATTCTTATTTCAGTGTGGGGCAGTAAAGTGAAAAAGGTTATAATAATAAATATGTAAATCATGTGATTGAAGAGAAAACGTTCCATAATATGATGATTAACTTGTACAATATGTTAAGCTCCTTTGATGGTGATTGCAGTTTTCAAGAACAGCATAGAATAGCAAGAATAGCCTTCAGTCAACTTTGCTCAGCATCAGTAGTTGTCGTGGTTTTATTACAATGAATTTCTTCAGGAGCGGCTGTTAAGTCGTCAGGGGCAACCAGGATGGAACCGCCTATTCGACCTGCTGCAGGCGGAGCTGGCTGCACGGCCCGGAGACCCTCACGTCAACGTGAAGCTCGTTCAACTGTTTAGCCAAGATGGACGTCTGGATGAGGCCGTCAAGCACTGCTTGTCGGTGGAGAAGAGAGGCATTCTGCACCACAGCCTGGACTGGTACAGCGAGGTGGTGAAGACGCTTAAGGTCAGCATGACTCATGTTCACAACTCAGCAGGGGAAAACTAACCTGGCTCTGCCAGATTGATATGTATATCATTCTGAATTTAGTTCTACATTTATCAATCTCGACATGCGCTCATGGAAAGCAGTCGGGAAAAAGCGTCACTTTATGACAAATATTTGAATCTGAAGCGCTTCTTTGTGCACGTTTTTAAAAAAACAAAATAGTAATTCTGCTGAAATAGGCCAAAGTACATCTGTCTGTATTGATAAATGTTCTAGATATTGCATATAGATATAATAGATATTATTTTTTGCATCAATTAAATACCAAATGGAAACTCAATTAAGGGGTTCCTAATCCTCAATTCATTATTTTTCAGGCTTATTTGGCTCAGCCCGCCGTCTCTGGAAATGAGAAGATGTGTCGTCGTCACCAGCGGGAGCTGCTGCTGTCCCTCTGCAGCCTCCTGAGGATCACACTGTCGACCAGTGGCCTGCAGCCTGGCCTCGACGCTTTCAAAAAGTAAGTTACCTGTATTACCGACATTACAAGCTTGATATATTGATTTCTGGATATCCATTCATTTATTTTTGACAAATATTAAAAACAATTTCTGCACAATATTTTACTAAATAGTTTATCAGTGTTTTGGGAATTTAAATGTAAAAAAGATAGATTTCTCATGATTTTCTCTAGTTAGTCCTAGCCTTGTTTTGGACTGCAATAGTCATTCTCATTTCTGCTTTATTGTAGAATCTGTTTTGTTTTCTTTGGGAGCACTTTTGCTTATGTTATCATGTTTTACACACAGACACTTTAATCTCTGTGCTCTTTTCCTGTGCCCAGTTTTGACCAAGCTATGCAGGAGATGAGCAGCATCGCGAGGCGACATGCAGACGATCTCTGTGAGGTGTTTCTGGAGATGAGGGGTCACCTGTACCTGCACGCTGCCACGCTGCTCCTCAAAATGGCTCAGGAGCGACAACAAACCTGGAGGGAAGTGGTGGATTTAGTTGCTCTGTGCTACTTACTGGCTTACCAGGTTAGTCACACACTCACTTATACCGGTACTCAGGGAAGGGCAATAATGACAAACATGTATATCTCAATAGTTTTGTTTGAAATATTAATATTTAAATCATTATTATTATTATTATTATTTGTAATAATAATAATAATAATAATAACTTTTTGTGGCGTTAAAGTGGCACAAAAAGTAACACATTTACTGCTTATTTTGTAGCCTTTTTAATTGTTCTTATTATAGACAATGTGCTCTATTTTCTAATTTTGCATACCTCTGAAAGTATTGGAGAGTATCCAAAACTAAACTATTGCAGTTATTAATTTTTCATTATCTTCCATTTCTAACTAAAATGAGTTTGCAATGAGATGTTAATTTCAGTAGGTATTGAAACAAACCAAAAAACCCACACATTTGTTATCAAAATGGGCAAAAAAAAAATGACATTTCAACATCTTTATTATCCAAAATACAAGGGAAGACCATCTTGTACGTTTTTCTGTTATTAAATTTATTTTGTTATTGTGTGTGATCACAAACATATGTTTGTTGTTTATACCACGCCTTGTTATGACCACTGTCCATATCATCTTTGCCGCTGTTGTCTTTGCTATTATAAGAGAAATGCTGATGTCATTGATTTTCATAATTGTGTTTGTCTTCAGGTGCCCAGACCAAAGCCTAAAATCACCAAAAGAGACCAAGCTGCTCCTCAGTTTTTAGAGCTCGTGGCCAGTGACCGTCAGAGTCAGGCGGGTCACATGCTGCTCAACCTGAACTCAGACCCTTTCACTTTGATCCGTGAGGTTTGTACACTGTACAATGTCCAAATCCAGGTGTTTTAACATCTTATAGTCATGCCCAGGACGATTACATAAACACACAGGCACAGCCAAAAGTTTAATAATTTAAGGTTTTATCAACAGTAGAATGACCACATGCTTGAAATCCTATCATCTGTTGCACATTTATTTATTTATTTATTCATCAATTGAGAACACATTCTTATTTACAACGATGACCTGGCATACCTGACCATACACAGTGCTTTTGTAGTGGATATGTAATGTAAATAAAATGTTCTCTATCCTGCTCCACCAGTTGTAATTAAGATAATAATAAATACAATAAACTGATAATAATCATACAAATTATAATTCAAACAATATAAACATGAGAGACAACAACTCTGGACTGTGCAATACATTTTATTTGAATTACAATGATTATTATGATTGCTATAATAAATTACAAAAATGTTCTTATTGAGATGATTAACTCTTCAGTTCAATCCGCTCGTACACGTTTCCTTGACTGGGAAACTTATTCACAGATTGTACCTTGCTGTGTTTACAACGGTACAATAAAATACAACAGAATAAATTACTAGGTGTTTTTTTCCCCTAGTATGCGTGTGTGTTTGAGTTTTCAGTCTGCTGTATTCGTAAGCTTTCATTCATCACGTTATATTTTCTCTGAAGGTGGTGGAAGCCTTTGGAAACCGCTGCGGTCAAGACTCTCTTATCGAGCTCTTGTTTGGACCCCAGGCCTCGACAGCTTCATCTTTCATCGCCAACGACGACATCCGATCCCTAAACGCCGTGGTCCCAGAAAGCTCTCATCTGGCCAAGTGTGACAGCGGTACTGACACTTCACATACAAATACATAATGCCCCACACGCTGTTCATATTCACTTTTTAAACATACTTTTGTAGGAGCCGTACTGTTGCATGGCGGTGACTTGCAGCATCTGAGTTGGCTTGGGCTGCAGTGGACTTTTATGGCTCAAACGGCAGACTTAAGAGACTGGCTTCAGCAGCTCTTCCCCAAACTCACCCTCGAAACTTCAAAGCTGGACGCAAATGCTCCCGAGTCCATCTGCCTGCTTGATTTGGAGGTCGGTAGCTTTTCTTCTTGTTGAAGCAAATACAATGTCAGTGTTACGGTGAATATCAGTGTTTTGGCCCATAACACAAAAGTTCCATTCAAGTTTTACTGAAACGATAGTTTTCACAATAATTAATTACCATATTGACTTCTCGTTCAATAAATGATCAATATATATTTGGAGGGCTCAATATTTATCATGTGTACCTTTTCTTGCAGTAGGGGTGAAATGTTTTTGTGGTAGAAAGGTGAGATTTGAGCTGCAGAAGGTCGAATAACTAACTTCAATGGTTCATTATTATGTAGCGATTTATGTTTCATTGAGTGACTGTGTAATGCATTACAGTCATTATTAGTTCTTGTACCTCTTTATGATGATAGAAACCCTGTTTTTCGGCACGTATCACAGGTCTCAAAGTTAATTTTGTAGATAATCATCGTCTGATTCTTTTAGTGTTGTTTTTTTTTTTTAGATATTGTACATTTAAAAATGGCTTTACTGAAATGATAATTTTCTGGGTTATTGTGGGTTAGTGGTTACTGGTTAGTGGTAACATATACTAGTGTCAATGCACTGGAAAAAAATTCAATCTTGTATAAGAAAAGTGAATAAGTGTTTGAATTAAATAGTATATATTTTGATTCTTAAATGGAACAATCAAAGTAGGGTTAGAGGGTAATGCTTTTGTTAAAATGAGAAAAAAGACTCACTTGGAATGAGCAAAAACAAGATAAATATTACTTAATCCAAGCTCTTATTCACTCATGATCTCATTAGTTAGTTATTAGTGTTTAGTGACATGCATATTTTTAGAGCAATAAATACTGCATACAAAATTTGGTATCGTGACAGATCTAGCATAATTTTATTTGATATAAAATGGCTTACATTTTGTGCATTTCAACATATTAATGATTAATGCAGCATTTCATTTATTACGTTAATCTTGTTTTAAACTGAGGAGTGAAATTTAGACTGGTGTGATCAAGTCTAAATTAAGATTTACTTAAACTTTGCTATTATGCAGTTTTACCAAATCGGAAGTGTAACATTGTTTAAGTTTTTCTACTCATTAAACAGTTAGATGTTTTTTCTCACATTAAACTACAATATCAATAACGATACGATTTGAAATGCTTACTCTGCAGGTGTTTGTCCACGGCGTGGTCTTCTGCAGTCACTGTCAGCTCCAGGAGACTGCGAGGATCGGAGCCGGAGTGAAGCAGCCTCAGTACGAGCCGCGCTGCCTCCCACTGCCCCTGATCCGCTTCCTCACCACCGACAGACAGCGGGAGTGGTGGGACGCCATCTACAGCCTCATCCACAAACGGGCCGCGTAAGTACTAAATGATGGCCTCTAAATTATGGGGTCCTAATTGAGGGTGTCTCAAATGACCGATTATAGAAAATTGAAACACTATATTGGTTGAAGATGTTGTAGTTTGTAATGGAGCAAATCTTGAGCACGGTTTCTCATGTGGCTGTGCAATTAATCAGAATTGAATAGCTCGAGGTTTAGTCATGGACAAGCATCAGTGAAATGCTCCAGTCATTTTAATCGAGAGGTCAATAAAAACATGTGGTTCGGACTAAGATGTGTGGCTATTTTTTGGGTCAAATGTTCATGTTCAAGGAATTGATATTGAATGCAATTTGTTTTTGCTCAATTTATATTCACTTTTTTCCATCCATTTCACTTATACTTCTGTTTGCTTCTGACCCGCACTACATTTCCAGTTTAGTTGTTTACTTAATCTTGGTGCGGCTGCTGTGTTGGAGCAGTGTCCTTGTGGAGAGCTTACATGAAACGCTCTCATGAAGACTGGAGCTCTGCTGTACTCTTGCGACTCTCACACTCTCAAGACCCCATTCTCATGAGATAGCTAATCATTTATGTAGGGAAAGGCGTCTGGCAAAAATTCAGTCCAGCAGAAAGAATCCGGAGCGCTACAGGGCCTCCACCGGCATATTAGTATTTGCTGTGCCTGGTTTAGTCAACAACATTTTATAATTGTGATCACATCAGCAGGAAGGTGAAAGTGTGCAGTGAGTTAGCTGGTGTTTTGGGAGTGACTTCACAGTTTAATCTGCCTTTTGACTTCTCTGTGTACTTGTACTTCAGTGAGAGCCAAATAATTGTGAGAGATATTGCAAGTGCAATGCCTTTCCCCCTATTTGTTGATTAATTCATGCACAGAACATGTCTTTCGTCAAGCCAAGAATGTATTTAGTCTACTATGAGACTATAAAATATAATTAATTATTGAAGTCATATTGAATATTTTTGCCCTGTTGTGAATGTGCCATAAAGGAAATCTCAATGTTCCTCTCTAGACCTGGAATGTCGGCCAAGCTAAGGATGATCGTGCAGCACGGACTGAGCACTCTGAGAGCGGGAGAGAAACATGGACTACAGCCGGCGCTGGCCATTCACTGGGCTAAAGTCCTCAACAAAACGGTAAAGACACATCACAAAGTTTATACCACGATGCACTCAATGTGATCAATGGGCTCCACTTACACAACTATTAAATTGTCCTTCTGTAATCATATTTTGGATCCAAGAAATTGCTTTGACACAGTAGGTCAAAGAATATAATATATAAATGAGTAAATAGAATATTCAATCAAATACTGAGACCGGCTAAAATGAGAACCAAGTTAAATCAAAGTTAATAATAAAGTAAATACAAGTTAAGTACTGAGATTTGTATCTTTTGACATTTCTTATAATCATTTGTCTTAATTATATTATCTTTGTATGTTATTATTGTTTTGTTTGGTTCTGCTTCATAGACCACTTAGGTTTGAGCTGCATCTTAACACCTTTAGTCACTTGGCAGTGTAAAATGCTGCTCCAGTGCTTCTTACAAATACATGCATGAGATAAATAGCTCACGGGCGTCTCAACCTTTTAGATCGTGTGCTTGTTTGACACCTGTTCCACTCTGTCAGGCCACTGTTTTAAAATTAACCCCTTTATTCCATTTTAAGTATGTGACAAAAAAGAGAAGCTTCTGGGCATGTAGTCCATCATTGGCTATCACTCAATTCAACTAATAAAAAGACTACATTTGAGTAATGCTTATTATTAATTTATGTGCATTCTGCTTTGTCTCGTTTTTGGGAATTGTCTAGAGCAGGGGTGGGCAAACTGCGGCCCGCGGGCCACATACGGCCCGTTGGTCTTTATAATCCGGCCCGTCAAACATGCCAAGTAATATTTGCCCTTAGGCATCCGTCTGCACTTGTATTCTTAATAAAGATGACGTGAAATGAATTAAATAATAGATTAAATAGCCTATATGACAGAAAACTTTTATTTTATTTTTTAAAATTGATTGCGGGCCGACCCTCCTACTTGCCTGGATTTGAATATGGCCCTCGAAGGAAACTAATTGCCCACCCCTGGTCTAGAGTCAAACACATGCTCAATCTTCTGTCAGTAACGGTCATGGGACCATATATAGTATTAAGGGGGAGGGGCTTCTGATGGTATTGACGGAGCTCATTTATTTCTCTGGGTCTGTGGAAAAAGAAGCACTCCTCAAAACCAATGTTTGATTATTTTTGATAAATATATACTCTTAGCATGGAACAAATGATGGAAATAACCATGGTAAATTAAAATGTAAAAACATGTTTAAATCCAGTCGCGTCTATCCCAGTATAGGCAGTTGTTTCACCCACATCATTGATTTTGTTTCCCCAAATCTCTGCACAGCAACGCGGTACAACCAAGAAGCATATGACACTTTTTGGTTTAAAAAAATATACTTGTTATTATTATAAATATACCGTCATACTATGGTATCACAGTTCTCATTCCGTGAAAATGTAATGCCATCCCACCCCTACTCTGTCATCAACAGCTTTACTCTTTATATTTATCAATCAAAAAAGATCTACAGAACAATTTACTTATTACCAGTTCACATGAATAAAACATTTTCTCTTTGTGTACTTTATTTAATATGTTTCTGAACGCAGGGTGATGGTTTAAAGTCGTACTACGATCAGAAGGAGTACATCGGCCGCTGTGTTCACTATTGGCAGATTGTGTCGCCTTTATTGGACAAAATCAAACATCGACGCAGCATCCCCGAGCCCTTGGACCCTCTTTTCATTCACTTTCCATCTAAAGACATTCAGGTACTAACGCTTTGGCTACGTTTTTGTTTTTGTGTTTGAATTATACATTTTTTGTAGATCAGTTCTCAAATTGTGCCTTAAAAGTGTATACGAGTTTGAAAGTTTGATTTCTACACTGCTCAAAAATAATAAAATGAACTAAATTCCTTATAGATCTCAGCAGTGAAAGCACTTGAGGAAGAAGCCCAAATTGCATATGCTACACATCTGGACATCGAGGGCAAAACTGAGGAGGCAATCGCCACTTTGGAAACGATCAGCAATATATCGTCCACTTGGCAACTGGCCCAGGTTTGCGTTTGTTGCTTTTTTTTTAGTTGCGGTTCCTAATCTTTCAGTCTTATCAGTTTGACACAAAGAGGAACTTCAAACGCAAACTTGTGGTGTGACTTTTGTTGTAGATCTATCAGCGTCTGTCAGAAGAGGCCAGTAACGGGGTTGAAGAGACGCAGGACAGATGCATAATGTTCTTGACGAAGTTTAGAGTCTATTTGTCCAAAATCTACAATGCCAACGCAGAAGACATTGACAAGGTTGGTGTTTTGATAGTTTTGTCATTTGTCGGCAAACAGGCGTATTATTATTTTTGAAATATTGTCAAGAAAAATTGTATATTGTCATTCTTAAATTTCAGACAGACCAGAAAGTTAAATGGTCTCATTGAGTAAGTGAGATTAGGAAAAAATATTCATACAACACAACTTATGTTTGTGGCACACCTAATATTAGCCTTTTATAGCTCAACGCATTACTAAATATATACAAATATATTAAATAACTTCAATTCAAAGATGTTACTCTCTGGGTCTGTCAATTGTTATTGCTTTTCACGCTATGGCATTAAACATATTTGGAGTATCTGATGTTTATTTAATTACAAAATGTATTTAATTGCTAAAAAACATGCTACTATGAGCCATATGTGCCGATTTATGTTGTTTTTTCTGTATTCCTCTGCTGTTTCCATCCCGCAACAAAACGGACCTCTGACCTATGCTTTTGCCCTGTGACCCATCTGCTCTCCCTCTGCCTGTCTCTCACCTGAGGCACGGGACTTTCATCTGGTCTCATGTAACGCAGTTTTACAACAGTAAAAACAGGAGTGTTTAAGTTATTAACCTTTGTTCCGTCCTGATTCAACCATTGGCCCTCCCCACCTTCGTCCTCCCTTCTTCGATGTCAGCTGCCTTTCATCCCAAAATAGACTCTTCTGTTAATTGCGGTTCAGTGATAATAATGTTTATGTTAGCCCCTCAAATGTTCTTGATTTCCTACTTCAAGCACAGTTGTTGAGCTTGTCTCCATGGAAATGGATAAGTTTAATTTATTTCTATTAAAGATTCCTGGAAAAGCAACAACATTTCCATGGAGACATGCAGGTGGCAGACCTAAAACCATGAAAGTTACATTGTGCACCTTTTTAAAACAAGAGATGGCAGAAAAATTGGGTTATTAGTTTTTTGTATGTACATTTTAGCAAAATTTGAGTCTTATGTTATGTTTTTTGTTTTCATTTGAGGTTAAATATTTCCATAATTTTGTATTAAACTCCAGAAATTGGTCTTTTTTTTTTTGTAGTTGCAGGTGTCAATGGAGGAGGTGATGGACCTCCTAAATGATGTGAACCAGCAGCTCGGCGACATTGGAGAGGATATGGACGAAGAGGAGGAGAAGGAGCCAGAGAGGAGAGGGCCAGTGCACTCGAGTCCAGCGCGCGGCAACGAAGTCTCTGCTACAATCTCACATATCAAGTTTTCAACTCCCTCGCCAAACAAAAGCATTGTATCTCCTTCGAAACGGCACTTGGTATGTATTTTGAAGTCCCTCATTTATATAGTATGATTTGTGGTTGTTTTTAAAAAAAAGTTGACATTTGAATATTTTTGTTTTCAAGATTTCTCCCAAGACGCCTCCCCATTGGGTGGAGGATCAGAAAAGTCTCCTCCAGATGTTGTGTCAGCAAGTTGAAGCACTAAAGGTATCTCATTAGCTCAAAAATTCCAAACTGTTGCCACTAACTTTGTAATAGGTCACGCTCTCGTTCAGAATTGGGGTATTTCCAAATCTCAAATGGATCATTCTCTAAATAAACAATTCTCTGCTTTTGAAAACGATAGTTTTCTAACACTTTGGTTTAATAAATTCTACCTATGCTCATTTGTGTTGACAGAAACGTTGTTGAACTTAGTACCAAACAAAGATGAAAAATAATTGTTTATAGCCATCATGAGAAAGTAGTATTTGTTAACAGGTCTCCACTCTCTTATAATATGTAACAGAATGAAGTCCATGATCTTCGACATAATGGGTCAGGAACTATGGGTTCTCCTCATCACAAACTCTACAGTGACACTTATGGAGCTGAGGGGCTGCAGGACTCATTCACACCTGTCCAGTCCTACCACGGGGCTCCTCTAACAGGTGAGTAATAAACTACATTCAGATAAACCGTAACATAAAATGAGAAGGATAAATTGAAATGATAATCCGTATTAAATAATCTAATTTAAATTGGAAGGACTTTGACATGATTTCTTCTTCTTTGGTGTTTTATGGCGGTTGGTATCCAAGTGTTACATTACTGCCATCCACTGTAGTTGCACGTCTTATTAGACTTCATTTCATGTGGTCCCCAGATGGGAGGGACAAGAGGAGGATCTCATGTGCTTGATGATGATAATGATGATGATAATGATGACTTTATAGAGTAGGACATGTGCTCTGATAAAATACATAATGTGAGTTAAGACATACCACAGAACAATTAAGTCAAAAGAATAAAGTCTGGCTGTTGTTGTTGTTGTTGTTTTATGGCGGTTGGCATCCAAGCGTTGCATTACCGCCAGACTTTATTAATGTAACATTTGGGATACCAGCCGCCATAAAACGCCGAAGAAGAACTTGTTGTTGTTGTTGTTGTTTTATGGCGGTTGGCATCCAATTGTTGCATTACCGCCACGGGCTTGGAACTCCTGTGCTTTGAACCCGTGGGCTTTGAACTCCTGTGCTTCTGAAGAATAAAGTCTAAAGTCTAAGACGTACAACTACAGTAGGTGGCGGTAATGTAACACTTGGCTACCAACCGCCATAAAACACCAAAGAAGAAGACGATATGAAAAATTGATAAAATAGTTTTAAAACGAGGCTTGACGTCCTTCAAATGCAGTGATAAATATAGATTATTATTTGTTGGCCTACCAAAGTAGTTTATAATAATATCAGAATCAGTTTATTGCCATTGTTAATGAAGAAAATTCACAAACATGAATTTATAGAATCAAATGGGGCATGCATTGAAGAAAGAAAGAAAAAAAAATACTATAAGATCAAAATATGCTTACTATGTACACAAAATGTACAGGTAAATGTAAACAGTGGGTATCACTTTGGGGGGTAGCCGCCTTTTTATGTTTAGGCGTCGTGAATGCCAACGGTTTTTATTTAGGGGTCACGGCTGATAAAGGTTGAGAACCACTGGACTAAATACTTGCTCTGTGCATTGATTACTCGACTAAAGTCAGCCAGGTGTATTACTGGTAAAAGTTCTCAAACTATACAGTATTTCAGTGATTTTGTCTTGTAAAGTCTTGTCTAAAAAGCTAGAATAAACTAGAATCCCAGAACTCGAGCCATCTCTCTAGTCTTTTGTACTAAATGGATCAGTTTTTGGACTGAATCAAGGTTAAATCCGCTCTAAATGCTTAATCATTAACAGCCGTATGAACCAATTTAATTAAGGGTACAACTTGCAAGTTCTATTATAACAACCTTGACTCAAATACATACAGTAAATAAACTAGAAATTGATGACCATTTAAAATGCCTCCAATTGTTTTTTTTCCTTTTCAGTTTCCACCACAGGCCCTAATGTGCATTACAACCAATCTCCAGCATACAACTCTCAGTATCTCCTCCGCACTGCAGCAAATGTGACCCCAACCAAGGTAAAACTACAACATAAATGAAACGGCAATTACAAATAAACGTGTACATTTTTTGACATCCAAACACTTTATTCCAGGGTCCCATGTACGGTATGAACCGAATTCCCCCCCAGCAGCACATATACGCCTACCAACCGCCCACTCACACCCCTCCTCTGCAGGCCGCACCTCCATGCATGTTTCCCCCTCAGGAACAGGTCTTTGGTACCCCACTACGCTTCGAATCCCCTGCTACCAGCCTCCTCTCCCCATATAGTGAAGAATATTATGCCCAACAAACTGCTGCTAACCCTTCGCTACCTGAGCCTGGCTACTTCACCAAACCATCGGTGGTTCCAGCCCACCCTGCAAAAAACCTTGACGGAAAATCAGTGGATTTTGGGAAGCTTTCATTTGGCCAAGCATCTGCTGAAGCGCCCAAAGTCCCTATTTTTGGAGCAGGTGTGGTTACCCAGTCTACCCCATCCCCTGCGTTTAAATTCAACTCCAACTTTAAAGCAAATGGTGGGGATTTTGCTTTTTCTGCATCGCAAACTAAACATTCAGAAAGCTTA
Source organism: Eucyclogobius newberryi (assembly GCF_026437365.1). NCBI lineage: Eukaryota > Metazoa > Chordata > Actinopteri > Gobiiformes > Gobiidae > Eucyclogobius > Eucyclogobius newberryi. Next base: position 25,647,800 of record NW_027315768.1, read on the forward strand.
CTTGGTCTGCTAACCTCCAATCTTCCTAAAACGGAAGACAAGCCTACAACCCAGGACCAATCGGCTGGGGAAGCAAATATATTCACCTTTGGAAACAAGAGCGTTTCAAGTTTCTCTTTTGTTGATACTGATCAAAGTGTAAGAACTGGGAACCTATTTGGTAAGGCAGACCAGCCGTTTAAATTCGGAGAAGTGTCTAAACCTCTATTTGGGATGCAACAAGATGAGGAGGAAAGGGAATCAGACAGCGACAACGACAGTAGTCACGTTGAGGAAGATGACGATGGCCCACATTTTGAACCGATTGTTCCTCTGCCCGACAAAGTAGATGTAAAAACGGGTGAAGAGGATGAGGAAGAGATGTTTTGCAACAGGGCAAAGCTATTTAGGTTTGACACCGAGACAAAAGAATGGAAAGAGAGAGGAATTGGTAATGTTAAAATTCTAAAAAATAACATCAGTGGAAAGGTGAGACTCCTTATGAGAAGAGAGCAAGTTCTCAAAATCTGTGCCAATCACTACATTACCACCGATATGCTTTTGAAACCAAACTCTGGCTCTGACAAATCCTGGGTGTGGAACGCCGTTGACTATGCAGATGAGGAACCCAAACCAGAGCAGTTGGCAATTCGATTCAAAACTGTTGACGAAGCTGCACTTTTCAAATCTAGATTCGAAGAGGCACAGAAAATAGTGCGGGAAGCGCAAAGTGATCAGCCCAAGAGAAAAGAAGAAAGTGCCCCAACTTCACGCTCTGATTCACTGGCTGCGCAGTTTGCACGTAAAGAAGGGGAATGGAGGTGTGATGTCTGTTGTGTAACGAATAAACCATCAACTGTAAAATGCGCGGCTTGTCAAACTCCCAATCCCAATGCAAAATCAACAGACGTTGAAGCGCCGCCTGAGACCAAACCCAGTCCTTTTACATTCAAATTTGGAACAGATTCAACCCAGTCTAGCACTTCAAGTTCAGCTGGTGTTACTGCACACACCGATTCACTGGCGGCACAGTTTGCTCCTAAAGAAGGGGAATGGCGATGCGATGTCTGTTGTATTAAAAATAAACCATCTACTGGGAAATGTGCTGCTTGTCAAACTCCTAATCCCAATGCAAAGTCAACAGACGGTGAAGCTCTGACGGAGAACAAAAGCAGTCCATTTTCATTCAAATTTGGTGTAGATTCAACTCAAGCTAGCAGCACACAGGCAAGTTCATCAAGATTCTCTGGATTTAGTGGGTTTGGAGCGTCTATGCCGTCGTCATTCACTTTTGGCACAACCAAGCCAGTAGATGCTTCGGATAATGCTTTCTCAGGTTTCGGTGCTGGTTTCGGTGCTGGTTTTGGCAAAAAGTCTGACCAGTGGACATGTGAGGAATGCTCCGCCAAAAATGACACTTCAGCTGATACCTGCTCTTCATGCAAACTGATGAAAATGTCCACTAAGGCAGCTACAGTACCTCAACCATCTGAAACTAAAATTACTCCTGACCCTGCTATAAAGGACATTGATTTGGCAGCAAAGTTTGGCAAAAAACCCGGTCAATGGGACTGCGACACTTGTCTTGTTCGAAATGAAGCCTCAGCGGCTGCATGTGTGTCTTGTGGTACAGCTAATCCCATCCCGTTCGAAGCAAGGTTTGCCAAGAAGGAAGGAGATTGGGATTGTGACACCTGTCTTCTGAGAAACAACTCTTCGGCTCAAAAGTGCATTGCCTGCCAATCCCCTAATCCTAACGCTAAAGAAAGCACAAAAACTAGCACGGTTGCTCCTTCTGCATCTTCTGCATCTTCCTTTAATTTCAGTTTAAAGCCAAAATCTTCAGAAAGCCAGCCTTCTCCTGGTGGATTCACATTTGGAAGTACAGGCAGCTCTTTTCAGTTTGGTCAAAGCAAAGATAAAGAAAGTTCAGCTGCATCTTTCAAATTTGAAGGCCCACCGTCAAGTTCTAGCACTCCAACTTCTTCAGGGTTCTCCTTTTCAGTGCCAGCGGGGGGCTTTAAGTTTGGTACTCAAGAAGATACTTCAAAATATGCTCCTGAAGTTGAGGAGCCACCATGCAGCTCTGCATCTAGTTTCCTGAAAAGCATCGCAGACAAACACAATGAAGAAGCAGCTACAACAGAACCAGCTCCAAAAGCCGGCACTTTTAATTTCCCTGATTTCGCTAAAATGTCTAGCAGTGGCTTGAAATTTGGCGAAAATGACCCTAAAGAGACTGCTGCGACCAAACCAGAGGAGGAAAACCCACTAATATCTGGCAAGTCTACTGGTTTTAGCTTTGCAGATTTGGCCAGCTCGTCGGGTGACAGCTTCCAATTTGGTGAAAATGATCCAAGTTTTAAAGGCTTCACTCGAGCTGGCGAGCCGCTGTTCACCTCATTTCAAGCCACTCCCTCCAAAACCGAATCTAAAAAAGAGGGTGAAGAAGAAGACATGTACAAGACCGAAGAAAATGATAATATACAATTTGAACCGGTCGTCCAAATGCCGGATAAAATTGATTTGGTGACTGGTGAAGAAGATGAGGAGCTTCTTTACTCCCAGAAGTTAAAACTATTTAGGTTTGACGCAGATATTAGCCAGTGGAAAGAACGCGGTGTAGGAGTGCTCAAATTCCTCAAAAATAACAGCAACGGTCGCCTAAGGATTTTAATGCGAAGGGACCAAGTGCTAAAAGTGTGTGCAAACCATTGGATAACCACAACAATGAATCTCAAGCCCCTTGCCGGATCGGAGAAGGCGTTGATGTGGATGGCCAATGATTTCTCAGATGGAGATGCTAGGTTGGAGAAGCTAGCCGCCAAGTTTACATCAGTTGAGGTAGCACAGGAGTTCAAGCAGAAATTCGAAGAGTGCCAGAGACTTTTGCTCGATATTCCCTTACAGACGCCTCATAAACTTGTCGATACCGGACGGACAGCGCATCTCATCCAGAAAGCAGAAGAAATGAAATCCGGTTTGAAAGATTTAAAGTTATTTTTGACCGATGATAAGATGAAATTAAAAGAGGAAGGGGACGGGGACGGTAGTCTTGTAATAAAATCTCAAGGTGAAACGACAGGACCAGCGCTTGAATGGGACAACTATGACCTCAGAGAAGATGCACTAAACAATACCACCGACACATCTGTGTACGCATCGCCCGCCGCAAGCAGCCCTTTGAGGAAAAACCTGTTCTGCTTCGGCGAGGCATCAAGCGGCTTCAGCTTCAATTTCCAGCCTTTGATAAGTCCGTCAAAGTCTCCTGCTAAACTTAACCAAAGTGGAGCATCGGTGGGCACTGATGACGAGGATGGCGCCCAAGAGGAAGAGCGAGACGGACAGTATTTCGAGCCGGTTTGCACTCTGCCTGAACTGGTTGAGCCATCTACCGGGGAGGAGAATGAGCAAGTTGTTTTCTGCTACAGAGCCAAACTTTATCGCTACGACGTGAACCAGTGGAAAGAGAAAGGCATCGGCGATCTCAAGATTTTGCAGAATCTTACGACAAAACGTGTAAGACTTATAATGAGGAGAGCCCAAGTCCTTAAGCTATGCGCAAACCACTGGATAACGGCAACGATGAAGCTAGAACCAAAGAAGGGTGCAGAGAGTACATGGGTCTGGCTGGCTATGGACTTTGCGGATGACGCGAGTGGCAAAATCGAGCAGCTAGCTGTAAAGTTTAAGCTACAAGACACATCCAATACTTTTAAGCAGGTTTTCGACGAAGCTAAAATGGCACAGGAAAAACAAGAGCTGATGACACCAGTGACGCCCTTGGATACATCTATTATTACTACTTCTACTACTACCACTCCATCTAAAAGTGATACTGTCGTTTGTGGGGAGGCAGCCATTGCGATACTGGAAGAAACTACAAAAGAGAGAAGCAAACCATGCCCTGAGATCGTTTCGAGTCCAGCTGAAGACCAAGCGAGTTCAAGCAGCATAGCGAAAACAGTCATGTCTCCTCCCAAGTTTGTATTTGGTCCAGACAGCATCCAAAAGATCTTCGGTTCTCCAAAATCCACCTCGATCACGGCAGAGTCCATAACCACCAAAGCTAAAGGTTTTGGACTAACCTCGGGGGCGGAGACTCCAGCGTTCAAGATTCCCGATAACGGTAAGACCTTTTAATTTTGTGATGTTTAGAGAAGTCACAATATCGCATTTTAGTGTTATTTTTTCTGTGAGAAAAAAACACGATACGATACAAATCCCGATACTCGGAACTTGATACGACCCATGTCCTGAAAACCGGTGTTAAAAGTTGACTAAAATAATGTTTTGATTAATTAGAAATGCACAAAAGCATTAGAATTTTCATGTTCACACTGTCCTCAATATCAGATTACAACTGTCCTTTGATTAAGTCACATGTTCAACTCTTCAGATTCAGCCTTGATGCAGCAGACTGTAGGTTAAAAACTTGGCTATTTATAATGGCTTTTATGTTTAAAAGTATCACGATACTCATCTCTGTATCGATACACGTATCGCCAAGAAGTCCGTCACAATATATCGATATATCGAGCACAGCCCTATACGATATAATTTATTGTGGTGTTTAATTTACTGCAATGTAAATTTGATTAGGTCTTTAACTTTCAATTACTGTAAACATGCAAAAGGGATTTAGTTTGAGGTGAAATACAAAATTTTTAGCCATTTTATTGTATGCTACAAAAATACAAGAAATTATATTTTTTTGCAAGTCCTTTCGTCTTGGCCTTTTTATTGTCATACCAACTTTACAATTACAACAACCAATCCTCATCATGGTCATCCTTTAGGCCTGGACTTTAGACATTTCTATGATAACCCCATCGCATTTTGGAGCAGCACAACTACCACCCAGTTTGATCCGCCAGGTATTTTAACCACAGCAGTGTTTACCTGCTGGAACTTACTAGACCTAACCCAGGTGCACGGAGAGTGGGGCCCGACACACTAAAGCTAACGATGCATGAGTGTTGTGTGAAAAGGAACGTGCACAGAGCTCTAGGTAGAATAGAACTCTATTCTCTTAAATAACTCTTCAAGATGTTTAACAGAAGAAACTAAAATGACAATGGCAATATTGTGTGTTTCAATTTTTATTTTGCATGTTTTTGAGCTGTAGGTGTATGATCGACATTGTGTCCACTGTAATTGCATTAATATGCATTTACGCCCATATAAATGCATTGCATGCATTTAAAAACATGTAGAGCGCTGAAAACCACTGAATAGCAGGTATAGAAGCAGCAGATTTTATTGTTTGCAGAGGACATTATTGTCCCTAATTTCAAATTGCATTGCAAATAAATTCAATTGGCATTAATCTATACCACTTAGACGTATACTAAGTTCTTCACTGCAGTGCATCCTTCCATGTTGTATGGCTAGAGTTAGCCGTGGTAGAAGCGTGCATGTGTTGAAAGATGATATTCAAATATGTCAGTGGGGCTCCCGGTGAAGGAATGCCAACGTCACATAAACCATATTTAGATTAGGAAGTCTAGCAACAGTGTGAAATGCTACTCTGCTAAGTGTTGAATAAAACCTTGGCTCATGAATGGCTGCTCGCAAATGCAACAACCACAAAACGATCAACTAGAGTTTGACACAAACATACTTTTCTGTTTGAGTATTTTAATGATTAGATTTTACTCCTGAAAAACTATTCAGTGCTGCATATTTAATCAGTACACTTAAAGATGGTTGTGAAATGTATCTTTGCACTATATTTATCTAAACTAGTGCACCTCACTAACCTGTGCTTGGGGATGGGACGGGAGGAAACTGTGATAACAAAAATACCACAGTAGTTGCATATTTTTAGTTTTGGAAAACAAGTGGATTTGGATAGATTTTTCTCTATTCTTTGGCTATTTACATAATTTGTGCAATGATAAGTATATAATGACCAAAAATCTAAAATTCTTATCTAAAAGACTGAGGCGTACTGCTTTTCCCACCCACCCAGTGAAATAGATTTCCTCAGTCAATGCAGTCAAAAGCCCATACTGATACTGTGTCTTTTGAGTACCACTATATACCTTAATACCTGTGCTCTACCTTTTTTATTTTAATGCTACACTAGACTATCACAAGATGACAATGCACAGTGCAATGTTGTGTACACACAAACGCTAAGTTCTTGTTCTGCCTTGCATGAAAGATTTTTGAGTGAAACTAACTTTGAATCGAGTTGTTGGCTCTTGCATCTGAACTGTCTTGTGTCTTGGTTTGTAGCGTCTCCAGGGGCAGAAGGAGGAAGTGCGGGTTCAGACGAGGACTCTGATGTGGAGATTGTGTTCGTGAGAGAGCCCACTGCTGAACAGGCGGCTTTGGCCAAAAAACTCCAGCTCCCACTCACTTTCTTCTGCTACAAGAACGAGCCAGGCTACGTCAGCGATGAGTCAGAGGATGGTGAGCTTACAATAGTCACAATTTGTGTCACTGCAGTGGTTTACAAACTTAAAATTCTATCAAACTATATTAAATGTCTGGTCTGAAGTCTATACTGTATCTTAATAGGTTAGGGCGATAAGAGTAATCATAATTAATTATGACCACTAACTGGACTATACAGACTCTAAAAATCATGCAAAAAAACAATATCACAAAGTCGGTGGCATTAAATCAAAATAACAAATAATAAGCCTTTTATAATTTTCAGAAATAATACTCTTTTTTTTTTTTGGAAATGTATCTGATTCTTCATATTGTTCACACTTGACTTTGATTGGTTGAATCCAGCTGTCACTCACTCAGTTTGACAGAGGCTGACCAATAGAGGAGTGGGTGGGGGAAAGTATTTGAGCACAGAGCTGCACTAAAGAGTGGAGCACTGATGACAATTTGACGATGTCATTAAAATAGGTTGTCACGGGGATGAGATCACCATTCAGTCTTTAATTACAAGCCAGCGAAATAAGGCAGAATAAAATATAACATGAAGCCAATTTGGACAAGCTAGTTAGAAGCAGGACATATCAGTGGTTACGTAATAAATTCAATTAGTTCTTGAAGGGTCTTGAAGGTCACAAGAAAAAGACAAATTTGCTTTGATAACAGTAGTGTTGACCTTAAAGTGCCTATGACAGGTTGGACTATACTACTTGAACTGACAAGCAGTTAAGATAAATATATTTTGAATTTAGCTTGAAATGATAAAACATTTATCTCGGTATAGCAAATGTTTTAGGTTTATAATTTAACTTCCTGTTGATGACATCAGACACGGAAGTTACCCAGGAAACACTGGGCAAAAACCAAATTCTTATTGTGAACCTTTGTCATGACGTTAATTTCACTTGAGAAAATGCTTGACCACGAAAATGTTCCTAAAATTACGTGTCAATTACATGTGACTTCAGATGAGACGTACGAGTCAGCGGTGAAGGCTTTAAATGGAAAGCTCTACCTGGATCCTCCTCAGAAACGAGCTGCAGCGGCTGGAGATGGTACGTCAAGTTTCTGAGTGTGTGAGGGGACGTCGTGCAACCACAACAATCTCAAAATGTTGTGTTTACTGTCGTGTCCCGTCAGAAGCGGACTGTGTGATTGTGTGGGAGAAGAAGCCGACCCCGGAGGAGGAGCAGAGGGCGCGGAGTCTGCAGCTTCCCCCCCACTTCTTCTGCGGAATCGGCCCCGACAGCGACCCGGACCACGACAAGAACGAGGACTTTGAGACCGAGGTCCGCAAAGCTCAGCAAGACCTGGTACGGGACTAATACAGAATACCATTGCCATTTTAGTGGGGCAATTGTTAGTTTTGAAAGTAATATGCCCAATAATAATAAGTATAAGTATATGCCATATTGAGACCAACTATATATGATGCTAAAACTTTCTTTCAAACGGTACCGGTAATTGGTTATGTTTATCTGTTTATTAAGTGGTTAGAATAACAAAGTAAAATATAGCCGCAAGCGGCAATGATCGGCCCTCGCTACGCCACCGCCACGCCGCAAGAGGAGGGGGCGCTAACGCGGCCCAATTGTCCTTTTATTACGCCTACTGCTGAATCTGTGACGCTGTTACATCTTCTCCCCTTTGTTTTACCATCAAAAAGCAATTTTATTTTGAATTCTTGGCAAAATGTGCGGCTTTGCCGCACAGACACCGTGACTCTTTGAATAAAAATGTGGATACCTTTTGATGGTCCACCCCTGAAGATGAGTCTCACCAAATTTCAGGGTTAATAGGGCTAACGCCCTGAGGGGGAGTTTGTGAAAGTCTAAAGTGTAAACATGTTCTGGCGATTTCCCCATTGGAATAACATGGGAGGTTTTGGTCATTGCTACGGCAACGCCATAACAATTATGACATGGGTCTCACTGACTTTTTTGATGGGGATGCCAAAATTGAGTTGTGTGTCAAATTTCAGATAATTTCGCAAAACTAAACATTCAACCTCCATATAAAATCTGTAGGGGGCGCTGTGGCGCCAAATACATTTATTTCACTTCAAGTAGGTTTAGGGCAAAGAGTTTAACAACTGATTCTAATTTGACGCAATTCGGACTTTATCTGCGCAAACGGCAGAAATTTTAAATATGGGAGATTTCTGAAATTCTAGCTACAGTTTGCGGCTTCGCCGCACAGAGACCGTGAGAGGTATCAATGTAATTTGGATAACTTTTGATGTCCCACTCCTCAGTAGCATTTTCACCAAATTTCAGCTTTTTAGGGCCAACGCCCTGGGAGGAGTTTGTAAAAGTACGACGTTTGGAAAAACTCCGAAGTCATGTTTAGCCATTTTTGAAGCAATATGGCCGACATTTGGTTGGGCAGACGGCGTTGCCGTAATAATATTTTTTACTTCTCTTGTCACCATCTACCTCTGCGCCAAATTTCATGATTCTACGATCAGATTTTTTTTGGGTCATTTCCCATCCCTCAATGCATTTTTGGTACATTTGGGGGCGCTGACGCGCCAATTTTTTAGATTTTAGAAAAGGGAAATAGCCAGAATGTAGAGAGGCACGATTTTTAGAGGTGTGAACATTTTTGTGACTTTTCGTCAATGTTCACTGGGTGAAAAATGGGGGGGTTGGTCCCGAGAAGAAGAAGAAGAAAGAATAATATTCCGATGCGAAAACAATGTTTCCCATTTTTCAAATATCATAAACTATACATTTTCGGAAAGCGCTCGCGCTTTCCTACCTCATGGTGTGGGTCCCTGGTCACTGACGGGTACTTTCGATAATTTTGAGTGGGCTCCGCCCACTTTGTGTTTTTGGCCCTCTATACAGTAATAATGTTCAATTTTTGCATTACATGCTTATATGCACGGAACATGCAAGAGATGGGGAACGTATTCGTGAGCTACTTAGCGCAAATGAGTGCTTTATATGGGGATGACGACCGCTTCGTGGTCGTCATCCCAATGTAAAGTGCTCGTTTAGTGCAAACTTTTGCACGGGCTTCGCCCGTTTACAAACGGTAATGTTCCATTTTCCTACAACTAATTAGCATGCACGGGGCGTGCATGAGTGAAGGAGTGCGTTAGTGAGTGTTCGGAAGTGGGCGAGCGCTTCGCGCTCGATTTCGTGCGCACTACGTGCGCACTTTCGCAGCCGTGCTTCGCACGGCCTTACGAGACTAATAGGCCTCTCGCCAGCTTGTGGCGCTCGGGCCTAATTACTGAAAACTCTAAAAATACACCCACTGCTGCTGATTCAACTAAAACATTTTCTCTGTTCTGCCTTATTAACAGCTGTAAATAAGAGTGTTATAAAAACTCTTAGTAAAAAACATAACTTATTATTTGTATTAAGAGTATTAGAGGTTTTTTTATTATTATACTTCTGTGCCTTTTCCCCATTGTGGGACAAATAAAGGTTATCTTATCTTATTCAGCTGGCAAATCACCAAAGTTATAAGTGATTCTCCTCCAGATACAGTCACAAAGCAGAGCAAAAGAGCAAACAACTGTTGCATTTCCATTGCAAAAAGTCGCAAAATGTATATGCATAAAAGCCACAGTTTTTGCTGCACATTTACTTTTTTCCACGTTTTGGATTGTACAAAGCCACGTGTGATGACAGCTCGTGGGAAACTCTTAACGCTGCTTCGAGTCATATGTTTTTAGCCAATCGCTGTCTCCAATTGCTCATCTTGCTTGTGTTTACTTCCCCAAACAACAAATGAAATGTATAGCTGCTTCTGTGAATGAGAGGGAGCAGAGTCTCATCAATCATTGCTGCGACACAGTAAACTAAAGAGCCACGTTACATTGACGGTGACTAGAACACCGTTAGGGCAGAGGAAAAGTAGTAAGATTACCTGACAAAAATTATATTAGTAATGCGTTATACTTAAACGCTGTTATTCCCAACATTGGTTATGTACAAATAAAAGTTATGTTCTAAATTTGACTGCAAAAGTAAGCTAAAATGTTGTTTTCTCTCTGGGTTACCAGAATGCAATGTAAACAATTAGAGATTCTCCTAACTCCTGATAAGCAATGGTGCAAACATTTCATTCCTTACGATTAAGTTTAGGGTGAAAGTTTGGTTTCTCTAATTCTTAAATAAACAAACAAAAATAGACACTTTGAATGTTTTATTTCAGGATGCAGAGTTACAAGGCTCCACAAAGACGACTTCAAGTGAACCTCCTCAACTCTCAGAAGAGCAGGCATCAGGCAGCACAGAGGCCTCAACAGCGCCCCCTGTCTGTGAGACTCTGAGTGAAACACCACCTCCCATCACCAGCATCACCAGCATCACCGCCATCGGCAGCATTAGTGCCATCACTAGCAGCCTCGCCGCCATCGGCAGCACCACCACTATCACTAGCAGCAGCCCCGTCGGCATCGGCAGCATCGTCACCACCGCTGCCAGCACCAGTAGCAGCAGCATCGGCATCAGTGCCATCGGCAGCGGCAGCGCCATCACCACCATCACCACCACCACCAGCAGCAGCAACAGCGGCGCCCCGATCGACCTGTCCACCAAGAAAAGCTCTGAACCAGAGACAGAAAAGGACACTGCAGCCCCTCAGGGTGAGACAAACTACAATACTAGAGTGGCACAATTTGGGGAAAATATCGAATTGTCTATGTATTGTCATTGTAATTAGAGTTGTGATTCTGTTCAAAGTTCACATTTTATCATGTCCAGGAGAATTGTAAGACTGAAATATAAACTGACCAGTGGAAAAAGGTGACAGCCGTTGCAGATTTCTAGAATAATTACTTATACTATTTTACTTAATAATTAGTTAACTATTTGCCTGAAAATCTGATTTTCTCACTCACCCATGAGTGTCTGTTATAATACACAATATGGGGCAAAAGCAGTTCCCTTGTGATTTTGTAAAGAATCTATGTAACTTCATGCATTCAAGAGCCTTTGAGATGATAAAGATAAATTAAGTCTTAACAAATATGGTTATTTTAGACTTCTCAGTAAAAAAAACATTGTTTTATTATTAATAGTACAACTTCAGTAGAGAATCACACCAGCCCAGCCCGGTGTCACCGCTTGCCAGTCCGCCCATGATCTGTGGTTTGCAGAAGTATTCATAGAAACCTTTACACATGTTGTCACGTCACGACCACAAACTTCAATACATTGAGTTGCTCTTTCACAAAAAATGCAATACAAAGTGACACACAGTTGAGAAGTGAGAGGGAAATTATCTAGTTGTTTTATTTAAAAAAAATCATGCATAAAGTTGGTTCAAGAGAGAGAAGATGCAGATCTTAGGGTTGGATTTAACCAGAAGATTCTGTTTCTTACTTTTCCAGGCCTCCCATTCAGCTTTGACTCTGTGGGCGGCTTCTCCTTTGCGGATTTGGCCCAAAACACAGACGAATTTGCATTTGGAAATACAGGTAAGCCTTTTTACTTTTCATAAACAAATGAGAAATATCCAGTTTCACTTCTCATGCCTGACAGCTAGGGGGCAATACTGTTCTTCTTACATGTGTGGGACAAATAAAGGCTTATCTTCTGTCTGGGTGGGGCCCAAGGTAGACGTTGTTGTTTGCTATTGACGTGAACGTGGAGTTTGCTGAACAAAACTACCAGAACTAAATGTGGAGTTATCATTTGGACTAACATTGGTAGCAGAGAATGAGTAGTAACTACAGAGTCCCGCCATCGTTTGAAGAGGGAAAACCCTATGAAAGCTGGAAGAATGAAGTCGGCATGTGGATTAGAGTTACCGATTTGGAGGAAAAAACATGAGAGTGAGAGTGTTCAAATAATTGAGGAAAAGAAAAACGACTGCGCTTAGAAATCAATATAATCAAAGAACTAATTCAAACTAAAAGTGTTGTGGTCTGAAACTTAAGAGCGGCTTGCAGACTGCCTTACTAAAAAGGTAGCTTCCTCAGCCATGCTACATAAAGCTCTCCATGAAGGACATTGGACTGTTAAATGACTGTTAAACAACAACACTTTATACATTTTTTTTTTTTAAAACAGCAAAGAGTGAGTTTAAGTTTATAAAGTTTGACTTCTCATGCCTGACAGCTAGGGGGCAATACTGTTCTTATCACCTGTGTTACATGTCTGGGTGGGAACGAAGGTAGACGTTGTTTGCTGAATAAATCTACCATAACTAAATGTGGAGTTATCATTTGGACTAACAAGATGTGTTATTAAACTTGTACTTGTTTTCTTTTACAGATGCAAACTTCTCCTGGGCCAACGCAGGAGCCACTGTTTTTGGGACTAGCGCCAACACAGCATCAAAATCAACTGGTGGAAATGAAGATAATGAGGGAGAGGATGCTTCTAATGTGGACATTCACTTTGAGCCAATTGTGTCACTGCCAGAGGTAATGCACAAAGAGTTTATTAATCTTAAGAAAAACTTAGTTCAGAATCAGACTGATCTATATTTTCAAGATTCTGTATTCTACTAAACCCATGTTCACTGATTATAGGGGATTGGCTGTAATTTGTGCTTTTACTACTATTACTTTTAAATCAAATTACGATTAGAGTGAATTTAGATCGTATCATTTCAGCTGTTTTGAAGATATGCTAAATTTGAAAATGACAATTATTTTTTGGGCCAAAAGAGAGAGCGCTTCCTAACGTAAACTCACTTTCCAACAAACTGGATGAAATGGCATTGCTGATGAGGCAAAACGGAGCCTTTTCTTCATCTCCTGTTTTGTGCTTCACGGAGACGTGGCTCAGTGAGTCGGTCCTGGACTGCACCGTACAGCTAAAGGACAGACAAAAGGATCTCCAGGGGCCAAACAAAAGGCAGAGGAGTCTGTTTTTTACATTAACAGCGCCTGGTCTTCGGATGTGACTGTGTCTCCAAACACTGCTCTCTATCTTTTCATTAACTGCAAACCATTCTACTCTCCACTTGAGTTTGCGTCATTCATTCTGGCCGCTGTTTACATTCCACCGAGCGCGCTCACGAACCTGGTTTTGAGGAGCGGACCTTCCCTGACTCTTTGGGTATTATTTTGGGTGATTTTAACAAGGGCACTCGCTCTAAGCCATGAACTACCAAAGTACAGACAGTTTATTAAAGTCCCGACCAGAGAGATCACTGTTACACAACAGTCAGCTTCCATGCCCATCAGGAAGGTCATTGATGTAAATTCTGAACAGTAAGGGCCCCAAAAGCGACCCCTGTGGGATCCTGTTGTGCAGGGCTTCAGAGAGTACATTGCATAATTCGTTCTCACACACTGCATCCAATCTGAGAGATATGATTCTTTCCACTGCAGCACTTGAATAGAGGTTATTATTTATGAGAAAGGAGGACACAGAGGTTTACTGTGTCAAAGTCCTTTCGTAATTCCAGAAACGCAGCATGCTTTCTGTAGAGTTTTAATGAAGATGTGCTTGGTTTTCAGGTGGAGACAAAGTCTGGGGAGGAAGATGAGGAGATCCTGTTTAAGGAGCGGACTAGGCTGTACCGCTGGGACAGGGACCTGGGGCAGTGGAAAGAGCGCGGCGTCGGCGACATCAAAATCTTGTACCACCCCATCAAACACTACTACAGGATCCTGATGAGACGAGACCAGATTTTCAAGGTCTGCGCCAACCACACCATCACCAAGGCCATGGAGCTCAAACCCATGAACTTGTCGGCCAACGCTCTCGCCTGGATCGCCACCGACTACTCCGGTATGAGTTTGTTTTTACATGCAACCAAAGACGGGATATCATATATTATCATATCATCTGCACACAATAACAGCATAGATAGAATGACATTTTCCCATCACGGATGCTAAACATGTTTCACTATTGATATATTCCTTTATTCATGCATTTGTTTGTTTGTACATATATTATTTTTTTCAGAGGGAGATGGTGTTGTGGAGCAGCTTGCCACAAAGTTCAAAACCGCCGAGATCTCAGAGACGTTCAGGAAGACTTTCTGTGATTGTCAGAGTCGTATCGGAGACGGAGATGGGGACGGCGCCGTGTTGTCTCCACAAATGTCCCGTGTCCAGGAGCACTCGCGAGAATCCAACCCTCAGGTCTTCCTCTCCTTGGAGGCCGACGGGCAGAGCCTGGGCAACATTAACATAGAACTGTTCTCTCACATCGTCCCCAAAACAGCAGAGAACTTCAAGGCTCTGTGCACCGGCGAGAGAGGGTTTGGGCTCAAGGGCTCCAGTTTCCACAGAGTCATACCAGACTTCATGTGTCAGGTACGACTTACAAAGTTCAACACACATTCAGTTCAGTTTGATCTGCCAGTTGCACCTAATGACAACGTTGGAAGAATGGTGCAAGAAGCTCAACGTGTCATACAAAGCAAACTTAAAAAAGGTTTTAAAAATAAGATAAGATAATCCTTTATTGTCCACACATGGGGAAATTTCATTGTTGCAACGCAGGTAGATACAGAGGTAGATACAGAAGAACAGATCACTTATAGGAAGTTTGAAAAACACTCAGTAGAAGATCTCTTATAAACAAAAACTCCCATTTCCCAACAAGGGATGGAGGGGAAAAATAATAAAGATTAAATAAATAAATAAATGCCATTGCATGTGATCACGACAGTAATTGCATATCAAATAAAAAAAAAAACTGGAATGTAAATCGCATAAATATGGCAGTGTAGACCTTTGCTGAATAATTTTGCAATGGTCTTTTTTCAGAACTAGTACAACTTCATGGTCAAATTTAAAGAAAGGGACATATGTATATATTATTATTTATTTTTAAAGTCTTAAAGTGTTATATTTCTCCGACCAAACCTGGAACTACACTGGACAGGAGCAGATGTTAGATGAACTCCATTAAATGAAACGATGAAAAAAATGTTATGCTTTCTTTTCTAAAATATTTTGTCTGTTTTTGTCTTTTAGGGCGGCGATATAACCAGAGGCGATGGCACTGGAGGAAAGTCCATCTACGGCGATAAATTTGAGGACGAAAACTTTGACGTCAAACACACCGGCCCTGGCATTCTGTCGATGGCGAACCGCGGCCGCGACACGAACAACTCTCAGTTCTTCATCACGCTGAAGAAGGCAGAGCACCTGGACTTTAAACACGTGGCCTTTGGGTGGGTCCGGGACGGCATGAGCGTGGTGCAGAAGATGGGCGAGCTCGGCACAAAGGGCGGTGTCCCGGCAAAGAAAATAGTCATCGTCAACTGCGGCCAGCTCTAGCCATTCAAGTTGTCCCGTGCCCGAAATAATACTGCATTTCTCACTAAATGAACCTCATGCGTCAACAGATATAAGCACAATAAGACATGGTTCCATTTTAATAGAAACCTCTAAAATCCAGTCAAAATTGGATAAGGAATAAGGAAAAGGGTTGTGGCATTGGAAGTGTAATCATTTGTGTTGCATCTTTGGTCATTGACATCATTTTGACTTTGTATAGTTGTACATTTGACACTTTTTATTGTCTGTATTTTGTCCTGAATAAATGTTGCCGCTTCACCTTTCCGCTGTCCACAAGTCTTAATCTTATTTGTTAGGTGTTTTTTTAAAAAGGACAAGTCTTACTTATTGAGCACAATGTGCCAAGAAATCTTACTAGATTTTATTCGATTTATAAAAGGTCTTACCACAAATGTTTGATAACCTCCCTCTGTTCAGAGCGGCAGTTACAGTACATGGTTCTCACCAGGTGTTTGGTTTTCAATTGTAGATTTTAGATCATCATTGAAATGGTTCTTTAAATAAAGTTGCTTTTCAAATATTGTTTATACATTTGATATTTGACCTGGGTTGGGTTCATTTTAAGCACTGGTGAGTGGTTCTAAGCCGTTTACTATGGCCTGCATAGTCTTTAATTGAATGTTGTATTGAAATATGAATGGTATTTAATAAGACTGGTTAGTGGTACCTCACGATACAATACATACCCGATACTAATACTTCATACTTATGTTTCCTGATACATGGATATTCCTTAAAACCTACGATCATGATATCGGTTCTTGATTGATCTTTTTCAGGACATTATTTTATTGCAGTAGCTCATTTGTACAATCAGCAAGATGAGAAAACTTCATCCACACTCAAAAATAAAAATGCAAACACAATTAACTCAACAACAATAATTGCTGTAGGTCGGTAAACCTGTGTTAAACATTATTTTCTGATCATGTAGAAAGATAAAATGCAGTACAATTTCATGTTCACAATAACCTTAATATTGGATATATATATTTTGGGAGTGTCTACAGAGCCGCGGCGAACTGCTGGGTTATTTGACCGCGCCGCGGCTCTGCAGCCACGGCCATTTTTTTTTTAGAGGAGAATGGTTTTCACAAAATCCTTAAAATGAGGACGGAATCATTCGCCTGAACCACATGAAAAGGCGTTCAAGGACATGTTACTTTTGTTACTATTTTTTAAAAAACTTTTTATTAAGAATACAAGAGGGAGAGCTTTTCTATTTTGAGTGTTTTTCTAAAGTTTTCTATAAGTTATCTGTTCATTTACTTCTGTACCTACTTTGTGTTGCAGCACTGGAATTTCCCCATCACGTGGACAAATAAGGCTTATCTTTATGACTCATAAAATACCGAACGTACCGCAGCAGAACGTGACGTCAGCACTTCTTGTTGGGGCCACAGCGGTGCGCCGGCCCCGCCCCCCTCGCTGACGTCACAACGCACGCACGGTAAAGAGCCTGCGTCGTGCGTCTCTCGCCCTTTTCCCTCCGCTCCACCAGCAGCGACAGGCCTTTACTGTGGGAACAAACACCGAGGCAGCGAACATGATCATCTACAAGTGTCTAGTCAGCGGTAAGAGCGCGTGTGTCCGGACGGTGTTCGGCGTCTTCTCGTCTCAGATCGGGCCGCGGAACTCGCCGCCGACAAGTTATTTTCGGACGTTGTTGTTCGGAAGTTGGGCCGCTCTCGGGCTCGCGCGTGTTTCCTTCCATTACAATGAAGCCGCCCTGTTAGCTCTGATGCTAACGCTAGCACCGTTTTTTGCCGGTCAACGTTTGTAGGCCTCGTGACTTATTAACAAGTTTAATACCCGCTTCACTAGTCGCAGTTTTGGTTGTATCCGAGTTTTGTACAATTTAATACTTGATGATTCACTTATGACGGGGTTAAAGATGTGGGTAATGTGCGGATTTGTTGCTAGTTAACTGTTACTTACGGAAACGTGGCCCTTGCCAGATTTGTAGTTACCGGTATATTCCGTTTTACTTTCCGGTTTCCCTCGTGGCTCAAAGTCCCGATCAGCCCTGGACCAAGGGCTTCTCGAAAGATGATTCCATGTCTTACGTGGCCTTGTGGGGATGTTTGACGCCCTAAATGGCGCCGCTCGTTGTTACCCCAGTTTTATATTCTAACATTTTAACGATGTAGCCATGTTCTAAAGCTCAGAACCTCCGCCCTCATCGTGGCCCAAACGATGGTCTTATAGTGCATAAGACTAAAGTGTGAGGGTTTGTGTGGCAATTATCAGTTTTACCAGGAAATCTAATAAAGTGGCGGCTGGGGGAGGAAAATTATTTAAAGATTTGTTTCAGAGCCGAATCCCCCTGTGATGTCATCAATGAGCGCCATTCCATCAAATGCAGTGACTAGTTTATACACGACTGACAGTTTTAACTTTCGAACAGAAACCGGTTTTGTCAAATGTAAACTGTTTTTATAACACTGGCTCATGTTTATTTACAAGGTGGTTTCTAGGTAACAGTGGAGGCGCCTACATATGTTCTGCTGTCCAAATCGGGAAGTAACATGATAAAACTTAAACAATCGTCGAGGGGGGTTGGCTGTGTTTTTAGATGTGATAAATGAGTACAAACAAAGATGTTGTTTTACTTCAAAATATTCTGATACTAGTGTGGTAAATGTACGATTGGTGACAAAGCAGTTTTTGTTTTCTGCTCTAATTCTAGCATGTTGTTCTTTCAGGCGACGAGCTGTTTTCCGACATCTACAAGATCATCCAAACAGAAGATGGTTTATTTTATGAAGTTGAAGGAAAGGTAGGTTTTATTCTTAGACTATTTACAGCTGAACTAGTTTTCCGACCACATTTCTTTCGATTGGCTTCCAGAGTTTGAACACTGTTGTCTTTGTAGCATGTTACCAGAAAGGTTGGAGAAATCGATGACTCGCTGATCGGTGGTAATGCTTCGGCTGAAGAGGTCGCCGAGGGAAGTGATTCTGGGACTGAGTCTGGGGTGGACATCGTCCTCAACCACAAACTCGCAACGACGCCCGCATTCGACAAAAAGTCCTTTATGTCATACCTCAAGGCTTACATGAAAGCGTGAGTCAACTTATCATTTCCAGGTCATTTTAGACCCAGTTCTTGCATTATCGCTGCCATTGAGAAACCAGTAGACTAAAGTATTTTCATTTCTTTGGTAAAAAACAACAACTGTTGAACACTAAAGTCACTATTTACTATGACTAGGGCTAAATTGCAAGTACAACCAATTCAAACATGCTTTTATTGTGGGTGGTTTTTGCATATGATTTGTTGTGATACTTTGCACCCTGGGGCAACATATCCCCGCCTCCATTACGTGTAATTAACAATTTGTTGTATGCTTTGTGTGTTCAGTCTGAAGGCAAAATTGGAGGAGACAAGTCCTGACAAAGTGAGTGCATTCCAGGAGGATGCTCAGAAGGCCGGGAAGAAGATGCTGGAGATGGTGGTTAAGAACAAGGACCTTGAGGTAAAGGCAGTTCTCTTTGAACAATTAAACCTTATTTCAAACATTCCACACCAGCACGTGCACACGATATATTAGTTTTATCCAGTTTTGTTAAAGAGTCAAGTTTTTTTTTCTTCCACAATAACTATCTTCTAAGCGCCACACTAAGCCTTGTATATTAGACATATTTTTTACACAGAACAATTCATTGTTCATTAAAGCAAAGCCTCCGTGTTGTACATACTGAACACATGGTCTTCCTGGATGTTTCTCAGTATTTCACCGGAGAGTCGATGAACGCCGAAGGCGCCATTGGCTTCCTGGATTATCGCGAAGATGGAGCGACTCCATATATGATCTTCTTTAAAGCCGGCCTGGAGATTGAGAAATGTGTAAGTACTCTTACTTGTGGAGGCTTTGGAGCCTCCACACAATCTGTCAGATGTTTAGTATTCAGTAAAGCCACAATTAAGACTTGCCCAGGTCTACACACAAAACACATGAAGTAAAGTTTGAGATTAGATCCTCAGTGATTTGCTTCAAAGATTGAGCTGCTGTGATGAGTAACGCTTAGTCACCGATGGGTCAGTGGGTTACACTGGTGTCATTACAGAGAGTCTCTTCTTTGACGCCATTGTCCATCCCTAACGTTTGAAATCGCAAGAGTGACTGTTAATTAAAACTTGTAATCTGGACATCAATAACATTTTTTGTAGATTTGTTGCCCATTAACTGTTCCGGTTAAGTTTCTGAGACTTGCTTGTCACCATGGTGATATTGTTGACCTGTCGTTTGCTGCGGAATACGCTGCAAAGTGGTAAAGTCTCCACGGCAGAGCTGTCACTCACTCTGCTTTCTCTTTGCAGTAACAACTCCAACATCTGCTTTTCGATTGGCCGCCTCGCGAACTCCACCAAATGCGCACACACAGGAGCACTCTTTTGCATCATGCTGTACAGGAAACTCGAATCATTTTGTCATGCGACCCCTAACCACCAGTAAAGGACTAAGGAATGGGAACTGACTGGTCGTGGATTCAAGTTTTAACTTTTGTCTTTGGCCTGTGCAGTGACTGGAAACCCCAGGAATGTAACGTCCTGGCTGTTTTTAGCATTGATCCCTGAGTCAGGATGTCCAGACCTGGAATAAAGGTTACAGAAGTGATAAAGACTTTGAATAAAATCTATTCCCACCACACACTGCTTTGTTTGTGCATTTAATAAACTTTATATAATACAGTAATAACTTTAAAGGTTTTCAGACACGCGTGTCAAAACGCCAAACAAGAAATTCATGTGTGGAGGTTCAACAAACACATGCCACATTGTGGGGTTTGTGGCCTTGCGTGAAAAGTTGACACCCTGTTTTAGAGCAAAATGTACCTTTGACTTTAATGGATCACGACTCAAGTTGATTGAGGACATTAGAGCAAAATAAAGTACAGTCAATTAGAAATCAATACTGATAAAAGGTTGGACGATTTTTTTTGTCCCAAATCTGAGTTGTGGCGTGGACTGTCGCTTAGTCCTGCCACGTATCAAACTACACCTACCGCTCACCTGCGGCCGCGTGCGGTTCGTCCGCATGAGCAGCACGGCTCAGTGTACAGGACAAAATGAAGACTGACAGTTCGAGCTGACGCAGAAGACGGAAATCTACAGGAGATGTGATGCAATCTCAAATCGCCGAAAAATCGTCCATTGCGGCTTTAAGTCATCTTGACACGCTTCTACCACAAATCTGGAGTTTCATTGCTCAGGTTTAAGGCCAGCTTTTAGGTGTGTTTATACTTTAGACTATACTAATGGCAGCCTTGTCCAACCGGTTGGCTTAATCCTAAAAAAATGTGTGCCAATAATACAAGTATCCACTGTGACCCTTAATAGTTGAGAAAATAAAACTGTCATTACACATTATGCATACATTTATTGAATTAAACATTTCCAAAGGAAAAATGTGTAAACAAACTTAGTTTTACAGGCCTAGTCCTTCAGGAGGTCTGCGTCTCCTCCTCGTCCGCAGACTGGTAGTGGCGATACTCAGACTTGAGCTCCCAGGTGCTCTTATGAGCCCCTTTACTGTTGTACGTCCCGATCTCACGCACAATTTCCTTCAGGTAAGTCTACAAACACAGACAAGTTAAACATAATAGACTCCAGCTATAACTAATCTGGAGCCTGGTTCTGTAGCATTCCAGACACGGCCCAGCGATGTAAGGATGGGTCAAATGCTTATGGTTTACAGACCCTTTTGAAAGTACTTTGTTGAAAAATAACTATTGAATAGAAATTAGTTTAGCTAGTCTGTTTACTGACTATCACATTCCACAGAAGATCTCAGGCATTATTTGTGTATCATGTGTTTACATTTGGCTTGGTCAAAAAGGGTTATGTGCTGGGATAAGTACACACTTTGAGAGCTCAAAATAATGTACCCAGCCAAAAATGTCAACTGAAACTTAACATTTATTGATGAATGCAAATGTATTTTCTCATGGACCAAATCTCAATTGTGGGGGGCCCACCTTTAGTCCTGCAGAGCCATTTAGGCAATGGAGGGTAAAACATTTTTTTCATGTGTTCTGGGAGTGTCCTGTGGCACAAAATATTGGACAGAAAGTCACTGCAGACTGTCCCAGAACTATGTATTTGGGCCTCAACCCCCTGCCATAGACAATAAATGGACACCTTTGGGGGAAAGACCATCACAAACTGCACCGACGAAGGAGAAATCACACTCAGACTCAACTTTGAAATGGACAAACTGTATAGAAACTGGATTAAATGGGTTTATTTAAATCAGTGACAGCTCCATGGGCCCCTGCTGTCGCCACTCAGTAACGTCCTGTAGGTGTCGCTGTTGCGTTTCTCCTGAGCAGCGTTAGACTGGGACGTGTTTTGTGTAATATGCTTTGAGTTTGAGCGCAGTTAATTTGAGTGTAGGCCAAAGTGCTTTAGGGGTAACAACGCTTGACTCCTACTCTGATGGCGGAATGTTACGCAATCAGCCGACCTGAAGGTCCACTCTGCTCCTACACACCGGATTGATTCATCCAAGAGAGAGAGAAGGGAGGGATGCAGAGAGGGGGGAGAGGGTGAGGGGGGGAGAGAGGGTGAGGAAGGATGATAAGAGGAGAGGGGGTGAGGAAGGATGAGGGGAGGAGAGGGGAGAGAAGATGAGAGAGAGAGGGGAGAGAAGATGAGAGAGAGGGGAGAGAAGATGAGAGAGAGAGGGGAGAGGTAAAAGGTTAGGAGAAGGGTATATAGAGTGGGAGAGATGGGGAATGAGAAGGGGGAGACAAATGGGAAGGAAAGTTAGAGAGGACAAGGAGGAACGGGTGAGGAAGGCGGACAGAAGACGTAGAGTTAGAGAAAAGGAGGGGAGAGGTTAGGAGGCAGAGAGGAAGAGATAGAGCAAGTGGAGAATATAAAGAGAGGGAAAGGAGACAGGAAGTGAGGGAGGAAGAGGTCGTGAGAGAGCAAAAGGGGGTTAGAGCTTTCACTTTTATCCAGCGTGCCAGGAAACACTCACGCGCCCTGAACAAAATGTTCAATGTTCAATTATTTCATTTCACAGTCTGAAAAATCTGAACCATTTTGGAGTTTGAGCAGAAACGACACAATTCTTGGACCGACGGTTTTCAAAATGTTGTGATCGTTTGATTATATTTCAACGGCCGCCGAATCCTTAAGCAAAAACGCTGTCAGCTGAGAGAGAAGAGCGATCCGGGAGAGCAATTCCTGCTGAATGTCTCCCCCCGCTCTTCGCCCAGCTCATACAACTCTTCATGTTGGAATACTGACAAATGAATATGTCTGTAAAAGTGTCACACAAAAGCGGAGACACGTGTCAAATTAACCACAAATGTACAGAAATAATACTTATACACAAATTTGAGAGTCAAATGCCCCAAAACTAGGACTGTGTACTTTCACATTTTAGGGGGAATCGAGTACTTTATCACTACCTGGTTTTCCGTACTGATTCTTAGCATGTACTGTTTCTGTACCTTCTCTGTATTAATATTTATCTACAATAAATGATAACGTTTGCAAATTCAACTGAATAAAACATTTCTATAGCGCTCTCTCTTTAGGCCTGGTGCAAACATGTCATCAAAAGAATATACTGTATTTTACAAACTATAAGTCGCACATCTTTTCATAGTTTTGGCTGAGGTGCAACTTATACTTAAATCTATACTTATATACTTATACTCTGGAGTGACTTATATGTGATATTATTTGTTATTTTCACACTTGCAACCGCATTTCATACTCCAGTGCAACTTATATATGTTTTTTTCTTCTCTATTATGCATTTTTTTGGCTGGTGCGACTTATACTCCGGAAAATACAGTACAAATAAATCTTTTTGATATCAAAAATAAAGTTACAGTACTACTAGCTTCTGTTTGGGTACTGTCAAAGCACCACACTACATACTCACAGACACTGAAAAAACTAACAAATAAGACAGAATTTGACATTTACTGAAAAGTTGTAAAGTATTTTTGATCTACATCAGAACTGTTAAGTTCTAACTGTTATAAGACGACCTGGAAATAAACTATTTCCAGGTCCTTTTGTTTTTTTTAATTAAATTATAATTATGCGTTTGAAGCATTTTCTTTGTATTGAAATCAAGTTTGAACTTTTTGAATTGATGTGATAGAACTACCTGCCTGTCTGTGGTGGTATAAAGTACAAGTAAAAAGTACCAGTACTGTACTTAAATAAAGCACGGATACCTAAAAATGTGACTTAAATTTATTTTTTCTTTTACTTTTGACGTTTATCTTTTATTCATCTTTTACTTTTGACTTTGGTATCTGTACTTTCTACTCCACTACATTTTTGAACTGGACTAAAAAGTACTTAAAGATTTGAGGCTGAGGCCACGACCTGCCTGAAGATTTTGAAATAAAGACGAGTTTTGTCAAAAATAAATGAGTACAAAGTTCTGATCAAACACGTCATCGCTTCAGTCGCTTCCTTTGACCAAAAATCTGCCGTTTTAATAGTTAATCTCACTGTAATAATGACAAACAATGGGCGACTAATTAGAGTAGGTCTTCCTTCCCCGGCGCCTGGTCCCTTCAGTACTCACCACGGGTTGCTTAGTGATCTCCACCAGGTCCTTGATGTTGTAGTACTGATGTTTCTCGAAGGCGGAGAAAAGCATGTCCAGCACCACCTGACGCTCCGCACGCACCATTTTACCATCGCACTTCTTCTTCTTCTCGTACTCCAACTGGGGAAAAAGCACAGTTAAAGACGCCAAAATGACGGACGAGGTAAGTATTCCGTTTTGTAATCGCTGTAACGCATTCCTCACAATTAACTTTAGACAATGCAACATATTTCCAACACAAAAATCTTAGCAGCACTTTATCATGTTTGCTTATTGGAGAAATAAAAGACTCATTTGTACAGTAGTTAAGGCGTAAAAGGCTGTTGTATGTATTTGTCTCCATCTAAAATGGTGCAATATTCATAACTATTGCCTTTTGGCCGTACTGTGATGTTATTGGTGCAGTGGCACATTCAATAACTCTGTTTCAAAGTCATTCTAATTGAAGTAATTCTGTAGTACGTTCAGTGAAATTAAATGTAAACTGCCTGATTTACTAGACAAAATGAAAACTTCAATATAAAACAAGATTTTTTTTTAAAAAGGCAAAATTCAAGGCTAAAAGAACATTTTGACAAAAAAAGGCAAAATTCAAGGTTAAAAGGAAATCGTGACCCAAAAAATGCTAAATTCTAGGCTACAAGAAAATTGTGATTTCAAAAAAAGCTAAACTCCAGGCTAAAAGAAAATGTGATTTAAAACAATTCTAGATTCCTGGCTAAAACAAAATTTCGATTTTTAAAAAGGCTAAATTCCAGGCTAAAAGAAAATCATGACAAAAACTTGACAATTTCACGTGTCAGTAAAAGGAAAAGCCAATATTGTGAGCCCTAATTGGAACAGTGCAGCTTGTAGTGTGTAATCACGAGGTGGACCGTGATTCCCGGGCAGCACTTTCCATCAGAATGAATTTTAACAGGTCAAAATTATTACTGTTATTCATTTGAAAACCGCCGCTCGTTAAAAGCGCTGGCTCTTCACTGGACTTTGTTGATTCCTCGTCGAGTGCTTTTGAGGCCTATTGTTACAAACGTGGGCCACGCACTTCAACCAAAAATAATAACCGCTCACAACCGAGCGTCGGGGTAAATCTTGAAGGATCGTGCCAACTCCACGTTCAAGACGCAAACGCAAACGACTCAAACGCTAAATCAGAGACTCTCTTTGAAGTGGAGCCAGAGGAAAAGAAAATCCACTTTTATCTTCTTCGTTTAGAGTCGTCTTTGTGCTGTGAGACGTGGGACTGAACGCTGCAGTGATCAAAGTCTGTGCATCAGACAAAGTTCTTTATTTCTCAACAGGTTTGTTACTTTCAGGTGAAGAAGCCATGTTACAATTACAATGACTCTAATACTTAAAGGAGAACTGTGTCATTGCTTTGTTTAGAACTTTCAACAGTATTAGCATTAAACAATCTCTTATTTATTCAGTTACAGGTGTTTTTATTGCTCAAAACCACGCACTGAGTGGGCTCGCCTCGCCACGGATCTGACCAGTAACCTGCCTTGCATTACGGGCTTTTGTGTCGATGTTTTTCCCCATTATCTTAATGGTTTTCTTGATTACAGAAAGACGTGGACATATTAGATTTATGTTTCTACAACAAATACATTTCATCATTTACTGTACATTACATCAAATAATACTGTAATATAATAATTGTTTTAATTGAGTAACTGACACAAACTGGCAGTATAATAATAAAAAAGTGATATATATGCATTTTTGTGGTTAAGTCTGCTCATGTTTTTGTGCAATAACCTACTCGAATCTCACCTGAAAGCCATGTTTAAACTAAAAAAATGTCAAGATATTCATTTTATTTCACTATTACTCCCACTTACAACATATAAGACGGTCAGTTTTAAATGGTCATGCAATCCTTTGACCACATACTAAGCAAAAAAGTCAGTTAAATACATATAAGTGAGGAGTGAAGCAGCAGGTGGTGGCGAATGCGCTGCAGATGGTCGTGCTTTTGGCCGCGGTTCATGTTGTGTGCACAAACCTTGACGCACATTTGTCAGAGTAATATTTGGCATTCTGTCCAGTACATGCCACGACTTCTCTCAAACGAGCTTTCAAACTCTGATATTTACTTATTTTCAAAAGTCTTGGAATAAGTTGGAGATGATTTAATTTTGAATGAGGATTTGCATCAACAGTTTTCTATATTATATTGACATGTTCCTGTTTCCAGAGTACATTTTAAACCAAGAGCAATAATAATAATAATATAAAACTGCTAAACTAGTACGTGATTCACATGCTTTTCACAGTTCTGTAAAATAAACCACAAACACACTCAACAATGACTTTCAGCTCAAATAAATGTTGATGAATTGGTACCAGCCAAAGCCATCTCGATTATTCATAGCTTTCATTTATTGCGGCGTAATGCTAACGGCAATAGCACAAAATACAGAAGACTTGAGATGGTCGAGTCGAGGATCATGGGTCTCACTGTGAGACGAGGACAAAGATTAAACGAAGAACCGTCGTACGAACAAAGACAAAACTGCGATTTATATTCCACCTGTCTGATATTTTGTCATCTCGGTCGCAGAGTGAGACTTCCTCTCGCTGCGTCCACGATCAATCTCTGTGAAAAATGTGACCAAGAGCCTCAAAGTAACAGCAGAAAAACATCCGGCATGAGACTTTAATTTGAGCTTTGTTTTAACACTATCTGATCATAAAGAAGTGACATAAAAGTCTGTGACAGCTTAGACTTTTAGTAGTTCAGATTTTACTAAACATTTTGTCCATTTGTCCCCAGTCTGACCATGTTTGTAAAGTTTGTAATTGTACTTCCTGGTTGCCCATCGGCAGAAATTATGACATAGGTGGAGATAATTTCATAACTGTTACCTAGCAACCAGATTGCAAAAATCCATATAAATTACACAACAGTTATGATTAGACAAAAAATAATACCATAAAACACCTGTTTTTAGTTCAATGATGGTTTAAACTGTCCTAAAGTGTATCAGTCAAGAGTAAATTGTCTGCGTTTTCAATTGCGTTGCATATTGATGACATCACAGAGGGATTCAGTTTTACATTTTAAACTTTTATTTTTGAAAATCTTTTCACAAACTGCAAATTAAAGGAAGTAAAACTATAATATTTACAAGAGGTGCTATCCTACAAAACCAAGTTAAAAAGTAGAAAAACAAGAGAACCTGTTATATGTTAAATTGAGCTGAATACTTTATGTGCCGTTAAATATTATTTGTGAGGGAAAGTTAGTTGCTTGCATTAGGCAACGACAATCTTTCAGTTTAATCACCTTTTGTGAAGAAAAACAAATTAAACGCTTGTATTGATCACAGATCTACAGAATAATTTCCTGTTTAAATCCATATTATAGTCTATGGACCATCTAAAAGCTTACTGTGTGGTGTGTTGCCATGGTAACTGGCTGAAACCTATCACTATCCCAGTGTCTCTTACGTTGAAGTTATGGTTGGCCACAGGTTTGAAGATGGTGGTGACGGCTCGCTCCAGCCGCTGGGACAGACGCTGAGGTTTAGTGGACTCTTTAAGCTGGAGCCTTTAGAACACACACATGTATCACAGTTAGAACACACACATGTATCACAGTTAGAACACACACATGTATCACAGTTAGAACACACACATGTATCACAGTTAGAACACACACATGTATCACAGTTAGAACACACACATGTATCACAGTTAGAACACACACATGTATCACAGTTAGAACACACACATGTATCACAGTTAGAACACACACACATGTATCACAGTTAGAACACACACATGTATCACAGTTAGAACACACACACATGTATCACAGTTAGAACACACACATGTATCACAGTTAGAACACACACACATGTATCACAGTTAGAACACACACATCACAGTTAGAACACACACATGTATCACAGTTAGAACACACACATGTATCACAGTTAGAACACACACATGTATCACAGTTAGAACACACACATGTATCACAGTTAGAACACACACATGTATCACAGTTAGAACACACACATGTATCACAGTTAGAACACACACATGTATCACAGTTAGAACACACACACATGTATCACAGTTAGAACACACACATGTATCACAGTTAGAACACACACACATGTATCAGTTAGAACACACACACACATGTATCACAGTTAGAACACACACATGTATCACAGTTAGAACACACACATGTATCACAGTTAGAACACACACATGTATCACAGTTAGAACACACACATGTATCACAGTTAGAACACACACATGTATCACAGTTAGAACACACACATGTATCACAGTTAGAACACACACATGTATCACAGTTAGAACACACACATGTATCACAGTTAGAACACACACATGTATCACAGTTAGAACACACACATGTATCACAGTTAGAACACACACATGTATCACAGTTAGAACACACACACATGTATCACAGTTAGAACACACACACATGTATCACAGTTAGAACACACACACACATGTATCACAGTTAGAACACACACACATGTATCAGTTAGAACACACACACATGTATCACAGTTAGAACACACACACATGTATCACAGTTAGAACACACACATGTATCACAGTTAGAACACACACATGTATCACAGTTAGAACACACACACATGTATCAGTTAGAACACACACACACATGTATCACAGTTAGAACACACACACATGTATCACAGTTAGAACACACACACATGTATCACAGTTAGAACACACACACATGTATCACAGTTAGAACACACACACACATGTATCACAGTTAGAACACACACATGTATCACAGTTAGAACACACACATGTATCACAGTTAGAACACACACATGTATCACAGTTAGAACACACACACACATGTATCACAGTTAGAACACACACACATGTATCACAGTTAGAACACACACACATGTATCAGTTAGAACACACACACACATGTATCACAGTTAGAACACACACACATGTATCACAGTTAGAACACACACACATGTATCACAGTTAGAACACACACACACATGTATCACAGTTAGAACACACACACATGTATCACAGTTAGAACACACACACATGTATCACAGTTAGAACACACACACATGTATCACAGTTAGAACACACACACATGTATCACAGTTAGAACACACACACATGTATCACAGTTAGAACACACACACATGTATCACAGTTAGAACACACACACATGTATCAGTTAGAACACACACACACATGTATCACAGTTAGAACACACACACATGTATCACAGTTAGAACACACACACATGTATCACAGTTAGAACACACACACACATGTATCACAGTTAGAACACACACACATGTATCACAGTTAGAACACACACACATGTATCACAGTTAGAACACACACACATGTATCACAGTTAGAACACACACACATGTATCACAGTTAGAACACACACACATGTATCACAGTTAGAACACACACACATGTATCACAGTTAGAACACACACACACATGTATCACAGTTAGAACACACACACACATAGATACACACAGATAGATGGTTAAATAACAAATAGGTAATGCATATTTTGACTGAGCTTGTGGTTATGTTGTCGTGGTAACAGGGTCTGGTGGATTTACTGACCATCACATTCACACAAAGGACAGTTGGGCCACTCTTACTTGACCCGGGACAGGACAACGCTATAAACGCTCATCAAATTATACCTCATCAAATTATACCTCGTCCACCATTTCTGTCCAAAGAGGATCCTCATTTCCCACAAAGGAAATGGGTGTGAAGGAGGACATTTGAGTGAAAAGAAGAGACTCTCTCTTTGAACAGAAATGGTGCATCATTTGCAGCAGCGTTCTGTCACCTTGGAAGCAGGCCAATGCTAATGCTAACGTGCTAACAGAGCGGAAGAAGAAGATCAGGAAAAGGATTGGAATCAAAACAAAGTCTCACAGTAAATTCAGTATTAAATCTGTCTTCTCAGGCCAGCTCCTCAGATTGAAAATGACTTGCAGATGATTATTATTTTTTTTTTAATTGTCCAGATGACAACCTCCTGGACAAATGAGGGATTACATCTCCTAGTATTGTATATGAATCTGAAGTGTGACATCATTATTTCATGGGACCTTCAAGGCAATAAGACGGAGACTCACAGCAAGAAGGTCCTGGCTTGTGTGGTTGAACGTAATGTAATTTTGCCGCATGTAGCAGAGTTAAATTGTTTTTCTTTCTGACTTACATAGGTTTTTTTAATCATTGTTCATTGTTTTATGTTGCACCGATTCACCAAAGCAAGTTCCTGTGTTTGTGAATTATGTTCATTGAGAATGGCAATAAACCTTTTCTGATTCTATAATGATAGCTTTTGTTTTACTAGGCCTTTAGTCAAATATTAATGGAGCAACATTCTAATTAGTCTAATAATAATGTAATTAGGATTATAACGGTTTTCAATGGATCACAACAGAAAGGAGAAAGCATGGAGTGAGTTTTAGGAGTGACTTTATGAGTTTAAACTGCCTTTATACATGAGAACACATGGTTAATCAGCACTGGAAGCATAAGCATTATTGCATCTTACAAGTGCAGTGAGAACTCTCCCCACATTGGCAACATAATTCATGTGTTTGAACCTGGCAGGTAGAAGAGACATTTGTCAGCTGTCGTCCAAATGGAAAATTACAGATCTGGGACAACAATTAGTCACAGCCTGTAAAAAAAAAAACATACATCTGAAATCAAACGGAGCTGGGCGCTCTGAGCGGTAACTCCACACAGTTTGATGAAGAGAGTTTGATCTGTGAGTTTTAGCAGTTTTCTCTCGGACATATGCTCCGGCTCGCTGCGCAGAGCAAAGCACAAGGCAAAAGTACTCGTATTAATGACACTTCTGAGAGACCTGTTGCCAAAGAAACTGCAGTTTATCCAGATATGACCCCGATGCCTCTTTTCATGAATCCATTTGAGAGCTCACTTCAGGCTAAGCACAGGCGCTCACTCATCTACAGTGGATATTAACATTAATACATTCATCTTTGGCATTGTTTAAAAGGTGCACAATGTAACTCCAGGTGAAAAACGCAAAGTAGAAAAGCTGCCAAACTGTAATGTATTTGTTTTTTATTGTTCCGATTGCTTTTATTATTAGGCCTGGCTACATTTCTGCTGACCGTTAGAGCTAAATGTTTCTTTTATATTACTATCATTTGCCTCACTTTCGAATCCATCTCGTTTATAAAAGGAGCTGTACAAAGAAAGCTGGATTGGTTGTATTGTTAGAAATTACATAGAGCACTTTCAAGTTAAATTATACAGTTGGCGTTAAGCATTTCCACATGTTTTAACCAGTCGACACAGATTTAATTCATAGCATAAGATGATAAAAATGTGTTAGGTGTTTTTTAGGATATTATTTCAACATGGAGAATTACCCATTATTCTGAAAAGCATTGCCAACATGATACGATTTCAATTCACACTTTAAATTGTACTAGTTTATATTTTTAAAACTTTAAAAACCACAGCGTTATCAGGTTTTATGCAGCATTGATAACACTCGATACTTCGTAGTTAAGAGGAAATAACTCTGCTTGAACTGCAGTCATTGTGTCAGGGCCAGTTTTTTGTGTGTCAAACTATATAATAATGGTGTAAATTATTAGGTCATATGGTCCCATTGAAAAAAAAAAGAAGTTTGTAATGAACCAGAATTCAAAAAGATTACATATGCTTACTCTCCAAAAGAAATCCGCTTCCACTCAATATACTTCGTAGTAATTAAACCCATCTCTCTGTTGTATATAACGCAGCAGCTCCACTTTACCTTGGAAGATTGTGCATCTCGGACAGTAAACATTGTTCGCGTGGCAAAAATAATTAAACTGTCTACTTTATGCCTCCAGTATCATTTTATTAAACTCTCAGGTGCACTGGAGGAAGTATTTGCTCCCCAGCCGCTTCAGCTTTTATCTCAAAATCACTTCAGAAAGCTGCAGTCGGCTCATCTGCCTCCAAAAAACCTCCGTCATTTTACCATGAGCTTAATGGCTTTTTTCACAACTGTACGTGATATAAATGGCTTTTTTCACAACTGTACGTGATATAAATGGCTTTTTTCACAACTGTACGTGATATAAATGGCTTTTTTCACAACTGTACGTGATATAAATGGCTTTTTTCACAACTGTACGTGATATAAATGGCTTTTTTCACAACTGTACGTTGAATCGATAAACAATTATCAGTCTGATTGAGTATTGTTGATTATACTTCTATGACAGCGGTGTCTGATTGCGTTGCCGTGGTAATGGATTGGGTTTAGTCAGATCAAATTGCAGCGATTGAACTCAGTATCTCTGCGCTTCAAAGCACAGACTTGGCTCAGAAAGTTCTCTGACCCAATGTGTGTCTTTAGTCTCATTAGAGTCAACTGGATGGAATACAGCACTGCAACTGTAGCAGTGCTTTTTGTTGTTATGCCCAAAAGATAATGAACTACGTGGTCCTGATTTTGTCTTGCTTAGGGCTGGTACTCGCTTTAGTCCTGCTGCTGTACAGTTTTAGTCAACTTACGACTTTTCAATCCTGCTTTAGTCATACTTTGTTGGGGATTTACACTCCATCCATCCATCCATTTTCTACCGCTTGTTCCCTTTCGGGGTCGCGGGTGACTGGAGCCTATCCCAGTGACTTTGGGCCTTAGGCGGGGTACATCCTGGACAGTGGCCAACTTGTCGCAGGACGGTGGGAGGAGCCGGAGAGAACCCGGAGAGGACCCACGGTAACACGGGGAGAACATGCAGACTCCACCCAGGAGAGATCATGTGATGTTGGTCTGGTCCGGGAATCAAACCCATGATCTCCTTCTTGGGAGGCAAGAGCGCTAACCGCTCTCTACACTCTGTTCCGTCCTGGTTAAAACCCCTTTGATCCTGGTTAAGTCTTACAATAATCTTTGGCATAATTAGTCCTGGCATAATGTTGATTTAGTTCTGTTTAAATCCTTTGTTTGGTCCTGGTTAAATACATGATTTTGTCCTGGTTTAGTCCTACTTTTTGTCCAGAGAAGAACTAACCTGTATTTGGTTTACAGACCTGGAAATGTGTAAGATTGGCTTTGTTTTTAGGTCTCCAGGCTGGTTAAATATGTGCTTTGTTTATTATTTAATGTTCACTTTTGTTACAAGAATGTCCCATGTAGATAACATGAGCTAAGATCCCGTGGGAACAAAGACAAACAGGATAGCAAGACTCAACTAAACAGCTTCTTTCTTCTTCGCAGCATGATATGACCTTTCCTGTATGTAGCTGTCCCCCTTTCATCAAACATAATTCAACTTTTTAACTTTTCACTGGACGCACACCTTATCCCCGCCCACACCTTTGTACTTAGTTGCAATTATCTGAAAAATGAAGACTGTTTAAAAAATAATACATAAAAACACACAATTTAAATACTATTGCTTGTTACGGTGAAATGCCTCAATGGATGCGTTTTTATTATTAAGCCGTTTCAGATCAATAATTATTGTAGTTTACAATGAACAACATGTAAAATGGTGATTATATTTATGTGATAGTTAAAGGAATTATGCCGCCAAATCTGAATCTCATTTCCTCGTGGCGTGGACAGCCGAGTAGTTCATTCACATGTCAATCATAGAACGCAACTACCGCACAGCTGCAGCCTCGTTCTGGCTCGTTTCCAGGATAGCAGCACGTTTCCCTAGCTGCGCATGCATGGTTGATATGCCGGTGTGTGTTTAGAGAGTTCCTTCAGTGTACAGGCTGAAGGACGGCAGAGGAAGACTGTTCGAGCTCAGAAGAGACAGAAATCTGCAGTGACGAGAGATGCGATGCGATCTGTCGCGCTGATAAACAAAGGCACGTGTAGCAGCGGGGCTGTTACGTGCTTCTGCACGGGGGTGAGTGTGCGCATGCGCACTTTTCAAAAAGGGAATAACAGTCGCTTGAGTTCTCAAATAGGCGAAAAATCGTCTATTATTCCTTTAAATAAGTACCAAACAAAGCATAATAGTTGTTCTTTAAAGCGTAAGTCACTGTAATAGTAATCATGTAATATTCATCATTGTGTTTCCATTGATGCACACATAATACGGTATGTTTCCCTTATACAGTTCTAGTGTAAACTGGTGCCGTGCTTTTGTCTTGGGAAACATTGAGGCGCTGCATCAGCCTCAGTTGTGTGGTTGCTATGGCTACTGTCCAATAACTCCATAACTAATTGTAATGAAACGGAACATGTTGGAGGCAGGTAAAAGAGCACCAAATGTTTACCGTACACAGATGAACACCGTGTCAAGTGTCAACTCACCCAAACTTTGAACTTCAAACATTATTCATCGTTTTTAAACCGAGCGGTTTGTGTGCAATACAAATTTGAGAGCACTTTTCTGGGAAACTAATTTAGCCCTGGCCCTTTTATGAACCGCATGAGTAGTTTGTTATGTCACAATCCTGTGGTGCCAGAACTTTCTGCCATGACTAATGCATACACAGCACTGCGTTCAGTTTTAAAAGGTACTCAAAATGTTGTTTGTGCACCTCTCAACAACAACATGTACTACATTAACTCATCGTCATCATTTAACAAACCTATCTTAAGCTATGGCTGGGCGACGAGGAAATGAAATCATCCAATTATTTTTCCTCAGATGGATTGATCATTGTTTTCTATTTGACTTTTCTTTATTTTTCAAGCAAATATTAATTTGAATGATTGTCATTAAACACAAAAAATCTTCCTTGTTCTTCCATCAAAGTCTGAACTCTGCTCCAAACTAGACAGTGTTGGGAGTTATTGCGACATGCTTTATGGCCGTTAAGCTGCGATAAATATAATTGTGATATTTCAATATATTCTTTGGACAAAATATAAAACAAGTGACAAAACCAAGACAAATTTAAACTAAAAAAGGAAACATATGACACAAAATCAGCCTGTTTGTGGTGATGACAATTATTGCATTAACCAATATTACTATATCAACTTATATATATTATTGTGCAATGCTTGTCCAAACCTCATACTTTTACTGACAGAAGATTGCCCGTGGACCTGATCTGATCTTTGACCATTTGAAACATCTCAACTTGATTAAAATGTGATTCATTGCACAATATTACACTATACACTAATAATTACACTAAGTCTGTAAAAAGGTCTTATTTTCAACTTATTTGAATCTATTTTTAATTGACATTCAGTCATTTCAAATGGTCAACGACACGTTCAGCCGTTTTTTCTCAATAAGCCCACAGCCAAACCTCAGTCAATGTCAGTAAAAAACATATGGATTGGAGCAGAATTCGATAGAATTATTCTTTGGTTTTGTTGCCCAGCCCTGAACTGCGTCTTAACAATTTATTTTGAAAACATATTTTTCTTCATTGTGACTGCTTACAAAATTCCACCGGCCAACCTTTTCATAAACTCAATAACAAAAGTACAGTATAGTGCACAAATGCTGCATGGGAGTAACGTGGGCGTTGACTTCTTTATACATTCATTTACATTTGGCCACAGCAGAAAATATCCTTTATTATTATTAATTATGTTGATTTATGCGGTCTGTGTTTAACTGGTTTTATTAAGTTTAAAGTGTAAGTTTCTTTATTGTTATTCATCGCTGGAGTCATGTTGAGTTGATGGGAGTGTAATGTCTGTAGCAATTGCCTATATTCAAATATTTTACTTGTTGATGCGCTTCACATATTCACCTTGAACTACAGGAAGCCATATGTAAGAGTCTATGAAACGTGCACATTCTCTGGACTGTGGCCTCTTCAGTGTTCAGTACTTCCTCATGTAAAGTCCAAGGCCTTTATGTCAAACCTAGAGTTGTGCAATTAATTGGATTTTAATCAAAACAAGATTCACTCATGTCACATTGTCAATGATCAGCTCGGGGCTTTTTAATTGACAATTGGCCTACAACCAATTATCCATCCATCCATTTTCTGCCGCTTATCCGGGGCTGGGTCGCGGGGGCAGCAGTCTGACCAATTATCTAGTTACAGTCAATTCAAGTCTTATGTTTATGAAATCAATATTGAGAGACATTTACTTTTCTAACAAACAAAATAATGAAGCCCCAAGACCACATGCAAAGCGTTATGTACAGTGGTGGGAAATGGTATTTGTCCCCTTATTTTTTGCATGTTTGTCACATTGTATGTTTCAGATTAAACTAATTTAGATATAAGTCAAACACAGGGCAAAACAGGGAAAGCAAAACAGTTTTGAATGTGAGAGGGATATTCAGATGAGATGCCTTCCACATTTGAGAAACGCGTGCTACAAATTATTGGCTGTGATTGTAAAGTCCAGAATTTGGTCTGGCTTTATGTTCTGGTTTCATTGTTACAGAAAGAGGCTGCTGCAAAGTACAATGTCTAACCTCTATATAAACTCTTGTATTGACCTTGTTGTCTGTACAGTTGAAGAGTGCACTCACTTTTTGAGCTTCATGTAGTTGTCATTGACGACTGGCCTGCACTCGGCGCGGTGCACCACCATCCCCTCCAGGCTGATCTCATCTGCAACACACACACTGACTCAGAGCCTTCATCACAGCACAAAATCAAGACAATACAACACGTTCAGAGAGACACAAGCACCGTGGAACATACGACACAAAAGAAGCTGCATTTCAAGACTGCCATTGTCAAGCTGTGAATTAAATTCAATTGCTTTCAAACTGTTGCCTGAGACGTTCGCCCACGGACCCAAAGATTGGCAGTTTGATCTCCATTATTGAGAGATACTATATACATTTGTTAGCGCCTTTGGTCAAGACCCTTCAGCGACCTTGCCTGTGTGAATGTGTTGGTTAGTGTGACTGTGGTGGCAGGTTGTTAGAGTCAGAAAAGGTTTATTGCCATTGCCAGTGAAGAAAACTCACAGGCTAGGAACTTGCTTTGGTGATTCGGTGCATGATCAATGATAAAAGCAAAATATATTATAAGGCATGCAATAAAGAAAAACAATTTAATTTTACTAATAAGATAAAAATAGACTAAAATATAAAATGTTCATGAGTCCAACGGCGGAGGGAAAGAAGCTGTACTTGTGGCGGGAGTTTCTGGTCTGGATGGACCGTAGCCTCCTGCCAGAGAGGAGTGGCCTCCTGCCTGAGGGGAGTGGCCTGAGGGGAGTGGCCTCCTGCCTGAGGGGAGTGGCCTGAGGGGAGTGGCCTCCTGCCTGAGGGGAGTGGCTCAAATAGTCCGTGTCCAGGGTGAGAAGGGTCGGCTGTGATGCAGAGATGGAAGTCTGCAGTCGATCACCTTCTCAGCAGAGCGCACAATGCTCTGTAGTCTCCGTTTGTCCCTGGCTGTGGCTTCAGCATCCATACACTGGCTGGTCGTTGGAGTGGCAGATATAAATATACACTGCACTGTCTTCTTCCTGTCAATCATCTCAATCTAAAATACAGGCGCCTTTGGGAAACACTGTCCAAACGATGTCGCTGCCGTTGGCTGAATTCCAAAAATGTCTCACCACTGCACACTATACAACTAAAAAAGGATTTCTTTGAAATAAAACTGCAAGATTTATTGCATTCGAATCAAAATCTCAATTTAAATGGTCGCAATTAGCAAATCGGAAAAACTGTCATAAGTCAAGTCATATTAGTTCGCCGCAAACAACAAAATATCAAGTTTTATCTTTTTAACTGTCAAAGCTGCTAATCCTGCAGTTTAGTCTTCTACAAAACTAATTTCAGTCTTTGTGCAAGTATTGTTTCCACTGGACATGTTTAAAATATTAATTCTGAAAAGAATTGCACAGTTTAAATGCAAAATTTAAAGTTTATTGTAATTGTAAGACTTACATTTTTTCAAAAGCTTTGAGACAAAAACATCCTTTTATAAACAGTGTCCTCCAGTGAAGTAATCACATCATATTTAGGTAGCGATACATCATATGTCAGTGATTATCCATCGTAACCTTGGACACCAGGAAGATCGTTTGATGGTGATCCAACTAAACAAACAAAACCTGCTAGGCAACTAGGTCAAACCCCGTTAGTGACAGGAACTGGCCAAGGTGCTGATGTGTGTGCACCGACACCAGGAGTACGTGTATTTTTCACTTGGTTATTTCTGTTTCCTATTGGCCATGTAAATAATTAAAAAAAAAAACAGTGCTGTTTTCAATTGCTTGTTGCCAACTTCATATTGTGCAACTCATCCTCGTAGCACTTCTTTAAACATTTTTATTTTTTTTTCGCCATAATTTTCAGTGGATTTGTGATACATTTCCACACTTGCAATGTTGAATTTGTTTATTCAGAAAATGTCTGGGTCCAGTTGGTGAGCGTTGGTGTGGTTTTGGCTGCTCTATTGTGCATTGTTCAGTCGTTGGCACCAGTTTCACACCGGACACACAAAACGCCCAAAAGCCTCTCCACTTTTCACCCATCTCTTTCCCACATGCTGACCAACCGGAGGAAGTGTGCTGCCACCATCGGTTCAGCGAGCAGGTGCTTTCAAAACTGCTCAGACAAAGTAGGACACAAGACCAAAAAAACTCCTTATAGTTCAAATCAAAAGCAAATATTTATGGAGGTGAGTCGTCTGGTTTAGTCATTTATCATGCAATTCTTCAATCATAACCAAGACATTTGCAGCCATGTTTTACACATTTACAATAGACTGCACAAATATGATCAGATTATAGTTGAATAGTGTTTTGTCAATATCCAAATAAACCTTTTGTTGGCTTATTTTGGGGTCAGTGAGCAGGTGGTTTTTAAAACTAACTGCTTAGCCAAAGTAGGACAAACAATGTTATAATATTTCAGATCTCAATTATGAAGCAGGCCTCTGAAGGTATGATTCACTTTCTTATGCGGCTGTACATTTACCCCTCACAGAGAGCCCTTTGTCTGCTGTTGGATTGCGGAGGAGCAAAGTGTTGAAGAGAAGAATAGGCCATTAAGTTAAGACTTCTCCACATTTAGAATCATTTGAAGCATTGAGTTTGCCCTGGAGTTTTGTTCTTTAGTTTTAGTAGTGATAGTGAAACAGGACAATGTTTTTTTTGCAGATTTAGATCAATGCGTAGTTGGCGCTTAAAGACAGATAAAAAGGTGTACAGATCTTGCACCTGAAAATCAAGTAAAAATGTAAGCTACAAAAGCAAATGACAAAGAAAGAGCCAATATATTCCATGCTGTTGCTTTATGGTTG
The DNA here is from genome assembly GCF_026437365.1 of Eucyclogobius newberryi. Taxonomy (NCBI): domain Eukaryota; kingdom Metazoa; phylum Chordata; class Actinopteri; order Gobiiformes; family Gobiidae; genus Eucyclogobius; species Eucyclogobius newberryi. The sequence goes on from NW_027315768.1 coordinate 25,687,235, forward strand.
TGTAAGTTTCCTTCTGTCGCACCCCGAGTCAACCTCAAACAGAAAAGACCATGAGTTTCCCTGATTGGCTAATCTACTTGTCAATCACGGCCATCTGAACTCGGGGAGATGAAACCAGTGAGCAGACATGTATCATTCTCAATAAACAATAATGAGAGATATCATTCTGGACTTGTAAGCAGGGTTGGGCCTAGTTAGTCCTCAAATTGGAAACTGCTGGGAAGACACTGCCGTAGAGGGGAAGCAGTGGCGCCGTCGTTGAACTTTCCCGTTCGGACCAGGGCATACCGTTGTTGTGTCCTTGGGCAAGACACGTCACCCTCCTTGCCTCCAGTGTTTAAGTACACCGCTGTATGAATGAGCTCGTCCCAAACACCCTCACTGGGGTTCACATCTGTAGTACATTAATTTCTGCTTCTTCTTGTTTTCTCTGCGCGATGCCAATGATTTGACCCTTCTTAAAACACAGACATCTGCTCCACATGATTGATTCAGAAAATAAAGTTTATACCGTGTTGCAGCTGAAAGATGATCACGCATGCAGCAGTTATCCAGTAGGAAGCTCGTACCTACTGCATTTGCTTAGTTGAATAAAAGTAGTGCGGGTCTCAGTGTATTTCACAATCGAATCAAAATGGCTATTTAAATGGTTGCAATGAGCACATTTCAAAGATTGCAATTATTGAAGTCCTTGTGAACAACATAACTGACATAGGCAGATGTCAGGTTAATGAGCTTTTGCTTGTATATCACTGGGTTGGATTAGCCATTCGGATTTCAGTCACTTTCAGACATTAATGCTCCTGGATGAGTTTAAAATGTGCACTTTGCAAAACTTAAAAAAAAAAAAATCGCAATGTTTGTAATGAACATTAGGCATTTTTCTAAAATTGTTCACCAACTAATAATAAAATCTGTTCTCCAATGCTTGTGTGCACTGATGTCTGTGTATAATTGTTTTCTTCCTTTGAATACTAATAGTGGAGGAGGACTATCGGTCGGCACCAAAGAAATTCTGGCAAACCGTCCGGCGCCTCAGGAGGGGGAAGCAGTGTCTCACCAACACCGTTTACGGTGCGGGTGGAGGCCTGCTGACCTCAACTGGGGATGTCGTCGGACGGTGGAAGGAATACTTTGAGGATCTCCTTAATCCCTCAGTCACGTCTTCCGAAGAGGAAGTGGAGACCGGGGACTCGGTGGCTGGCTCATCCATCACCCAAGCTGAAGTCACTGAGGTTGATCGCAAACTCCTCGGTGGCAGGGCTCCGGGGGTGGATGAGATCCGCCCTGAGTACCTAAAGTATCTGGATGTTGTAGGACTGTCTTGGTTGACACGTCTCTGCAACATCGCGTGGCGTTCAGGGACCGTGCCTCTGGACTGGCAGACCGGGGTGGTGGTCCCTCTGTTCAAGAAGGGGGACCGGAGGGTGTGTTCCAACTACAGAGGGATCACACTCCTCAGCCTCCCGGGTAAGGTCTATTCCAAGGTACTGGAGAGGAGAATCCGACCGATAGTCGAACCTCGGATTCAGGAGGAGCAGAGTGGTTTTCGTCCCGGTCGTGGAACACTGGACCAGCTCTATACCCTCCATCGGGTGCTCGAGGGTTCATGGGAGTTTGCCCAACCAGTCCATATGTGTTTTGTGGATCTGGAGAAGGCTTTCGACCGTGTCCCTCGGGGTGTCCTTTGGGGGGTGCTCCGGGAGTACGGGGTCCGGGGCCCTTTGCTCAGGGCTGTCCGGTCCCTGTATGACCGGAGCAGGAGCTGTGTTCGCATTGCCGGCAGTAAGTCAGACCTGTTCTCAGTGCATGTTGGACTCCGCCAGGGCTGCCCTTTGTCACCGGTTCTGTTCATAATTTTTATGGACAGAATTTCTAGGCGCAGTCAGGGGTCGGAGGGTGTCCGGTTTGGGGACCACAGGATCTCATCTCTGCTGTTTGCAGACGATGTTGTCCTGATGGCTCCATCAAACCCGGACCTGCAACATGCACTGGGACGGTTTGCAGCCGAGTGTGAAGCGGCTGGGATGAGAATCAGCTCCAAATCCGAGGCCATGGTTCTCGACCGGAAAAAGGTGGCTTGCCCTCTCCAGGTGGGTGGGGTGTCCTTGCCCCAAGTGGAGGAGTTCAAGTATCTCGGGGTCTTGTTCACGAGTGAGGGAAGGATGGAGCGTGAGATCGACAGGCGGATCGGTGCAGCGGCTGCAGTGATGCAGTCGCTGCATCGGACCGTTGTGGTAAAGAGGGAGCTGAGCCGAAAGGCAAAGCTCTCTATTTACCGGTCGGTCTACGTTCCTACCCTCACCTATGGTCATGAGCTTTGGGTAGTGACCGAAAGAACAAGATCGCGGATACAAGCGGTCGAAATGAGTTTCCTCCGCCGTGTGGCTGGGCGCTCCCTTAGAGATAAGGTGAGGAGCTCGGCCACACGGGGGGAGCTCGGAGTAGAGCCGCTGCTCCTCCACGTCGAGAGGAGCCAGCTGAGGTGGCTCGGGCATCTGTTTCGGATGCCTCCTGGGCGCCTCCCTCGGGAGGTGTTTCAGGCATGTCCCACCGGGAAGAGGCCCCGGGGAAGACCCAGGACACGCTGGAGAGACTATGTCTCTCGGCTGGCCTGGGAACGCCTCGGGATCCCCCCGGAGGAGTTAGAGGAAGTGTCTGGGGAGAAGGAAGTCTGGGAGTCCCTGCTCAGACTGCTGCCCCCGCGACCCGGCCCCGGATAAAGCGGCAGAAGATGGATGGATGAATACTAATAGAGGTATAAACATTTCAAAGTAGTTAATACTTATCTCCAAACACTTTGCACCGTTTATTTTAATTTCACAGATGGAATTTCAATCAAGGTCTGTCAGAATTCCAACTAAGTAAATTAATTCTCCTATTGTAAGACAGACAAACATGAATTAAAGTCATATGTTAAATTTATTCAGGGGTAAGTATAGCTGAATGAATCCAGGTGCGCTCGCCTCGTCACTACAGTAACAGTCACGCGCCACTTGGCTGTAGCTCTCTCCCTCAGCTGCCCTCAAGAGGCGGCTTTTAGTCCTCCAGCAGCTCCAAGCTTGTCACACGTCTCAGTAATGTTCTTCTTTGCCTTTCCTACAAATGGGAGGCAATTACGTGTAATTACTGGCGGGAGAGCGCCAGAGCTCTCGCTGGCAACCAGTCTGAAACACCCCCAGACTCCGAACACATGTGAGGGGGGCTACAGACGGAGAGAACGGCCCCTCAGCGCGACTGACGAGGCAACCAAACGGTCAACGGTAAGTACTTCAAACAAGAGACTAGTGTTGCCACGATTGTACCTTTTCAAACTGGATTGCGATACAAATTTCATTAGACTGTAGCTTTCAACACAAAATAAAAGAAGATGAATGTAATATTTCAATGTGTGTACGAATGTGTGGGTTTTAAAGTGCACGAGTGGGAGATGCTTTTATGAATTGTGCTGGTTGTGTGGCTGGCCGTGCTCCAGCAGTGGTTTGCTTTTTCTTCTTTAAATATGCATTGTCCCTTTACTAAATGATAAAAATACGGCTGATAAACATATTATAAAAATGGCAAATTAAAAAAGGAGCACTGTGTCGTTTTTAAGTTGTACACAGCAATCAAAAATGGTCTCCCAGGGCTACTTTCCCTGTGATCTCTCTCTGCAACTTGTTTTCAGTCAACACTTTTGAAATGGGCATCTTTACTTTTCCAGGGGATGATGACCCTAAAATACAATAAAGGCTAATGAGCGCGTCCCTTATTTTCAGAATGTTGGTAACTCCAATCAAGGCCATTGTACTATTGAAGAAGGTCCAACTTTGTCCCTTTTCTAGATTTCCAGTATTGATATTGGACTACATTTATCAAAAGGTAGAGCAGAAAAGAAGCCGCAATGAAAGCAAATGCAACACGAAGATCAAAATTACCCATGTTGTCGAGTTCAAAAGAAGACATACTGTTAGCTCCAGATTAGCAAATGGCTCTGATGGCACGATGCAAGTATTAATAAAGCCATTTGTGGCATACGGGACTGTCACAATTTGTAGCTGTTGTCTTGAAGATAGACTAAAGCCGAGTGCTGCGTTTGAAAGTTTATACTAGGTGGAAATGACAACACAGGTGAGAACAAATACAATTGATAAACCAGGAAGAAACAATGGAACAGACAGCACCAGGATGTCATGCATTCCAAAAAAGAAAAAAAGAAATGTTCTGCAACCAAAAGCCACCTTTTGTTCCTTCATGTTGATTGATCACAATTTTGCATTCAATTTATATTTTGTCTTGGTAAAACAAATACAAAATGGCTTTCAATACTAATTTCCTTAACATAAACAAGACCAACGCTCTGCCATTTAACACAAAAATGACATCCAATTTATTCCTCCAACGTCTAAAATCTGCTCCAAACTCTCAATTAAAACGAGCCAAGCATATTATTGACAATTACGGAATCTCAATAAAAATGTGATTATTTGCACAGCCTTCACCCCACTTTAAAATGTAGCACACTCTGCTAGCACCATCATCCTGTCCATCACATCAGACTAAATTACTGGTGCCAAATCTTAAATTCATAATGTCAAAACCAGAGTAAACTGCCAGACATAGTGCCACTTACCAAGACACTGCTCTCAAAGATGTTTCAAACTGTATTCATTCATTTGCATAGATAAGTGGGTGATGAATAGCACAATTACTTTCATGCAATCACCATTACCGTTCTAACTATACTGTGGGTTGCCGTATACGCACACAATTAGATATTTTGAATTGAAAGCTTTGGCTGAGTGGATATGATTAAGCCTTTACTGGACACATTAGCAGCAATGGCAACGGTCCATTTGAGGCTCCCACAAAAGAAGTGAGCCTCCAGTTCATGAAGAGTAGTTTTGTTTGGCTGTTTTCAGGTTCAGCAAACACTCAACACAAACACAAATAAAACAGTGATGAGTGGGTTTGCTAAGCCCAGGGCCATCTGCTTCTGGTGAGGCTGAAAACATGCCAGTCCTCAAATATGCTCTTATTTACCTTTTTAAATACTGCTCTTAGCATTTTGCATTCAGACACGCATAGATATTCATTTAAAATAGGCTTTCAAAATAATGGCCACAATAACTTTTCATTTACACTGATAATCGAATTTGGGGGTGAATTCTCTTTGTATCCGACAATTTGGGATGGACAATATTGAAGAAAAAAATATATATATATCTTGATATTCGTATTCTGATATTCCGACAAATGGAGTTAATGATTGTTAACAATTAGTTCAGGTTCAGGAGCAGGACCATGCTAGTGTGGTCCACGCTAGAGAATGATATGCAACTCCAAAAGAAAACAGGTCTGAATTGATATTTCACTGCCAAAAGGGCAAATTATATTTTTGCTTTTTAAATGCTTACAACATGACTCTTAATTTTCAGCTCTTTTTGCTATAAACCATATACTCCACATTCAAATTGCCCACCTCTATTAGACCAGGGCTGTCCAGAATGCTGCAGCTCGTTCACAAAAAACATCACGCCGGTTCTGTGCTACTGCACTGGCTCTCCATTTCTTTTTGGGTGAAATTCAAAAGGATATTTTAGGGGTCCTCTTTACTTGAGGGAGTTACTGCAGCCAGGCCCAGAGCCCTGATGTCGTCGTCGTCGTCGTCGTTGTTTTATGGCGGTTTGCATCCAAGTGTTGCATTACCGCCAGACTTTATTCCTCAGACTTTTCGTAGTCCTCAGACTCTGTCGTAGTCTGTAAAAGTACTCCTTCCATTGCTTTGGTGTTACAAAGCCCATGAGGTCATGATATGTCTTTGTGACTAGAATAGTTGTTGTTGTTTCAGAGACCAACACCCGGTCTGGAGAGACGGGAGATGGCGGAGGAGAGTGGATCGGGGATGGAAGACGTTCTGGACGGCGTGGAGGAGCAGCCTTTTCTGCCTGCACGTGCCCGGAAACGTAAAAAGTCCCTTAGCTCGTCCGAGGGTTCTGGGAATGAGCAGCAGGATGAGGCTGAAGCTATTGATATCCGGGGTGAGAGCAGAGACTGTAAGGTGATCATAAAGCTTGCACAGGATAGTGCATCCTTTAAGGAGTGGAATTCAGTGGCATTGTCAAAGAGCCTAACTGTAGCTGTGGGAGTGATCAAGAGTGCGAGTGTCCTTAGAGATGGCTCGCTGCTGGTCGTGTGCAAGGACGCGGCTCAGCAACGGAAGGCGATTGGAACTAAACGTCTGGGTGGAAAGGACATTCTTGTGTCTGATGCTGAAAGAAACACGGTCAGAGGAGTTATCGTAGGCGTCCCTACGGCGACGTCTGTGGATGAAGTTAAGGAGAATTTGACGGGAGCTACGGTGGTGGACGCTAGGCGGTTGAAGGTGACCCGGTCTGGGGTAAGATGTGACAGCTTGTCGGTAATGGTAACACTTGAAGGGAGGTGCCTGCCTAGTAAGGTGTTCATTGGGTTCATGTGCCATGACGTTAGGCCATATGTTCCACCGCCCCTGCGTTGCTTTAAGTGCCAGCGCTTTGGGCATATTGCAGCGGTCTGTAGAGGGAGGCAAAGATGTGGTAAATGTGCAGGAGATCACGAGTATGGGAAGTGTGACGTGGGAGCAAAACTGAAGTGCTGTAACTGTGGGGAAGAACATGGCTCTGCCTACGGGGAATGCAGGTTTGGCGGAGGAGCTGCTGAGGTGCATAGAATGGAGGTCTCTCAGGGTGTGTCCTATGCAGATGCAGTCAGGAAAGTTTCAAGTGGCGAGTTTGGGGTGAATGCGGAGAGAGGAGCCGGCGCTGATCCCGGCCAGGGCGAGATGGGGGATGCCGGCGTGGCTCCCGGGAGGTGTGGGGGTTTCGGGAGTGGGGGTCCCAAGTGTGCAGGTTCCGGAATTGATGGGAGTGCCCTGGTTGTGGATAGAGAGGATTTTGTGCTCTTTGTGGTGGATGTTGTGGGCTGTGCTGCTCAGACTCGGAGCGGAACTGAAGGGATCAGGGTCATTGCTAAAGCTGCAGGGAGATTCCTTGGAGCAAGGGGGCTTGATTGGGCGGATGTGGAGGACAGGCTGGGGGCGCTGGGTGGGAGTCGGAGTGATGGGGGTCTGCTTTTGGGGAGTCGGAGGGATCGGAGTGACGAGATGGGGGTGGGGGTGGTCTCGGGGGTGGGGGTGGTCTCCTGTCCTCGTCCAGTCTCGTGGACGCGCGGCTGCCAGGCGGCGACATCAGTGGAGGTGTTGAAGCCTAGGGAATGGAGCTGTGCGGTGGAAGCACCGAGCGTCGGGGAGGGAGGGGAAGATGAAGAGGAGTCTCCCTGGAATAAAGCCGGTTGGTCTCTGAAACAACAACAACTATTCTAGTCACAAAGACATGTCATGACCTCATGGGCTTTGTAACACCAAAGCAATGTAAGGAGTACTTTTACGGACTACGACAGTCTGAGGACTACGAAAAGTCTGAGGAATAAAGTCTGGCGGTAATGCAACAATTGGATGCCAACCGCCATAAAACAACAACAACAACAACATTATAAACTTGAATTGAATCTACTGACAATTTTAAGTCTTAAACTAGACCTGACAAAGCTCGTTTTGTCCCTTGTCTGACATGATTTTTTTGTGTGATTCGATGCTAGTTTTACGATAGATTAGAATCAGATTTTTTATACTGTTGACAACGCTACTCCATGGAGATGTTCCACAGTAATAAACACACACATCTTGCATCTATTCAGTTACAATTGTTTTATTACAAATAAATCTTACGGTGCGCAGACCATTCACAGAGCAAGTTTCATTGTGCACCATTAAATTATTTCATTAATTATTTATTAACTTGCTAAACCTAACCAACTAACAGGCCAAACCCATCTCCCGTTTAGAGGTTTAAAATAGTGACTCATGAGTCATTTTCACAAGTAAACTTGTCAAAATATCACCGACTTGAGTTTTGATTGGACAATTTATTTTAGTGCATTCATCCCCCATTATACACAATATGACTAATATGTCTAGTAATTACCGATTGAGATCAAATCAACCATTGTGTAAAGCCTCTTGTGCTACAGCAATGATGTAACACATTTCCATTAGCCTCAGGAGCTAATATTACACAGGCCTCTTGCTGCTAAAAACATGAACACATCAGAGTTCTGTCTGAATGTGGAGCGGAGTCTGTCGGGAGCTGTGCGGTTGTGGAGGTCATTGCTCCGCCTCCTCACGTCCATCTAAGCGTCCCCCTGCTCTGGCCTACTCCTCAAAGCCACGGCCTTCTAATGTCAAACACAACCATCAGCCAACAGCCCGTCGCCCACCAGACCTCCAGCTTTTTCTCCGGGCAACAAGTGAGCACAGTACTGAAAATATAAAACCGGCAACTGAGGAATAAGCTTGATACTACATTGATGTAGTTTTCAGTCATTTTCTTTCTTTTTTTTTTTTTTTTGCCCGTAGGCTTTATCAGTCAGGAAAGGATGGGGTGAAATGGGGATGAGAGAGAAGGGAGGACATGCAGTAATGATCAGAATCGGGATTCGAACTCACGACACTGTCATTTTTACACACATTTTTATAATTAATTTAACTTTACCAACCAGATACAAAATTGGATTTAAAAAATAGAATATATCCTCTAGCTGCAGAAAAGCAGCTGGATGACAGGGATGGAGCAAACTGTCAAGGAATGGACTGAAATCACATCGGACATTTAAAAATAATGTTGGGACAAATTATGACAGATTTGGGTATGCGTTTTTACTCTTCATATAAAAACAATTAAAAATGTATATATTCGTGCTGCTCTGTGGTTAAATGGTTTTAAGTTAAAGGTTGAATGGACAATTTTTTTGGCCCAAATCTGAGTCTCATTTCCTCGTGGCGTGGACTGCCGATTAGTCCTGCCACGTATCAATCATAAAACGCACCTACCGCTCACCTGCAGCCGCGTGCGGCTCGTCCACATGAGCAGCACGTTTCCGCATGTCTAAGCGCATTGATCTATCATAATATAGTTCCCTCAGAGTACGGGACAAAATGAAGATGGAGAAAGAGAGTTCGAGCTGACTCAGAAGAAGACGGAAATCTACGGGAGACGAGAGATGCGATGCGATCCGTTGTGCTAATAAACAAACGCACGTGTGTGTTGTATCAGTCTACACGGGGGAGTGGCATGTGCACTTCCACCTGAGTTCTCAAATCGCCGAAAAATCGTCCATTGCACCTTTAAGTGGTCGCGAGTATGAATCCCGACTCCGACGATTTACTGCTTGTCCTTCCTTCTCTCATCCCCCATTTCATTAGGTCCTTTTCTGTCTAATAAAGCCAGGCAAAAAAAAATGTATACATTTTGAAAACCCTACAATTTCACACCAACTCAAAGAAATGTAGTTCAGACCCGTCAGATTTCTCACAATAATGGCTGTGATGGTCGCAAAAATAAACAAAACAAACAAAACAAACAAAACAAAGAGCTGCTGTGATGTTTGTCCTTCTGAATCAAGTTTAATTGTATTTATTTGAACACTGTTTTAAAGCTAAATACAGTTTAATGTTTTTTTATATTCTAATCATCTCATAAGCCCCTGCTCAGTGCCTCGCAACCCCCACTTTGGGAATCACTGGGCTAAAGTATAACATTGGCTCCTCATTTTGGGAAAAAAACAGAGCACTTTCAAAAGATCTATTCTGCTTGAATTGTTAATCACCTAAATTCTTATCATTCTGAGATAGGGATGGCGTACCGGTACGCCGGACCGGTTCTTGACTTGTATGTAAAAACATTTCGGTTCAAGTCCAAAAAAAAACGAAACCCAGATGATTCGGTACTGGACTCTGGAATCTAGCACTCATACTATATCCTTTTCGTTCTAGACCATCTGAAACCTTCCATAGATTGCAAAATTCGCGCTGGAAAAGACACAAACACTGCCATGCATCGCTTTCATTTCCATAACTGAATTCCCGAAGGCTCCCAAGTTGTCGCAACTGCTTGCGAGATTTGGATTACGTCAAGAGAATACTCAACATGCTCTTGTTCGAAAGTTGTTCCTCAAGTAAAACACATGAATGTGTGTTAACTGTTAAGCCAAGGGTGCCCAACACGTCGATCGCAATCTACCGGTTGATCTCAGAGGCAGTGAGGGTTGATCCCGCCAAAGCGCCGAAGAGCGCCAAAAAGCGCTGAAGAGCGCAAAATGTGTGGGCACTCCTGTGTTAAGCTATAGTTTAGCAGCTAGCTAGTAGCTTGTGATTTGTAAGTTGTAACCTCTGTGAAAAAACAGTGAATAAACAAGTTTAGTTTATTTCAATCTGCAGTTAAGCCTTGTGTTTGATAAAAGTCCTTGTTCAAGTGTCTTCAACTTAAAGGAATTATGGAGGATTTTTTGGTGCCAAATCTTTGTCTCATTTCCTCGTGGCGTGGACAGCCGAGTAGTTCATTCACATGTCAATCATAGGACGCACCTAGTGCTTACCTGCAGCCTCATCGGCTCGTCCCCAGGATAGCAGCATGTTTGCCTGGCTGCGCATGCGCAGTTGATATGCCGGTGTGTGTTTAAGCGCATGGATCTATTAAAATATAGTTCCCTCAGTCTACAGGACAAAATTAAGACAGAGAAAGACAGTTCGAGCTGACTCAGAAGAGACGGAAATCTACGGAGACGAGAGATCCGATGTGATCCGTCGCGCAAATAAACAAACGCACGTGTGGCAGCGAGGCTGTTGTGTGCTACCGCACGGGGATGAGTGGGCATGCGCACTTCCACTTGAGTTGTCAAATTGGCAAAAAATCCTCCATTATTCCTTTAATTGAGCTTGTGTTATGCAAATATGGCATCGGTTCAGGTCCGGTCGGACTCATTAGGTCCGGACCTGAATCTAAACCTCTGGATTCGAATCCAGACCTGAACCCGAGTTTAGGTATTCATCCCTATTCTGAGACCCATGGATACCTGTTGGTTACTTTTACAATAAGGTTTATTTAGAAAAGGGTTTTCAGAGATTGTCAGGTTTAAGGTTTTCTGTCTCAGAGACATAACATTATCTTCAAAATTATCTCATATTATCTTATTTCAATTGCAACATTTTCTACAGCAATATATGGTCCTTCAAAGTGTGTTATTGTCGTGACAGCACCATGTCTGATTTGTGTGGTGCTTTTACAGCTATGGACGTGGCCGTTTCCCCAGCAACCACCGCAGTCTCCTTCAAGGTTTTAGAATGTTACTTTCACAAACACAAAGCATGTTTCTGAGCTGCAAGGCAATGCACACGACCCTGAGGCCTCTGCACACGACCCTGAGGCCTCTGCACACGACCCTGAGGCCTCTGCACACGACCCTGAGGCCTCTGCACACGCACACGACCCTGAGGCCTCTGCACACGACCCTGAGGCCTCTGCACACGCACACGACCCTGAGGCCTCTGCACACAAAACCTTCAACACTTAACTTTAAACTAACACGCTGCTTTCACTTCACTTTTAAATCACTTAGGAGAATCTTTGATCGGAACAGATAGTCCTGATTGAGCCTTCAATGCATCTGTCATAATGTGTGATATTTGAATACTGTTCACATAATCAACTGAGAAAATAAATAGAGCCTTTTCAATCAAAATAAGGTTTAAGTATGGAACACCCAATTCCTGAGCCAAGCCTTTTTATCTCATGACACCTTTACAAAAGATGGGATATGTTATATAAGTTGTTTTGCAATATTCTAACAGTCTTTTGCCATCAAAAAATGACAAAAAGAAACGCTGATTAAGTATAAAACTGAAACGTGCCGTGTAATCAACAGTTACTAGTCAAGTGTTAGCACATTTCTGATGGATTGTCTGAATATTACTGGAATTATCAAAAATAAATAAATCCAGATACATTTTTGTCAGTATCACCCACCCTAATAAATTGAACAAATAATTTTAAATGAGTGGTTTTAATTGGCAAAGGGCAAGGCCATTTGTAACAAATGAAAGATTACCAGCATTTCTTTTACACTTATCCAAAATAATATAACAGCTTTTATCAAAGGTGACTTTTTGTAGCTAGTTATAGACATCTTAACAGAGACTAAGCAGATCAAATTTTCGCTACAATGACCTCAAGTATCAGTGGAAAATGCAAACTAACTCAAACTAGCCCATACAAATTCACTTCAACTTGGTCCATGAGGCGTGTGAATTCATAGCCATAATACGTCATACTGTACAAACTGTTGACACACATTGGCTGCAGCTCCAGTTCACTTTCGTTCAGTAAATTACATGATGATTGACAGATGCATGATACATTAATGCAAACGCTATAAACAACTACACTTGTTTACAGTATAAGGTCAAACCATGGCTTTATTGAATGTCATTTCCGCTCTATAGTTGGGCATAAACAGATCCACAACAAGGAAGTAATCAGAGCAGAGGGGTCACTGATTGAATCTCCAAAGATAATTTTCCATTAGAGCTCATCTGCACTAAGCCCACAGGCTGCCTCATTAAGGAAATGTAATGATTTCATTCATTAACTTCGAAGTCATTTTCCCATGTCTGTAACTGTTGACAGCTCACTCAGTCTTTGGCCTGGATCAGGAGCATCCATATTCAACACGTAGCCTCCAATGTCCCAAGAATAACTGCAGGAAAGAATGAGGTGGGCTTTACTTTAAGTACTCCCATAAACCAGCATGTTATAAACGTTTGGCTTTTGCTACTTTTCAGCCAAGAGTTGGCCGAGTAGATTGATGCCACCCTCATGTTTGTGTGGTAAACAGTGAACTGCAGCCAGAAATGGGCGTGGATTTTCTCTCAATGCTTTATGGTGCCAGACACAAGAAACTATTTAAGATGCAGCAGCGTAGGTGCCAAGGTAAGACTAAACTGAAGCAATGGTTACATAAACTAGGTACTGGCAAGAGTTTTGCATTTTATTTTCCTTTTAGTTTTTAAACACAGGTTTCAAAAGGTCTACCTTTCAGTCAGGCACAAGCCCACAGACACTCCAGTCACTCCAAGACTTAACATGTTTAATGTTTTGTAATAACTGAGAGTTTTGATGGATGAGATCAAATTATCAAAGCGCCCACAAGAATTTACAACATTCTCCAAATTTTTCAACGTGACAACATCAAGCAACTGTCATGGACGGCTGTGTCAGTGTTAGTGAACCTTACTAATGGACATGAGTGAAGCAGCACAAGCAAGAACTGAGGGATCCATTGTCAACCAAGGTCCAACCGGGCACAGGAGGAGTTCTACAGAACGTACAGAGACACGTGCTACACGTGCTAACAGACTGGCATGTCTCAAATAAGGATGGTTGTTAGATGCGCTTTACGTCCACACCGTCCTCCTGCATTCAAACAAAAAGTAGGTAGAACTTACATGTACACCAAGTCCCCATTTTCTCAAAGTAACGTATTACCAATGTGTAAGGATTTGCAAAGGAACTCTTAAGCAACAAAATGCAAAGCAAATAGACATATCAACAAGCATCAGTAGTGAATAAAGCTACAGATTGACAGCACTCATACACTGCTGGTATTAAGACTGTGCAGCCTTCACAGCAGTCAGTGACTGTTACACCACAAGCTCTTAGAGCAGACACATGAATAATTTACATTTGAGGGAGAAGGGAGTCCTTACTCACAGCATTTGAGAAATGTGATTTTGGGCATCCTATTCTATTCTGTTTAATAAAGAGACAACAGCAGCTGGAACAAACAGCTTTGCACTGACTTTGAAGGCAGCGGCTGTGCTCCATTAGCCAGTTCTAATGAACAGAGGCAAAAAACAGGTCAAACCACCCACAATCCTCTCCACTGCATCTTGGCCTCTTTTGCAATTCCAATGGAGTGTTGTTGATGATACTGCTAATCACATATGATTATAAAAAGATCAGAGCCAGGCAGCGCTGTCAATCTGGGAACCAAATCCAATTATTTGTATTTTATCTATTTATTTATTTAAATATTCTGTGAAGAGATTAAACGGATGAGGACTGCCAAAATTACTTTAAAGCAGTTTACATTTTCTGGTGGAGGGTCCGCCACCTGCTCGTCTCCATAGAGATGTTATTGCTTTGCCTGGAATGTTCCACAGGCATCAACAGTTACATCTTGCATCTGTTCAAGTATTTCTACAGAAATACCTTGAAAAAAATGCATCTCTGACCTGTCTGGTGGTGTCACAAAGTCTAATGTCATAATTTGGAATGTTCCATGAAAAGCATGGAGACAAGTGTATCCACCATAAAGATGTATAGTGGACCTTTCGTTTGCAAAAATATATAATTTTAGAAACACAAATGTAATAGATAATTAATTGAATACAAACCATAGGACGAAAGTGTGGCTCTGTCCCAACATTACTAATTTAAGATGAACGTGCAGCAGTTTTAATGTGTAGTATTGCAGCGTAACTTATAAATAAAAAAATATGTAAGAAAGACTGGGTGATGGGACCAGTACATAGTTTGGAATTGTGCCGAGTGCGAGATATCGAGCAGACACTATTTTTGTCACGACCCAGGTATTCTGTCACACACCAAGCTGTTAAATTATGAGGCATCGCAGCAAAGGTGTAAAAAACATCTTACGTATGTTACAAACTGTCTGGATGGAAACTGCTCTGCTACTGAGGTCGCAATCAAGCATCAGCAAAGCTATCCAGAGTAACAACTGTGCATCAAAGTGCTCAAAAAAAGATTGAAAGAAACCACTTAATCTAATGTGTTTAATTGAATGAATTAAAGCAGAATGGACAGGTGAGGAATTTTAATTGGACACACAATGACTCAATGAAATGTGCCACACATCCTCCCCCCAATTTCATTTTCATTTTCCTGAATTAATGAGGGCAGACCACACCTGGAGCAAAAACACTTGGCAGTAAATTTTATAATTATTTCTGAACCTCTAAAAATGCCCATTCTAATTTAACTTAATGGTTCAGTGAAATCTACCATATTATTTTAATTCTCAATCATAAGATTACACTTAGTGACTTAGAGTCATCTGCTTCTTCTGGGACTTTACACCTCTTTGTGATAGACTAAAATACAACTGTCACTAGAGCATGATGGAGGCCGTCTGATCAGTGGACTGGATTAAAACTGTTATCTAAATGTAGATCATCACATGGTCAGATCACCATCAGATCAATTCAATTTCATACCTTATCACATATAGTCATATTGCCCACCCTTTTACGTCACTGAAAGAAAAGCCCCATTTGTGCTTTCATTCACAGCCAGCAGCCTACTTTTCTCAGTCATGATCAGGGATGAGACATAAAAGGCACGTCAGAAACCCCCCGTAAGAGGGTTGTTTGAAATAGACGCTGGTTTCATATTTGAGGAACTGTGTGGTAAACAGATGGATAAGGCTGCAAAAGGCGCCGCATATTCATACTAGCACAAGACTCGTTCACACCACAAAAATCTTAGATGCAACCCCCCCTTCATTTGGTGACAGGACGCTGTGCACAAGCGGTTAACAATGACTGCAAAATTACAACTGGAAAAATATGATTAGGACAAAGAATCAAACCAGCCATCATCTAGTTAAGTGGCAAATGGTCTGTTTAACATGCTTCTACAGGATAGTGAGCCCGAATATTAAGGTGAACTCGGTGAACAGACAGAAGATAAATACTTATGAATGAAGGCAAGCATTAACGGTTTCAGGATGATCAAATCGCTTTGTCTTTCCAAAGTGCCTGGTGGCTTTGTCAATACAATGCTTCAGTCTCAGATGTTGAACCGCACAACGGTCTCAGTCCCAACCACTCTAAAGCCTCACGAACAGTCAGATTTCACCATTGTTTACTTTTATCTAAAACACAAAATATTAAACTTTATGAATGGATTTCCGCGTGGCCCATCACACAAGAGGACAGTAGAGTTCAAACTGCCTTTTCAGTCATCTTTTTGTCTTCATGGAGGTGCTGACGTTATCGTTGGCGCTGCTTATCTCCATAGCAATAGAGGCTTTTAATGCCTTACTGTGGAATGTTTAAAGCAAAGCAATCAGGTGGCTGACTCTAGTCTCAACCAGAAAAGTTACATCGTGCATCTTTGATAACCCTTTGAACATGATTTTGGCAGCTTCACGCCAATTCAACCAACCGAAGACAAAAACACAATCTACTGAAACCAAAATGTCCAAAAATAATACATAAATAAGTCATTAATAATAATAAAGATACGTTGCTCTTAAAATGAGACTGATGAATCAAGTTTGTGGGCGAAAAAGATTTAGTCTACGACACAATTGACTTGACAAAAGAAACAGTCAAAAGTCCAAAATAAATGGAACAACCGCACATCGGACGGATAGATTTATTGTATATTCTCTCTGGCTATTCACATTTCTCACAAGGATCATTACAAAAGGAGAAACGGAGAAGTAGCTCACAGTGTTTTTTAAGCTTGTGTGCTCTCTCCTCCCTGAATGTGACGCCGTCTGCCCACACACTCTAAAGCGTGAGAGAGGGGAGAGAGAGAGAGGAGGGACAGTGAGCAGCAGTCTGTTTCCTTCTCCCAGTTCACAGTAGCTCCTCTGGCAGCTCGCGCTTCACCCTTCCTCCTCCTCCTCCTCCTCCTTCTCACTCCACACACATCCAGAGTGCGAGTGTGTGCCCGCCGACAGCTCACAGCGGGAGCAGCGCGCTTCTAAACAAAGCTTCAGCGCTAATTTGATCTCGTCGTTGGCAGCCCGCTCTGAGGCTGAACTGTGGCTGGGGACGCGGAGCAGAGAATGGAATGGAACCTTCGAAGAATGGAGAGTGAACTAAGGCACATCAACCCCGACCTGCTCCAGCCCAGCAAGAGCTTCAAAAAGCCCTCAGCCGGCACCATCACTCTCAATGTTGGCGGCTTTTTGTACACGGCGCACCGGACCACCCTTGCCAAGCACCTCGGCTCCTTTCTGGAAGAGTTAGCCAATGGGAAGAAGCCAGTGCAGCACACCGACTCCATGGGAAACCCCTTCATCGACAGGGATGGTCCCGTCTTTCGGCACGTTCTCAACTATCTCCGGACCGGTGAGCTGCAGCTCCCCGACGACTTCAGGGAGGCGGGGCTTCTGAGGAAGGAGGCAGACTTTTACCGGCTGAGCGAACTCGTCGACTTGGTGTGCGAATGGGAGAGCCAGAGGGCTGCACACAAAGAGCCAGCGTTTCTGGAAGTGACGGACAGCCACGACCGATCCCAAGGCCTCAAAGTGTACTGCAGCGACCATACCTTCATCGATAAGGTCAAATGCCGCCTGGTGCAGATCTCCAAAAGCCGCCTGGACGGGTTTCCCGAAGAGTTCGTGGTGTCGTCCAACGTGATCCAGTTCAAACACTTCATCAAGTCCGAGC
This sequence comes from Eucyclogobius newberryi, assembly GCF_026437365.1. Lineage (NCBI taxonomy): Eukaryota > Metazoa > Chordata > Actinopteri > Gobiiformes > Gobiidae > Eucyclogobius > Eucyclogobius newberryi. The sequence goes on from NW_027315768.1 coordinate 25,704,573, forward strand.
CGGGGTCCAGACTAGTGCTGAAGGAGGACAGCACCTTCCTGTGCACTCTTGATTGTCTGAAACTAGAGACGGTGATGCTAGCACTGCGCTCCGGCTATAAGCTCATCACTAGCTTAGACAGCAGCAAAGGCTCGGTGGTGGCAGCAGAGGCCTTGCACTTTGTCAAGTAAGAAAGTAGTAAAGCAAATCTGAAGAGCAGAAAAAAGATATTGATGTTGGTATTGGTTGAAGTAACTGTAAAAATTGTGCCGAGTTGTAAAAGCAGGAGTACGTGTGGAGCCTGTTAAAATGTTCCCTGAAAAGTGTTTATAATAGTGTCGGCTATCAAATGCAGGTTTTGTAACTTGGAGTGAAACCACAGTGAAGTTATTGGGCAGCAATCTTGGCAACAGCTTCGTCATGTCGTAAATATACAGTTTAAATGAGTCATGTTTGTCTTAAGTGCATCTGGTCTGGACCGCATTAAAAGTACTCGATCAATACTTTCCATGTGGATGTTAATAGTGTCATTCACAAAGCGTGGCTCCTCGTCTCTGCACACACCGCTTCTGCCGCTGCGAAAGCCTCTGTGGTGCCAGTCAGCTCCTACTCCCGTCTGTGCGCGTGGCTCTGCGTCATGATGCTATGGTGTGATCAATGGGTTCAATAGCTTGTGGTATTCTAGCCTTTTTGGAAACTTAAATAAAAATATCATGTATCAAGATTGTATTTTTCCAGTGTGGACAAAAACACGACATATGGTAAAATAATTAACAACATTGCGGCACAAACAGCTTCAGTGCTGAGTGAGAACTGTGACTATTGTAAGGGCTTTGAATCTAGCATGATGCATGTGCACTACACTGTGTTTGTTAATGCCTATTCATTTTATTTGTGAATATTTTACAAAGAAAAGTGACACTGACAATGCTGGTGAGAAATTAAACATTTGTGTCTAAAAGTAAATGTCACAAAAAAAGTGATGAGTAGAAGTTGTGGCCTAATGTCTCTTGAATATGTTTAAAGCTTAGAATACTAACCTAGGATTTATAATGAGCTAAGGTCTCAGTGCAAACAAAGCAAATCTCATTGGGTTCACGCCATTACATTTTCCAGAACCTTGTCATATTTACACTCAGTGCATGTGTTAAAATGATGTTTTTTCGTGAGGGACAAAAACAGTCACAAGTATAAAATGTGCCGCATGGATTCTCACAACTAATGTGTGCAATGACAAAGGGTGCGATGTTCCTCTTTGGCAAAAGCTCCACTTTAAGCAGCAATGTTCTGAGCTGCCAATTTGAGCTTTTTTGATAAAGCAACAGGGGGAAAATAAAGCACTCTTGTGTTTAATACCAAGGTTAAAAATGTGAAATATTAGAAGCTACAAGCCAAAAGTATATGAACAACAAATGTGTTTACTCATGCGGCTTGTAAAAGTAAAACAGCAAAATAATGAATGGTCATTTATTTTTTAAAGCAAACATCTTTACTCCATTATTACACATTTGAAGTGACGCATCAACATCTAAGTAGGTCTAAGTAAGTAATTACTTAGGGGTTCTTGAAGGCTTTATTTACATATTTGTATTTCAAATGAATAAAATAAAGTTAAAAAGCCTCTATCAGGGCTTGAACATATGGCCAAGATTTTTTCCACGTAGTTTTACATTTTTTTAATACAATTTTATTTTGGATGGATGTTCATTTCCTGAATATAAGCAATACAGACTTTTAATAATTGCCATTTAACATAAGAGAGTCAAATCTCTGCTTCAAAACAACATACTTCTACTGACTGAGCCTGGAGACCTCCTGATTAAATGACCCAAAGCATATCATAGTCGATTACAGACAACTTAATCTCAATCTCGATTAAAATACTATTAATAGCGCAGCCCTATAGCTTCTTATGAACAGGGCTCGTCAAGACTCGGGCAGATAAGAGTCCAGGCGTCTCATGAAAATGGCCACGTCTATGTAATGTCACAGCGAGAGGGACCTGGGCAAAGTGCTGTCATTTTTTTTACCTGCTCAAATCTTTGGGGACGCGTCTCTGCTCCGTCCAGACTATTTGGTATTTTAAAGTAGGACAGTCGCCCTTTTCCCTAAAGAAGAACCTCATTTCATTTAACAGCAGTGCATAGACAGTGTCATGAATATAAGAATGAATATAGAACATTCTGAAATGGTAAATGGATGTCATCTCCATTTGTTTAGGAAAATCATAAGCTAAATAAAAAGAAGAGGCTGTGATGTCAGTCATATAGATAAGTGCTATACAAGTGGTTTGGTTTCCCATTAACACTAAGCTGTGTCGTTTACATAGTCAGTGAAGCAGAGATGAGCTTGCATTAGTGAAATTAATATGCATGTTACATTGTTGTATAAGAATATAACAGCCATAGTGGGTACTCGCACCAGCCAGTCCAGAGAAGATTTCTTGGTTTAAAATTTGCACTTTTATTTACTTATTTTTGACATGGGTTGGATTAAAATGTGGGGAGACTTTGGGCACACTGTCAAAAAGAGACTACGCTATTTACACTAATTTAAGGAATAGGAATCAAAATCATTAAAATATTGACTTATCGTTCAATGAATAAAAAATTTAACAATATTTTGTAGGGGCCAGTAGTTATCCTGTTTACTTATAAGGCAAGTACAATAAGATCTGAGCTTTAGAGCATCAAATAAGAAGCATCTATGACAAATAGTTACAAATGAATGATGTCATGCGGTTCAAGCTGCTTGTGTTATTTGCAGCCTTGCAGATGTTGTTTTTCAAAAGCATTGATACATTAGTACATTGAGAAAAGTGTTTCCTTGATTATCCTGCTTTAGAGTTATTGTGTCAATGACATAAAGTAGTTTCAAAATAATCATTTATAGTGATATTTTGATATAGCAATATATCTCACTACAAAATGTGTTGTTGTGACAGACCGAGTATGAAATCACACAGATGTGTGGGGGACTTGTGTTGTCAATGTTCCAGAAAAATCCAGATAACTCAAAGCATGCATCAGATACAGTTCTTTCTGTGTCTCCTTTGTCCCGAGTTTGTGGTGAGATCAACAACAACTGCACCTTTGAACGAGCAGCATTTCTTCTCGCCGTAAGACTGCCCCCTCCGAGAACTCGCCAACCATCTGCTCCAGAGGCCACTGTCGTCAAACCAGAGCTCCATGACTCACACACCCACACACAACTGACACTAGGAAAACCTCACGGCAACATGGAACAATGAGTGTGTGATAATGTACAAAGAAGACCGGAACATATCATATAATTTAATGTAATCTTCCAAAAGTGTTGGGGCCAGATGTAGATTCAGTCATAGTTTAGTTCAAACGGTTCACACACTCATGACAAGTGCCGTTTTATCAACCACTTGCAATACAACTTTGACTGAGCTCATGCGGAAAACAATTACAACATTGTTAAAAGCTCATTAAAGTCAATTTCACATAGGTCTCTTTAAGAAATGGTTAAGTCAATTTAGAAAGCGATCATCATAATGTAGAGTTGCTGCATTAGAGGCATATGGGCTGGACGTGCACAGCCTGTTTAAGGAAACGTCTGACTGTGACATAGACGCCGGCATCACAGTGCGCACTGCGCAGGAGCCGCAAATGAGTTCATTCAAATCCATTGTCAGTCAGTTTGAAGCAGTCCTTTCAACAAACGAGTCTGACGCACCAAATTAAGAAGGGTGAACAAGGAGTAATTGCTGCTGTCACTGAATCACACAGCTGTCCTTTTGAGCCGTCCACAAACAAATGAAGCAATACAACTTTTTAAAAAAGGAGGAAACTGAAGGACTAAGGGACAAATGCAGCCGCAAACTCACAAATTAGTTACTTTTTTACCGTTCCTTTTCTCCGTTTGGTAGATTTGTTTTTTACTATAATATCAGCAGCTGCCATAAAGTTGGTAACAGCCTTAGATGTGGAATACTGGACAGTGGTAAGTTAGTTAGGGTTGATATTGAAAACTCCTTGCGTTATTGGGTTAATGCACAAAGACATAAATACAACCTTTATGGAAAGCAACATTTGGAATATGGACTTCACATCTGTATCTACCTCTCTATCTACCTGTGTTGCAACAATGAAATTTCCCCATGTGTGGACAATAAAGGAATATCTTATCTTATATATTTAAAAGAGTCATCTCTCTGCAGATATGACCTGTGCCTCGGCCTACAATAAATGTAATTCCATAATGTGGATATAAAAATGATATTTTCCTTATATTTTTCATTTTCCATTCACGTATTGTTCTATATGTGAGACTAACAAAGGTACATTTAACACATTCATAGTAAAGACGATCCTAAAAAGACTTAAAGAAAAACAAGCCCATGGATCAGTAACATAGATTCTGTTTTCTCATCCTACTATTTGGGAATCACTACACAATGGTAAATAAACAAAATGTCAACATATAACTTACTCTTTCTACAAAATTGAAGCAGCAGATTTCTAAATGAGACTAAATGAGCTCCACAGGTTTTGACCTCCACTGAAACGAGGCATCTCGCATTGGCCTTGCCCACATCATCTGGCCTTTAATTGCACATGACTTTCATCCATCTTTAATGATGACTGCCATGTTATGCTATTAACCAGTCCAAGTCCTCATCAAAACACTCTCTCCAAAGACAGCCGACCCGGGGGGCACTGTGGCATTATTAGACATTTAAATACAACTGAAAACCACATTCAAAATGCACCACAACCTTTTCACTCTCTCCCTCCATCAGCACAATACGCTTAGCTGCTGCCCTTAATACAGCTTTTGTTGAAACCTGTGGCCAGCTCCCTCCAGCTTCCCAGTCGTTACCGTCAATTCACCGGGAATACATTTACTGTTTAATTCAAAGACAGCCGAAAGCAATGCCATCACAATTTAGTGCCCGGGCAAGCTCAATGACCATTTGAAAAAGGGCACATAAATCTCCTTCTATTACCTTTATTTCCACATGCCTTCGCAGTAAACGTAAAGGGACATGTAGCATATGTGAGAATATGCCACTGGGCTAGATCAGAAGGTTCGACTCAGGGAGGTGCATGCAAGCAATAATACAAAAACTAGCGAATCAAAGTGCGGCTGTGCCTTATATATTTACAGTGACCAACATACCAATATTTACAATATATACAATCTGCAGATTTCCAATGGTATACTGAAGCGTATTACAATTTCTGGTGGTATCAATAACAATCCAAGTTTCAATAATGTTCAGCGCAAGACATCCACGGTAGAAAGCACACACACTCATAGTAACACTTGCACATCTCAATGAAAATAGTACAAATGTCCATAAAAGAAGCAACCGAGTTCTTGTATTGTCCAAAAATATAGCGCTGTGACTGAGGGGAGAGTTCGCAAGGTGTGTGGTGTCTTTCGGGTGGGAGTGGACGGCTGAATCAGCCCCTACCATACCGCAGGTGGCTCATGTTGGAAAGTTTGTAGTTTTGTAATGTTCAGTGTTCAGTTCTGGTTCTGGGTCCAGGCTGGTCTCAGCTCGCCATCAAGTTAATCCTTCGTTCTGGTACCCCACTGGGCACACCTGGCCTGCGCTCAATAAACAGGTCCATCAGTGTAATACCCAACATTTAGCCGGCTTCTAGGTTCTTTGGTTCATCTCTTTAAATTACAAGTAATGCAGTAAATACTTATTACATTCAGTTGTATAAATACATTTAAATAAACACTTGAATAAATACCTGTTTAGATAAATAATCTGTTGGCACGGCAATGAATATATATATATCAATTATCAAAGCAATATGCATCACAACAAGAAGACACAGACAGACAACTCAGACAGACTCACCAAATTCCACGTTTTCCTGCGCGCTACGAGTCCAGCATCAGCGGCGGTTGATAAAGCGTCTATTAACATACACGAGTTTAAAACCGGCGACATTTAAGATGATTAAAAAGCGGGTGTTTGTTGCAAAGCGTACCTGGTTCAGCCGTCCTGTCGCCTCTCCCAACACCGTGCCCGGAGAGGCACACAGGAAGCTGATATTGAACCGGCAAGCGTGTGATTGGCTAAAGTGACGCAGTGCGTGCGTGACGCGCAACATACGTAAACCACCTGAACGGGTATTGGAAGTTGTAGTTTTTTTTCCTATTTGCAATAAAAGTACGTGGGTTACAGACAGGTAAGCAACCAGTTTGTCACAATGGAGTTCGGTCACTTGTTCAGTAAAAGCACCGGTTTTCATTCAGTTTGGAAACGATCTATAGACATCTCTTGGACTTTAAACAGACTGAGGCCTATCACAGCTGTTTGTGCCTAAGTGGCACATCCCAGACAACCATCAATCACAGGAAATAGTGTGTCTTTTTCAGCAACTCAACCGTTATCATCCAAACTCGTTTCATCGCTGATCAGTTCCTCCACTTGAACAATGGGACCTCAATCGGATGAGCTGACCGTGGAAATTGATGTAACCAGGAAGAGATGACCAGAACCGCAATTTTTTTCAAGCTAAATAAAGTTACGAAACAAAATCATGACAATCAATATGTTGTATAAAATTGCTGATTTGAATCTTCACGTTGTCATTTAAAAGAACCATTTACATTTGTATTTTGTAACAATAGTACTTGTTGCATCTTAAAGAATCATTTAACACTGTAAGTTGTTTATTAATTGGAGTAATAAGGTCTGTTTTGGTCACTAGAGTGAATATTATTTATATTATTATTTGGTGAAATATTTAGCAGTTGAATACGACGTTGACACATTGAGTTCTTCCCATGTTACTGGGCAGATTCCACCATTTTACGTGGCCTCGGCAGCTGAGGCTGAGCACAGACTTGTATTATTTCTTTGTAGCACAAGAAAGTGAAGAGATTATAGCAGAGGAGATGAGCACGACAAGGACATTTCACTTTCTGCTCGGACAAAGGAGACATTTTCTGACTCAAAAGTGACAGAATCAATCATTTTCTTCTGTATTAAAACAAACAAAGGATTTTTCTTACTCTGTATTATACTGAAAATGTAGATGACCTAGTCCTTGACTGTTTGATAATTGCAATTGTTGTGCGTGAGATAAAAGTCATTCAACTCCAACTCTCTGCAGTATTTTATGTTTAATAGGTTTTCTCGGTAGTTGGACTAAGCCTTGTGTTTGAAAGTCTACCTTAGCACCATAATATGTTCTGCATCATATTGTGGGTCACAGTAAGGTTCCCATATGAGCCACGCTGAGGCCAAAGCCAAGCCTCTTCACGGTTCCGCTGAATGTGATAATCAACACGTTTTGACACAACATGAGTCCACAGTCTGCTCTGCACCACAGCCCTCTGACGTGCCGGGATCATGGCTCCTATATGCGGAGTACTTTTTAAGTGTATTTATAGCCATTTGAAGCAACAAAAACACTCATGGTTTCACTCAAAGCTGTGGCATTAGTACAACAAAGTACAGTAAATAACAAAACTACTACTGTCACTAAGCACATGTGGTGCAGTTCCATTCAGGTTTTTGTGTTAAATTACACTGTCTACATTGTTTATGCTCAGAAACGTAATATTAAAGCCATTTTAATAGGGCTGTCACGATTATATTTGTTGTCGACAAGTTAGCAATTATTTAATCGGTTAGTCAACTTGTCAAACGGTTATATTTAAGGACTTTTTTCGTTTTTAACTAAATGAAGGATGAAATTTGGTGATTTTGTTGAGGCTCCTAGATAGAGAATAATTACGTCGTTGTTATAAAAAGGTCTTTTTGTTATCGTTTTAGAGTCCGTATAGTCCAGTCCATTATCAAAATGTGATTATTTTTCATAGTCGACTAGTCATGGTTAGTTAATTAATCATAGCAGCTATACATTTTAATTTGCTTTTAGAAGGGTCTATGCGTTTATGTCCATTTGTTAAAAGTCAATTAGCACGAGCCAGTAGCAGCGTAACGTTCTGATGATGAATTCGTGGTTGAAGCCAGACAAATGGTGGGTGAGCAGCTTTTTACACAGGAAAGTTTTGTTGCACTGACCAAAACCCTCCCACACAACACTATCATTATTTTCTGCACAAACCCTGTATAAAAGCTGTGTAAACATATGTGTGTTTGACCTGTGGATGACACACACTTTTAAATAATGAATTTTAAATTAAAAAGCCAATATCCAGTCTCCAGATGACGTGTACATCAATCTAATAACAACGTAGGAGGTTTCATTCATGGATCAGCCTGAATAAATGTGAGCAATTTAATTTATGATACAAAACCTAAAAACTGTCTTTAGAGATCCAGAGGGAACATTGGAATTGAAGTTAAAAAAATGTATATAAATCAGAGTTTTAAGCAAATCAATATACTGAAAGTTGAGAAAAAAAATGTTAATACAATTTTGTAGTTTAGAAGGGGCACTAACAATTATTTTTAGAGTCAAAATTTTAGTTTTTTCTTTGCTTTTGTTTTGTCAAACCATTTCTATTGTACATTGAGATTTTACATACATTTTTAACCAACTAAAAGGCTGAAATATGGTTGTTTTGTTTTGTTTGTGGTTGTTTTGAGTCTGTAAAGACCAGATAACGATTGTCAAAATAATACTATTGTTTTTTATAGTCGACTAGTTACGATTAGTTAATTAATAGTCGCACTGAACAACCCTTTCAAGCCCTTTATGGCTTAAGAGTGTGCTCTGTAGCTTATGAAAAGAGCACATTGCAAATTAATCATTGTAACAAGAAAAGGTCACGACAAGAGCCCACATTTACCATGCTCAACTTTAATCTGAAAAAACTGCAGATTTACCTTTCCAAAAGCCCGTCCTGTCCAACCGTGGCCTAAACAACAGAAGGCACCCCGGTAATTTGTTATATCGTGTCGCTCATTCTGAAGGCAAACATGGCTGCAGTCAGGGCACAGCGGGGCCCATTATTTAAAGCACAGATGACATTTGAGCAGCTAAACGATGGCTGGCTCACGCTCACTCTCGTCTCCACCCAGGGCAAAAACAAAAATCACTGCCCGTGCATTTGAAAGAACAGCTGGCCAAGGGACTAAAACTCAAGAGTTTTTCAGCGCGCCCCACACCCACATCAGCCAGTAACGTTTCTCTTCCTCACGTGACCTTAAATAAAGTAAAGTAAAATACAGCCGACTACAGAGAGCGGGTCTCTATGGGGAAATGGCACTGCATGTTATTATTAGCAGCTGTATACAGAATTATCAAGGCCAAAACGCAATACATGTTCAGACATGAAGAGATGCGGACCAAACAAATATCAAGGGAATCACCTGAAAATCCCATGCAGCTCACAACCACTGCATCATATCGATCCCGTTTCTGCTTTTGTTCAATTAAGAATCAGAAGTGGTGCAGAAAGTCTCACCTGGTAAAATATGTAGCACATACAAAGCCGCAGTCGTTCATGTTCTCGCTGTTGTTGCTTCAAATCCAGGTTTCATCCCTTTATAAACCATGCAACCTTCAGAACTGTGTATCTGGGTCTCAGAACTCCTGCCATGGATACAATAAATGGATATATTTCTGGTAGGAGGGAAGAAGGCCATCACAAAAACAAAATAATGACAGACCGGACCAACCATCAAGAACTAAAATTATGATTGACAGTCGAAGAATCATACACAATTTGGAACTGGACAAAAGTGACAGACTTTGGACTAATTGGGACAAATATGCTGAACCTCACACTTAGGACTTGGATGTCTTGTTATTGTATATTCTCAATCCGTGTGTCATGTCCTTTTGTGTTGTTGTTCCATTGAGATATTTATCACCATTAAGTACACTGTATAAACATTTTTAGTGTTTGGTACATTTTGGGGGTATAATGAGCAAAACTAAAAATAACTAAAATATTCTTCACCCTGACTTACTTTTCTGTCACTTTGATATATCCGTCTATAGTTGGAAGGGCTCAAATATTAAAGACATCATAACAAAGGCACTACCTATAATCCTGTTTCTCTGAGACGTTCCTAGAGGTGCTTTTTCAAAGACAATTTGCAGTAAGCCATTTATTAGTTAAATAATTTCAATCAATTGCATTAAAACTAATCGGTTTGCATCGACATGGGACTTGCAAGGCTAATGATACAGAAAACACAACTAAAGATCACATTAGCATATCAGACTCCCTTCTGAGGCATATTTCAGAGGAGGCTGCTGGCGGCACATGGCGAGAGAGGAGCGGGAGCTGACAGTTCAACAGCTCCGACAGTGACGGGGCCCCAGAGGTTCCACATTCAGCACAGCCAGACAAGACTTTCTAAAGGTTCACGTAACCCAACCTCTTCCCTGGCATCGGAGCAGACATCAGCTATAGGGACAATCTGTGCACCGAGACTGGTTGTGGAAGAAGTTAAAGCTAATAAACGAGGTAAAATATAGTCTAAAAAAAACTAAAACTGGACCATAGACTCTTTAAACATTTCTAAACAAAAACATTCTAAATTCCATAATGGAGGCTAAAGCAAAGTGGACCATATTATATATCACAAAATATGAAAAATGTAGAGGATTTTGTCAAATGAAAACCACTCAGATACATGCAAGAGATATCAGAGCCTTGTTTATAGACAATTATAGGTGTATTTTAAACTATTTGTTTATTTAATAGGAGTTTATGACTGGACAAATACAGAAAAGCTGAGCCCACAATAGTTTCATTTGATCTAAAAAATATATTACTAACTAGCCACAAATTATACTTTAAAAATAATTTTAAATGCTAGAAACTTTGTAATATTAAAGCAAACTGACTAACCTGCCTAACCTGGAAATTCAAAATCATAAAGACTTGAAAAGTGATTGAAAATGTTTCATCATTCACTTTGCCTCGAGTCATCTTCATTCTGTTGACAGAGAATTTTAAGGGTTTATACATCGGCCTAATAAAAAAAATCCCAATTTGTTGGTCTTAGTATTTGAGCAACCATCGTCTAAACCTAAGGAAATACTTTAATATTGTCATTTATATTAACTAACTGAAAGCTTCTTTAAAATGATCAATGGATGCTCCAATAAATAAACAGATAGCATCTTCTATCCGTATTTTAAAATTATGAGCGTTACTTTCTCAAACAAGGGATCTAAATGCAAAATATGTTCCCGTTAACATTTTAATTTTACAGATTTTATATAGTCTGTACATCAGTATTATTCACACCTGCCCGTTTCACACAAAAACTTATACAAGAGCCAATTCAGACTGTGGGCGGTGTGTGCAGTGAATGAAGACCTGCGGTTCTCGTGTTGAAGAGTTGTCTGAAGCAGTTTTTGAAGGGCTCCAGTCCAGAGAAATATCCCCTCTGTTTAGGCCCTCAAAGGTTCACCAGGCGCACTTTTAAAATGAACAAAAGTATACTACTTCAGTGGTCCACCCGCTGCAGCCTGCACAATCCAGCCAGCACCAGCTTGTACAATAGAGAGCAAAATTAAACCGCGAAAGACTATTGACAAAACTTATGAAAAAATACAAAATGGATTTAAGTGAATGATCAAAATCACTGTTGGCCAGTGCTGGTTTGTGACTTTATTTTACAGCACAAGTCAGCTCACCTGTTGTACTTCCAACTGCCCACTCATGGTCAGATTGTGTTAAAATATTTCAACACAGTCTGACCATAGAGCGCTTCAGACAGAGCAGTGCCTCCAGTTAGCTTTTTAAAAAGGTATCAATTAAAACTACATGTAAAAAGATGTCAAACGTCACAGTAGAACCCCAAACAATTGCAATCTCATCACAATTAAATAAAAATTGTGAAGGCTGCAATTCATTTGGTAATTTGATGTCCATACAAAGAATAATAAGCTACAAGGAACCACATTTTGCAAAAATCATACGTGCTTGAACGCTGTATGTGAAATATCTGGGACTAAATCAATATTGCAATTTTGGAGGGTCATGACTCCAAAGGTCCATCGACAGGAGTGGTCATTAGAAAGTGAAAAGGCTTTATAAATCACTTTAAAAAGATGCATTTTCACCAAAACCCATAAACCAAGGCCAGTGGAAAAACAACCCACATAGTCAATATTTCAGTTCAACACCTGAACATTATACAAAGAAGGCACATCTCTAAAATCGATCAGAGCTCATTTTGGAGCCTTTTCTTGTTTGAAAATATTGTAACCCTTGAACCAAACCCCCATACAGCGTACATTGGTGACATGACATAACATTTTACAGCAGCATTCCTTCAAAGTTAAAAGACGAGGCATGCATGACGCGTAAAGAGCTTAGTGTAATGTGTGGAACGTGAACTACGCCTTGAACCAGAGTCTTACAAATTGCTGTGGGAGGAATTTAGCTGGAAGGCAGATGTCAGTCCCATCCAACATTTTAGTCCCTTCAGCGCTCACTCGCCCGGGGCTGAATCAATATCCGCCACACTCGTTACATGCCGCCTGTCACCGAGGCAGAAATCAGCGGGAAAGCAGGAGGACCAGGCACTCGCTCAAACTCGGCGGGAGGAGAGTCGCCAATCAGCCGCAGTTTGCCGCTGACCCGCTGCAACAATGTTATGTGCGACTCTCTGGTCTCATCAAGGAAACGTCCCTCTTGAAGATTTTCAAGTGATTAGACGAGACGCTTGATCCAGGTCGTCTGTCTAGTTGTTACTCACAGCACTGACACTGTTACTCAGCCAAACAAAAGCCAGTCCAATGCTGTTCTTCCTCTAAAATCAATCGGATTATATTTTGCGTTTGTGGTGTAAGAAAAATATAAAGTGACAATGAGACTGTTAGAAAAGAAGTGAAAGTAAATTTATTTAAGACATTGATAAAACGTTCTCCAGAAATGTTGTTTTTATGATGCAACTCCAGAAGGTTAAAAAGGTGCACTAACTTTTCTGTTACAGTTATTGCTTTGTCTGAAATGTTCTAATGTTCTTCAGTAGGGCTTTAAATAGGGCGGTAAACGTTATCAGTTCCAGTATCGGTTTGCTCCAGTCTGACTGTCTAGTGCAGGGGTGTTTAAACTGTTTTCAATGAGGGCCGCATTTTGAAACTTATACAGAGGGTTATACAGAGGGCCACAAACAACCCGACAATGTGGAATTTTTCCAATGACAAAGTGAATCATTCAAAATTTTGCATTTGACAGTTTTGCACCGCCACACCTTTAATACGTCATAAGGCGCTGGTACAGCTGGCAGCCCGGTGTAAACGCTCTCTCTTCTTTCTCACACTTATTGTGCTTTATCTCCTATATTTTGTAAATATAGTTAGTATATTTTTTCTATTTTACTGTACGATAGGGACACGCGCTGGAATAGTTTTTTAATTCAACTGTTTTTGACTTTTTTCGGCTGGATTTGAGCGTTTTTCGTTGCGTTCGTTGTGTTCGTTGTTGTTGTTGTTTTATGGCGGTTGGCATCCGAGTGTTGCATTACCGCCAGACTTTATTCCTCAGACGTTTCGTAGTCCTCAGACTCTGTCGTAGTCCGTTGTTGTTGTTGTTGTTTTATGGCGGTTGGCATCCAAGTGTTGCATTACCGCCAGACTTTATTCCTCAGACTTTGTCGTAGTCCTCAGACTCTGTCGTAGTCCTCAGACTCTGTCGTAGTCCTCAGACTCTGTCGTAGTCCTCAGACTCTGTCGTAGTCCTCAGACTTTGTCGTAGTCCTCAGACTTTGTCGTAGTCCTCAGACTCTGTCGTAGTCCGTAAAAGTACTCCTTCCATTGCTTTGGTGTTACAAAGCCCATGAGGTCATGATATGTCTTTGTGACCGGCTTTATTCCAGGGAGACTCTTCTTCATCTTCCTCTCCTTCTTTGACGTTCGGTGCTTCCACCGTACAGCTTTATTCTTCAGGCTTCATTCTATAGGCTTTAATATGTCCACTGATGTCGCCGCTTGGTAGCCGTGCGTCTACGAGACTGGGCGAGGACAGGAGACCACCCCCACCCCCATCTCGTCACTCTGATCACTCTGACTCCCCACAAGCAGACCCCCATCACTCCGACTCCCATTTAGCGCCTTTAGCCTGTTTTCTATATCTGCCCAATCAAGCTCCTTTGTTCCAAGGAATCTCCCTGCAGCTTTAGCAATGATCCTGTTCCTTTCAGTTCTGCTTTGAGTCTGAGCAGCACAGTTTACAACATCCACCATAAAGAGTACAAAATCCTCTCTATCCACAACCAGGGTATTCTCATTAATTCTGGATCCTGCACACTTGGGACCTCCACTCTTGAAACCTTCACACTTCTTGGGAGCCACGCTGGCCTTTCTCATTTCGCCCTGGCTGGGAGCAGCGCTGGCTCCTCTCTCTGTATTTACTCTAAACTCGTTACTTGAAACTTTCTTGACTGCATCTGCATAGGATATACCTTGAGAGACCTTTATTTTCTGCACCTCAGCAGCTCTTTTGCTAAACCTGCAACCCCCGTAGGCAGAGCTATGTTCTTCCCCACAGTTACACCACTTCAGTTTTGCACCCATGTAACACTTCCCATACTCATGATCTCCTGCACATTTACCACACCTTTGCCTCCCTCTACAGACCGCTGCAATATGCCCAAAGCGCTGGCACTTAAAGCAACGCAGGGGCGGCGGAACATATGGCCTGACGCTATAGCATATGTACCCAATGAACACCTTACTAGGCAGGCACCTCCCTTCAAGTGTTACCATTACCGACAAGCTGTCACATCTTACCCCAAACCGGGTCACCTTCAAACGCCTAGCGTCCACCACCGTAACTCCCGTCAACTCTCCTTAACGTCGCCGTAGGGACACCTACGATAACTCCTCTGACCGTGTTTCTTTCAGCATTAGACACAAGAATGTCCTTTCCACCCAGACGTTTAGTTCCAATCGCCTCCCGTTGCTGAGCCGCGTCCTTGCACACGACCAGCAGCGAGCCATCTCTAAGGACACTCGCACTCTTGATCACTCCCACAGCTACAGTTAGGCTCTTTGACAATGCCACTGAATTCCACTCCTTAAAGGATGCACTATCCTGTGCAAGCTTTATGATCACCTTACAGTCTCTGCTCTCACCCCGGACATCAATAGCTTCAGCCTCATCCTGCTGCTCATTCCCAGAACCCTCGGACGAGCTAAGGGACTTTTTACGTTTCCGAGCACGTGCAGGCAGAAAAGGCTGCTCCTCCACGCCGTCCAGAACGTCTTCCATCCCCGATCCACTCTCCTCCGCCATCTCCCGTCTCTCGAACCATCACGGGCTTCAAAATCCCCCCTGCCAAGACAGAGGGGGATCTACAGTGGGTGAATGATTTAAATGCTCATTCTTGAGGTTTGATCAGTCACCCGCCCCTCCCCCTGCACAGCTGCATGCTCCCTCTTCCACAGCTGGACAATGCCCTGCATCCGTTCCTCTTCATTTCTCCGCCCCGGACCATCAGCTCCCCACTTCGCCTGGACTCACCCATCCCCCCAGCACACGGTCCCCCTGCCAACCACTGACTGTCACAGCAGCACAGGTGAGGAGTGAGCTGAAGAGGATTAAAGTGAGGAAGGCAGCAGGACCTGATGGCATCAGCCCCAGGCTCCTTAAGTCCTGCGCAGATGAACTGTGTGGAGTTATGGAGCATGTCTTCAACATGAGCCTGAAGCTGAGGGTGGTACCACAGGTCTGGAAGACCTCCTGTCTGGTACCTGTGCCTAAGACACCGCGCCCCAAAGACCTCAACAGCTTCAGGCCAGTGGCTCTCACGTCCCACCTGATGAAGACACTGGAGCGGCTAGTCCTGGACCACCTCCGCTCCACCGTGAGCTCAGCCATGGACCCGCTGCAGTTTGCATATCGGTCTGGCATCGGAGTGGAGGACGCCGTCATCTCCCTGCTGCACCGCTCTCTCTCTCACCTGGAAAAGCCTGGCAGCTCTGTGAGGATTCTGTTCTTCGATCTTTCCAGCGCCTTCAACACCATCCAGCCGCTGCTCCTGAGGGACAAGCTGGAGACGGCTGGTGTGGAGTATGACCTGGCAGAGTGGATCCTGGACTACCTCACAGACCGACCCCAGTTTGTGAGAGCCCGGAACTGTGTGTCTGACACTCGGACCTGCAGTGTGGGGGCGCCCCAGGGCACTGTCCTCGCGCCCTTTCTCTTCACCCTTTACACTGCAGACTTCAGACATGACACGGACAGCTGTGTCCTGCAGAAGTTCTCTGACGACTCTGCCATCATCGGACTCATCACAGACGACGATGACGCGGAGTACAGAGGACTGGCGCAGGACTTTGTGGACTGGTGTCAGCGGAACCACCTCCTCATCAACGCGGGGAAGACCAAGGAGATGGTGGTGGATTTCTGCAGACGCCACCCCACTGCCCCCTCACCAGTGAACATCCAGGGACGGGACATTGAGAGAGTGGACTCATACAAGTACCTGGGTGTTCATCTGAACCACAAACTGGACTGGACTCATAACACAGACGCACTGTACAGGAAGAGCCAGAGTCGGCTCTACCTCCTGAGGAGACTCAGGTCTTTTGGAGTGACAGGGCCACTCCTGAAGACCTTCTACGACTCTGTGGTGGCATCGGCCCTCCTGTATGGTGTGGCCTGCTGGAGCAGCAGCATCACAGAGAGGGAGAGGAAGAGGCTGGACAGAGTCATCAAGAAGTCCAGCTCCGTCCTGGGCTGTGCTCTGGACTCGGTGCAGGAGGTGGGGGACAGAAGGGTCCTGGCTAGATTCACATCTATGCTGGACCATGAGTGTCACCCCCTGCAGGACACTCTCTCCGCTCTGGAGAGCAGCTTCAGTGAGAGACTGATCCACCCTCGATGTGTGAAGGAAAGGTTCCGTAGGTCTTTCCTTCCTGCTGCTGTCAGACTTTATAACAAAAACTGTTAGTCCTGAACACTCGCAATACTGACCTAACCTAATACTGATGTGCAATTCTGTCATATGTGCAATTGCTGTTGGAATTCATGTGCAATTACTGTGAAATTCATGTGCAATCTATGTGCTGTCGTGACACATATTCATGTGCAATTACTGTCGGGATCACATGCAATGGTATTTATTTATTTATTTGTCTATGGGAGTTTTTATTTATTTATAGGAGATCTTCTACTGAAAGTGTTTTTCATACTTCCTATAAGTGATCTGTTCTTCTGTATCTACCTTTGTATCTACCTGCGTTGCACCAATGAAATTTCCCCATGTGGGACAATAAAGGAATATCTTATCTTAGAACATTAATATTAGGTCGGTATAAAATAAAAATTGCTTGAATTTTTCCAATTTTACAGTAAAAAGTACAATTTTTTTATAGTTTGGACCAACTTAGCAGGAAGTCGACGGGCCAACAGAAATTGGTCTGAGGGCCGCATTTGGCCCCCGGGCCATAGTTTGGACATGCCTGGTCTAGTGTAATTCCCAGTTCATCTTCAGTGCAGATTTGTATATTTTTCAACAGACTAATAAGTAAAAATATGTCCTGAAAAGTATTTCCATTTGTTTACACATCAATGCAACATTTTTTTTTATATACCAGATTAATGCATTCTATTATGTGTATGGATTTTCAGGTATTGGTATAAACTCCAAAAAAAAGAAAAAAAAATCCATATTGGTCCATTCCTAGTAAGTATCCAGAGCTTGCATTGCACATTAGGCCGTGGTTATTTTATTACTTGGTTTACGGATCCGCAGCACTTAGATGATTGATTTATACAATATAAATCAAATTAATATTTTTTTTTTAAAAAGTATAAAGTACCGCCGACAACGCAAAATAGCATTAAATGAAGTATAAAAAGCGGAAGAGCGCATGAAGCATGACGGAGCAGCACGGTCCCTGCGCGCCAGTTTCCTCCGCCTTTATATCGCAAATACACATTTTAAACCCGTTTACCACATTTTCTCCAGCGCGTTTTGCCGTGACTAAGGCTGCACACCTAGAAGTGTGAGTTCTGAGTGTAAAACACGCTAAATCTACTGTTACACGCTCCTGCGCGCCGCGTCTCCTCTCCTCCCGTGGTCCGTTTTGGGCAAACCCGGAAGAAAAAAATCTTTTGAAATTTAAATTATATATAAATTTATATTTCGCCCGCCTGTTCAATATATTTCATTTAAAAATCCGTAAATCAAGTAATAGAATAACGGCCTTACACAACTTGAATACATGCATCGTTACAGCAGGGTCACCTCTCCACAGCTCTGACGTGTAACCTGTAAAGTTTAAATGCCATACTGTGGAACATTCAAGACAAATCAATAGCAAACAGGTGAACCCTCCGTCAGAAAAGTTACACTGCGCATCAGCCAGAAAATACTTTAGGTAAATCCAGCGCATCCAAATGAAGTGATGAACTTTTATTAGCTCGTCTCCGGAGTTTGTTTTTGTTTAGATTGCTCTCCATCAGGGTTTGGGACTGGCACAAATAGTACAGTACACAAATCATATAAAGCTCCTCTGCACACACCTGTTTTACTGGATATATACCCTAGTCACTGGACACTAATTAAACTAAAATATTCCAGTGTTCAAAACAATCAAATTCCTCAAACTTTAACTCCTTTTAAATCCTACAGTGCAGTACATCTGGCTCCGTTCTCTTCGACAGCTTCAGCGGCGCCTAAGCCTGTTTCCTAGCAACCTCTTAATCAATACCTGGTTCTCGCCGGAAGAAACCAGAACCACCAACAAGAAAATAATAGAGGAACGTTAAGCTAGCAGCACAAAAGCTACGTCAGACCGCGTACATATCAATCAGGCCCGTAACCATTAGCAACATCACTCACTCCTCGCTCGTTAGAGAGAGTTGATACACAGCGAGGTGATGGCATGAGGACAGGCCTAAGCGCCAGTAACATTTACAAAACAGATTTTTCGACAAGAGAACATCGATACAGTGTCATCCCGTAAAATGAATTAAAAGCATTTGTCAATGAGCGTCAATGTGGTTCAAGAATGTGTTACTTTTACTTCTGCAAAGTGTTTAAAGTTTACCTGATTATCAAACTGCAAAAGGAGGATGTGTTTGAATCTATCCATCTAGTTTGTAGCTCTCACAAACCCGTTGGCACATCATTAATATCCCGAGCATTAACTTTCAGGCGTGTGCACGGCTTTAGAACAGCTTTTTACGACAGTGAAGTGAAAACTGCGTAGCCACTGGTTTCGGCCTTTACGTCCAGGTAGATAAAAGACATTATGCAGACAGAGCACAGCGGTCTCATTTTACCCCTTTAAAAGTATTCTCTCTGGGGGAATAACAACATTTCCTCAATAACAAGAACAAAGTCAGGTTCCCCAGGTATAAGTCTTATCAAAACAACAACAACAACCAAAAGGGTAGAAATATGTTTTTTTTTTGTTATTTCATGTAATTCTGTGGCTTATTTTAAACTGAATTTGTCTTTTAATTTAGATAATCATAAATGTTTCAGTCCAGGTTGGAGCACTATGTCTTGTTAATTACCATTTGGAGTTGTATAAGAAATCAGAAGAGAAATTGGCCTTGAAAAAGATCTTTTCAAGAACATCTAAAAAAGAAAATGGAGGTATTTTGACTGCCAACACTGCTGTCTTTTTACCACGATTAATGTGGACAAATAACATCAGTTCACGATCATGACTGAGCTGGATTACTCCAAAGCACCTACAATAAACATTGTGATTGTAAGAATTTTCACTCAGCCCAATGTTAATCCAATGGAGATTTTAAGATGCTAAATACTAATGTGACACAGCAGCTTTGTTCCACATCTTTTATTTTATTGTTTTACTATGTGTTTGCTAATGTAACCCCAAGGACGTTTTAAACATCTGGCAGCAACCGTAAAATATTTAATTGATCCGAGCTCTACACAAACATTTTTCCCATTTAATACTAAAAATAAGCAAATGTTTGCCTTTTACAAAGAACTCCCTCTTCCATGCAGTACGTATGATCAACAAGAAAGTGCACTTTGGCAAAGGATAAAAATGATCTCTCACAACAGCTCAAATGTGCTCGTGTGTTTGGGGTCAAACCTGTGCTGTTTACACAAGAGTTTGTCGGTGGAGGAGAGTGGGAGACCGGTGTCATCCTGAGACCCTTTCTGTGGGCGCGTGGGGGTGAAGTCAAACCGAGGTAAATACAGACTCATCCAGCTCAAATCCAAAAGGACAATAAACTACCGTTCTTCCGCTGTGCTCACACCATCAGAACAGCAGCTACAGAAGCAGATGTGAGACAGCAAAGAGCGTGCCTTTTCCTATTCTGTCACTGCGTTTCATTCAGATAAAAACAGGCAAATTATTATTGATAAGTGTTTGCCGGGCGAGATAACAAATTTTTGTGCGTTAATATGAGAAGAAACGTTTCGACAATTAAATATTCAAATTAAAATGAGTAAACCACAGCAAAAACCTTTATTCCTACCGTCATTCTTCAAGTATGTGACAGAATAAGTTAAAGTTTAACATTGTTCGGCCGTGGTGTCAAAAAAAAATCTCACAATAATCTAAAGCGAGAAGGTTAAAGTATGTCAGCTGGACTAGTTTTAGGGAAGAACGAGAAACTGCTTGGATGAGTAGCGAAACTTAGTGACCATTAAAAAAAAATTGACCGTATTTTCCAGAATATAAGTCAGAATATAAGTAGTTTTGTACAAAACTATGTAAAAACGTATGCGATTTATAATCCGGAAAATACGGTAACTTTATTTAACTTTCTCTTGCAATACTATCTGGATGCCTGAGGGAATAGACAGACATCTCACAATAACTAACTCAAATTATATAGTGTGACATCCCTGTTAAATCATTTTAAATACAATTTTTTGGAGTGAAATGTCACTTATTGCTTCCAATTCATTTTTGCGCATTCCTGTGTTTGCTGTACTTAATAATCCATGAACGAACTTGTATTTGTAGTTTGCAAATGCAGCTAGGGGTGAGTCGTAGTCCCCGGTTTTGATGGTATTTGATATTTACGCAGTGTTGGGAGTGATTTTGTTGATATGCAGGAAAACGTGCTCTCGTCGCCGTACAAAGTGATTTTCAGTGTAAAATAAAAAATGAAATCCTGCTCTGGCCGCTTGCAGCCTTTTTTTTTTTTTTTAGGCCATGAACAAAAACCTTTACAAAAGCGAATAATCCATTATCGCATGTGGGAGGTATTAATGCACATTGGAGAGTGGGAGCATGTAAAGTGCACGGCGAAAGAATAACCCTTGATGAAGAGAGCTTTTGCCACGGGCCGCTTATGCCGAGAAAGAACTGTGTGTAGTAGATTTAAAACAAAACACTGGGCTTTTAACATATTTGAAGGTCAAGAACAAACGATATAGTCATTTGACAAATCCGTCACCTTTGTTGTAAAATAACGTTACCTCAATATTGACCGAGGTATCAAAAAATATTGATTCTGTTCCAAAAATATTGCCGTCTAATGCCATTTTTTATTATTGCTTTGTCTGAAACGTTCCGCAACACGGCATTAAAGTAGATAACGCCACCAGGCCAAGTTACAGGGCAGATCTATGGAGAGGCGGCCCAGCTCACAGTAACAATGCCTTTTTTCCCTTTTTTTTTCAGTTTAATGCCCTACTGTGTAACATTCCAGGAAAAGCAACAACATTTCCATGGTGGCAAACACTCGCTATAAAAGTTACATAGTGCAGATTTAAATGTATTTGTATTTTTTCTATACTGTAAATTGTTTATATTTTGTTCATCTGATATATTTAGCGTTTAGATCAGTTCAAAATGCTCTAATGTTTACGCCGAGGTAATGGATCAGTTCCATTACATAATATAAAATTCATTGGCGTCAGAATTGCATCAATATCACAATACTGTATAGTACTTGTATCGCAAACGCCCAAAGCCGCGCCGCAACTCCAGCTGTTGGACCACTGCAAATACATTTATCACAGTATCGAGTCAGAATACTTTTATCATGTGAACAGCAGAAACTCCAGAGGATGGTATGTTCAAATGACCATTGGTTTTACAATTATATTACGATACAACAAGAATCTCGTTAGCGTGCAAACTTAATCTCTGTAATGAAAGCTAGAATATAGGAACACTTTTATATTGCTTTTCAATGTTTCCAGAGAAGAAAATCTACCCCAAGCGCCGTGGGATTTGTTGGAAAAATATAATATCTACACCAATATACAGTAAACAGAATAAGTATTGACTGTAGCTGCAGGGAATAGACTTGAAGCTAAGCCGAGCGCAGAACAAGTGAGTACATCGTTTCCCTTGTCACAGAACATCCTCTCCCGCAAAGAACAATCACATTCTCATGCTCGATGTCGTCTGCACCTCGTCTCCGCTCAGCTGCCTGATGAGGAATCTGGAAGTCTGCTGTGATCCGATTTGTAGCATCTGCTCCATCACCTTTTTACAAATCACAAAAAGCAGAAATGCCCATTCGGATTCGGCCAAGGGTCCTTGCCTTGTAGTGAGAATTATAGTGATTGTGCTGCCACTTGCTGCAAATCCGCACAACAAACCACTCCACAACACTGAAACACTGGGGAGATTTTGAATATTGTGTTGCTCACATTTCTATTTATGTGGCGGCACCTTGTAAGAGCCCTCATGGGCAGTAGCTGAGAAAACCAAAGCAGTTGTTTCATTAGGGAGTGCCAGTGCTACAGTCCATATAATAAAGACTGTTGGATTGGTGGACCTTTTTCACTAATAGTCAAAACAAATGGGGCGAAGCATAAATTCAGCCTGAATGCCTTCTAATCTGCCAAAGATATGCTGTAAAAAAAGTTCTTCTAAAGCCTCTCTTTGTCTCTCCTTATTCAAGCCGGTTAATAGAAAGAACTTAATGACTTATTGAATCATTGTTCATTTGTACGTCTAGCGTCTTGTTCATTTATCAGTCTAGTCAGTGGAAGGATATTTCCAAAATGTTTCTCCACAATTTTAGCCACTGAGATTTACGAGCCGGGTTCAGGCACAATCAAACACCTGCAGGCAAGTACTGGGGCTGTGAAAGAGGAAGAACTAAAATAAATCATATGGAGGCCCAAGTCCTCCGCAGAATAAGAATAAGGTCATGGTAAATAATGTGCAGCTTCCAGTTGAGAGGAAAATGCTAAAAAACCTTTAACCTCACAATGCTGATTAGGGGTTTCTATGATGTACACTTTCTGGTGAAGAGTCTGGTGAATGTTCCACCCTTATGCATTAACTCTATCTTCATTTATTCAATTAAAAGGGGTTTTAATTTCCACAAAAATGTAATACTCGGTTTGGTGAAGTCTCGGTGGACATTGATTTCCAAGTTGTATTACATTTTGTGCAACATTTCAAGATTAAATGTATTCTCATTTCATGGAATTTTGCCTAAACCGTTCAACCCCTAAAAATCAGTCTGAAAAAGGCATAACAACATCGCCATCGAGAAAAGAAGGATTTCGACAATGCCTTAACAGTGCCAATATAATTGATTACTCATTAATGGCTTGAGGAATATCTATTAACTTTGTTCTGTATAGAAGAAAAATATAAAATGTACCACCTGAGACCCAGCATAATAAATAAAAGGCTCATCATTAGTTTTACTTCGGTAAAACATTTTTCACCAAAATGCAACTTAAAGGCGTAATGGACGATTTTTCGGTGATTTGAGAACGCAGGTGGAAGTGCACATGCCACTCCCCCGTGTGGACTGATACAACACACACGTTCCGTCTTCTTCTGAGTCAGCTCGAACTCTCTTTCTGCGTCTTCATTTTGTCCCGTACACTGAGGGAACTATATTATGATAGATCAATGCGCTTAGGCACGCGGAAACGTGGGGACGAACCGCACGCGGCTGCAGGTGAGCAGTAGGTGCGTTTTATGATTGATACGTGGCAGGACTAATCGGCCGTCCACGCCACGAGGAAATAAGACTCAGATTTGGGCCAAAAAAATCGTCCATTCAACCTTTAAAACAGCTGCTCTCAGTCGATTGTCAGAAACTAAGACTAGACAAGAATGTGACTCCCAAACAGAGGACTTTAAGAAGGTCAACTATTCAGATACACAGCTAAATTCATAACAACTATATCTCCCTTTGCTCATTACTGGAAAATTCCACATCCAACTTTGAAGCAGACTGAAAGACAATAAACTCATGTAGCCCATCAGTAGGACTTCATATTTGTGTTTGAACTATAAGTGGTCTCATTAGCATCACCCAAAAACTTGGTATGTGCTCCCGTCTCCACCAGATCCTCAGCGTACTGCCAGTCCTCCACACTGGTGAGTGCATCAGGCAAGAATCATGAAGTTTCATGAAGTTTCTTGTACTCATTTCACCAAACCTTGGGCTAGTTGTGTATTTCCGTCTAACAGAAGCATGCAGCATATACCACAAAGCTCTTATTTCTTGTCCACAGTCCAAAGTTATTTTTACTGTACGCCCTGGATCTGATGCAAACCCCCTTGGCGCTATGACACTATTATGACACATTACGCCTGGCAGCCAACTCAATACGCATGCATTTTGCAGCAATCAATGCAATCATAATATACAATTTGTTTCATGGAACTGGGTGGAATAAATATTCAGTGAATGCTTGGTGACGTAACTATTCAAAAGACTGGTTTTGTGTAAACGATTCCTGTGCTGAAAAGCTGAGGATGAATTCTCTGGCGGGGACAGTTGGTCGTGTTCAAAGATCCTCATTTCAGTCGCTGCCAATTTATCTGGGCAACTTGAAGCAATACATGGAGTGAAATGCCTCGTAATTTAGATGACAAACTGCAGATGGAGAAGCAGATGTTGCCGGCAAGAAACAGTTTACAGAAGCGAATATGACAAAAGGTGGAAAATCCATGGAGGTCAATCTATGCAAAGCCCATTGACAGAACGGACGCGGATGAAAAATGTGATTTACATTGGTTTGTAACATTTTCTTTTCACTTCGCAATTGTCTGCCACTTTGTGTTGCCCTTTCACGAAAAATGCCAGTACAATATATTTATGTTTGTGATTAAATGTGGAAAAAAGGTCGAGGGGTACGAATAATTTTGCAATGGTCTTTTCAAAACAACTAAATATTCCTTTTACTATATTTAAAGGAGAGATATGTCGTTTTCTCATTTACCCACTCAAAGTTGTATTATAAAGTGGTTCATACACGTTTGAATAATCTTTATTGTTATTGCTGACTAACCTCAATACACGGCCACTGCTTCTTACTTAATTGGTTTCTTTATTATTTTTCCTTCATCACTGACAGGATTCAGCAGCAATGCGTCGTCGTTTTGGAACAAATAAAAATAAAATCCATTGCTCGCTACCGTGAACTGTAGCTCTCCAAGATCCTTGTTTCTGATGACGTTTACGGCGACGTAGCAAAAAGAGGTCATGGAAATAAGTGGAGTAGTTAATCAATATATATAATGATCCACAGGTGTCATAGATTATAACTATAGTGCAGACAAAAGCATAATAGTGTGTACGTCTTCTTTAAAACCGTCTAACCTTGTCGTTCCAACATGTTTTGAAATGTATGTGATCCTTGTATTAGTTTGGCGGTCTATTTCCTCTCTCAAATCCTCCCCATTAGATTTTTAATTTGACATAATCGCAGTTCGCTTGGCATTTTTCCACCCGAATATTTCTTGTGTTTTAAAATGTAGTTCCAAGGAAAGAAATGCATCCATTCTTGCTTGATCTTTCTATGCATAAACCCGTCTGCCTTGGCCTTCCAATAGATGACCCTTGAAAACTGTCAGCCTACACATGCTATTAAAAGCTGCCCCGCGGTGCAGCTCGGCACTACTCTGGCCTCTTCCCTCAGTCCACTGCAGCCTCCCCAGAGCATTCCTTTTACATAACCCAGCACGTAAAACGCGTCTGATAGTCTTGCACCTTTGTCACTCTGGCTGAAGATGGCCAGGTTCTGTCCGCCCACAGCGTGCATGGTGAACGGGTGATCCCTGGGAACGTGGAGCGAGGCGTCCTTCTCTCCCAGGGCATCCAGGCCACTCAACTCTGCGCTCAGTTTGAAGCTGACCTGGGAAACACACGCCAAAGGGTAAAGATCAACGACAATCTTTACATCGGGGCGAAACGGTGAACCAATATTCCCGAGTGAGGGAAGAAAACATTCATCAACATTGAGTTTATTGATTTATTTTGTTCCGCTTCTTTCCACTGGGGCAATAAATGACTGTTGATGTGATAATATAACGCTTTTCAATTCACTTTCATTTAGAAATCACTAGTTTAAATGAATTAGATGGCAAGATTAGTTCGATTTGTTTTTTTTATTTTACATGATCTAAATAACAATATTCAGATGATATTTTAACAACTCATCAGAAATGTGCTTGTAAATGTCTTGATTTGAGGTTCAGGTATCACCAAAAACGTGAAAGGATCGTGAAATTAACCACAAATAACATATGCTAAAATGTCATATTCAAGAGCCTTTCGCAATCTAATTGAATAATCACCACGTTAATCGATTCCTAGAATAGTTGGAAATCATTAGTGTTCTATCCAAAACATTTATTGCAATATTATCCCTTTTCAATACATCGCCACTTCCAACTCCTCCAGTGAACGTAAAAGCACAGATCAAACAGAATAGACTACGCGTCACATGCATTTTTATACTTCATGCAATTTTAATGTGCGAATAAAGCGCTCTAATATAATCTTACCTCGGATTTCCCTTGCTTCCTGGAAGGTTTGAAAAAAGAAAAGAAAAAGAAAGATGGATTTTAATTGAACCCAAAGCTAAGACTTAAATTATTCAACATTGTAACGCGATCCTGAGAATTATTTTTACTTTCTAATAGTGATTTTCCCGACGTCTCCCTTCTCCGGTGCTTTTCCCCACTGATGAGACAAGTACTTTGGCACCTGCAGGGGAAAAACATAAATAATGCATCAAACACATTATCAATGAATTAAACAGTATTACGGACTGAATAAGCCGTTTCAGTTGTGTGCGAAATTAATGCTGGATGTCAAAAACTCTACAAGAAAAGGTTTATGTTAGTATTAGTCACTATGTTAAGACCCGGGAGATATTTTCTGCATTTATTCCATATGTCCACCATCTGATAAAAAATAACTATCAAGCTCCTGGGAAGGTACCAAAATAAATTAAAAGAAAGCTATGACCCACTTATTTACAGTCAAATCACCCATTCTAGGAGGAATCGGGGTCAGATTGTGCTCCAAACCCACACAAAGAAAGATTCTAAAATAACCACAACAACAAAAGAATTACTTTATGACAAGTCAAGTTGGTGTAATCTTTCATTCATTCGGGAGAAAAGGACTCACGTGTGAAGACTTTAATTTAAACTTTAATAAAATCTAATTGTTTTGTTAAATTAGCTTCAGCTTTGAAAGATGAATTGTCAGAACCACACAAATGCTCACCCTAACCCTTGTACAGTCGGTCAGCAGCAGCTTTACTCCTTCATGTAGCTGTTAATTACCAAAGGAAATATGTGCAGAGCTCGTTTCCACTTATAATTAGAGTAAATCTACAGAGTCTCAGCGTCACAGAGATTACAGCACATTGTTTGTGCTCAATGTTTCAGGGCCAGTTTCAGTATGGAAAATCAGGAGCAACAACAGTAAATTGTGCTAGCTAGCGTTCCTTGTCCGTCACATCCATGGTCAAAAGTAGTGAATTAAGTAATTAAGTTGATAATTTACAAACCTTTACAAGCCACACGCCTTTGCTTTGTTTGACACCGGTTAAATTAACTTCTCCTTTGTTTGACATTGTTTCATTCAAGCACAAAACTCACTAAAGTTGCACTGTTTTGTTTTGATGAAAGTTGTTTGTGGAACGTTTAATTAAGAGGCGGAAATGCTGGTTGAAAATTGAACTTCCTGTTTTGGTAACTTTCACAATAAAACGAATCGCTACTAAACAATCTGACGTTTATATGCCAGGTAAAATAAAAATAAAATGTGTTTAAAAAACATAATAAAAATAAGGAATATGTTGGGTTGGATGAATAAATGAATGAATATTAATATTTGTAAAATAACATGTTTTCTGTTATTTCATTTTAGACCTAAAATGCTATATTCCACCACTAAAACAAAATCCAATTTCTACAGTTTTATACGCCTAATCATCTAATATTATATTACGTGAAAACGGCATTGTACCTGCAAAATACTAGCCTATTTAAATAGAATACTGTGCATATTTACAGAAATCATGCAGATGGTATAATTATTACTCATCCCTTTTGGGTAGGAAAAAACTTTCCCAGTTTTGTAGTCTCTCCAGCCACCACAAACCTTTTCTGCACAAAAGCTGCAGCTCCATTTTGCTAATATATTATGCATTGGTTGGGTTCGTTTCAAGTTGGCATCATCAGTGCTTGAAAGTAAGTGCACTGTATTGATTTATGTAAATGTATCAAACTATAAGGCAACAAGCAAGAGGAATAAGAAGAAGAAAAGTACCTCAATGAAGTATGAGTATTGAATTAATTATTAAGTATTGAAGAATGGCATTTCAACCTTGGAAATTGTCCACAAAGATAATTCAAATGCTTTCATAACACATTTATATTACCATACAGTAATTTTCATTACGTCTCTTATGCCTGTAGTAGGTTATAACCTTAATTAATGTATTTGTTTTGTCTGCAAAGCCTAGTAGACCTAGTTTGTGCACCCATAATTTGACCTGAGAGTAGCTGCTTCATGGGTGCACTCATTATTTCAGGAAATAAATTATGTATGTAAAGATTGAGACCAAAGTAAATTAAGATTAGCTTTCCAGGGCATTAACATAAATCATCAAAGAGTCTGTAGTATGTTTATCTGAGCATTGAAGACCAAAACACATTTATATATATATATATTTTTTGTTAATAGACATTAGTAAATAAACGTATATATGGTCGTTTTCTATGTTTAAAAAAAGTTAATATTTACGAGTTATTTTGGATTATATTTAAGAAAAATACATTATTTGCAATTCAACATATATTGTCTTAAACATAAATAAAGCTGTAGTTATAGCTTTTCTCACCTCTATAAGTGTATGTCGCCATCTTGTGGTCATCAGTGAACTACAAGTGCTAAGCTTTCTCTACAGTCTAAAATAGGCATTTTTTGTTTTTATGATTCACTATTACATCATATCAAAACCTCATAGTGTGAGCTTTATTAAGAAAAACAATGGTAAATATTCGAAATTAACTATCAAATCTAAACACTTGCTTATTCCCTGAACACAAGGCCATCATTGTAAACCTTCTGCAGCCACATCCTGTGATCAAGTTAATTAAGGGAAACATCTCATTTAGATTGGAGGGTGGAATCAGATCTGTTGTTTAGTCCTATTTTTCACCCCATGCATGATGTCAATTTTTAATCAATTTCCCTTCTGGTTTAAGCTTGGTTTATATTTTGATTAAAGAAGCTCTTGGTCGAGCTAAGACATGCCCTGCACATCAATTAATCGACTAGAAGAGGGTGTGGTCCGCATAAATCTTTCATAATCCCAATGAAATATTTAGCCAGCTATTAAATATTTTGGTCGACCAACACATCAACGGATTAAGTTTATCATTTATTAGTTTATATCATTAGTTCATCATCCATCATCCTCTTCGTTTTAGATACTCTCTCACACGTGGTGGTCAACAGCATTGTCAAACTTCAAAGCCTGCAGCACTCTTATGGACACGTCAATGGAAATGTTTGGCAGCCCGCAGTGCAAATCGACAGCATGAATGTACTGCCCACAATGGCGTCCAGTGGTTCAGATGGATCTCTCAGCATGTGCATGACTGAAAGTGCACAGAGTGGCCCCTGTCGTGTGGTCAGCCCTCATCCCCCGCTCCCTATCGCCGTCATTGCCAAGCGTTGAAAGCGTCGAAGGCCGGACGTCGTCCTGGCACCATGCAATCTCAGTTGTACACAGTATTTGAAATCCAGTCCAAGTTTGTTATCAGTGCAGATAATCAAAATCCGCTTTCATCATGGGTAATATGAACTTGGCTCTGATTGGCAGAGAGCGTTTGGGTATTTCCCACAAGGTCATCCCCATTTGGAGGCAAAGGAGAACACATTTTGAAAAATACTACTTTATTTGCAGGTTATAGTTTTGTATATTTATATTCAAACAGTTATGGTCTTGTATGGTTAATGATTTGTTCAAGCGTCGATAAAGTCCAAGTTTCTGTCTAAATTTGGATATGGTTTATCCAATTTCTAGACTTATTTGATAATAAGTAATTTAGGCCTACATTTAGTCAAACTCTTGCTTGACTTGGCCCCTTTTTAGTTACAGCAAAAAACAGTTTGAGCCTGTGTAGACTTTTCCTGGTTTAGCATTCAGTTGAGACGCTAACACTTCACATTTCATTTGAGACTTTTGATTTTTATCCTTTTTGATGTGGTGTGTGTGCGTGCAAGTGTGTAACCCCACAATCAACACTAGCTACACAAAGCTCTGGCATACAACCTTGTTCAAACCTATATTGATTTACCACTTGCCCTCTGTAACCTGTAATGAATAAATTACACGACACAGTTTGACAGTAATGTCTGAGAAACCATTGTTTCATTTCCACAGTGAGAGGCTGCAGTGGGCTGAAGGACCGTTTCCATGGCAGCTTCAGTCTCAGAGCAGTTTAAAGCAGGAAGCCAGACGGAAAAGGACTAAATTGGTCCAAATGCTTGTGTTGGTTCAGTGAAAAGTGCTGTGGGCTATAACAGACAGGCAGCAGATGTAAGGGATAGTAGCTCTTAAAGGGATAGTGTACAGAATAGATGCATAAATGTTGTCAGACAATAACAGTTTTTTAGGAATAGGCTAAACAGTACATGTCATTTATTGCATGCATGATATTCTACTATTGAAATGCTAAATAAGGACACACAATATCAAATACACTGCATTGTCTTCAATGTGTTACATGGTGCCATACTAACAACTCTGCTAACATCAGATACTTTTGTAATTGTAAACCCAGATCTATATGGAATACTGACTATTTCTATGAGTCTAGGGTACTTGTTATCACAGTTTAAGAGCAATCAACTTTAAATAGGTTTGATACATTTGTATTTATTTTATGAAGTGTGAATCACGCCTGAAAGTTAAGCAGGCCTAACAAATCCCCACATTAACCAGATGAGGGTGCTATAATCATGACTTGCAGAAAGCACCAGCATCAGAAAGACTGTGTAAGGGAAATTCATCCCCAAAGGAAATTATTTTTGTTTCAGACCTGCAGCAAGCAACAGAAGTAATAGAGCTTCCAAAAATATTAAAAACAAAAATAAAATTTCAAGCCCAAAGTGAAAATAAAGTAACATACATAATTTAACTTGTAAAACATATATTACCTTCAAAACATAATTACATTTGTATTTATTTTATATGGTTGTTGATTCCTGTCACTTCTTCCTAGCCTCTTAATCTAAACCCATTTAATCCAGGAAGCTTCCTCTAACCTCTCCTTCATTATTAAATACTGTATTACCACTCAGTTTAGGTCTCAGGTTTCACTTTCACTCACCAGGCAACCATGTACCTATAAGATTACAATGTGATTAATTAATTGTGCTGACTACATGTCTCTGCACCAGTGGAGAAATGAAGGAAACTAAAAAATAAGATAATTCATACGCTTATTTCATTTGTGCCTAATGATTTGTGTGCGTTGTCAAGTCTTTCACATTGTCCCAGTTTAGCCTTGTAAAAAAAAAGTCTCAATCTCAATGGGTTTCAAATTCTGATCTGTAAGAACTTGAAATACGTAATGAATTATTTCTATGGACTTTACTCAACAACTGCTTCATTTATTGTATTAAGAGAAATACAAAAACATACATTTGTTGAGTCCTGAGTTGATTCAGAAAAGCCTGCATGTTTCAAGGCATTTTTGTTGTTTGAACACATGTGAAACCCTTATTTCAATACAAACCCAAACAAAACCACATGAAAAGGTTACACACTTTAAAGTATAGGGAATGTACTTGTTGCCATGGTGGTCTGAATCACCTATTTAAACAATAATTCTAAACGTTGATTTTAATTTTTATTGTTTCCTTGTTAGCGGTCACAACAGAAGGTTCTGAATTATTGAACTATCTTGGATTTAATTACATGTCTTGGAGAGAAAAAATGTAATAAACTCTCATTATTTGCAATGCAAACCAAACAACAATATAACTACACTTTGAGATTCACATAATTGTATGCAAAGTATATGAGTTAAAGAGTTTAATATCTATTTGTATTCATAGACTTTTCATTTAGTATTTATCCACTGTGGGACAAATAAAGGTTGTCTGTATTTGTCTGTATTGAGATTCTTCTTGCCTGATGAAATGCACAGCAGTTCAACAGCGGCGGTCAAATCTGTGGGAAGAAAAGCTCATGAATGAACACAGTTGGTTGACCACGATATTTAAACCTTCAGTATCAGAGTCAGTGTTGGTTCTGTTGGGAGGGGGGCAGGCTAATATAAATACAACCAGCGCAGTAGACACAAGACCTGGACAGACCAGACTGCACCGCCTCACTGGGCAAAGCTGCAGGATTTGGGCTTCAAATGTGGCTTTGTTGTTTTTAAGACTTTACAGTTCATTTTTGCATTATATTCTTCCACCAAACCACTCCACTAAGCCTTTTTGTACAAGGCATTTTGCTCTTACTTCAGCAATCATCACCTGCCTTGTCCTGGTCATTGGTTGTGTTAAAAAAATAAATGTTTTTTTTTGCCTTCATTTTTCCGTCACAGATGTTATAATGAATAGTAGAAAGTTTAATGCATATCAAGATCATTTTAAAAAGCCATAGTCACGTCATAAAGATTCAAAATCATCTATTATTCCTGAACTCAAACCCATGTGTTTGTCACCGAAGAGTGTGTTTTCATTGACATTGAATACTTGGCTTGTCGAGACACTCCACAGTGCGATAAATGTAATCTGAGATGTGACTGTTCCATGTGCGTATATGCTTAAGATAAGATAAGATAAGATAATCCTTTATTGTCCCACATGGGGAAATTTCATTGGTGCAACGCAGGTAGATACAGAGGTAGATACAGAAGAACAGATCACTTATAGGAAGTCTGAAAAACACTTTCAGTAGAAGATCTCCTATAAATAAATAAAAACTCCCATAGACAAATAAATAAATAAATAACATTGCATGTGATCCCGACAGTAATTGCACATGAATATGTGTCACAACAGCACATAGATTGCACATGAATTTCACAGTAATTGCACATGAATTGCACATGAATTCCAACAGCAATTGCACATACGACAGAATTGCACATCAGTATTAGGTTAGGTCAGTATTGCGCCGGGATAACGTGACGATCTCCGGGTAAGACGACTGTTCTCCGCAGTTTCATGAGTTCCTCCTTTGTGGAAACGCGGTACGGCGCCGGGGGGCGGGGCCGGAGCCGGGGGGCGGGGCCGGAGCCGGGGGACTCAGAGCCAAAACACATCGCAACGACACGACGAAAACACTCAATCCAGCCGAATAAAGTCAAAACAAGTTCATTTAAAGCGATTCCAGTGCGTGTCCCGATCGTTCGTGAAGTTCCTCTTTCATATAAACGTGTATATAAACGTGTACCGACGACACGCCGTACTTTAGCGCGGCCGGAGGGCGCGGGGGGGGGGGGGGGGGGGGCTGGTGGGCTCGCTCGGAGCTAGCTCACGTCACAACAACACAACGAACGCAACGAAAAACGCTGAAATCCAGCCGAAAAAAGTCCAAAACAGTTGAATTAAAAAACTATTCCAGCGCGTGTCCATGCTTGTGGTTACACTCAACAGAGGCTGCGTATAGTGGTGTAATTTTCCTTGGACGGCTGGATGTTTTCAAATTACTATAGGAGCCAATGGGATTATATGTAATTCAATGTAGTTACTGGCCTATAATCATATTTACTACAGTCTATAAGGGTAACGGCACAACAGAACATTGTCACCCTCAGTATTAGTTATATTCACTCAGTTACTGTCATTTTGAATACATTTTGAATACATTTTAACATTATAAATTATCACTTAGTTACTTGTACTTGAGTGATATTCACTTAATATAACAAGCCTTTATGATTGGAATATTTGTGTTTCAAAATATCTGCAGTAGCTATTATGGTCTATTCCAGAATACCAGAATCTGGGCAAAATAGTATATTTTGTAATTCATATTAAAGACGGATCCATCCAAACAGTTGCCTAGGTCCACCAAATATCTTTTCACTGATATTATTCAGGCGATTACATTACATTTACATTGACTTGAGTACATGTTTTGGCTACATACTGCTTCTGTCAGTGATAGAGTTACATCTGCTGACAGACGCTTACGCTGCAGAGAGCTCATCTGTCTTCAGCGCCGATGGAGGCAGCGCTTCCTGCTGCTGCTATTCTGAGATTCAATGTATTTTGCACTTTCCTCACTTCACAACTCTACGGTTTGCACAGTTTATTTTGAGATGATCTTGGTAGGAAAATGCGATGGCAATGTTCAAAAAAGTGCTCATTTTGGTGACTTGAGATAAGTGAATATTTATATACCACTATACAGCCTTTTCACAAACTGGTCATTACCTAAAGGCCCATAATGTTAAGACATTTTCATGGATCAATAATGTTATATTGTGTAAATAGGCAAACCTTCAACTCTATAAATACTCCCAAGCAAAGATTAATCCAGATTAATATATAAAAAGGTGACCTTTGTGAGGTGTTACAAAATGAAATGCAATGTACCACACCATTGTTAATACAAGATAAGTTGGAATACAATGAGGTATTGAATGGCAACAGAAAACACCAGACAGCTGATATGAAGATGCCTATTTAAGCATCAGAGTTCATTGACCGTTAGTGGAAACACAGAACAGCACAGGTGATGTGCACATGTGCCCTGCTGGATTGAGGCCCCAAATAGTGACTGTGTAGAATAATCCTTCACTGGTTTACTCCAGTCTGCAGAGAGATCTAGCAGCCCTCTGTGCTGCTGTGTGCACAAACACACCGGTGTTGTGGTTCAGGAGCGGACAGATGGCTCATAATAGCATTTGTATTTGTTTCCATATAGAAATGTAATATAGTATTTCATAATATAACAAGATTCAAATATGTGGTGAGCGTCAACCAACCTTGAAAAAGTGTTCAATTTGAGTATAATTAGTCATATAAATGGGAGAGTCAGGCACAATATGGCAGAAAATGATGACATCTATTTATTTTATTTTTTGTTTATCATTTGGTACTGTTTTGGTGGCTGGTGTGCCACGTAGCCAGTGTCTAGTTAACTAAAGACGATTGAAAAACAGTGGTGGACTAAATAAGTATACTGTATGTCAAAGTAGGGCACAGCACAAACATGAGTGATTCTCACCTCATTGGGAAGAAGAACTCAATGCAAGTTTTTATTCACTTGACATGGGCCTAATTATAGCAGACAACAGCAGATAGTGGTTTCAAGAATATTTGACTGCGATTTTGAAGGCGATGTTTTTTCTCTTAGAAAGCAGATAGGGTGGGAAATATAACAATTATGTATAACAAGTCTGTAATTTGATAGAATAAGGAAATAACTACAGCCCCTATACGATGTACGAAAGTGTATTTCGGGGAGCGCCTTCGCTCGGCTCTTTCCGGCTCTTTCCGTCATGTTGACTCGCCTCTCGCTGCTCAGACTGCTTTATGCATGGCTTTATGTCTGGCGCACGGAGCATGCGCGGTCGCCATGTTACGGAGCTCCCGCCCCTTCAGCCCCGTCACAGCGCCACAGCAGCGGCACAGGCTTCACTGAGCAGCGCTATCAGAGGACCAGTGATACAGCAAAACACACAGCGCCAGTGGAACTCACTGGGATGGATTAAAGCTTTTTCACGACGACGCATAGACGCCATTTGATGTTTTATGGAACTGTGCATCGGATTCAAGGTTGA
The DNA here is from genome assembly GCF_026437365.1 of Eucyclogobius newberryi. NCBI lineage: Eukaryota > Metazoa > Chordata > Actinopteri > Gobiiformes > Gobiidae > Eucyclogobius > Eucyclogobius newberryi. The sequence continues at coordinate 25,740,431 of NW_027315768.1, forward strand.
TGGTTTTGATTTTCTTTCCCTTTGAGCTCATCGAGCAGTGAAAACGGTCCGTGTTTAGCTGCTAGCCGGTGACTCCTCTATCCGGCTAGCACCTAAATCCAGCGCTGACTCACACGGCAGCTCCTCCGTAACGATACCAAAGGATCTTACAAGTTGTCTTGTTTATGAAACCACCAACATGTTTGCTCTCGATTAAATCGTTTAAATCGGATAACACCGGGAAACTTCCCAGGCATCAGCTGACTTTAGCTTTAGCTGTTCCGCCGCTAGCCTCTGAGCTCTGAAGCTAACGGACAACAGCGGCTGTGCATGGGAGCCACAACTTTGACCTAATAATCAACACAGTCGCACGACATCTGTTCTGATATTTCATTTTTGGTTGTGCAGTCTAAACGTGTTGTGTCAAGACGGCGCCCTCAACGCACTGCAAGTTTACAGCATACTGTCAGAGACCGACAACCTCCCGGATCTTCTCCAAATGCATCATCCGGAGCCCGCCGCAGACTCTGGCAGTGGCAGGAAGATGGCGCATCAGGCCGTCTTCCACCGGAGGGGCAGCAACACGGGCAGCGGGAGCGGCACGGTGCTGTCACCACCGGCAAACTCCGTGGTTAATAACAGCCACGTCGCAGCGGATGAGTTTCAGCCTGCCCTGTTGATGCAGTGCCAAGCGCCCGCTGGCTCTTCCTCCCCGGGTCCTCAACATCCTCCGCCCCACAGCCTGAACCTGCTGTCCCAGGCCCAGGCCACCGGGTCACAGACCAAGAAGAAGAGTGGTTTCCAGATCACAAGCGTCACCTCAGCTCAGGTCTCTGCCAGTACTAACAATAGTATTGCAGAAGACACGGAAAGTTATGACGACTTGGATGAGTCTCACACCGAGGATCTGTCCTCCTCTGAAATCCTGGATACGTCTCTTTCCCGGGCTAATGATGTGGTCGGAGCTGAGAGGAGCTCCTCTGAGGAGACGCTGAATAACTTCCATGAAGCAGAGACCCCTGGAGCTGTCTCACCAAACCAACCGGCCCACTCCATGCTCCAGGCGCACGGTGGGGCCATGGTAAACGGGACCATGCATCACCATCATCATCATCAACAACACCATCCTAACCAAGCCCAAGCATATACTGGGAATCCCCCGTCGGCTGGAGCTTTACCCAACGTCAACCTGAAAATGCCTTCAAACGTGGGGGCCCCTCAGAGTGTTTCCCAGGCTGCCCCTCCAGGTGTGAGGGCGCAGGCTGTGGGCGTCATGGCCCCAGGAAGTGTGGCTGGAATGCAGTGCTCTGCTGTGGGCACTGCAGTTAGTATAGTTAATCCCCAGAGCAGTGTTAGTAATGTGAATATGTCGTGCTCTGCCAATGTGCCTGCGAGAGGGGGAATTAGCACAAGTGCTAGCAGTAGCACTTCTGGTTTCCCTTTCAAAGTGATAAGCGGCAGTGGAGCTAACCTTACACCCAAGTCTCTTTCCCCCATTCAGCAACAAACCAACCAAAACTCCAACATAACTATGAATCCTTCTAGTTTTGCTGCTGCTACCAGTGCCTCAGGAGGGACGGGGGTCAGTAGTGTCCAGGGACGGGCTGCCGCTGTGCCTCCTGTCAGTGCTCCACACACTGCTGTACCCCAACAATCGGCACAGGCCCACCCTGCTCCTGCCACGGTCACCACCAGCTCACGCTTCAGAGTTGTGAAGCTGGATTCCAGCTCGGAGCCCTTTAAGAAAGGCAGATGGACTTGTACAGAGTTTTATGATAAGGAGACCCCAGCCTCTGCCTCAGACAGCGGCTCAGTTAGTGTGCGGCAGTATGTGAGCGAGAACTTCGCTGGTCCCGCCGAGCGTGAGACCACCAGTGGTAGTTCTGTGAGCAGCAGTGTGAGCACTTTGAGCCATTACGCTGACGGTGTGTGCAGTGGGGAGTCTACACAGCACGCCCAGGACTATGCCTCTACTCCCCAGGGGTTTCAGCCCATCGCCCCTGGAGCTATAAACCACATGTACGCCCAGGATGCCATATCCCAGGTCAAGACTACAGTGGCCCAGGCCAATGCCCACCTCCCTACTTCTATGACCAGTCTCCTGTCCCAGCAGCTCACCTACGCACAGGCCGTGGCGAGTCAGCCCACCGGCCCCGGCCCTGTCCCAGTTCAACCACAGAATGTGAGCTACCCTGTCCCACAGCAGGCTGCCCCAGGGCAGGGGAGGCCTGAGTACACGCTCTCTAATGTGGTGGGCTCAGCCAACAGTCAGATGATGCCTCAGCCCCTCCAGGCCTCTTCTGTGCCGCTGCATGTTGGGGCCATGGGTGCACAGTCTCACCTGGATGCCCCGCAGCAGAAGCCACTGTCTCTTCTAACACAGATCCAGACACCAAGCATGGCCCCACTGTCAAGTATTCCACTCCACAACCAGAAGAATGACTCCCAAACCGCTGCCCTGCCCGGGAGTGCAGGGGGGAGGCTTGCCCTGGACTCCAGCATCGCCCAGGTCCACGCTGCTCAGGCCGCCCTGTACGCCAGTCTGCCCTCCTTCACCACCACCCAGCTGCAGGACGCACAGAGACTGCTCCTCCAGCACCAGTCGTCTCTGCTGGGACTACCCAAGGTCCCAGGAGCTGAAGCCGGGAGTGCTTTTGCTGCTGGACAAGAAGACAATGCTGCCGCCAGTGCCTTAATGTCCACCACCAAGACTGTCGATGGAGAGGATGAAGGGTAAGACCGTTACACTTTTTCAAATGTACACAATGATTGACACATTTCAACATCACGAGAAAGTAGTTTACAATCAGCAGCCCGTGAAGTTTCAAATTCAAAACAATTTTTCTTATTAACATGGTAGCCTCACAAATATTACATATCTGCTGAGTATCAGGTCATTTGCCCTGTTAAAGCCTATTTAAGGTCTGTGATGGAGACACTGTGCAGGCCCCAGCTGGAGGTGACGTCTCATGCTTTTATCAAGAGTCTGCAGTGATTTCACATTTTGGCAGTTTCCGTTGTAAGCTCAATAGCTCTTTATTTCATTATTGACAAGTATTCTTTATTTATGGTTACAATGTTATAAGTATCTCGTCTCCCATTTTGCGTGTTAAGAAAACTCCATGTTAAGTGGAGGAAGCGATGTGTCTTTACTTGTTGATGTAGAAGGTTTCAAAATCAGAAAAAGGCAAAATGTACATTCAAGTGGCAGATGTCCAAAATGTTTTTATTTTTATTAACGTTTTGGCTGATGGCCTTCATAAGATCATTTCAATGGACCAGGTGCTCATATCCCATCTAACAGTGGGAGGTCACCCAGTAGAGCAAGTCCAGTCTACAAGAAAAAACAGTTAAAATATATACATGAAAAATGATATACTACTTAAAGAAAACATCTTGGATCAAATTCAACATTAAATCCTTAGATGGTGAATCCAGAAATGCTCTTTTAGACCGGAGCACATCCAATCACATGTGTGATTGTAATAAATGTTTTTAAAACTCTTTTAGTGGGTTAGGGTTAGACTTTTATGTATTTCTGGCAATATGTAGAAAGTAGGAATAGTGGGACAGTCTACTGTAAGAAAGTTACTCGTTTTCAGAAATCTCCCCGTTCTGTAACATAATACTTAACGCTTGATGAATGGAGTTATTAAAGCCCTCTGTAAGATCATTGAAAGTTTCTCGTAACACATGTTATTCTTTTATGTAGAGACAGATTTGTTTGTTACTACAATAGACCCACCTTTTATCAGCTTGTTTAATGACCAGTTTCGTCCTTTTCCAAATCACCTAAAACAGATGTTTTTTTCAAATCGTTTTGATAACAATTTTAGTTTTTTCAACTTCATTTTCAACTAATCTACAGTTACTCTCTTCTTCCCCTGCTTCTTGGGCTTTATTGTTGTCTTCTTCCTCTGTTTCACTCGTATGTGATCTTGTAGGATAAAAAACAAGAACCATGATGCTTTTGATAGTTGGTAAGAGGAGACATCTTCTCCTTGTGGTTGCTGCCCCACTTGTTTCTCAGTAGACCTCCAGGGGTTGCTTTTCCCTCTAGGGCAACTTTTTTCTCTCTGTTGAACTTCAAAATCTTGGTTTCTTATTTTGATATTGTGCACCAGCGGTCACAAATTAATCTGTTCTTTGGCCCAACATAGGTTCCTTTTGCCACCAGAGACCTCGTGGAATCATTCCTTGTCTGATGTCTTCACACTGCAGATGATCTCTTCTTTGTTGTTGGCTGAACAAAACATTCTGTGGTCCATCTTGTTCGTAGAAGTGAGGTCTAGCACAGCAGTCTTCCCTTTTCTTCTAGTTTAAAAGCTTATTGATTAGGTAAGAGCTCCCTGACTTGTGCTCTCTAGCACTATCTCTCCTGTTTCTCAGCCTTTCTTCATGATGGGCCTTTAGTCACTGAAGCTTTTGACAACTAGGGATTTGAGTCTTCAAAGCAGATTTGTGGTTACCAGGAACATTAATTACCTCACAGGGAAATTGGTGACATTTTGCTTGTAAATGTTTAAGCGGTTTTGACTGACGACCTGTCTGCTGCTGTTTATTTTAAAAGTTCAGAAGTGGAATGAGCACTAACATTTGGATAGAAACTTTCTTGTAAGAAGGTATAGCTACATCATACTAGTTACCTAATTCATTCCAAAGATTTTGTTCATTTTTATTCTTGGTATACTTTGTGTTTGCAATGTCAAATGAACAAATGAGAAAGGAATTGTACTAATATGAACTCAATGTGGATTCAGAAATGTTTCAGCTTGACTCTTGGGGAACACCATCGTCTCCTTTTATAGTCGAACAGACTGGAAGATGTCTTTTTAATTGAATGTTTTTATTCGCTCAATGTCTTGACCACTTTGAGCAGTTGCAACAGACAAAGGAGTTTTTGAAAAAAAAATATTGAATCCATTTTTGTCTTATTGAATAGTTATAGACTTTAAATGTACCTTAATCTTTATCATAGCTATTGTTTATCCTGTCTTATTGGTAGTTTCTCTAGTAAATCAATCAAATGCATATTACAGCAAAAATGCCAATTTGTTTTCCTGTTGAAGATGATGTAGAATGACTGGCATAAAACGGTATAAAAACAATAAAGTTAGTCTGGCACATGCCCAAACTATGGTTGTGCTGTTCTCTGTAGTCAAATATTCTTCCTGTTTCAAAATAAAATCAGCCTCAAAAACAATATATATTTATTTAAGATGTATTGATATTTTGTTCAATGATTATTTGGCCATATTGTCAATAATTTAATTTGGGCTACAACAATTAATCTAATAATTGGGACTGTCAACTACTGGAACAGCAGTGGAACTAAAAATGCATACCAGAAAACGGGTTCTATCCTGTAGATGCACAATTATCAAAGCAAAAGGAGATGGAATATATTTTATGATTTCTAATAAAAGAGACGTTGGGTTTAATATATAATACATTTTGCTCCATTTTGTCATATTTTTGCTTAAACCAGGTAAATTGTATTAAAGTACTCGTTAGTTGGAACAATAGTGTTAATAGTTTGTTCGCATTACGTTTTGCACAAAGCAATTCAGATTTGTCCACCATTTTCATTGAACTGCCCCGCTGATGTCCAAACCCCAGCCCCAAGTCTGTCTGTCTCTGTCTCTGTGCGTGTCTGTGTCTCTGTGCGTGTCTGTGTCTCTGTGCCTGTCTGTGTCTCTGTGCCTGTCTGTGTCTCTGTGTCTGTGTCTCTGTGCCTGTCTGTGTCTCTGTGCCTGTCTGTGTCTCTCTGTCTCTGTGCCTGTCTCTGTGCCTGTCTGTGTCTCTGTGCGTGTCTGTGTCTCTGTGCGTGTCTGTGTCTCTGTGCGTGTCTGTGTCTCTGTGCGTGTCTGTGTCTCTGTGCGTGTCTGTGTCTCTGTGCGTGTCTCTGTGCGTGTCTGTGTGCGTGTCTGTGTGCGTGTCTGTGTGCGTGTCTGTGTCTCTGTGCGTGTCTGTGTCTCTGTGTCTCTGTGCGTGTCTGTGTCTCTGTGTCTCTGTGCGTGTCTGTGTCTCTGTGCGTGTCTGTGTCTCTGTGCGTGTCTGTGTCTCTGTGCGTGTCTGTGTCTCTGTGCGTGTCTGTGTCTCTGTGCGTGTCTGTGTCTCTGTGCGTGTCTGTGTCTGTGCGTGTCTGCGTCTGTCTGCGTCTCTGCGTCTGTCTGTCTGTGTCTGCGTGTCTGTCTGTCTGCGTGTCTCTGTGTGTGTGTGCGTGTGTGTATGCGTCTCTGTCTGCGTCTCTGTGTGTGTGTGTGTGTGCATGTGTGTATGCGTCTCTGTGTGTGTGTGTGTGTGTGTGTGTGTGCGTGTGTGTATGCGTCTCTGTATGCGTCTCTGTGTGTGTATGCGTCTCTGTATGCGTCTCTGTCTGCGTGTCTCTGTGTGTGTGTGTCTCTGTGTGTGTGGCAGCAGTGACGTCCGTCTGTGCCGCTGCTGTTTTCAGTGTAATCTTCCCCCTGGCAGCGCACTGGGCCCGCTGTGCTTTGTGTGGAGATCAGCAACATCCCCTAAATTCACAACAGGCAAAGGAAGTGACCCAATCTGACCCGGTCCACGCACCACGGTGGACCGGACCAGCCCAAACCGGCCCAACCAGCGCTGGGGGAAAAAAAAAACACCATCGTGTCGGCCCCTCTGTTGTTTTGAGTGTTCCCCTGGGAGACAATATTTCATGGCTCGGTGTCCAGATGTTTAGGTTAGTGTCCTCGTAAATGCTTTCGCTGCTACTTGGACTTGTACATGTATGGATAAAATATGCTTTATTGTTGATTGCAGGGATTTCATAGTTGTAAAAAGACAAAAACTCATGATTTTATTGAGCCAAAGAAATAGTGGGATGTCGTCGTGTGAAGTGGTTTATCTCAAGACTAGGCATTGGACGGTCCACGTTGATACCCGTGACCAAACAATATGACACGATAACAAAAGTCTTGAGTGCAGCTTCAAAGGAGGACTGGTCAAATAGGGTTAGCAGCAGATTGTGTCAGGCAGTTTGAGGGGCGTAACAGCCCTCAGGACAAAGGTATACAAGTATCTACTACGTAATTGAGTCTCTTCTGTCACACATGCATAGAGCAGTGGAGGAAGTTAAAAGCACCATATCGACCAACCCTAATCCAGTTTAATTTCCAGTATTATTTTCTAATATATTCATTGAGTTACTGTCGAATGAAGTGCATTTCAAGACGTTCACCAGTTTATCTTGCGTCGTTGATTATGGATGAATGATGTTGCATGAATATGTTCATTTAGAATTAATATTCATTGTGTTTATTGAAAATGAAGTTTAAAGCGTATTTATTGATGAAGTCAGACAATGTAGCATTATCTTCCTTCTCAAAATGATCACATTGTACTTAAAGATTGTCTATTTACAAGAAACATTGAATACGCTTCTTACATTTGTCCATAGCCAGTCTTATGAGTCATGCTTTTCTGGTTTGTTTGAAGATTACTCTCTAGGCTGCTCATTATGAACAAAGAGTAAATTAGTTGTGCAGTAGCTGGATTAAATATGATTTTCCAGCACACAGTTTACCCGAAAGTAAACACCATTTGTTATTGGTTTTGCTGCTGACTCCTCCCCTCGTTTCTACCACAGAGACTCGGCCAGAGAGCGCCAGAACACAGCAACGCGCAGCAATGCACTGTGGGTAATATGAGACGGACCGCTTACTATGTCTGTACAGGCCAAGCAGAGAAGGCTTGAATGGAAAAATAAAACGTGCTCTCTGTGTAGCTGCGAAGACTCTGGCACGATGAACCCGTGTCGTAGTAGAGCAGTATTTTAGTCTCTCGTTCATTAGCCTCCGCTTGGTGCTATTGGACGATTGATCGTACGCCCCCTTTTTCTGCGGGTTAATTTTTCCATCAATAAAACCGAACAGTTTGAGCCAGAGTGCAGTGGGGAAACTAATGGCTTGTAATGGATGATAATGGATGATGTTTTTAGCTTCCTTTCATCACCGCTCTGCCCTCTTGACCCCGAAGAAGTGTTTGACCAAAGCACACGTTTGGAGCTCTCGTTTGGAGCTCTCGTTTGGAGCTCTCGTTTGGAGCTCTCGTTTGGAGCTCGCGTTTGGAGCTCGCGTTTGGAGCTCGCGTTTGGAGCTCGCGTTTGGAGCTCGCGTTTGGAGCTCGCGTTTGGAGCTCACGGGGGGCAGTGATCTGAGCCGCACCAGGACAAAATCAGCTTGTATTATAACAGGGAGATGCCATAGGCCGGTCACAATAACGATCAAGAACAAAATCGCCATAAACGACGATTTGAATCTTCTTCATACCGCTGACTGTGAGGCAGGACAGTCCCAGTAAACTATTTTTTAAATGTACAATATGGTTAAAGGTTGAATGCAATGCATGAATAGCAGAATGAAACATTAATTAGCCATAGAAGTTGGACCCTCTACAACTAAAATCTTACCATTTGACAAAAAAAATGACTAATACAAATCCCTTCTATTGCAAAGTCAAATTACCCGCAAAAGACTAGCTATAATTTAGTACAAGCATCTTTGTCCTCATTCAAATGATGCATCTTGTACACTGTTAAATAAATACAAATAAATATATATATATATATATATATATATATATGGCGGCCAAGAGTAACCATAGTGTTGAACTTCAAGTATTTGTTTATTAAAAATGTGCATATAGCGCAATAGCATTAAGAAAATTATAATATTTAATTGTTATTATGGCAACGGTCCTCATCATTCTGAAACATTCATTTAATTTCTTGGTTTCAGAAGTCATATGTTGTGTGGTATTGTGAAGAACCTTGTGATTCCCAGCTCTGTAATCAACATGAGAATCAGGCGAGGACTTCAGCCTCAATTGCTCTGCACTGTTCATAATAAAAACTGAACTTTATCGATCCACGAGGGGAACCACTTTGGCTGGACTTAGTTTGAGGGGAACTCAAATGATTTATGATGGTCTATATTGGTTTTGAAAGCAAGAAATAACTTTGTTCACTAGTTAGAGTTTCTGTGTGAAGTGAATTTGACAAAAGTGTCGCGAGTCTTACGACTCTAATAAATCATCAGACACTGGAGTATTTCCGCTGCTCCTTCCCACAGCTGCACGTCTCCAGAATGGGTGGATAATTCAGACAACGCGCTTAATTAAATATGAGATGGCAACAGGTCACACAGCCCAGAGACAGGAATTCCCATCCAATTAAACAGATATGTAAAGAATGGAGACCGCAACACTTCCCACTATCACTATTTTGTCATTTTGGAGATGGACCAACGCAATTTTTGAAACTCTAGCTAACTGAGCTGCAGATGTGCTCCGATAAATGGTCCATTTGTTTTAAATAGCCGAGCGTTCTCCGGTTGGTTAGCCGCCTGACACGCAGACAATCGCCCGGGCCTGGAAGTGATGCAGATAATTAATTCAGCCTAGCTTTTCGGGGCTCTGACAGGTCACGGGCGCTACTGTCACGGTCCTAAACATGTGGACAATGTGCTGAATCAAAGGCACATTCCTGCGGTCTGTCCAGTCAGCTTCAGGAATCGCTCGCTCGCACGCACGCGCACGCACGCACGCACACACACACACCCTCACACGCACCGGCTCAGTCAATGGGAACCTGTTCAACTATAGCACCGCCTCGGAGCGGATTGGCTGCTCACGGGGTTCAGTCTTTGCTCATGTTTTGGCTCGTATTGGTTCTATGATTCTTAGACTAAAGAATGAGCGATGTTTGCCATGACTTTGTGTGATAACGTGATACAAATGTAATGTGTACAATAGGATGGTCCCGTATTCATTTATTTCTGTTGAAGTAGTAGTTGAAGTTGTAATAGTTTACGGATTACACAATGTCTTGTCTGGCGTTTTAGAGTGACCTTTTCAGGTTCATTGCACCTTCTTTTTCATTTTAAAGAGTGATCCACTGACAAACTGCAAATGACACGAGGGCAAACCGGAGCTAAATGTTGGGAATTTAATGCATGACTCTCAATACAACACGATCACAATTTTGCAATACGTACGATTATTAATGCGGTATCTTGCACTTGGGCTGCAAGTTGATCGCGTAATCGCAACTAATGGATTATGGAGATGATTGTCAGCTAAGATAAGTCATCGAATAATCGTTATCTGGACCATAAACGGACTCTAAAACGTACCACGTGTGAGAGAAGATGTTTTACGACTCGTACAAAGCAGGAATTGCATTAAAATGACACGATGCACTTGACACGATGAATAATATTGACTAATCCATTAGCAAAATGATCGTTTGTTGCAGCCCTATATTGCACATGATATTCCGCAGTGTATAAATATTTTTTAAGAACCAAATGCATATTAATAACAGTATTTCTTCATTAAACCATGAAGACCACGAATACTGATGGAAGAAAATGAATAAAATATCACCAATACTGATATATTGTCCATCCCTAATCATCTATCATGACTGGGGATGTCGCAGTATGACGTTATACGAGGTGAAAAAACATCACGATTTAACGATTATTTTACGATGATTATTTTGACTGACCAAACAACGGTGAAATCTTTAATTTTCTTTCATTCCCGTGGTCTAACATGTTGCTGTTCCTCAAGTTGGTGTATGTAAATAAAGTTAAATTCGACAAAACAGAAAGATAAAAAGGTTCTTTACATTTAGGTCTATTTTTTGCTATTCGCTTGGACTAAAGACTCGATTTTGCTTCTAAAATTGTCTCGATTACGCCACAACTGCAGACGTGTGAAGCGGCTTCTCTACATTCTCGTTGTATTTAAATGAGTCCGACGACGCGCTGTCATAAGACTTTATTAATCCGGTCACACTTCATGACGTCTGACACAACAGTGGAAGTGTCTGTGGCCCCAAACGTCTCGGTCTTGTCTGCTCCAGTGACGCACCCGCCACACGGTTTTCCCATAGGCTTTGGTATCCACTCTGTGCACCTTTTCAAAGAGATAATCCTTCTTCTGGTTGAATGAGGCGATGTGGTAATGTCACAATGCTTTTTTTAATGCAAACACAAAAAAGGCTATTTTTGTAGACCATTGCAGAAAGACTGGACCAAAATTAGAATGAATAATTGAGGATTTTAATTTCTCATATTGCGCAATGGCCATTTTTTATTTTTTTCTTATTAAAAATGAATTTAAAGGGCTTTCAATATCAATTTCCTTAACGTGAACTAAACAGACTTTTAATAAGCCAAAGCAAGTTAATCGATTAATCGCAATTAATGATTTATTGAACCGTTTAGTGATCAAACGCTCATATTCTGGATTCCAAAGCATGCCATGTGCCGAAACAGTTTTTATGACCGCAAATAACAAATTATTATACTGTATTTTCTATGAAGATGTTCTTAAGCAAGATCTCTGTAGTAATTAATTAAAGAAAGGTGGACACAATTTTGATACCTGGTCCAAAGAGAATTCACTTTTGATATTAGTTGTAGTAAAAAGGTCAGATATACAACTTAAAGCCCCAGTATGTAATTTTTTAGGCAAAAATGTATGCCTTGTATGTTTTTATTATACTGAAAACATGTGTCTGTAGTGCGAGCGGGTGCCACCTGCAGACAATGACCTACTGTCACTTTAAAGTTATAATAAATCATATCTATGATGTAGGGACAACCACACGGTGTAGTGAAGTGTAGTTTCTAAATGTGTGTGTGTGTGTTTTATTCTCCGTGGGCACGTGGAGCTTGTTGCATGTTCATGAATAATGAATACTAATGCAGTGACCGGACACGGTTCTGGCTCAGTGTGTTTAATCTCTGCTTGAAGTGAATGTTTTATCAGTCGGGTCGGTCTTAGAAGTGAGACAGGATGTTGTGGATGAAAACATCAGTGTGAACTTCTTTCCTCAAGATAAGATTAATCTCAGACAGTGAGACATGTTGAGGCAGAATACACAATGAAGTGGAGATAAAGAGGGATTGTAGCTAAAAATGGTTTATACACTCACGACTTTGTGTGTGCTCTTCTTACACATGTGAAATCAAAACTGTAGATGAACAAAAATATAGCATTTCACCATTTTACTGTATCTCCATGTTTCCAGAACATTTTTACTCAGTTTTAACCACAAATTGTCGGCTGTTTGTTGGAACATTAAAGGTCTCTGTTCGGTCATTTCTTCACCGTGTTTTGGTCGTGCAGAGCCGGGATATTGAATGAGCAGTTTCCATTGTTTTATTACGTGACTTTAGAGGTTCTAAGAATAGAGCAGCACTGCCCCCTGCAGGCATGACTGCGGTCTGTGTTCTCATGTGACGTGTTCTAGATCTAGTGTGCTGTGGTTTTAACTTGGCTAGTTGGGGCTGTGCAATTAATTACATTTTAATCAATCATTCCTAAAGGTTAATGATCAGCTCTTGTCTCTTGAATCGAGAGGTTTGCAGTACGTCTGAGCGACGAGCCAAATGTATATCACAATTTTATTGGAGCCAAATCACACTTTTGATGTCATTACGATACATGTTGTTGTTAACCTGGCTCTATCGCTCTGAATTAAGTTCTACGCAGTATAAATCTGGAAAGTCACTGAAAGCTGCCGGGAAAAGTGTAACGTCATGACGAATATTTGTGTCTGGCCGAAAAATCAAACTGTTGTTAAATCAGAAAAAAGCAGACTTCTTCCCTGTCCTCAAATGTGCTTGTAAAAAAAAAAAAAAAGTCCATTAAATCTTCTAAAATAGTTCAAAGTACGGCTGTAGGCGTCGCCATGTTTGTTTGTGATTGTCCTGACTTCTGTGATTGAAACAGCACGAGCCTGAGCAGATGATTCTCAAGAGCTTGTGAAACAAATATCACGAGAATTCATCTGGTGTGAGCCAGGTCATGTAGAGGTGGGAGATGTATGGAAACAGTGTTCATATTGTAATTGTTTTGGAAATATGCAAAATGGCAAATTGTAGCAGGAATTGCGATTTGATTTTTATCACCATTTTGCCCAGTCCTAGTTCAGTAAAAGCATTTAGGGTCAGAATTATGAGGGGAAGAAATTTAACGGTTCTAAATGTATTTTTTATATGACAATTAGAGGTGTAATAAATCAAACTTTAGATGACCTTGTTAATGTTATTTTGAAGATTTGCTAAATTTGAATATCGAGTTTCTTTCGATGTTGTAAACATGGAGCCCACAAAAAGGCAATCATAGTCCGACTATGGCTTATGTCAACAATCTATACAGACAATTAGTATGAAATTCTCAATGTTAAAGCAATTTTATTTCTTATTAATGAGAAGGACAAGTCGGGAAAATAAGTTGGTAATTATCAGAAGGACAAGGAAAGTGTGTATTTTCTGTTGTTCTGCGCCTGAGTAATCCAGTCTCCTTTTTAAAATATTGGTCTGAATCATTTCTTTGTTGCCGGTGGTTTAAACTGTATTCACAGGATTGAGTCTCCTGGCCTCATGTGAAACATATTGAGGTCAATAAAATGAATTAAACGACAAACACCTTTTTGTTTCTCACAAATCCAGAGCCAAGTTTGGCCTAAAGTCTGCGAAATGAGAAAACCTCGAGTTTGTTGATGCGATTAGGGCCAAAAGGTAAAGCACAATCAAGTCGAAATTGCAATTTTAATGGATCCAATTAGCAAAACGCAAAGGCTGCCATTTTTTAAGTACCAGAATTCCTCCACAAACCTCAAAATAATATGATTTGTTTAGCCTAAACTGCAAACCTGTTCTGAAGCGCATAATTCATCTGTTCAAATTCCAGGCTTTTTGTCAATTCTCCGTGTTTAAAATGAAAACTTTGAACAGAATCCCATTATTAACACACATTTAATCACAATCACAGTTCCAGTCAGAAAAATCACTTATTATTATTATTATTTTTCAAATTGTTCAGCTCTAGGTGTGATTAGTGAAAGATTGCATTAAAATACTTCTCAACCATAACCTTCCAAGCCAATTGTTACTTCTTACTTTAATAAATCATTTTCTTTGAGCTGGTGAACTGTTTGCTCTGTGGGACTAATTGAAATGAATACATTGCATTTGGATCACCATTTTCTCACTGTCTACCGGCTTCACTAAAGTTAACACTAAATAAAGGTTTGTTTCCAGTGTTGAAACATGCAATGTCATGTTGTTGCCACTAGATGGTGTCCAGTCTCTTCAGTCTGCACGTGAGGCACTGTAGCTGTCACAGGTTTTAAGGGGCAAATGCCACTTGTTTTAAAACAGTTATAGTTAAGTTACTGTAAACTTTAACATTTACAGTTGAAATCTCTTCCTTAATCGTTTTCTTTTTGTTCTTTCTCCATGTTTCCTCATCATCATCTGCTCTTCTTTGTCACGCTTCAGGTAAGAATTTTATCATTTAATACTTTTTTTATTTACCTCCCTTCTCAAATCCTCTTCTCTTAATTACAGGCTATATGCTGGGTTTAGTCCAGCTCTTTCCCTTTAACTTGAATAACTCATCATTCAACTCTTTGTGAAGCTGAGACTGTAGTTTTGGCCTCTGACTGGATTGTTTTGGGTAAATCTGCTGAGGAATAATTCCCTTTCTAGAGCAGTTATCACTAAAAACAGGTATTCGGGATGTCAGGGGCTAAAATATTGTATTTTCTTATCTGTGCGTTTTGGAGTGCACATTGATCCCGATTCATCCCAGAATTATGGAGTTGACTAAAAATAAGAGCCATATAGCTTTATTGTTATGTTCACATGCCCAGAAGCTTTATAGTTCCTGAACCTTTTGAATGATGGCACATGTACATCGGAATTAGAATGCTCAAAATGAGTTGCTACATTTGTTTGATCTGATCGTGTTCCAGTAGATGGCAGTGTGGTCTATATTTTCACAAACTGTTCATCCTGTTGTTGTCAAGATGTCAGTCGAATCAGACAAAACCTCTCCTCACCACGGACATATTCTGACCGTAACATTTCGAGGAGTTCTGGCTGATGCGCGAGGAGCAGGTGTAAAATGTGCAGCGTAATAGTTTGTTTCGCTGTCGTCAGGGCGGCACAGTTAATCCACTTCTCCCTTTTATAATCTTGCATATTCCGCACACAAATAGGACACTGCTAAATGGGTCAGGACTTTGTTGTTGGTGTTGGTTTGTTTGTCGTTGATGCGCGGGGAGGAAAAAAAACAGGAGCTGCTTTTGAAGATCTGCATGGATCATGCGAGAGATATGAATCCGTTAAATTGAATATTGAGCTTGTAAAAACTTGGAAGAAGTGCCGCCTTTTCCACCAGCAGCGACGATAAATGGGCTTCCAGAGGGCGGCCCAGTTTGAGACGACAAAGCGGCTTTTATAAAAGTCGTTTTGAGTCGTTTTTGTTCTCTGGAAGTTGGTTAAATTTCACACTAAATGAATCCGTAGTTGTCTACTGAGACACCCAAAAAGGCCACACCTTTTCATACTCTTCTGTAGGTTAACGTTCTCAAACAGTGACTCATTTCAGCGTCGTGTTTGCGCAGTTTACTCCGTCTTTTGCATCAAGTTTACTGACATTTTAACACTTTCAAACTCAATATTTGTATCGAGTCATTGAATTGCAAACCTCGTCAAATTGTTGAACTGTCTAGACTGAAAGGGGCTATAAATATTTTTGTTTTTTTGAATGGCAGAGGCATATTCTTCGAAATTTAAATTATTTTCCTTCTTCTTTGGTGTTTTATGGCAGTTGGTATTCAAGTGCTGCATTACCTTTTTCTCTTAAATATAAGAATACAGTTTAAATTGCAAGTTTTCTGGAAATTTGATTCTGCTTTGATTTTGTTGAGGTCTAAACTTAAGTCGTCACGAGTTTTGTTAACAAACAAAAAACAAAACCACAACAGCTTTGAGAGCGGCTGCCAGTCCGATTGAAATCCTGATTGTGTTTTATTGTGACTAATCTAAGAACTATGACTCTCTCCCAGAAAAGTTTTTGTTTTCGCCTCCTCAAAGCATAACGGCCAAAGTCATTCTTTATTTTTTGTGTGTGTCCATAATGAGTTTTTTGTCTGGATCAGCTCTCCAGACCCTGCTGCCTCTGTACGTGTCCAATGTGACCAAAAGAACTGTGTTAGGGAAAGTCATCTTCTGGTGTTTTCCCGTGTCCTCAAAAACCTTTAAAAATTACTTGTAACGTGTCAATTCCCTGTAACTTCAAACCATAAAAGCCAAATATCAAACTGAAACCCCTTCCCACGCCAGAGGAGGCACAGGTAAAGGTTGTCCCTGTGTGTTTTGGACAAATATCCGTCTCCCTGCGTCGGGCGAGTCCTGCTGACTGTGGAGGAGGAAAGAAGGCGTTTGTTGGGACTGTGACGAAGGAAAGTGATAAAGATGAGTCAGTGGAACAGGGAAAGCACTTCGAAAACTTGAATATGATACTTGTTTTTACTGCCTGAGTTGTTATTTAGTTTAGACTTCTTCCACATTGAGATTTGTCTTTGGTTTTCCAAGCAAAGCATTTGTTTTGTCTGTAAAGTCACCAGTGTTTCTCATTAATACAAGAGACCATGGTGGTGTACTTCAGATTAAATATTTACCTCCAAAGCCTAAAACGAGTTGAACAAAAATCTACTTCCTGTTTTGGGTTCGGCCATTAAATTATTCCAAGTATTATTGTCACAAGACTCGAATTTCAAGATTGATTTCGATACTAAAGACAAAACCTGATCGTCTAGTTTATAATCTTTTTCAGTATCGACACTTGTTTAAAAGGGGTGTTTTGATAATTTTTAAGTTTTAGTCTCTGGAATAGACTATTTTCTTGTCGTTGTTGCTTCTGAATGTTTCAGAATTCTCACGCTGTATAGCGTAGTTAATTTTTCCACAATGCGGTTGCAGAGTTTTGGCTTAAAATCCTTTGCACACTGGATTGATTCTGTTCATATTTTTGTTTGGAGGAAAGTTCCTGAACAGTCATTGGTGAAAATTGAGCATTGGCTGATACTTTAAACCCAAGTTTGTGTTAAATTGCAGCAGAAGAAGCCAGTTGGATGAGTCGGACTGTATTTCTACCTTTTGTTTGATGGTCCGGTGCTTAGTTTGTGCTTGTGGTGGTTTTCTACCAACTTAAATGTAACTCAGGTTGTCAAGATTATTCAGTTAATCAATAATTGCGTTTATTCAGGTCGTTATATAACCGTAAGAACTCAAAAATAAAAATGTGAGAATCGAAAGTCTCAAAAGGCAATAGGCATCAACATTGAGCAAAACTACGTATAAAGTACTCTTTTGTGCCAATATCGCAACTTGCGAATGAAAGCAAATTAAGGATTTCACCGTTGTTCGATCCTAGCCCCACAAATTGAAGAAGAATTGTGATGTTTCTGCCCTCGACACACATAATCGTCACATTAAAATCATCTGATAATCGAGAAATCCCTACATATACTCTATCTTTACAACTGTGTCTGCGCTCTCCGTTATGCGCCGTCCGCACTCTGGTCTGTTTACTGTAGCGGCTAATCCTTCCAACGTTAGGCTTCGGCGCACATGATTCAATCCCGCCGCTCTCGCCTACTACGCGTTACGTAAGTCTGGGTGTTCTCTGTCCTGAAGTGCACATGCTGCTGTTCGTCATGGTCGTTCATGTCCAAACACTGGACTTGACCCACTTGGAAACGACACATGCCCGTGAGCCTGATTGATTTTGGCCTTTAGTTGGATCAATATGACACATGAGAGAGAGAGGGGGCGTTAATGAAGCTCAACAGAGGCAGGCGAACTCTATTTTAGCTCTAAGAAAAGTACAGGGTCAGAAAACAAAAAGCACTGCCAAGTTAAAGCAAAAGTGCTAAAGTATTGCACCGATTTTTGTAAGAAGAATAACACTGCTGACCTTCAACAGGCGAGACTTTACTTGTGGATTAAATCGCGTTGTCGAGTTGTAAAAGGTGGCGTGAGACTGAAGGTTTTAGGCGGGAGAAGTTTATTTACCGTCCGTGCGGGACCCAGAGACGAGTTGCACGAAAGAATATATGTACAAGGGTCAGAATGTGTTATGAAAGGGAAAATGTTGAAATTGGATCATGTATGTTCTATGTAGGTCGAGACAACAAAGGCCACGCCGACAGTGTTGTAATGTCTCTATCAGTGCCTGCCATTCCACTCCCATCAATATTTAGCATCTTATCCAGCTATTGGCGCTTTGATTAAGGAGTAAATTGCTGTCTAAATGAGTTTCGAGGTTACTAGGTGGTTGATAATGTAGTATTTGAACGTTATCTTACTGCTTTATTGACCAGTTGGTGATGGTATTTTGGATATTTGGAAGAGGGAATACTTAGCATTTGGTCTGAGATGTCCAGTTAGAAATATCAATCATGGAAGATATTTATTATATGTCCATTTAAAACCTGCTCATAGTCAGTACTTAAATGAAGACACTGTTTGGTCACAAAGGGCAAGTCGTGGAAAACCAACATCAAATAAATCGATTAGAAAAACATTGCATACATTTTATATGGCCCTTTTATACAATGGGCAGAGTTGTCAAAAAGGTCAATAATTTAAAAATCTACTTTCAAACTTACCGTAGATACTTTTGTTTGTCAAATCACGTACTGTAAAAAAAGAAAGTTGGACCTTTCCTTAATAGTTTTAGGACTTTATTATTGATCTTTATAGGAACTGGTACAAGTCATCTCGGCTAAATAATGAGTTCCTTTAGTATCAAAGCTGAGCTTGAAATCGTATTGTTTTTTGTAGGGTCCCGTCTTTTTTACAGCATCTTATCAACTCTTGATCGAACCAAACGCTTGTTTTTTTTTTTAATCGACCATTAGCTGAGGACCTGACTCTGTAAAAAATGGAACAAACTGTATGTTTGATTATGAACTATTTGTATTTGTTTTGAGTACCATATTTTACGAACTATAAGTCGCATCGGAGTATAAGTCACGCCAAAACAATGCATAATAGAGAAGAAAAAAAAACATTTATTACACTTATCGCACTGGAGTATGAAATGCGGTTGCAAGTTTGAAAATAACATCACATTTAAGTTGCTCCGGAGTATAAATATAAGTATATAAGTAAAATTAATAATATAAGTATAAGTGCCACCCCGGCCAAAACTATGAAAAAAGGTGCGACTTATAGTCCGGAAAATGCGGTAAGTAAAAAGATTTTATTTTTGGTCACGTATCGCTCTGCTCCACCTCTTTCTGTTCCGTGAGTGTTAAGCCGAGGACCGGGGTCTTGCTACGGTCAGCCCAAACGCTGCCCTCTTTCTCTGCCCCGGGGTCTGGGGTCAAAATGGCCACTCATCATTGCCCGTCTCTGTAGCCCTGAGTTATTCTCCATAGACCCACACGAGGACTTACTGGTAACGTCTGTGCGGGCTTCACAATATCAAACCTCCGCTCGGCCCAAAGCTTGTGCAATTCATCAGTTTAACGGCGCGGGCCCCGGCCTCTTTCATGTCAACCGCTTGGCCGGTCGCGTTGGCCCTGTTACAGCAGTGATTCAGCGCTCTACCTGCGAGGACAGTTCTAAAGAAATGATTCAGCCGGAAACGCCCGAGCCGACGGCGCACTTTTCTGTACAGCTCAAAATATTACATCAGGGCGGGCCGAGGTGAGTGACACGAGCCGCTGGTAAAACGCTGGAAATACTGAACCGGTCGCCATAGCGTTTATCAGCAATGTCTGTGTAATGAAGCATAACCAGGAGTCGGCCATATTGACAGAAATGAAATAGCTCGATCAGTATGTTTGGTATTATCGCTGAGAATATTCAGACAGATTTTAGCACATTCCTTTAGCAATGTGTCTGCAAATGTCCTGGTTAAGGTTCAAGTTTAGCATTTGTATTGGTTTTAATCAGAGACAATATGCAAATTAGAATATAGAGTAAATCTCAAACAACTATTGCATTATCAACTTTTCGATATCTCCCACTTCTAACCATAAACGTTTTTGGTGGAAAGTTTACAAGTTCAATTTTTAAGACTTTTTAAAAACTCGGTAACTAATTCAATGGCACAAACAAATAACACCAGAACATACATATTTACAGTGATTTCTGTATTGTACATTATGGTCTTGTTTTAGTTCTGATAAAGCGCAGAGGCAGTGCTCGCCTCCCTGAAGTCATGTGACCCTGATTCATCCCAGAACATCTGCTGGGACAAGTGTAATCCTCCCTTTGTCCCGTCGCCGTACCAAACCCAAACCTGTTGTTTCTTGGCCACTCGCCTCTAATCCACTGGAGTCAAAGTGGGCTCGTGTTAGTTTTCTGTCTGCGGGACGTTTGGACATCTTTCGAGCTGCTCCTTGATGAGACATGACAAGATAAGACCACCAGGGTGAAGAGGCTTTGGTCTGCTCTTCTGAGGTTACGTATTAACCACAACTCTGAATGTAATGTTGAAACTACGTCTGTGGCATGTCAATATTATCTCACTTCTCAATTGTAAAAATATAATATTAATAATATGAATTTAAATAATTATAATACATAAAAAAACAATCATAACAATCATACAATGATCAATAATCAGCTGCATAGTTTTCAGATAAGGGCACTTATATTAAAACAAATTAATTGAAGGGCTGCACGATATCCATGAGTTACAGAATTATGTGAAATCAGAACCGTTGCCATAGTGATTAACTCTTTCAAACACCATTTTTGCATCGTTGAATGTGAAAAGGGTTAGGCTTATATGTTGCATATAACTGGAACCTGAATCCCATGAATTGGAAATGAATGTGATATGGCTGTTAAGTATATAGTATTTTCATATGTTAAATGCTAATAATTTCAGTTATATTCAAAGAAAAATGTACATGTCTGCATTGTCAAAATAAAAACATAATAGACAAAAAAAAAAGACTAAATAAAGACTACCGGTAATTAAAACAAATATGGACATGGATATCGTGATATGTTTATTATTGATTATTGCCTCAGTCAATACTACAATATTTCTTGATACTTTTGCGATATATCGTCCAGCCGTAATTCAAATAATAAAGGACCCAATATTATTGCTTATGAAATGTGTCATCAAAAGCCTAGGAAGTATTTTACTCTTAGGTTCAGAAGGCTTTCACCTTTTACATTTTTGTGTAAACAATTCTTTTAAAGGACTATTGTCACCCTCACTGTAATATCTCAAAGTGCAGTGTAGGTCTTGTTGCTGTTGTAAAGCTCTGAGCTGGAGCTCACTGGGCCACACACTAATGACTGTTGATGGTTTATGTAACCGTGTCACGTGACCTCGCGTCACTACCCGCCCTGCTCCCGTCTCCGCTATTCTCCAAACCGGCCATTCAAAGAGATTATAAAGATGATGAGCAGGCAGATACAACTCCACATTAGCTTTATGGTTAGCCTTAGCCAACTACACCAGCTATAACTGTTCTTACATGCTTTTATAGACTGTGAGCCAGACTGGGGCTTTCCAATTAATCAGGAGACGACAAACAAAAGAAGATTAAGCCTAAACTACGCTGTGTTGTTATTTGGGCCAGTCTTGACAAAGGGGCCGATGAGAGTGCTGGGGGTTCGGGTGCAGGGAGAGATGCCCCTGAAGCTTCTCTTCTGGGAGCTGGAGCAACATCTCAAAAGGTAAAGTGGAAATGAGACGACAGGGATTCAAAGGACCATGTGTTGTGTTGTTGCTCTGTGTCCCATATTAACTGCTTTGTGGTGTACGTCAGTGACTAGTGGTCTGACTTAGCATTGGACTTTGTAGCATTAATTAGTTCTTATTATAATGACAATATGGTACCTTTTGCTTGAATTAAAAATGCACTCGTTTATGAGAAGTCCAATCTCAAAATATAAGATAAATGTTTGTTTCTACAGAAGATTTGAGTGACATTAATGATTGCAATAAATAGAAATTACCATGTCAACTTTCAAGTTTTAATTATTACATTTTGTTTTCCAACTACATACTTCACTTACTCAACAAAGTGGACGCTGTTAGGACTAGTGCTGGGCAATATTGACAAAATGAAAGTCGGTCCAACAGAAATGTCTTTATTAGCATACTAGAGTACAGACTATAAATCACACCGCATGGAAAAAAATGTATATAAGTTGCACTGGAGTATGAAATGTGGTTGCAAGTGTGAAAATAACAAATATCACATAAGTCACTCCGGAGTATATAAGTATAAATATAAGTAAGTTGCAACCCGGCCAAAACTATGAAAAAAGGTGCGACTTATAGTCCGGAAAATACAGTATTAGTTGAGGTTTAATTATCTGACATGTAAAATATCACCCTAAGTTTACAAAATTACTTTTTATTTTTAATCCTCTATTTTTATAGAAAAGATATACTCTATTTTTCAAATAATGCATATCTTCAACGACATTCGGAATATCCAAGTTTCAAAATAATGCAAATCTCTAGTTGGAAGACAAGGAATGATAAAATGTCAGGTTTTGCTTTTTATTAACGCCAACACATTTCAACATGGTCTTCATCAAGGCGAAGTGAGGCTGAAATGATGTTAGATTCTGTAACCATGACACCTGGCTCATTATTTAAAGTCGCTCAAAGAACATATTATTAAAGTAGTTGCGCTTTATTTAGCCAACGTGTCCTCCCCGTTGTCCCTGACCCGGCCCTTCTCTAGAGCGAGTTCGCCGAAGTCGGTTCACTTTTCTCTTGACTCCAGTGAAAAGTAAGACCTGACACGGCCCCTGCCAAAGCCTGTGTGCTCTTTGTCTCGCTAAATTCGTCCCACGTCAAAGGACAGTTTTATTCCTGAAGCGCCGCTGTTGTTGATGCTGGTTATTTGGGTCCAGGTAATTGGTTAAATCCTCTTGCAGTCAAAGAAGAGACCGGAAGAGCTCAGAGAAGGCTTAGTGTGTCTTAGAGTGGGTTAAAAAAAAACTACACACTTGTCAAAATAACGGGATCTGAGAGGAAATTGACAATGTACCACCAAGACATCGAGAAAATGTACAAAGTACCTGGACTCGATCTCATCAACGTGCCAACAAAGGGATCAGGGAATGTTTTTATTTACATCAATAGAAGGATCATTAAGAAGTGTATGAAGAAGTTTGGACTAAAGGAGTAAAATTGGCTCAATGTACATAACTTAAAGTGTGAAAGTTACTGAGTTATAGAAAATAATCTGTCGTATTTTAATCATCGTAGTGGTTATTTGGACACTAAAACACAATCTTTTCATCAATTTTACTTTATTTTTATCACAATTCTCCATTCAGAAGACTTCAGCATGGACTTCACCATATTTCTACCTTTTTTATTTGGTTGAAAATGTATTTAAAATGTCTAAATGTACAATGAAAATATTTGTTTGACTTACTAAAATACAATCGATAGTTGGAATGGCTCCAACGTAGACTTTGCAAATAATACATCTTAATAGCTGCGTTATGGTTTTTCACCGATTTTACTGAACTAAAATTTAATGAATCGGAAAGTATTCAGCTGGTCTATGTAGCTGAGACTTTTCAAACCCTCCAAACAGAACCTGCTGCCTGAAACACTTGCAGTTTTCCACCAAAGCCTTGGACACACATGTGAGAGCCCCCAAAGCCTTTTTGGCAAAGCCCCGGCCTCTGTAATATGTCATTGGTCCCCATTTTCCTCTTGTGGTTTAGGAGCAACATTCAAACTTTCAAATAGGAATGGGCAGTTTGTAATTGAACACATTGCCTGATAGAATAGGTTAACATTTTATGAAAGTGTTAAAGATTGGACAAACTAATCTTCATGCTTGCATAATCTTTTTTTATTTAATACACTTTGATTACTTGATTAGAGTTGGACACATAAACTCGTTTTAGAAATATGTAGACAATCAGAATTTAACATGGTTTTCTCTAAAAGATTGATTAGAAGGTGTTACATTGTAGTTAAAAATGCATAGCTTCTTTCAGAGTTAACATAGGATTATTTGTAGTGGTTCAAGTTAACTTTGCATCAGTATCCGAGCTTATTCTTCCACTTAATTCTGTGTTCCTGGAAACTCTGAGCTCACTGGTTGATGTGTGTTGCCAAACATCAAGAGCCTAATTGTCCATAGTATTCCAAAACATTGAAATCTCAAACACTGACTTTTCCGTGTATGTGCATCTTCAAGTTCTTCGTGTTTTTGTGTCATTCGGTTGCTGACTTTATCGTCTTTGACTCTGTCAGATTTATACGTCTTACTGCTGCTCTATCCTGCATTTGGTACCTTTTTAAAAACACAGCACCTGAGATTTATTGTCCTTTAAAAAATGGATCTTGTTCTAAAGGATTTGTTTTAAATGAGTTATTTCCTCACTTTCCTAAAGCATTTCTAGCATCTTAATAATTCACAGCAAGTTTTGACGTAGCATGCTAACAGCGCTCTTCCTTGTTTTTCGACAATAATGTGCTCTATAATTAGTTTTAGACTGTGCACCGCGGTCTCATTTTGACCATAAAAGCTGCTTTTACGTTATATTGTTACTGTGGTGAAAATCATGTACAGGCTCTTTTGAAGATTTCCCCTAAACTGTAGGGTTAGTTGTTTCTTGTTTATAGTTTCCATTGTATGGACATTTGACAATTCAACCATTTGTTGTTTTGAATTGTTAATTACAATGGAAACTTTTACAAAAACTATGCTTCTTACTAGTACTTACTCCCACTTATGAGAGAGGGTTACATTCAAAGTTGATATTGATTAAAGAATTGATCAAGATTTCAAACATGACCTACTGCATAAGTGTGGGTATGTTTATTTAAGTCATTGGGGGCACCAGTCATTGATTAGACATTTAATAATTCTATAATCTAAATTTATTAAAAAATACATTGACCCGTTTTCTTGAATGAATAAACCAATGAGGTTTATGAAGATTTATTGACCAAATAATTAAACGGATAAATATGTTAATAATATAGTTTTATGACAGATTGAGCCGCTTGACTTATTGTACTAGATCCATCTAGTTGTATGTTAGAGTTAATTCTATGCTTTTATCAGCCAGCCTGTGAAATGCATTCATACGACCAGAACAAGAAGAAGCTATCTGATCCAGATGGACCTGTGTGTCCATGTTCAGGGAGCTGTGTCCATGTGACCTCCAGGGGTCACTCAGGGGTCACTCAGGGGTCACTCAGGGGTCACTCAGGGGTCACTCAGGGGTCACTCAGGGGTCACTCAGGGGTCTCATTGGGAGAGACTGCTTAAGCTCGGTCCACACGCTGGACCGGACCCGGGACAGGACAGTGTCAGGCTGAAGATGCACTGGATCAGGTTCAGTGATCCGTGTTCTCCTTCACTCTGAGGCGCTCCTCACATAAAAAGGGCCGTTGCACTGATTCACAGATGAGGCTGGTCTGAAGAGACTGTCCTGGATCCAAGTTTTGTTGTAGTCTTGAAAAGTTGCAAAAAGAATTCTTATGGGAGAGAAAAGTTAGCTTCCACGGGCGTGTCTCTGTGGAATGTTCTTTGTTCCGTGGGTTATCTTAGCGTCACTAGGCCAGAGATGAGCCCTTTTTCTCATCTCTCAGGTTGAGGTCATTCTTTTCTTGAAGACCTGATGGGACTGAGTTGGTCTTCTCTCCTCTCTCTCTCTGACTGACCCCTGGGGGTTGGGGATTGGGGAGCCATTGTTCAACCAATCAGCACGCTTGCTGAGTCAGAGCTGATCAGAGAAAAAAATCCATTGTTTAGCATTAACATTAGGCCACATAGTTACAAAGGTAAAATTGTTCACAAGACTGTTAAATGAACATGCAGAACACAATAACAATATGTACAGTAAATTTACCTGAAAAAAATCTGAAAATGGCTTTTCTGAGTTAATTAAAAAGGTTTTTCCCAACATTTAATGTGTGAAGGCTCTGCTCCTGAGATCTCATGAATTTCCAGTACTATGGTACAACCTTACTCCTGCATTCTGAGGTAATAATTCCGAGGTCATCTGCAGGTCACTACAGTTTGCAAACAAATGCATTCTAAATTCGTGAAAGACTATCACAAAATACCAAAAAGGTTTGGTCAAATGAAAACCACTCTGATACGTGTGCGTGACAACAGAGTCTGGTTTAAAGAGCTTTACTATTGTTCTTTACATTGTTTATTTAAGATTATGGCAGACAATTTGCATTTTTGATCATGGCAAATTCCCAAGTGTTTGTTTTTTACGGGACGAATACTTTTTATACAAATAATTTTACCCCACAATAGTTTTTCATTTTATTTGCAGATATATGACATGCTTTACCCCAAAATATTATTCTGTGAAGTTCAAATACTATTATGAGGCTAGAAAGCAGTTTTTTCTCCATTGTAACAGAAAAGCAAACTGACACCTATTCTCTACACTGGAAATTCAAACTTGTTGCTTATTTTTTATAAAGAGGTCTATACTAGAAAATATGAAGTTGAAAAAGTGTAATGGTTAGTTTTTGTGAAGTATTGGCTAGAGATGCACCGATCAATCGGCCGCCAATTAAAAAAGCCGGTTTTATGTTCAATCGGCCCCAATCGGTGACCGGCCAGTCACTCACTGTCGTAATTTCCGGTTTTCGGCCGATCAAACTGACCCGCATGCGTCGAACACCACCTACGTTTTCCGCGGCGGCTTTTTCGGTGTGGAGCGCGGCGCGTAGGGTGCGTTTTGGCGTTTTCCGGTATCGGAAAAACCGGGTTTGGCAGGTCAGACCTCCTTAAAAACTGGAAATCGGTATCGGCCAAGAATTTTGCAATCGGTGCATCCCTAGTATTGGCGCTTGTTTCAGACTGTCAGGAGGTGAGTGGGTGTGCGCGGCAGAATGTTGTACTTCTTAGTCACGGTGTGTGTGTGTGTGTGTGTGTGTGTGTGTGTGTGTGTGTGTGTGTGTGTGTGTGTGTGTGTGTGTGTGTGTGTGTGTGTGTGTGTGTGTGTGTGTGTGTGTGTGTGTGTGTGTGTGTGTGTGTGTGTGTGTGTGTGTGTGTGTGTGTGTGTGTGTGTGTGTGTGTGTGTGTGTGTGTGTGTGTGTGTGTGTGTGTGTGTGTGTGTGTGTGTGTTTTGGGGAGGAGGTGCTGTGTAGGAGCAGTTCTCAGGTGTGTCCTGACACTCCCCTGTCGTGGTGTTGACGAAGCGGTTTTGGTTGTTTTGGACGCTCTTTGACCTTTTGATTGGGCAGCGCTTTTTTAAAAGTTGTGGAAATTAAGATGTAAAATTACCAATATTACTACTACTAGTACTGGTACTGTAAGGCTGGAGTTAGTCTATATGACAGGTTAGACGGCACACAATTATCCAGATTGCACCAAACATGCCTATTTGTTCCCAGTTTGACAACTTTTTTAAAGTTTATAATTGTACTTCCTGGTTGGACATTAGCAATAAATATGACATAGCTAGAGGTAATTCCATAACTGTTACCTAGCAACCATACTTGAATCAAGAGCCAAAGAGCCCATGTAAATGACCCAATACAAACAATGATACCCTACAACACCTATTTTGTTGAATGATTGTTTGAACTGTCATAAGTTTATCGGTTATGTGTAAATTGTGTCTCATTTCAATGGCATGTCGCATATTAATGACATCACAGAGGGATTCCCTTTTACAAAACCTTATTTTTCAATTTCTTCACAAACTGCAACTTAACTAAACTGATAAATATTTACCACAGGTGCTATCCCACGCAAGTTATAATTTGAAAAACAGGAGCACATTCCATAGGGACTTTTAATTGAATCACAACTAATCACTTATATTGAAAGAATCCTCTACTAATTTAGTGATTTAAAATAATCGTTTTCTAAACCTTACATGCCATGAGAAGGGGTTTTAGCATTCTGACCAGAAGATGCGGCATTTCTTTAGCTTCAATTTGGTCAAATTTAGTTACAAAATCATATTGATGGGTCATATGTAATCCAATGATTGTTTGTTGCAGCCCTATTTTGTTACTACTATAACAAATATTGCCACCTTACTGTACAAATACCACAAATGTATACTAAGTACAAGAAAAGATTGATCATACATAGGCTTGAGTAATTTAATGTGTTTCCTCTTTTACATGAGCCACTTGAATAACAAAAGGACTCTGGCCTTCTGCCTTTTAATGGCCACTACAGACAACAACTTGAACTGTGAATAAATTGGAAAACAGTTTATTTATATGCAATTAAGTTTTGCACAGTTCTGCTTCTGTAAAGGAAACGTTTGAACAAGCAACACGTTTTTAGCTCTGCTTTAATAATTTCATTCACTGTTTTATGAAGCATCATTTACAAAGTACATGTACTCACAACGTCAAAATGGGGACTAAACTTGGACCAAAACGGGACCAGAACAGGACCAAAAAACGAATACATCAGGACCCGATGTCAAACCAGGACTAACCTGAACTAGTGATGGACAAATTGATACAAAAAATATATGTAATAAAAACAACATATCAATACTGAATTGCATTGAAAAGTAAAAGTATTCACTACTAATCTCTCCCAAAAATGCTGTGTTTTAATACATTTTTAAAATACATTGTTTATATTTTTGTTTATTTGCGCTAATATTTAATTTTCTGATAATTATACCTTCTAAACGCCAGACTAAATCTGTTTATTGCAGAGACGTTTCGATGCATAATGCATAACTCATCACAGTACTTATCAGATCGAAACCAAAATCAATGCTATCGCTCATTATTACCGTGAACGCAGCAAAAGTCAGTAAATCTACACTAAACCATGTCCAAAACGTTTATTAATTTACTGCTAATCATAATTGGTAGGTTGTTTTTTTAATTCTTTGTGGCTTTCCCTTGGTTCAACTTTCCTTTCAGTCTCCTTCAGTTCAGACGTCATGTTGGGACAAGTCCTTCAATGCCCCTCTCTGTCCATTGTCTCTGCCCCCAAGAGTCTGTCCAAGGGTTAAGTCCAGTCAAAATGCTGCTGAATATGCTAAAGTCACCTTTGTAGAAAAGTCACCTTGTTGTCTAGGCCACCTAGAGTTACACATATGCTTTCTGCTCATTTCTACTATATTTCTGATGGACTATGAAGATATAATCTATATTTGAATATTATTTTTTTTCATCATTTTTAGTCAGTTATTTTGTCTTTGTCGTAAATTTTTCGGACAATCATTCTATGTATAATTTCTATGTTTATATGATAATACAGTGAGCCATAGGTGTGGGTTGTTTATACGTTTATTGTTCAGAGAGGATTAAAAACAATGGCTTTGTTTACACGCACACCAAAAAATCTGACTTATCTGATTTCTGGAGTTTTCAGATGATTGAATTGTCACGTAAACGGTTGCATCTGCTGTGCGTAACCTGATTTATTTCTGACTGTTCACACCTGCGCAGGACAAAGAAAAATAAGCAAAAAGGTCAAAATAATGTGACAAAGGCGACAAATGAACAAGAAAATCAGAATATGATAACTATTGATCCAAAAAGAGCATTTCTGTTTGTAGCTGTCACACTAGGAAAGTAAGAATACTCACTAATTTACAACCAGTGTAACAAGAATACAAAGAAAAAAAATCAAGCTTGAAATAATTATTTTAAAATGCATTGTAAAACAGTTACTATAAGCATCCACTAATTAAATGGCCCCTGTCACTGGTTGTAAACACACGCCAGAGCTAATGATTGAGTTATTCATTTACAAATCTGTTTGTTTGTCTTGTATTCCATTTGTGTTGCGTTGATATTCACATGTAGTCCATACGGGGGCGCTCTAACGTCAGCACATTACTACACAGTTGTACCGTGAGTATTTGGAACACTTTGTACAAATCATCTTCATGTATCGCTTTCACTAATTCCTTAAGCAACGTTCACCACTTGCACATTGCCCGTGTACATGTGTGTTTAATGTCATATCTAGAATCTAAAAATATGTGTTTATTTTAGTTAATTGAATTGTCCAACTCCTGTCAAGAAAATAGGACTCTTTGTACCTTGTTGGGGGTTTCTCATCGCGTGCATTGTCGGCCTTTAACGCGTTTTAATCATGGATCTATTATTATTATTATCATCAGTTTTATTCTAGGACATTGTATCATTTCTTTTGGCCACGCCGTACAATGTGGCTTTACAGTTTTGCCGTAGCCGCGTACGTTTTCCCGGCCTTTCCTCTGCGTGTTTTCCCCCCGCGCTACGGCTCTTTTCTCCTTCCTTTTCTATCCGGTTCTCCCCGGTTTCATCCACCTCCTGCTCGGCGCCCTCGCATAATTTATTCAAAACTGCGTCAGCTGAGGCGCAGGTGGAGGCGTGCCCCGCATAAATTACCCAAATGAGCCCGGCGTGAGCCAATGAGAACGCCGGATCCGGGTTGTGCCGTCTGCCTTATATGACGCGCGCTGCTCCCGTCGCTCCTCCAGTCCTGAGCCGCGCCGACATGAGCTGACCTTGGTGGGCTTTTCTGTGCCGCTGGTCTCGGTGCATCGGGGTGTTTTTTTGTGTGTGGATTTTTTTTTTTTTTTAGATTTATAAATATATATAGATTTTTTAAATTCGTACGCGGGCTCGTTTGGATGCGGAGCAGAGCCGTTTCCGCCGCGGTGGAGGTCGACTCTGAGCGACGGTGCTGCTTTTTGCTGCTGCTGCGGGCGAACGAGACAAGAAGATGAGCAGCATGAACGCGGCGTGTTATTCCGTGGCGATGGATCTAGGCGTTTGCCGGCTGAGGCATTTCAACTCCATTTCGTTTTTGTCGGCGTTGCTGAGCGCCGAGGGCTCGCATCTCACGCTCGAAAACAGGTACAAAAAAAATGAACAAAAATGGATAAATAAATAATGACGGTAATTACATAAGGTCCGCTGCGTCGTAACGCGGTGTCTATGGACGCAGCGCCCGGTTTGTAACGTAAACGGGATTAAATGTGGAAGCACTTCGTGGACTCTGCACCGCATTGGCTTCACACACACACACACGCGCACACAAAACCCCGCACAAAAGAATCCCGCTTTCTAGAAATGTCCAGAAATGTCCTCGATCCTGCCCCCCTCCTGCGGCTGAGTCACTTTTTCCGACCTCACGTTAAGCGAAAGGAAAAGCCCGTTTGTCTGTCTGATCCCCGCAGAAGTCAACTTATGTCACGTCTTTCTCTGTTACAGTTCATCTGGAGCCAGTGTTGTGGCCATCGACAACAAGATTGAACAAGCGATGGTGAGTTTATTGACCCGTTTGACCTTTTCATTTATTTACAATAGCTAAATGAAAAAAAGTGCTCGTTGAAGTTCTCAGCCGTTAACCATTATTACATTTTACACAATAAAGCTAGCGCCGTGGCTCAAACTAAACTAGCTAAACATAGATCTTCTTGACTTTCTAACGTTCTTTTTGTATTTGAATTGGCCTAATTTATCTTGTTTCCTCCGCCGGTTTTGTTTGGTTTCTGTTAGCGCTGTTGCTAGGCAAACTCAAAGCTAACACAGCTGTTAAAAATATCCCGCGCTCTGATTGGTTGATTATTTTGTTTGTGGGTGGGACTATGACGTATTCTCCATCTGCCTCTGTTTAATCATTTACCAACTCCTGAAAACTGCAGATTTAGGCAAAACACGCTTTTTGGACAGCACTACATACTTTTAATGCTCATTTCTGACACTTAGAATTAGTTTTAAACATCTAATGGCGTGCTTGAATTGTCAATCTCTTTTATATATATAATTACGACTAGTATTGTGAGACATTTGTATAAAAATAAGTCAGTTTATGTCTTGATTGTCCCAAATTTGTTTTTAAGTTATTCTCAAATAATCCACAATGTACCGAGCTCAGTCATTTCTGTGTGGCTGTGTCAAATTTTAACTGGTGCTAGCCAAACGACACCAAAAAACGATGGTTGTGCCTGTGTGCAAAGTCTCATGTTTGCTGCTTGTGTTTGTGTACAATCTTGCTAAACAACAATAGATAATGCATTAAAAAACGGAACAAAATGGTAGAACAGAGGTGAGCGTGGGAGTTGAACATTATTGAGAGGACGCAGGGTATAAATAGGGCAGGGACAGGAAACGGCGTGTGAGGTGTGGCCCCCGCTGCTCCCAAACTTCAGATAACTTATCTTCATTTGGTTTACCATTAGGCCAACTGAAAATCCTATGAGATCCTGAAAACACAATCCGAGCGCTCTGGGTGAACTCTTTTTCTCATTGTAAAGATGGATACACTGAACTGTGCAAATAGAAAAAGGCAACAAAAAAAAATTCATTCACTCATTCACCCACCTTTTTAGGGCTCATATATTCTCTATTATATAACCTTATTTGATTGATAATGCACTCAAATGTCTCAACGTACAATAGAAATAATCGTTTGATATAGATTGACTACTAGTTGCTGCCCTAGTACAGTATAATGTCACAGTCCTGAGCGCTACATCTTTATCTCATTATGATCATAAAGATGATCACTGAACTGTGCAGTAATGTGTCTACTTTTCAGAGCCCTGTGTCGTATCAGCGCTGTGCCTCATGCGGGTCACACTCTTGCCCGTTCGTTGTTCTTTTGTTAAAATATCTAAGGTGTTGCCGTGTGTGATTTCTCGCAGGACCTGGTGAAGAGCCACCTGATGTACGCCGTGCGCGAGGAGGTGGAGGTGCTGAAGGAGCAGATAAAGGAGCTGATCGAGCGAAACTCGCAGCTGGAGCAGGAGAACACGCTGCTCAAGACCCTGGCCAGCCCGGAGCAGATGGCACAGTTCCAGGCGCAGGTCCAGACCGGCTCCCCCCCTCCCGCGCCTCCCTCTGCCGCAGTGCCGGGCCCCCCCATCCTCCCGCAGCCCGCCTCGCACTCCCCCGGCCCCTCTGCGTAGCACGGGCACAGACTCATCAGACTGTAGCTTTGTTTTTTAGCTCGGACGCCGAGCCGCACCTTGCCTATGACAGCATGAGTTTTTGTTTTGCTGTTGAGACAAGTTTTTTGCACATATTTATCTCGGAGCGGGAGGCGGCCGGCAGCAGCGGAGGCGAACATCTCGAATGCTGTATTAACGACGGGGGAGTGATTCCTGAGGACGATGAAAGAAACGTTTTGCCAAACAAAAGAAAACAAGACTATAAAATCCAACAACACGGACATATCAGCTTGAATGTCTCACCAACACAAGCGACAACTTAAGAAATCACTGTGCCTGCGCCTGGATATCATATCGATTTGACTGAGAAAGTAGAGGAGGTGTAGGATTGTAATGGTTAACAGCTTGCTCCATGATGTAAATACAATCACTCTTTCGGCTAATGTTACAGAAAAGAGGAAAAAGGGCCTGTGAGAGTGATATGTTAGAGATGATTGTAATACTGACACAAGTCCTCATCTGGAATGAGGGGGAAAAGCGATAAACGATGGTATATTGGCAGCATTGACGATGTTACTTAAACGATGTCTGGTTCGGCGGGATGAACACAAAAGAGGTTTCGTACGAAGATGACGATCTATATTTTCAGTATTTGACTTCGAATCTCATTTGCCCTGTGACAAAAAGCTCATCGTTGCCGTTTTTCTCAACCCCGAACGAAGTGGCATGTCACGTGAAAATGTACCCGCCGGGGTTGGGAGAGATCCCGGGGGCTTTACGCTGCATATTTTCTGTTGAATTTCTACAGAAAGGAGTGACGGAAAAAGGATAATGTATATTTCTGTACAGTGTAAGTACATTGTAATATAGCGAGGAGGGGGAGGAACTACAACAGATATTTAGGTCACACAGATTGGAGCGAGAACACGTTTCTGGCTCGATCTGTGTCTATTTTTAATGCTGAATCTTCAGGACTGTCGAAACTAAAAAGGACTAGGTTATTTAAACTGTAGACATATCTCACGACTGCAACCTTTCCACTTTTACCCATGTAATGCACCTTTTTTTTGGGTTTTGTTTTTCTTTTGACAGTGAAGTAATTCTGGATGAAACGTAGCTGAAAAAGATACAAACCACAGGGATGTTTTTTCTTTTCTCTTTTTCGTGTATCGGTTGTATGCTCACGTTCTGTGCATGTCTGCGAAACCCGGTCTAAGAAACTGTAACGTTCAAGCCACAAAAACACTTGACAGCTGCACTTCTAAACTTTGAATAAACATGCTTCAAGAAGAACTAGCCCCGACCTCTGTCTGCTCCTTTTTGCACTGATGCAATTGTCGTAGCTGTGCACCTTGTTTTGTTTGCTCGTTTGTTAACATTAGGATGGACCAGTATCAAATGGGAGTAAGTGATGTTTTAGGATGAAATAAGATCAATTAGAAGCCCTGTTCACTGACAAAATAATACCATAATAATTCTCACAGCTGTTTAGAGACGGCAACTAACAATTATTTCATTAGTCGACGAGTCACACCTTTCTTATTTGCGTTGACATTTTTAACCTAAATACTGTGACTGAAGGCGAGATTATCTGCAAAGAGTGCGGAATCGGTTTCGCAGCTATTTTCATGTTTATTTTGTGACATTTTGATTGAGCAATGCTGTCGTCTGTTATAAAAGTCTTTTGACAGGTCTGAAGAATAGTGCAGATAACGAGTACGATGATTAAAAAGACGATTAGTGTTAGTTTGATTCAAGTCAATTATTCCGATTCATCGATTCAAAACACTCGTTTTAAAATGAGATAAGATGAGGAAATTTTGATGTTGCAACGCAAGTAGATACAGAAGTAAAAACGGATAACTTATAGGAAGCTTTAAAAAAAAAAAAACACTAATATAAAAACTCTTATTGACAAAACCTCTCATTCTTAATAAGGAATAGAGAAAACAAAATAATACTAATCGTGGCAAAAGTGAACATTCTTATTTACAGCAGTTATATGCACATGAATATGACATTGCGTATGAGTATTGGACATGAATATGACATTGCGTATGAGTATTGGACATGAATATGACATTATTGCGTATGAATATGACAGTATTGCACACGATTATTTTGTACGGCAGTTACAAGCTTTTGTGCGAAAAAGCTTGTAACTGCCGTACAATTCGACAGTATATTCAAAGGTGCCTAGAAAAGATCGTGCTCAAAAGACGCAAGTGACGTTTCAAATGGAGTAAATGGATCAACCGTTGCCTTGGGTGTTTTGCCATTTACGCTTAAAAAGACACGTTTATTGAAGACGAGCTTTTGCAGATACTCTCCTGTTCAGTTACTGCAGTGTCCCTTCAGTCGCTTTGACCCTACGATTACCAATACAAGGTACACGGCAGATTTGTCCTCTGTATTTGACCCAGCTATGGACCCCCCACCAGATCTGGAGCTAGGAGCTTGGTCTACTCAGCTGGAGGATTAGCCTACATTTTAAGCTGTTCTAGTACTTTTTGTGAGTAGGGTGAATTTGGGTCAATTAGAATACTTTTTTTTTTTAAACTAATACTATTACTAATACTATTTATTTGTCTGAAAATGCATATGACAGGTTAGACTACAGTGAACACGATCCTATTTAAGAGTGTACGAAACATTCAGCCTATTTATCCCCAGTTTATACTTGAACTTCCTGGTTGGACACGGGCAGCAAATAGAGGTGATTCTACAACCGTTACCTAGCAACCGTACTGTAAACAAGGGTCAACATCCATATAACTTACACTTATGGTACAGTTATGATTTACCAAACAATAATACCATAAAACGCCTTTATTTTGTTGAATGATCGTCAGAAAAGTGTATCGGTTGTGCGTGAATCGTCTCGTTTTCAATGGCACGTCGCACATTGATGACATCACAGAGGGATTCAGTTTTATTTTGTGTAAATTTCTCCACAAACTGCAACTTCACTGATGTAAAACTGATGAATATTTACCACAGGTTCTACACCACCAAACTGAGTCATAATTAGAAAAACACTTGGACTTTAACATAGCCAGTAACACTTTATAATAACCACACTTTAATTACCCTTAACAAACCATGAACAAAGACTTAATCATAATGAACAAATAGTGTATTAAGAATGATTCAGCCAGGCTCACAAACTACTTTATTAATACCTTAACTAACACATTAAGTAGTTACTAAGTTGATAAGCAATTTGTTCCTTATGAATTACATCTCTGTTCATGCTTTATTAAGGGTAATTAAGATGTAGTTATTCAAAAGTACCACGTGAACAACTTACCTGACGTCATATCTTTCAAATGACACTGTACGTTAAAGCCACGATGAACTCATGAAACCGGCATCTCCGTAAACGCTTCATATTTATTTGAAAAAGACACTTCCACTGATATGGCACATTGTCAGAAGGAATCTCGGCGCTCGAATCACTCGCGCAAACAAACACGCGATAAAACGACGCTCGCACGCCAAAGTGGGTGAGGAATGGATTTTCCTGGCACGCGTGGTTTTTCGACTGTCCATAGAAAAGCTGTCAGTACCACACACGCACACGGGGAGAGGTCCAGAGGCGGAGATCGTCTTCCATCCTGTGAGAATCCTAGATGGAGGGCAAAGGTCAACGGTTCTCTAGGGGCCAGGCACGATGATTTTGAATGGAAAATCTTAATATGTTTTGGTCAATATCAGCCCCAAAAACTCATTCATCTTGTGGCTTCACGCAACAGTTTGGCTACTGTCTACAATCGAGTCTGTGCGATTGAAAAACACCACACATTTTGAAGCGATAATGGAAAAATACTTTGACTCAAGCGCTGTATTTGTGCTGAAAGAAAATACTTTGAGGCTGGCAAAAGTGTCGAAAATCAGATACTGAACTATACGAAAGCAAGATACTCTTTTGAACAAGTATCGATCAAAAGAAATGACAGGAACAGGACAGAAATGGGCCTTTCTCGTACAGTTTTAGAACGACATTATCAGAACTAGTATAAGACGAGGGGGTTTAAAAAAGAACGTATGGTTACGCTGTGTTAAAAATGTCAGTTTGTTGTCTAAAACTTTGACCTAAGAATAAAGCGCATTTTAAAGTTAGCATTGTGGTATTGCAATCGAGAATCAAGTATAACCCTTAGTATCAAAATTGAAGCATTTGTATGATGGAAACACTACTTTGGGGCTGCTTTGTACAGATATATTGACCGTAAAAAAAGCGACTGAGCAGCATTTTGTCCCGTAACACTTTGACCTGCCCTCCATCTGCGCTTGAACACCGGTGGCCCTTGAGAACGCTGTGGCGGGCGGCGGAGGGTCTGGCGTGTCCGAGGAGGGTCCTGAAGGGTTTCTCTGGACCTCGGGAGCAGGACGAGGAGGAGCGAGGAGCGAGGGGCATGAGGCGATCACATGCCCATACGAATGCTCTGGATGATCTGGAATATGGCTGACGAGACACAGGTAAGAAAGAAGGAGAGAAATGATTACTATGTTGTTTATTATGTCGTCTTTGTGTGTTCCTCTTGTACGCACAGGCCTGTCGCAATAATGACTCACTACATCCACTTATTGTTCAGTAAATTACAGCTGGAACAGTGTTTATTTTGGTGCAGTTTAATGTTCTTTTTCATTTAAGCGATTCAAGGTTTTATAATTAACATCTACGACTCAAATAAAGGTTCAAAAAGGTTTAATAAAATAATAAAATGCTTTCGGGTCTTTGTGTCAAATGCACAAATACATTTCAAAATGTTTTATTGTGACAGGCCTTCTTGTTTTTTCTTTCCACTTTTCAACAGAAACCCACATTGTATTTAAAGCTGATGGGCAGAACTTGAAAGTGAACTGCAAAGTGGTAAAATAAAGTGTAATTTCTGTTTTCAATTAATTAATTTTGCCATAAAATGTTGATTCTTGGTTTTAGTCTTTCACTGGAAGAGCCCTCATTTCCTCTTTTCATTTCGATCGATGCAAAAACAGAACTTTTGAACACTGCTTTCGTCTTCTTGAACTACTTATTACAGTTTTGTTTCATAAAACTCAGAGTTAAACTAAAAGCACACATTTCTCTTTGTGTGTAGCTAAACTGAACACATGTGCAATAAAAGAATGTCTTCAGAAGCCGATCAGGAATGTAAAAGCAGGTTGTTCCCGATTAAAGCAGGTAAAAGCAACAGTCGACGCCCTGTTTATGATTTGTGTCTGTCATTAGTGCAAAGCAAACGTCTGCCTCCCTCGGGCCACGTCTGCGGCCAACACCTGTCAACGGAACAGGGAGATTTCTTTACTCTCAGCTGCCATTTTGAATATTTGTTTGACACAATATGTTCTTCTCCTGATGCCGTGTTTACTGTCTGTTGTAGGTCTGTGATTACCGGAGGTGAAACATGTGTTCATGTCTGAAACAAACGCACTAATACTTCTGGTTCTGGTTCCAGTGAAATCTCTTGTTGCAATCGAGAAGAAGAACTCCAGTGCACGGTTTACCTGAGCCGCACACGACAAAGACAAAGAGGGCGAGGAGCCAGGGCCCGACGGGATACTTCTCCTCCTGCGGCCTCTGGGGAACACAACACATACAGAATGCATTTCATTTAGCCCAGGGTTTAGCCAGCGCCGCAGTGTTTAGTCTGTGCGGCGTTTCTCTGGTCTCTGCGAAAACAAGCGTGTCACGATCGAGCTTTTTGAACCGCACGCCCTCCAAAACATGCAACGAACGACTCATTTTGTCTGAGAATAACAGCTGCAACTCTGGAGCTTCATCTGGGTCACATTGTGCAAAAAGAAGAAGGAAAGTTTTAGTGTTGAGATTATTGTGAACGAAACCGTTACGATTTAACGATTATTTAACGATTATTGAGATTGTGACTAAACAACAGTGAAATGTTTAATTTTCTTCTGTTCTCGTGGTCTGACATGTTACTGTTCCTCAAGTTTGTGACCGGCTTCACTAAATGTAACTTTCTAAATGCTCAAAATCAAAAGCTCTTTACTTTTAGGTCTATTATGGGGCTTTAGATTGTATAAAATAAACACAAAATTTTGCCTCTTAAATTATCACAGTTATTATTGTTGATTCTTATGATATATTGTGACTTGAATAATCACAATTATAATTAACAATAACCTCTGATCATCATTGACATCCCTACGAGCGTAAAGGTAGAAGCAGTAATAGGTTCATTAAAAGTTTTGCAAATTTGTATTAAATCTAACAAGACTGAGAAACTAAGAGCTGTCGACTCTTTCAACTCTCTTTTATTGTTTTGCTATTTGAATGTATTTCCTTTATTTGCTCGTTGTTGTTATACTGTATGGGGCTGTCTGTAGTCCTTTAGTCATTTAATCGATTAATCGGTCGATGGTGTCTTAGTTGACTCCTTTTTTTCGTTTGGATTATGAGGATTTAGTGGAAACAACAGCCAAAAGGAGAAAACATGGAATGAGCAACTTGAAGATTTGGGAGTGAATCATGAGTTTTTAATCTGCCTTTTTTTTTTTTTTTACAAATAAAGAGGCAGTTATTATTATTCTGTTTTGCTCCGCTTTTGTCCATTTTAGATTGCATTCATAAAACGAGCTTGATTTGTTGCTTGCAAGTCGTTATTATCATTATTATAAATCTCTAAAAAGCTTGACAAAAACGGCAAGTTATTCCTGATGGGCTCAACGTGCAGACAATTGAGTTTCAAGTCCACAAACATATAGAACATATAGAACATATCACATTGCGCCTCTGCTGCTGGTTTAGGGTCACACAGATGAATAACAAACCACAGAGAGATCTACAAATGAGTGAAAGATTTGGACAGATTTTGGGTGGACTCTTGTTCAGATGAGCTCATGACGAACGTTGTGACGGGCACAGAAGATGTCCTAACGTTGTGTTATTCTATCAGCATTAAACACATCGTATTCTTTGTGATTTACCTGGTCCAAAGCAGGAGTGGGACGTCACTGAACTGTTCTAAACACCTAAGCAATTTTCTCGAGAATGTGAAATAAGAGAAATGACGTGGGGCCCAGCTGCTTTTGAGAACTAGATACATGTGTAATTCTGTTGAGAAATGACTGTTCCCACACAATCCAAACGAGGGCACAGGGCTGTCACGTTGCACTACCCACACAAGTCTGTTTACAGGTCATTGAATAAAGATGATGTCACTCTGTCAGATGGAGACACAGCGGAGGGCGATGTCTGTTTGGATTATGCCGATGACGATATTCAGACGATCTTATGGCGTTCGTTCATCAGAAATATGTTGAAACGTGCCTGTAAATTAGGGCTGCTTCTTCTCGGTGAACCAAACACATCGATCTATTAATGTTGACTCCCCGGGAACCTACGCCAGGATCCTGATTGTGGACTTCAGCTCTGCATTCAACACCATCCTCCCTTCTCTGCTCCAGGACAAGCAAAACACTCTTTAGTCCATGTTCTCTACCAGGATCGGTTCAGCTTCATCGGTTTCATTATCATTCATCATATCATTTGACTTTTGCATGCTTAACAACACAGTAATCGACTGGCAAAATGATCGTTAGCTGCAGTCCTTCTCTCAAAACTAATCATAATGGCCTAATCCTGCACATTTTTATACCAAAAAGTACTAAGAAACTGTATTTCGCTATAATACTAATACTATTTAGCTATAATACTACACAAACTATACCACCATGACCATTCTCCTACAAGATCTGGAAAGTTAAGGACATTTTATTGCATTTACATGTTTATATTTATGTTACGTATATCACCCGGAGTTTGCATTTCCTTTTTCTTTCTTATAAAATAATCGCAGTAAGTACAGAGGAGTGGGTGGAGATAGGGGGCGGGTGAAAACAGGAATTTTCCGAGAGCGCTCAAAACTCAAATGCAGGACAACACATGCATGAATCAATCGAAATACAACTCGGAGTAAGTTAATGATGAGAGAACACTGTTATAACATGACTTAAACCTCATGAAAGTCATTATTACATACATTAGATAAATCCCTTTTAATTTTCAGTCTTATTCCAAGCACCCATAATCCTGATGACCATTTAGCAGCACACATCTGTAAAGGTTATAACCCTCCAGTCTCCTCAGCATCTGTAAAGTTGCACTGTCTCCTGCAGAGGGAGGAGCAGGGATCTTCTCACACAGCAGCGCATCTTGCCTATTTTTAGCACAAACACAACCCTCGTGTCTAATAAACACCCTGAATCATATGATAAACGAGACGTATTCACGGAGAAGCGGCGCGTTTAGCCCCATCACCATCACCACCATCCTCATCCTCCTCATCCTCATCCTCATCCTCAGCAGCAGCATCAGCATCAGCACAGGTCCTGCCGGTGTGGACGTCACCTATGTGGGCTAATGTCACGCTGACTTCATCCCCACTCACCAGCGTCTTGGCTACGTTTCCTCTTTGCGTGATGTTCTTGCTGTGTTTCTCGTTGGCCATGCGGATCCTCTGTTTTGCCACCATCTTCCGAAATGAAGCTGGACGCCCTGGAGAAACAAATCACTGTGGTTTATTTGACTGTTCTCCTCTCAAAGCTGGAGGCTGGCGTCAGGGAGCGGCGTCAAGTGGCTCGTGCTTAGCAACGACCATAGCGGAAGTGATTGTTCAAAAGCTGCTGATAAACTTGTTTTTTTCTATGAAATTTAACCAGTACACTGTTTGATATGATAACAAGTAACACGTATTAGTTTGCAATATACAATTATTTCCTCCTATTATAAAATTCGTATTTCTATTTTTTACGGTGTAGAGTAGAAACCAGAAGTGCTTTTGTCAACGCCTCCGTAACATCACTCCACTCGGTTTAACAACAGGTTTAATTAGGTCTTAAGAGGAATGAAGATTATATTTAACTAGGAAAACTAGCAGGCTGTAAAGAAAAGTATTAAGCTAGGACTCAACCTGGTAATAGGCTTGTCTGTGCCAAAGTATAAGTGTGTTTACTGTATATGAACTGATATTAATAGATATTATTATGATTATCATTATCATTATTATTATTGTTATTATCCATCCATCCATTTTATACCGCTTGTTCCCTTTCGGTGTCGCGGTTATTATTATTATTATTATTATTATTAGGCCCGAGCGCCACAAGCTGGCGAGAGGCCTATTAATCTCGTAAGGCCGTGCGAAGCACGGCACGCACGTAGTGCGCACGAAATCGAGCGCAAAGCGCTCGCCCACTTCCAAACACTCACTAACGCACTCCTTCACTCATGCACGCCCCGTGCATACTAATTGGTAGTAGGAAAATGGAACATTACCGTTGTAAACGGGCGAAGCCCGTGCAAAAGTGCGCACTAAACAAGCATTTTACATTGAGATGACGACCGCGAAGCGGTCGTCATCCCCATATAAAGCACTCATTTGCGCTAAGTACCTCAAGAATACGTTCCCCATCTCTTGCATGTTCCGTGCATATAAGCATGTAATGCAAAAATTGAACATTATTACTGTATAGAGGGCCAAAAACACAAAGTGGGCGGAGCCCACTTAAAATTTAACGAAAGTACCCGTCAGTGACCAGGGACCCACACCATGAGGTAGGAAAGCGCGAGCGCTTTCCGAAAATGTATAGTTTATGATATTTGAAAAATGGGAAACATTGTTTTCGCATCGGAATATTATTCTTTCTTCTTCTTCTTCTCGGGACCAACCCCCCTATTTTTCACCCAGTGAACATTGACGAAAAGTCACAAAAATTTGCACACCTCTAAAAATCGTGCCTCTCTACATTCTGGCTATTTCCCTTTTCTAAAATAAAAAAATTGGCGCGTCAGCGCCCCCAAATGTACCAAAAATGCATTGAGAGATGGGAAATGACCCAAAAAAAATCTGATTGTAGAATCATGAAATTTGGCGCAGAGGTAGATGGTGACAAGAGAAGTAAAAAATATTATCACGGCAACGCCGTCCGCCCAACCAAATGTCGGCCATATTGCTTCAAAAATGGCTAAACATGACTTCGGAGTTTTTCCAAACGTCGTACTTTTACGAACTCCTCCCAGGGCGTTGGCCCTAAAAAGCTGAAATTTGGTGAAAATGCTACTGAGGAGTGGGACATCAAAAGTTATCCAAATTACATTGATACCTCTCACGGTCTCTGTGCGGCGAAGCCGCAAACTGTAGCAAGAATTTCAGAAATCTCCCAAATTTAACATTTCTGCCGTTTGCGCAGATAAAGTCCGAATTGCGTCAAATTAGAATCAGTTGTTAAACTCTTTGCCCTAAACCTACTTGAAGTGAAATAAATTAATTTGGAGCCACAGCGCCCCCTACAGATTTTATATGGAGGTTATCTTATATCTTATCTTAAATATTTAGTTTTGCAAAATTATATGAAATTTGACACACAACTCAATTTTGGCATCCCCATCAAAAAAGTCAATGAGACCCATGTCATAATTGTTATGGCTTTGCCGTAACGATGACCGAAACCTTCCATGTTATTCCAATGGGGAAATCGCCAGAACATGTTTACACTTTAGACTTTCACAAACTCCTCTTAGGGCGTCAGCCCTATTAACCTGAAATTTGGTGAGACTCATCTTCAGGGGTGGACCATCAAAAGTTATCCACATTTTTATTCAAAGAGTCACGGTGTCTGTGCAGCAAAGCCGCACATTTTGCCAAGAATTCAAAATAAAATTGCTTTTTGATGGTAAAACAAAGGGGAGAAGATGTGACAGCGTCACAGATTCAGCAGTAGGCGTAATAAAAGGACAATTGGGGCGCGTTAGCGCCCCCTCCTCTTGCGGCGTGGCGGCGGCGTGGCGGCGGCGTGGCGGCGGCGTGGCGGCGGCGTGGCGGCGGCGTGGCGGCGGCGTGGCGGCGGCGTGGCGAGGGCCGATCATTGCCGCTTGCGGCTATATTTATTATTATTATTATTATTATTATTATTATTATCATTATATGTAATAGTAGTATTCATAGTGGTAGTATTAGTAGTAGTAATAATACTAATAATACTGATTGTGTTGTCCAAACTTTGGCCTGGGACTAAATGCGGTCCAAGTGACAAAATCTACTACTTTGGGAATGACAAGTTTGAATGGCATGAAGTTTGATATAGATCTAACATTAGTGTTCCAAGGCTTTTTTGTGGTCACTCAGTCGTACCTACATTAACTTAATTGTCCTTAATTGCCAC
The DNA here is from genome assembly GCF_026437365.1 of Eucyclogobius newberryi. Taxonomy (NCBI): domain Eukaryota; kingdom Metazoa; phylum Chordata; class Actinopteri; order Gobiiformes; family Gobiidae; genus Eucyclogobius; species Eucyclogobius newberryi. The sequence goes on from NW_027315768.1 coordinate 25,784,302, forward strand.
TTCACTGTCCGGTGGTCTGTGGTCCTCTGCTTTATACATGTCCATACGGCCCAGGCCTTGGTGACCTCGGCTATAGGCTGCTGCAATAACAAGGGCATAATCCTTTTAAAAGCAAGCTAAATATGACATCAAGGATTAATGATAAAGTGTACAGTGTTGACATTTTATATTTATACATTGTTTTAAAGCCAATATTTTTTGGATTTTGAAAAACCCTAATTACTCAGTGCCAGTGATTTGTTTGTTATGAACCAAGTTGCTTTGCTGCGCACTGCAAACTGGGCCATATGAGTTCACTGTGACTGTGTGGGCATTGGGCCTCTGCTTTTGGCTCGTTTCAGCCTCAGTCCAATACAAGACAATTAGATGTGAGCAGAGACTGAAAGCACCTCTTTCACGTTTAACAGATGTAGTTCAGATTTCTGGATTCAAAACGATACTTACCAATTTTCCCAGGCCTTTTGAGGTCACAGTTGCATGACTGATGTGTTCAATAATCTGATTTAACTAAATGTTCTGAATGCCTCCACGTGATTTGACTGGCCACATGTGCACAACTCAAGACTTTCACAGATTTAATTTTCAAGGCAGCGGTTTTATGCACACAGGCCAATGTGACATTATAGTATGAATAATAGTTTGAGTTAAACTAAGTTAACTATTACTGGTTATCAAATCGAGATCATATAATTTCAAATTGTCAAAGATAAATTGGGGCTTTTTAATCGAGAGGTCAACATGTTGTTTTGAGACATATGACAATTGTATGTGTTGAATGGCACTGATTAAAGGTCTGTCTTTATGTTCACAATATGAATCACACCTGTTTTTCATTGTTTGTTATGTGTATCTTCTTCTGTACCATGTGTCGAGTATCTTAACTTCTGGGTCTATTGAAGCAGTACAATATGATGAAATATTTTTTGCAAATTACACACCTTTTAAAGTTTGGTTGTTTACATTTGCATGACATAAAACTGGACAAAAATTTAAAGATTTACTCTGGCAAATCGAGTAAGTACACAGCGAAGTACATGGCTAAATGCCACAGACATTTCCCCCACTGCGTCTCTGAGCTTTTGAATCCACTGCAGCAGACTTGCATCACTCCTTCAATCAGACGGATGAGTGAAGTGATAGAGAGAAGGAGAGGAGGAGGAGAGGTGGTCGTCATGGCAACTGCATCAAAGGCCTCGCTCCGGCGTGAAAACAAAAACCCGGAGACGCCCCGTCGAGTCTGAAAGCATCACAAGTGAATGGCCCTCGTGTTACAGCAGGGGACAAATGTAAACACTTCATCGTTGTGCAGACGGAGCTTCAGGCCATAACGCGGCAATTATTCAATTAAACAGTGAACATAATCACCACACAGTATTCAAACTGCATGTAGTGACTTTGACTTTTGATTGTGCTGTAATGTTTTTTTTCTTCATTAACATTAATCAAAGTTGAGTTTTAATTGAGGAAGCTGTACTTTTCCTGCATATTTCACCCATTTCCAACCACAGCTCTTTGTACATGTACATTGTCTTCTTATAGGCTCTACTTCCTGACTTAAAGGAGTGAGGGGCATTAGGCAGTTAATTCAATGGATAAACCCTGAGTCTGGGATTTGGGAGAAGATCGAGAGGCTGAGGTGGCTAAAGTTTCTGCTGCTGATGATAAAGTTGGACGAGACCCGGCGAAACAAGTTTAATGCACGGTAAATGCACGTTTTCCTACAGGATACACACTTCCTGCTTCTAATATACTGCTCCCTGTGTTTTCTCACTTCACATAAAGCCTCCAACACGACCCTCCGTCCCTAAATAATAAACTAATTAGAATCACAGACGAGGTCCTTCCCTATCATTCATTTCCTTGTTAGTGTTTTTGCTGAGGTGACGTTATGTGTTTTTAGTGGATACAGAGGAACGCTTTGCAAACACAGAAACAACATGCCAACTCCACACAAAAAGACCAAATTCGTAACGTTATTATATTGAGCCGGAAGCAATAACCTCTGCCCTTCTGCTACTGTATTATCTGAACTTATGCCATCTAAACAAACTAATGCAGCCCATATTATCCTTTTTTTGCCCTGAAGAAGAGAAAAAAGAAGGACAGTGATGGAGAGAGAGGGGCAAAGCTGGGCTCAGATCAAATGTCTCGTGTTCAAAGTCCAACTCGACCTAGATTCAGCCTGTCCCCGGGGCCACCTTTGTCCTGCCTCTGTCTGACACACTTGTACTCCGACAGTGGAAAGGTGAAGCGTAAAGTCTGCTTCCTTTAATACAGTTTTACCATCGTGTTTGTATTTAATTCAGATCATGTCAAATATAAGTGTCCAAAACAGAAATGTGAGCGAGTGAAAGAGGATCAGATACAGCACAATACGATGCTTTTTCTAAACCATTACTTTGTCCTCCACTGAAAAGGAGAGCTGGGTTGTGCTTCAGTGACTTTAAAAACGATTACTTATCAGAGCAGTTTACTGACACTTTTACTTCTATTGAGCAATACTTATGTTGAAGTAAAAACTCGAGTAAACATTTTGATTACTCCTGCCAGTAAGTAATGTTGAGTACAAATTTGGACTCAATTGCCCTGTTGTAATTTTAGGCCAATATTTACAAAATAACAAAGTAAGAATTGGTCAGCGTAACATATAAAAAGTAAACATTTTAAGCATCTTTTATATAACCTGTAGGATAAGGCACTTCAGATTCTTAGTTTCTGGCATAGATAAATCACTGTCTCGTTGAACCAGAGTCAAATTCCACTGAGAGCTGGACAACTGCCCTTGTTTTTATTTGCAGTACAATATGTCCACTCAGCACTGTTCAAAGAAAGTGAAACCTGACACTCGAGTGCGTAGAGTCTGTGAATGGCAGTATCTGTGGAGGTCATTTTAGTGCAAAGTACAAAAGGCCATGTAATGTCTGCAAAGATAAAGACCTATTTAACTCTCGTTTGGTTTCTCATTCATTTTACAGACCTGACGAAAGCAGAGATGAGGAGATTACACATTCTATACGTAAGTACGTGTTTTGTTACCTTGTTACCCTGTTACTTTGTTGCTATATAACTACTAAAATGCATTTGTAAAGAAATAAGAAAAAGTTGTTAGTTCAATGCCAGCACCAACCACTTCATACTGTTTATTTATTTGATAGGAACAGTGCATATTATTGAGTTATTGAGTGTAGATATGCTAGACTATAGCAAATATGCTCATTTTCACCTGTTGTCCCTAGGCAGGTGACAAAAGACAATCCCAGAACATTAAAGACAACACAGAACACACAGACAACACAATAAATTATTGTGTCATTGGGCAAGACATTTCACACACCTTACAACCCAAAAACGGCAGAATAGGTTAAATCCTCCAGCTAAAGTGGTCCTAGCTGAAGATCTGGAGGTGGGTCTCTGTGCTCTGCATTGAATGAATTGTCCTACAGGGACAATAAAATGTTATCTTACAATGAAACTTACTGAATGTGGTTTATGACTGATGGTGGTTGCCGGAGCGTTGTATCACAGAACGTCAGCCACACCTTTGTCAGTCTACCCCAGGGCAACCGTCATCTCAAACTGTAGAAAAGGTGTTGGGCAATGTGATGGGTGGGACGGAGATGATACATTTATGCTTTTAGATAAAGACTGCTATAAAACCATTTGACTTTCAATGTTCATCCCTTAAAAACAACTCAGAAAGACAGTACATTATCTAGATAAGTGGGACAAATGGGACAGGTAATCACCCTAGTGGCTACAGACAAAGCTTACTACCCCCAAGAAATAATTAATAAATACAACTTTTTCAAGAAAAATCATTGAAACTTGAAGAAACTGTTACTTTAAAAAGGCGTGACATTTAAAAAAAACCTCAAACTCAAAGTCTGCTTGAAAGACTCTCTTGTACGTTGCAGAAACCCACATATGGCAGAAGCATGTTTGTTTTTCTCCCAGATGTGACTGACCACTACATGTTCAAACCTCTAGGTGTAAAATTAGACTTCTTCCCTAAACGGAGCGGTTTTCTCTGCCCCTGCGCCGCTGGAAATGAGCCCTGTCAGCCGAGTGATGTTTATGTGGCGCGGGATATCCCATTATTCATGAGTGATGTGTTCCAGGACACGTGCATCCATTTGGGGCTTCAGTGTAGGTGAATAGGTGGAAAATAAGTCATGGTAACGAAAAGTGCAGCAGTTATACGCACGGAGAGTGACAAGGTGCATTATGTGTGAGGTAATTATATGTAATGATTTTAGGCAGTGGTTCCAAAAAGTGGGTTTGGTCGGTCGGAAAAACCATAATTGGACACCAGAAGAAAAAGTATAACAACTATATAATTTTTTAAAACATGTTTTTTTTCACGGATAGTTTACAATAAATAAATAAAAACAAAATATAACAAAATAATTGCTTTGGGAGAGCTTTTTATATATAAATGATTGTATACTACAAAAATGTGTACTAATATCATGCTAATGGCTTGACAAATGAGTCAGGTTGGCCAAAACGTACACAAACATAAAGAGACTCCATTGGTGTGAAAAAGGAAAAGAGTTCTTATGTATGTGTGTATTTTCTTATGTAGACACAGCAAATCAAGCGAGTTAAAATGAAAATCCAAATCCATTACCTGAAAACTAGAAAGAACTCTAAAGCAACGATGGCTGTGTGATGGCGAATATGATAATATTTAAGATTTTACATAAAAGTATTGCCTATTTTACTCCAGTTTGACAATTTTGGTCAAGTTTATAATCAAAACTTCCAGATTGGACACGGGCAGCAGATGTGACAGAGGTACAGGTAATTCCACCACTGTTACCTAGCAACTATATAGCACGTTAGGGCCAAAGCGCATCTAATTTACACAGTAATTATAATTTTACAAATAATAATACCGCATAAATTGTATGAAATGATCCTTTAAACCTTCAAAGAATTGTGTTTGTTGCACGTAAACAACCCCTGCATCTTCAATTGAATGGCGCTTATTGATGACATCACAGAGGGATTCCGTCTTATAACTCAGCTTTACTTCCTGTCATTTTCAACATTTATTTTTCAGTTTTTCTTCACAAACTGCCACTCGACTGATGTAAAACTATGACCGATATATACCGCAGGTTCTCTCCCACCAAACAAAGTCGAGAGAACCTGTCATGTGCCCTTTAATGTCACACTGTGGAACATTCCAGACCTTCCTCCAGAAAAGTGGCACAGCGCACCTTCAAAATCTCCTCGGTGACACCAAACATTGGGTTAGAACGTCACACGAGAGACCCACTTTGCTCCTGTTTGGAAAGCACGGCCCAGTTTTGGAGCCTGACTCAGTGTTTAGCCACCTGCAGTTTACACGGGCAGATAACAGGCCGGGCAGATGCTTATTACACAAAGAGGACGTCGGCCTGTTTAGCGTCACTGTCAACACCGCTGCATGTGCGACATAAGCAGATGTGACTCAGCTTTATGAGGGACATACCTGAGAAAATGAGACCAAAAGAAATGTTCCACGTACAAGAAAACCAACTGTAAAAGCGTTTTGAAATGGGCCCAAAGCAATGAATGTAAACTGGAAGTATGACGTCACGATGTTGGTAATTCTGGAGTTGCACGCATGATTGTGTATTTCAAAATGTTACATAACTTAACTATCACCCTGGAGACGAGCAGGTAACACGAGCAGATAACACAAGCAGATAACACAAGCAGGCCAAGTTACGGGTCAGATCTGTGGAGAGGATAGCCAACTCGCAGGTATTTTTTTTAGCAACAAAAACTCCTGTAATTGAGTGAATGCAAGATGGAGAAGGTGAGGGTTGTAAAAAAAAAATCAGAAAAAAATCAGATACTATTGAATGAATCAATAAAAATACAAAATAAAAAATGTGACTTTTCCTGAGCCGTTTCAGTATGATCTTTAGCTTATCAGAGCTAGCGTAAGACTTCGTGGGTCACATAAACAGCATTTTTTACGATAATTGTGGTATCAAAATTAGTATCGAGTATCAAGCACATTCTCTAGTATCTATCTAGTATTCCAGGCAACGCAATGACACACAGAAAAGAAAAGTTACACAATGCACCTTTAATTTACACATTCAGTGATCAAAAAAAAAAAAACTTCATACATTTTTTATCTATATACTGTATTATATATCTTTAGCAAAAATGTATTGAAAAGATTATTTTTCTTTCTAATTTAAATGTACAGTGGTGGTGAGGGGTGTTGAATGAGACTCTTCAAGATTAGAAAATCAAAACGTTGCTAAAACACTGAATGAAAATACAGTATTATAAATGACAGGTGATGATTGTTGTTCAAGTTTATCCTTTGCAAGAACATGCATATTTTACGAGAAAACAGCTCAATCACAGGACAGAGTGCAGACATCGTCCTGCTCGTGCGATGGACCCATTTTTACAGAGGAAACACTTAAAATAGCATCACAGCGGCAAAAAGAGGTGTTTTGTGAGTTAAGCTACAGCCCACTGTCACTAAAAAGCATAACAACACCGCCCATATACTGTATATTCAACTCTTATAAATATTCAACCTATATATATTGTCATGTTTACTCCAAACCTTCTGCCTAATTATAGCCCTGCAATGCACGTGTTGGAGAAAAACACGTCTGCGACCGCCACTAGAGAGCAAAGTAAATAGTAGTTAGTGTTAAGCAAAATAAAGGTGAAACGTGAGAGATGAATTAAGGTAAAGAGAGACTTGGGTGGAGGAGAGTTTTGGTGTTATGCTGTGGAGGGAGTGGCACTGACGGAGGGAAAACATAGCCCACGGGTTTGGGTCGACGAGTTGAGGATCATTAAGCACAAACAAGCCCCTTATAATATCTGATGGAGCCTATGTTCCCCTAAGAGTTGGGCCAGTGTTGGTAAAGCTAAAGAACATAAACAAAATGTATGTAATTAGACTGGACTCGTGTCAATATTTAAGTTGAAGTGTTATGGGAAAGGAGGCTTTTGTTTGATTTGGAAATTAAAAAAACAACCCAGAAGCTGCAATACTGTCTAAAAACAAACGTGAAACAGCTGAGGCGTTCAAGAAAAAGCATGAAAGAAAAACTATCAAAATTGGGGGTGGTGGGGACAGGGTGGCTGGTTGGGTGCAAGGGATTGTTTCTAAGAGTTAAAGCACTTTGTCTGAAACATGCTTAAAAAAAGTATTACAATAAATGTATTAATCTTTCATTGAATCAATTAATTAGTCCGAAGTGACATGACACATCCGTTGCTACTGCCATCTTGAGGAGCAAAGCCAAAGCTGTTGCATTGTGGGCCGTGCCAACAAACAGTCTCAAAACAAAGGATTCCTCTTCTGTAACATCCCCAAAGATCATGTTTGTGTCAGCAACTCTGAAGATAAGGATCAAAACCCATAACTTCCGTCTTCTTTAAGTATCAACAATATTCATTTCAATTTCATGCTCTGTTTTTCATGACTAACAGCGGAGAGGCAACAGCATGTGGCGACGTCTTCAAAATAGTGATACAAAACAACTAAGTCACATGACTGAAACTCATAAATGCAGAAACTGGTGTTTTTATGGCTCAAAGATAAAGGAAAATAGTTTCTTACTGCGAGTGGAATCACCTATTTACAGATCTGTAACTTGGCCTAGTGATGCCAACTGCTTGTCTCCATAGAGATGCATCATTTTAATGCCGTACAGTGCAACATTCCACCAGAAAAGTTACATAGTGCACCTTTAAGCTGTAAAGAATTGAAGGATTTATAGGACTAAATTAGAGCAACACTCTTTTTTACTCTAAATTAATAGAGCTATAAACCACCACCGGTTAAGTTGATTCAGTTTAAATTCAGAATGCTTTTATTGTATTTTGCACAATGCTGAACAACCTGCTGTGTGAATGAATTGCAACATACAAACACAATTTCAACACCTGGTAATCCTAAATAGTGCTTTAAATAACGCTCAAATTACTGCGGCACAGACAGAAAGCCGTAAACCCACTTCTTGACCTATATTTCATTGTTGTGGAAAAACTACTTTTATGGTTACAACTGATTATAAAAACAGGTCAGAGAACCCCATTGAAATATATTTTAGTAAAAATTAGACAGCTCATGTGATAAATGTATAAAGGCACCTCATCTGTTGACGTTTGGATAAATTTGAGTAGAAATGCAGTTGTAAGTGCAGTAGTTAGTCGTGGTTGAACTAGGTCAGGGCTGAGCGTGGGGGATGGGGCCAAAACGCTCCTCTGATCAGCTGATTCAAGGCCTGAGTGGAAAAAGAGCTGTTCTGTGCTGCCAGTCCAAATAGGTTTTGCATCCCAGGTGGGGAAAATAAATCAAGGGCAACGGTTTCACTCGTTTCCAGGCTGAGACGGCCATTTTCGGTAACGTTTTAAAATAAAGTTTCGTAGTAAACTGTTTATAAGGCGTTAATAAGCACTAGTTATTTGTTTACAAGCACTTAGACAATTACTCACATTTGTAGATGGCTTATGATAGCGTATAAATGTCGAGCCATTAACCAAAAACATGTGTGTGTTAATAAACCCTGTGCAAAATGTTGTAAAAGCATTAATAAGCTGCTTATTTAACTGTGTTCAATAAGTGATACATGCCTTATACGTGCTTATTAACAAATAACTAGTTCTTATTAATGCATTATACATAGTTTACTAAGGAGCCTTATTTTAAATTGTTACCCTATTTTCTTGAATGACCTGCAAATGTGAGGAGAGTGACAGCTAATGCAGATTTTAGATTTTGAAATGTGATTTGCAATGAGTGATAAATTAAAGGCTGTGCTCACGCTTGGTCCTGGTTTGTTCATGGTTTAAGCCTGGTTTAGTCCTAGTGCATGTGACATTTGTTGCAGGCGGGGAGACCTACAGCTTCACCAATCACCGTCCTCGTCTCCGGCCACACCTCCATCACAGCCAATCGTCAGCTCGTGCCTCGCCCCTCAGCTGCAGCATCCTCCTCCTCTGCTTCAGTTTGACCTCATCCTGCAGCACCACCAGTGTCAGGGGTGAAAGGCATTATGTAATGTAAAGAAAGAAAAGAAAAAGAGTCTTTATCATTTTTGCGTCAATGAAAAGTCTCTTTACTATCAAAATCCAGTTTGATCTGTTAATACTGTACATACATATTAATCCACAGGGCAAAGGACTTAGACATATTAGTTTACAAATACAACAAAAAACCCTGGAAAAGCACACAAAATAGGTATGAAGTAAGAGGGATTTAGCTTAGCACAGGATTACTAGATATTATAGAAATTCCTTTCTGAAGCATCCATGTCAAACATTCATAAGCAATATTTTCGTTGTAATTTGTAATATTTAAAGAATTAAAAACTGTTATGTATCTATACGGCTGTATTTACATGCACACCATAAAACAGATTATTATTTGATTGCAGGAGTTATTGAAATGTTAACAATTACATCTGGGGAAAAAAGGCAAACTAGTGTGCCTGAGACAAAAAATACCGAAAATATAAAGATTCAAAGGTAATTTTTTTTAATGAACTGTACTCTGTCTTCTAAACACAATGGTCACTCTAAAAATCCACACACATCATTTATCTTGTACACACCAACAATCAGAATCAGAAAAGCCATAGGATCTTGCTTTGGTGATTCGGTGCAACATACAACAATGAACAACAATAATGAAGATCTAATTATTGAGTAATCTGATTATTCTAGTCCTGATCGGCCAAGTTAGTTAGATTCTCCTGCACCAGTAACACAATGCATCACATTACACACATGACAGCTCTTATTTATTTAGCTCCCTGCTCACACCTGACTCTGGTTGGAACATGTATCAGTGCTCTGTCCCTTGAATCCTCCTCAGATTCCTCAAAGCTCCTGCCTCAGTGACGTGTCATGGTGAAAGACTTAAACACAGTAAACATGAACCTCAGGGTGACCACTTCACTCCTCCCTTTAGTCCATCTAAACTCAACACACTCTTGCTCATCTGTCAGAGAGCCTTGGCAATGATGGGACTAGATATTACCTGTAAAATAAAACAACAACACATTTTTATGTTACTAAACTGCTTAAGATTAGGATTGTAAATCAGTGTGTGGATATAGTAAGGAGTCGACATTGGGTTTAGCTCAGTTTATTTTATGTGATTGAGTAACATCTGATTTTTATTCTATTTTTTATTTTTTTGTAAATTGTGCTGATGACATAAAAAGCTATTCCCGTACAGGCTAAACTTTATTTTTGTCAGTTTGCTCTCTCAACATAAGCTTTCACATGGAAACAACTAAATCCTCCAATCTATAATGCACCTAAAGATGGTTTATTATTTAATTAAATCAGTTTGACTTTGCAGGACATTGTAACAAGTATCAAAAACCGTATTTTCAGGACTATAAATCGCACATTTTTTTCCTAGTTTTGGCCGGGGTGCGACTTATACTTATATTATACTTTTACCCCGGAGCAACTTATATGTGATATTATTTGTTATTTTCTCACTTGCCACCGCATTTCATACTCCAGTGCAACTTATATATGTTTTTCTTCTCTATTATGCATTTTTTGGCTGGTGCGACTAATAGTCCGGAAAATACGGTATGTGCAATTTGGATCATTTTAACACATATTTATAGGTCTAGGAAAACAGTACATGATGGAAAATGTGTAATACAGTTTCCCTTACAAAAAAAAGAAACAGAAGAAAATCAAATTAATATCTTTAAACTTTGCATTTGTCCTATTCACCTGCAGTGTCTGGCCTGTCACCTACTGCAAACAAAACTCTGCTTAATCCGAACAATAACCTGCCAGACAATAAGCACACAACTACACGCATGCCCTAGATCTTTGTACTGACAGACACTTCCAGGTTCAGGCGTGACATCATCTTCAAACTCGTCCAATCCCTGGCGAGCTTGAGAGTGGCGCTCATCTGCTCCTCAGCGCCTCAGTCAGTGTCGTGTTAATTGCAGTCGTCGTGTTTGTTGTTGACAGCTCAGGGTTTCACCTCCGCACACAAGAAGACACAAGTCAGTTTGCTCAGAGAAAGTGACTGAACCAAGGAATGCCGGGAGTCAAATGAGCTGTGTAAATATCTAATGTGACTGACTACTGCTACTACCACTATTACTCCTACTATTGCTACTAACGATGCTTCTACTTGTACTACAATTACTAACACGATTTATTTTGTGGGTGAAGAGTCTTGTCTAATAATGACAAAACAATAGTATTGGCGCTGCATTACTACGGAGCTAGTTCTTGTTACTAGAGCATGCTAGTTACTCCTTAAACCACAAATACTCCTGTCCCGATGAAGATATTGGCTTTAGTTTAGTTTTTATTTGAGAGCTAGTTTTATCCACTTTCTCTTTCGAAGATCAGGCAAAGATTCAAATGAAATGCAGAGAATATCTTTCCCACAAGTCACAACCGCAATGCATTTTCTACTCTACTCCTACTAAGAATTCGCCCATTTCCAATACTTTACGAAGACGTTTCACCTGCCCCGAGTGCAGACGGGCGTGGCAGGTGGATTAACCAATCAGGGAAACGCACGGTCCGTTCCTCATGTTTATGAGGAAAAAAAGAAAGGCAAAACGGTTGAGGCTTGGAAGCAAAGCCACGTCTTAAACACACGGGACAATTCAACTGCGTTTCAAAATAAACTTAGACTAAACCAGACATTGTGAGGATGTAGTAAACAAGAGGCAATAATGACCTATTTTTGAACTGTATAAATATGTATTATGTCCATTCCTGTGTTAAAGTGTCACCGTTTTTTCCCGCTGCAAATGTAGAAATGCATCCGGGAAAAGACGAAAAGGGCAACTGACCGAGGCTATTTAATTATAAAGTGGTCACAATAATTTACCGTCTTAAGTCTAAAGTGCCTCCAGATGTATTCATGGAAATATTTGGTTCACAAACAAGTTGCTGCACATTTTACTGCCAAGAAACTGTCACGTTATTCCCAAAACGCAGGAAGTCACAGGTGAAGCGGAAAGAGAAACAAGAAAATCACACAAAAACCTCCTGTGTGACTGATTATATCAACACTAATGCAATTACAAAAATGAAAACGTATGCTTTTCAAAAATAATTGTTATTTGTCTATTTTATAAGTGAAAATACAATTGATTTGACTTGCAATAAACAGTTTAACCAAGAGTAAATTGGGACAAACCTGGACTAGACCAGGACAAAACCAAGTCTGGATCAGGACTAAACTGGGCCCAAACAAAGACCAAGTGTCAGCAATTATAGTTACACTGAAAAATAAAACCAAAACTGGAACACACAGGCTTTGGAGCTAAGTACACTGGTAAAAAAGTGCTTTTTTTGTGTGTGTTTTGAGATATGATATGAGCATTTTGTAAGGGCTGATAAAACATATGCTCATCCACATAAAAAGAGGAGAACGTTGGGTTACATAATGCGTGTTTGGTGTTGTCGTATGGTCATAGCACAGTCTGTTTTCATTCCCCCTCATGTACCTTTGTCCACACAATTAGCGCCTGGGGTCCGTCTTTGTTGGGGTCGTGTCCCGCTCCTGTGGCTCCAGCGCACACAAAACCAGCGCTGCACTTTCACCGAGCGTCTATGAGAAGAAAACAAAAGGGTCCGTGACAAAAGGGGGGGACAAAGGACGCACGTGTGAAACCACCAGAGTCTTACAGCTCAGGACAATGTGAAGACACGGGGCACATGTGAAGACACGGGGGCACATGTGAAGACACGGGGCACATGTGAAGACACGGGGGCACATGTGAAGACACGGGGCACATGTGAAGACACGGGGGCACATGTGAAGACACGGGGGCACATGTGAAGACACGGGGGCACATGTGAAGACACGGGGCACATGTGAAGACACGGGGGCACATGTGAAGACACGGGGGCACATGTGAAGACACGGGGGCACATGTGAAGACACGGGGGCACATGTGAAGACACGGGGCACATGTGAAGACACGGGGGCACATGTGAAGACACGGGGGCACATGTGAACACACGGGGGCACATGTGAAGACACAGGGGCACATGTGAACACACGGGGGCACATGTGAAGACACGGAGCACATGTGAAGACACGGGGGCACATGTGAACACACGGGGGCACATGTGAAGACACGGAGCACATGTGAAGACACAGGGGCACATGTGAACACACGGGGGCACATGTGAACACACGGGGGCACATGTGAACACACAGGGGCACATGTGAAGACACGGGGGCACATGTGGACACACGGGGGCACATGTGAAGACACGGAGCACATGTGAAGACACAGGGCACATGTGAAGACACGGAGCACATGTGAAGACACAGGGGCACATGTGAACACACGGGGGCACATGTGAAGACACGGAGCACATGTGAAGACACAGGGGCACATGTGAACACACGGGGGCACATGTGAACACACGGGGGCACATGTGAACACACAGGGGCACATGTGAAGACACAGGGGCACATGTGGACACACGTGGGACCGGCCCGAACCTGGACACGCGACAACACTGTCAGCAGAACTGACATAAACAGAGTCTACAGAGTTTTTGTTTTGTCGTTTGAATAACAGAAATATACCGTCACCTTAGACTAATATTATCCCAGGATATATTCAAGAAGAATCCAAAATTAATAAAGTGTAAATTGTTAATGAAAATAAAGGATTAAGATAATGAAATAAATCACCTGAAAAACATACAAAACATAGGCTTTTGTGATTATTCAGCTACCGTATTTTCTGGACAATAAGTCGCACCGGAGTATAAGTCGCACCAGCCAAATGCATAATAGAAAAGAAAAAGACGCACTGGAGTATGAAATGCGGTTCACATATAAGTCGCTCCGGAGTATAAGTATATAAGTATAATTATAAGTATAAGTCGCACCCCGGCCAAAACTATGAAAAAAGGTGTGACTTATGGTCCGGAAACACGGTAATTCTAATACCATAAACCTACATAAAAAGTACATATTTTTCATGGTAAGGGAGCGGGAACACAACTTATCACATCTCTGTCAACATAAAGCTTAAGTATGAAATGTATATAGAAATAAAATACTCTAAGAATGTAAATTTGTTTAAAAAAAAAAATAGAACTAGGTAAACCTCTGGATATGAGGTTGTTGGTGAAAAATACCTGAAATAAAATAAGAAAGGTTAAAGTATTGAGAAAGGAGGAGGAAAACGGGGTCAGAGACTCTCTCCTAAATTAACACTTGTAGACAGGCAGGAAGGTCTGTAGAGTTCAGGGGAAAAGACAATGAACATAGAAGGAACAGTGGATAAAAAGGGCAGGAAAACGCTGCAGAAGTAAGCGTTGATTGTGAAAACTAGGTCGACAGCATAGATATGTGTCTGTAGCAGTCTTTATATGTCATTCGTTATCATTTTCTCTGCAAAATACGTGTAAAAGGGCAAAGAGGGTCACACAGCCTGTATCTGTAGTACATAGTTGCATCTAATCTGTCAAATGCATTGATTGAGACACTCTTCATTATTGGTCTTGTTCAGGTGATAACAGGTACTTTACTATTGTCGCTTGTGTGTCCAAAAGGTCGTAAATATAAAAGCCAAAAACAGCCTCTGGACACAAACTAGTCATGTGACCCCTGACTCAGATTGTGAGGTTGAAAGGTTAAACGGGACGAGCCAAAAGGGAACAAACGGCAAGTACTTTAAATGTACTATAAGGTCTAAATGTGCAGTATACTTTAATGTTATTCAGATGAAGCATTCGATTGTATGTGATGAAGAACGAAAATTCATTGTGAAGTTATTGTAAAAGTATTTTATTAATATATTATTAATGGTACCACTGCTGATACCATTAATAAAACTGCAGTCACTAATATCCCTAAACCCTGGATGGATGTTGGAAAGAACTGGGTCATCAGATATTTGCACAGACATACATAAATACATCCATACATACATAAGTAAATACATAACTATACCTACTCATGAAAGTAAATAATAGTTGGCATTTTGTCTGATCATTTATCAAGTTTACTGCACATCAGTTCAAGTATTCACCGTTTGAGGTCCCAGGACATTTTTTAGTATCCTATGTTTGCTTGTTTGTTATATATTTTGTGCAGTGTTTTAACAGCGACCCATGAAAAAGATAACGTTTCTCGTTGAGTTTTCCCTGTATAAATAAATAAATGAAATGAATGATAGTCTGGAGGACGGGACGTGCAGGGAGAAAAATGCCTAATATGCCAGAGCATAATGGACTTTGTTCTGGTCCTGAGGGTTTTTCCTGAGACTCTGGCTTTTCATCATTAACATATTATGACATAACAGCAGTCATACTTTCGGTTATGCAATATTACAAGACTTGAGACACAAGTTTCTGTTTTCCTGTCACTATAAGAGGTATTGAATCCAGACAGCGACTTTTCCATTCCTACAACAAAAACGGTTGTGTTTTTCCATGTTTGAACCAAAGGGATTTTCACCTCAAACATGGAACGTACAATCACATTTACTGAATATGAACTAAAGCAACCAACACTGGGGAGGCTTAAGAACAGGTTAGCGTTATTTTTTGTTTTTAGGCTCCAGTCGACTGTCAAATAATAAATAAAGGTGGGACCAAGTCTTTGCTTTTGTAAGTCAAGTCAGGTCCAAAGTTCTAAGTGTTTCAAGTCCTTTCCAGTGTTTGTACAAAATCACATAATACAGCTCGTATTTTTGCAATTTGCATCTGGCTATTCTTTAAAAAATGAAGAAGAAAAAGTCCCAGTCATATAGAGAAAAAGTTCAAAAAGTTCAAAGTTAAATTAGACCATTTTCTTGAGGAGAAGCATCAAGTTGCCTCAAGTCCCAGAGCTCCAAGTCTAAGTCAAGTCCCAAGTCTTGGTTGAGTCAAGTCAAATCTCAAGTTCTCAAAATAGTGACTTAAGCCTGACTCGAGTCCAAGTCACAATTCTGAAAAGTCCTTTTTGGGGCACAAATGGACCAATGTAAAGACGGTGTACTGTAAAAATACATCTCTTAAGTATTTGATTTAGATAAGCATGTAACAATGAAGTTATATGATACATTTTTGAATCACTGTTTGTTTTCTTAGTTCACATGTTGACACCCGCCCGGACATATTTCATTTTCTGTCCAGGTCTCGTGAGGAGGCCGTTTAAAGGCCTTTTCCCCTTCAATCCAAATGTGCTGTAAAGTGGCCCTGGAGGTGTTTGGTGAAGTCTCTTTGATCAGGTCAAGGTCAACACTAAAATGTTGCGGCCTGAGATGTTTGTGTCGGTGTGAATGAGACTCTGCGGGTGATGCCAGTCCAGTCTCTCTTACACATGTATTCAGGTCAACATTTGATAGTAATGCATTCATCATATAGTGCTTTATGTATCATTCATTCACGCCACATAATCAGTGGTTTTAAGTTACTTCTAGCCACTGTCGCCCTGTGGTGGCCAATCTGTGCCTTCAACTCCGCCAATCATAAACCACAAGGCAGAGTCTGTTTGCCGTAACCCGACCGACTTTAATATATAGATATATATATTAATAGATATCAGCATTTTGTCCAAATTATGCCAAATATTTTTTTTTTTGTCCTATATCTCGGCGACTTACTGACCGTTTAAAAAAAAAAAAAGGCGCTGTGTTGAGTAATTTTTGTATCACTGGAACACGCTAGAAATTGAAAGCCGAAAATGTCGCGAAAACTGCAGAGAAATGTAACCAACACTAACGAAGAAAGTCTCATTGACTGTTAAAGCCCAACGCCTGGCGGTCACTGCGGGTCACTGGCAGAATCAAAAAATGTCCACAACAACATGTGTGTTCAGTGCGGTTCAGTATGTCGGTGACAGGGAAAAGAGTGAGAATTAAGAATAAGTTGAAGACAGACTAATACGTGGCGTGATGTGCTATTGGACTTGGGAGGTAAAAAAGAGGAGATTGATCGCTATTCTGTGACGCTGAGTGCCAACGGAGCGTCCGAACATTCAAACGAAGTGGAGTTAATTATCATTTAATGGGTGGATTTTATATAAAAAAAATAGATTTTTTTATGCCTTCAAAGTAAAAAAAAAAAAAAAATTTACCTACCTACTGACCCACTTGAAAAATGTTGGGTCGGGTTACAGCAAACATACAATTTATTTGGGGCAGCCCAATCATAAAGTGAGGAGTTTGGCCCAAGGACACGGCAATCGAACCGCTACCCTTTACATAATAATGAATTCTGTAACCACTGACCCATATTGTTTTTATTGAGAAAAATGTGTAGACAAAACTATAAACTGGATAGACTTAATTAACACAGATAAAAATAATACAATATACAGCACTACATAAAATACGATGACAAAAACATACATTTAAGTTCTATGCATCTTGTAAGGTCCAATCCGTAACTTCTCGTCCTCAGAGTGGTGATGTTGGTGTGATGTGTCTCGTGAGCTGATTTACGCAGGTTTTGGAGCTGTCTTTCAACCGTTAGAGGCAGGACGACAGCGCCATCTGCAGTCCAACTTCTCCAGGACAGTATCCCAGGTGTGAGAGAGTAAAAAGGCCCCCACGTCCTGGTTTACTGGTGGAGCATTAAAGCCAAAGCTATAACACATCCAGGGAGACAAGCAAGCAGCAGACCCCCCACTTGAAAGGTTACGCATTGCACCTTTAAACTGAGGGAACAGTGAAATGGTCATCAAAAGCTGAAGTGTGTATTTTGGTCTTATTTGTGGGCCATGTTGGAGCAGTTTGTTTCCGCAGGAGTCGCACAAACAGAGCAGCACAGAGCGGCTTTCACGTGAGCTACAGACGCAGAGCTGACAGACATGAACCAGAACCGAAGCAGTAAAAAAGAAAACCCACATGAAACTGGACTTCAAATGAGACCTGGTTTACACTGGGGCCAGGGCGGGCGTGAGCCAGGAATCAAGGAGCAAAATTGTTCAAAACATCACATAAACCGAGAGTGCTGAGCTTTAACAGACACTAAGGAATATTAGTTCATTTTTAGATCTATCGATAGAACGATTGACCCACAATTCACATTAAAGCGCACGTGACAGGTTCGATAACGCATTTCACTCAAACATTGTGGACATGATTATATTTCATATTTTACTGACAATGTTGCTCATTTCCCCCAGTTTGACCACGTTGGTGATGTTTATAACTCTACTTCCTGGTTGTGACATAGAGATGATTCCACAACTGTTACCTAGAAACCATATTGTAAACGAGGGACAAAATCTATACAATTTACGTATTTTCAAATGAATATGGCTCATCGATGACATTGACAGAGGGATTCGGTTTATTGGCCCCGCCCCTGACACTTGACTTCACGTTCACGACGAGCCGCTGAAATGTGCAGAGTCCCAATTCTTTACAATGTTTTGATCCGCACTTCATCACGGGCTTCTCCTGACACTTTCCCACAATGCATTTCACTGTAATGTTTTCAAATGAAGCAGCACATCTGCCTTAGCAACTTAGTAGTGAGAGCAAATAG
Organism: Eucyclogobius newberryi; assembly: GCF_026437365.1. NCBI lineage: Eukaryota > Metazoa > Chordata > Actinopteri > Gobiiformes > Gobiidae > Eucyclogobius > Eucyclogobius newberryi. The sequence goes on from NW_027315768.1 coordinate 25,802,791, forward strand.
GAAATAATGGAAAGGAACTGTTTATCTGTCCTGCTAACAACACTGTAAAAACGTTAGGCCTGTTCTCATTTGTTTGCGGCCAACTGCAGTTTAACAACACATCAGCAGATTTACCTTTACCGCATTCACAACGCTCCGAAGTGCAGACTGTCCCAATTCCCCTGTTTCCTCTGCGCCCTTGTGCACTCATACACTTCATGCACTTTCAGAAAATGCATACTTCAGTCAAGTGTAGTGTGAGTATTGGGACAGGGCCTTTGAGCGGAGAATCTGTCACATGCGCTTGTGTAACTTGTCTCTGTGAAGATTATTGCTCTGTTCAGAACGTTCCACACCATCTACCAACGTATCTATGGCAGGTGGCACCAACAGGTCAGATCTGTGGAGAGGCGACTCCGCTCACCATAAGAATGCATGTTTTTCAAGGTTCTTTCAAGGTATTTTTGAGCAATAACAATTCCATTCATTGTGGGAACAGCTTCATGCGACAAGCACGTAGTGAATCCTCCATCAAGTAGCATCTTTAAGTATTTACAAGTAATGTTTTCACCTCAAAGTACTGTGCCCTCTGAAACCTCTAAATCAATAAAACTGCATCAAGTAGAGTCACGTTCTCTGAAAACTAGGACCTGTACAAGTGTCGACATAAACTCTCCAAGAATCCCGATCAGGCTCTTAGATACAATTATTTTGGCAGTGCATTGTGGGAAACTCGAGGAAGAGCGGCCCTTTTCTCAGTAATAAAGTCTCTAAACCTGCGTCAGGAATGTGGCTCTTGAAAATTCAAATCCGGGACAAGACGGCCTCTTCCGAGAATCATGAAGTAAACACAATGCAGTGTCTCCTGTCGTGGCTAATGCTGTTTAAGAAGTCAAGGACGCAAACGAAGCAGGAGTTTTGGTGAGTTTAGGGAAATATATGTTCTTGTTTCTAAATGAGGGTTACAGAGTTTGCATGTTCTTCCTGTGCTGGGTTAGGACTCTCCTGATACTGATAACACAGATACATGAGTGAGGTCAGAGTCTGGGTTAAAGACTTTTACCATTTTATTTTTCATTCTTTCTTATTTGTTTCATTTAAAGAGGTTATATAGGCAAAATCTTACACACAGTATTTCTTAATTTTATCTACAGATATATTATATACTTTACCACAAATTATACCTTCTGTGAAGCTCAAAACAATTTTGAGGTTAAAAATTTGAATTTGAAATTCAAAACAGCTTATTTTTAATTATAAAGACTTTCCCTGAACGCTTTCAGAATGGTCTTATATGTATATTATAAGACCCCATGACTGAACTACAATTTATCAAAATTGTTTGATAAATGGGGGGGGTGGGGACAGGGTGGTTGATTAGGTGGGTTCTGCATTGTTTTTAACATGTGACCTTATAAAATACTTTGTATTATAAACTTTGTTTGAAAAGCTAAAGCTAAAAATCTAAATTAAGTTTGGTTGATTGAAAATTGACAAAAGCATCCGTAAAATAAGGTCTTTAGATACAAATACAAAGTACAGAAAGCAATGCAGAGAAGAGGGAGTTCTTTTAAGTATAAACGCTGCTCTTCCAAGAAACATTAAACAAATACAAAGCTGTGTCATATGTCAGTGTCTCCTTGCTCAATGTGACAAGTGGCAGGAGCACAACCGGGGGCCCGTGTTTTTCAGAGATGCTGCTGGTGCAGAGGGAGAGGAGCAGGACGAGGGGAGTTAGTTGGTTTTAGAGGTGGGAAGCCCAGTCTAATAAAGCCTGGTGTTTGTGCTGTGACTTCATGTGGTGACTTCAGACCAGACCATCTCCTGCTGTTAAAGACACAAACACAGCCTCAAACACATGGCCTCAGTGTAAGTGTGGGAGCAGGAGCCGCACAGGCTCCACTGGACATGTGCTGAACCGTCAAAGAGCCACAGAATGTAAAATAACTCTACTAAATAAGATAGAGTTAAGATCTACAGCAGGTTGTCCGAGGCGAGGCACAATTCACAATTCAAGGCAATTCAAAGTGCTTCACACAACAGGAAAAAAATGCATTAAAATCACAAAGTGACAGAAATCACAAAAGTTTTTAGCTCAGATTTGTACATTGTACACAGAATGTACTGTAGTCAACACAATTATTTGTCTACTACCCGAGTTTAAGAGGTAGTTAAGAGACAAAGCTTAGGGCTTTTCAACAAACTTCTTCCAGGCTGTGGCTTGTGGGACGGATCTTTGTTACAATTTAGAGTCGCATAAAATACACCAAATCTGTTTCAATAATGATGATATACTAATAACAACTATATAGATTTTGGGGGGAAATAAGTAAGAAATACTAGAACTAAACCCTGCAGAGAACATTTATCTTTTAATACTTGGAGGACCTGAAAGAAACACACTTTTAGTACTACTTTGTCCATTTGCCTCAACACTTGACTCACAGTGAGGTCGTGCAGCGCTGCATTCAGAGTCTGATTTGAATGTACGTAAATGACAGAGAGGGGCGACCCATCAGCACTTGGGTGACAGTGACACGTCTGAGGTCACATCCCGCCACTGTCCCGCTTGTGTGTTTACCAAGACGGAGCCCGGCATTCCACAGCGGGACGTCAAAAAGCACACGGCAAACCCATGATGCAACTGGGCGACAAGTGACAAAAGCACACATCTTCACTTACTACCAAGGGGTAAATAGAGACTTTTAATTAAGTGCTGTCTGAACTCTTAAATGATGACTTTATCTTGATGTAAATGGGGTCACTAATAGAGATAATAATATAGAGGGGACGTCAACAATAACTGTGATTAAGCATGTTAAAAATAATGCTGAAAACTACAATAAAATGATTATAGTGCTGAAACAATTAATTAACTAATCGTGACTTGTCGACTATGAAAATAATAAATCATCATTATCTGGGCAGCAACATTATGAAATGAAAATGTCACAAATAATTTAAAATGCCAGATTTTAATGAATAATACACTTTATTCATAAATATTCTCATACCTTTATTTGTGTAAAAATGTCTGTAAAAAGTCTCAGTGAACAATAGAAATTATAGTTTGACCAGTCGATTACTAAAACAAGTGTTTATGACAGCTCTAAATAATCTTTGAAATTTTAGGATGCAAAAATGTGTGATTTTAAGTCAATCTATATAGGAAAAATAAGCTGTTTAAGCCATATTGACGTTTTTTTATCTTTCATAACGTTTGATTTCACAAACACAGACTAGAGGAACGCTATCATTAGACAGAAGTATTTGTACTACAATAAAACCTGATGACGTCACAGAAGTACCAGTTACAGCATGATTGTGGGTGTGATAATTACAGTATTAAGATAAGATAAGATAAGATATTCCTTTATTGTCCCACATGGGGAAATTTCATTGGTGCAACGCAGGTAGATACAGAGGTAGATCCAGAAGAACAGATCACTTATAGGAAGTCTGAAAAACACTTTCAGTAGAAGATCTCCTATAAATAAATAAAAACTCCCATAGACAAATAAATAAATACATAAATACCATTGCATGTGATCACGACAGTAATTGCACATGAATATGTGTCACGACAGCACATAGATTGCACATGAATTTCACAGTAATTGCACATATGACAGAATTGCACATCAGTATTAGGTTAGGTCAGTATTGCGAGTGTTCAGTACTAACAGTTTTTGTTATAAAGTCTGACAGCAGCAGGAAGGAAAGACCTGCGAAACCTTTCCTTCACACATCGAGGGTGGATCAGTCTCTCACTGAAGCTGCTCTCCAGAGCGGAGAGAGTGTCCTGCAGGGGGTGACACTCATGGTCCAGCATAGATGTGAATCTAGCCAGGACCCTCCTGTCCCCCACCTCCTGCACCGAGTCCAGAGCACAGCCCAGGACGGAGCTGGACTTCTTGATGACTCTGTCCAGCCTCTTCCTCTCCCTCTCTGTGATGCTGCTGCTCCAGCAGGCCACACCATACAGGAGGGCTGATGCCACCACAGAGTCGTAGAAGGTCTTCAGGAGTGGCCCTGTCACTCCAAAAGACCTGAGTCTCCTCAGGAGGTAGAGCCGACTCTGGCTCTTCCTGTACAGTGCGTCTGTGTTATGAGTCCAGTACAGTCTGTGGTTCAGATGAACACCCAGGTACTTGTATGAGTCCACTCTCTCAATGTCCCGTCCCTGGATGTTCACTGGTGAGGGGGCAGTGGGGTGGCGTCTGCGGAAGTCCACCACCATCTCTTCCCCGCGTTGATGAGGAGGTGGTTCCGCTGACATCAGTCCACAAAGTCCTGCGCCAGTCCTCTGTACTCCTCGTCATCGTCGTCCGTGATGAGTCCGATGATGGCAGAGTCGTCAGAGAACTTCTGCAGGACACATCTGTCCGTGTCATGTCTGAAGTCTGCAGTGTAGAGGGTGAAGAGAAAGGGCGCGAGGACAGTGCCTTGGGGCGCCCCCACACTGCAGGTCCGAGTGTCAGACACACAGTTCCGGGCTCTCACAAACTGGGGTCGGTCTGTGAGGTAGTCCAGGATCCACTCTGCCAGGTCATACTCCACACCAGCCGTCTCCAGCTTGTCCCTCAGGAGCAGCGGCTGGATGGTGTTGAAGGCGCTGGAAAGATCGAAGAACAGGATCCTCACAGAGCTGCCAGGCTTTTCCAGGTGAGAGAGAGAGCGGTGCAGCAGGGAGATGACGGCGTCCTCCACTCCGATGCCAGACCGATATGCAAACTGCAGCGGGTCCATGGCTGAGCTCACGGTGGAGCGGAGGTGGTCCAGGACCAGCCGCTCCAGTGTCTTCATCAGGTGGGACGTGAGAGCCACTGGCCTGAAGCTGTTGAGGTCTTTGGGGCGCGGTGTCTTAGGCACAGGTACCAGACAGGAGGTCTTCCAGACCTGTGGTACCACCCTCAGCTTCAGGCTCATGTTGAAGACATGCTCCACAACTCCACACAGTTCATCTGCGCAGGACTTAAGGAGCCTGGGGCTGATGTCATTACCTCTATTAGCAAATACTTTTATTGCCTATCATCAACTTTAAAGTACACAACTTCTTCCTCAGTCTAGAATAAATACGTCTTCTCCAGCAGTGTTGGAGAGCACTAGTTCTACTCATTTTTCCGTTGTTTTCTTTGTTTTCTAACTCTAATGACGTAGTTAAAAACGTGGAAACTACAATAATGAGTGGGTTAATTATAGGGATATTTGCAGCAGATGAATAGTAAACGACAATTTACCCATACACACACAAACAATATTTAAGTAAGAATGTATTTTCCTACAGTACAGATTGGGAAACACATTTGAACTGGACTAGAAGGAAAAAGGCAAATCTACAAAGCATAAATGTTGAACTAATCATTAACCAACTCCTTGACAAAAATAAACTAATCATTGACATAAACATACCCAGTGATTATTTAACATGTGGTAATGATTAGTTCATTTTTTGTCAATGATTAATGCACATTTGTACATTCTTTGTAAATATGCCTCAGATTATAATCTCTTTTTCTCACTTTGAAGGGTTTGAGTTCAAACAAAAATGTACAAATTAAATGAAATTAAATGGATTTTGTCACTTCTGTTGATCAAAAATCTGCTCAATTCTTTATCACGATCGCTACATAAACATTTTGACAGTGAAATACCTTTACTTTTTCAGCTTATTTGTAAATGGGAACTTGAATACTTTTACATACGTACATATTTTGACTTATACCGGAGTCTGAATCTGTACTTTTACTCGTCAAAACTACATAACATACTTTTCTCGTCACTTCGGGCGTCCTCCTGTCGGTGAAGATGAATGTATTTTTAATGAGCAATGACGTGGTGGGCAACTTCCGAGAAATTGGCGTGAGGCTTTTTGTGAAATGGAAGACGTTAGACCAAAGACGTGACATCCTTTCGTTACAGATGACCAACAGTGACGGCGCCGAGCCAGTTCTGAACATAGATCGGATCAGGTTATGATCTTCGGTTTCTCAGAAGGAGCGAGTCATGGCACGGTAACAACAAAAACATGGCAGCTATATTTTAAATCAACAAAATACTGCTGTGTGTCCTCCTGCGCTTGATTTGGCGTCACTGGGTTCAATTAAAATCAAAAGGTCAGACAGTCCGAAGCATAACTTGTACAATGATCTATTTATTTTGTTGATAAAGGCAAGAATTTATACAGTTTCTCAGCAATGTAATGTATTCTTAAATGTTCACTATGATGCAAGTCTGATTTTTGTTTTTCACATGTCCTTTTGAGCATACAGATGAATGAACAAGTCCCTAATGTGATCAGACCATTTATGCATTTGCTTTTGATGTATATTTATTGTGCATTTTTTCAACACAAATGCAACACAAACAGTTACGGTTCAAGTTACGTTGGGTTGTAATCACTAAAAGCTTTTAAAGTTATGACTTAGTTTGGTGGAATACAGCCTGTGGTGAACATTTATCATAGTTTTACATCCGTGAAGTTGCAGTTTGTGAAGACATTTTGAAAAATAAAACTTAGGAAGTAGAGTCTAAAACAGAATCCCGCTGTGATGTCATCAATATGCGACGACTTGCAAGAGAAAACACAAAATCAATCTGCAGTTAACTGACACAATTTAAACGATCATTCAACTAAATGCAGGTGCTTTATGGTATTATTGTTTGCATTGTGTAATTTATATGGATTTGGACTCTTGTTTACAGTATGGTTGCTTGGTAACAGTTGTGGAATTACCTCTAACTATGTCATATTCGCTGCCCAAGTTCAACCAGGAGGTGAGAGAACTTAACAAAGATGGTCAAACTGGGGACAAATAGGCAAACTGTTAAATCTGAAATAAAATGATGTACGTTTTAGTGAAATGTGGGTCCTAAAAAAACAACGGAATTGAATTTGGGGTTCAGGACGGACTCAAATGTTTGACCAGAGCAAAGCACACACTCTATCTGTGATCTATGCCATTTAGTCTAAAGCTGCACTATGTAACTTTTTGCGAGATAAACGTTTTCCCAAGTATTTTTTTTAGCAATCAAAACATCTTTATCTGAATAATTGAAAGATGCACATGTTTCGTGCCGTACTGTGACATTCTGAGGAAAACAATGACATTTCCATGGAGACAAGCAGTTGCTGGACCATCAACCAGAAAAGTGACATAGTGCACCTTTAACAAATATCCCAAAATGTGAGCTCCAAATGAAGGTAATGTTTTCAAAAATAAGTGTAACTGTGATGTCTATTGTGTGTCCAAATGTCATGTATGCATTATGTATAGTGTATGTTAGAATATTTAGGAGGTCCACTCAACAATTCAGCTATGACTTCTTTGTGAGAGACGACAATATTGTGAGCAAAGTATACAAGAAATGTACATCAAAATCATCCCGCACTGTCCAATATTCAAACCACTTGTTGTTTTTAAGTTATATATTGACATTCTATTGATAGTTTGTAACGTGTAAATAGTACGTTTTACATGTATTGCCTCCTTGTCACCTGCTCAGCCATCCTTTAAACCTGATCAATAATTCATTTGTGTAAGATTAGACTTTTGTGCAAGATTTAAAGACTCCAGATGTCTGACGGTGCGTTCGGGTGTGCTGGGGATTTAGAGACACGTAGATGCGGTTTACTGAGACAACGCGAGGCGCTGTCACAGTAAACTGCAACGTTAGCATCGGCTTCAGGCAGTTTTAGTTTTAACATCCAAAACTGACCAGTGGAAAACCTTTGGTGGATTGAATTGACAATGATTTTGAAGTAACTGCAACACACAGTATGAACGAGCTTTGCCTAAAAAGAGGCCGAGCTTTTTCAGTGTCATTTTGTAACAAGCTTTAGCTGCACCAGAGAGTGGATGCAAAAAAGTGACATAGTGTATCTTTAAATAGAGGCAATAAGAGATATTTTAACTGCAAAATACCTATTCAGTATTATTCAAGGGTCACTTGTTCCACCGTAAACTCAAAGTCGAAAACTATGGCTCATTATTATCATCATTATTATATTATTTGTATCATTATTTTTATTTTTATAGTTATTATTAGGGACTGTAGCAAAGACTTTACCTACAGTATTTACTTAAACTTTACTACTTGTCCTCGGGATCATGACTATATGAAGGAGATATATACATACAATTTTAAAAATGCATTGTAGTACATTGTCTATTACAAAAGCTGCTATAAGGCGAAAAAAAAGCTGATAAAAATAAAATAGATACAATTTGCAGTGTTATCTTTCCAATAAGTGTGCTTTTTTTTTGCATTTTGATGTTAATTTCACATTTACTTTTTGTACTTGACCCTCAAACTGAATTTACAGGCACATTTCTGATCATGCTGTGCTACATAATTGTAAAAAATAATAATAATAATGTTTGTTTTTTTTTGTCAACGTTTCTGACCCCTACTCAAGAAAATATATACCGCTCAAGCTAAAGTATGTTGAAACAGGAGTACTTTTGGTCGAGTCCAGTTACTTACACAGCACTATACTATTACTGTATACTGTATACTGTATACAAACCAAAAAACGCCGTGACATGTTTGTATGTCAGTCCTGCAGCGTATCGTGTGTGAGTTTCTCTGTATGGGATTGAGACAAAGGCCCATTGTGTGAGAGCACCAGCCTGTCAGTGTCGTGTGTCTGAGGCGAGCGGTTTGATGAGGAAACACCCGACACCACAGACGAGCTCATGGCGTGGGAACACACCATTAAAAGTCACACAGCAGCTGACGACCGGGGGACACGCCTTCTCCGTCCAACTGCTGCAGACAACAACGCTGCACATGACTTAACATAAACAGTGAGGTCAGACAAGTACAGGTATGTATGTATTTTTATCATCCAACTACAGTAATTAACACAAATGTTCTCAAACGTGTCGGTCATTGTCTTGGCTGTGGTTCAAGCATGGCACAAAACATGAATGGAATTTGTAATCTACCACAAAAGGTCACTCCTTAAAATAATTTGCAGGTGTTTTATTCTTATATTATCATTTTTTCTTTCAAGCCTTTACGAATAGATTTTTTTTCAACTTGATATATTCTAATTGTGCATATCTTAACAATTAATAATATAATGTCTTTTTTTCACATCTAGGTGGAAAAATTATTAGTTTAATTTGTAAGTAACGTTGTACTCCCTGGACAAATACATCTTAAATTTGATAAATAATCGCCTACAGAGTACAGTATGACGACTATGTACCGGGAATTTGTATTTGTTATTTGTTTATAAGACATATTTGACATATTTTGTGTGTCTCAAGACTGAAACCTAAACCAGCTCTTCATAGTGATGATAGCGACTTAGACAAACAATCTCCCTTTCACTTTTACTTCAGTAAATGAGTAATACTGTTGTGCAATACAGGTAATAACTTTGTAATCCAAAATATGTGAATATCTCAAAGTAATGGACACATACCTCTCATTAGCACAGCTCTAATGACTAAAGCTGAGCACCAGTGTGAATGAACCAAAAAGTCAACACAAACAGAGGCTTTTCAGACCACTTTGCTTTGCACAGAACAGTGGGGTCCTGGATGCAGTGAACACCAGAGACAGAGGAGGCGGTGATGCTCATATTCAAACTAAACACAAATTAGAGCAACAGAGCATCATATACGCTTTCTACAGGACAAATGTGGAACTGCACCACCACTGACAAACAAGAGCATCGTTTTGAACCCTAACAAACAACAAGAACATAATTAAAAGAATGTCCGACAACTAAAAACAATAGAAGTGATAAGTGACAGTGGATAGTCACAAGTTTAAATGCTTTGAGCTTCAAGTCCCACCGAATGACCAAATATCGCTCATTTATATGATTTTTGTAATTGGTCCTGCTTTAAAAAGTCCTGGACACAAATAGCGACGTGGAGAGGGACACGTTCCAGTTCGCTCCTGTAAAACGACGCACTGGAGGCACATCGAGTATCGCAGAAGGGTTCATTCATTTTTAAGTGTCACCTCCACTCACAGGGCTCCAAGTCAAGTCCCAAGTCACCGGCCTCCGAACCAAAGAAAAGTGACTCGAGTCTGACCTTAGTCCAAGTCTCGATTACAAGTCCACGCCTCTGACATCGCAGTAGCCGTCTGCAGTGCTCCAGAGGTAATACAAGCAGGAACATTTGCACTAGTTGTCATCTATAGGTGTGTCATTGAGCAGGACACTTCGCCCACCCAGTTATGTAGTGTAATAGCGTAGTACAATAGTGTATTACAGTGACTATTTTCCATACATTCCGATTGAAAAGCCAATTAAATAGTGCATTCTGAGTCTTATAAGTTTATGTAACACTTTGGCTGATATATTTTAGATTTGTATAAATGTCGGTGTAATCCCTCATTCGTCCAGGCGTGTTCCATAGTAGAAAAAGCTTCAGTTGTAGTCATCTGGACTCAGTTTGAAAAAATAGACGTTTCGACTCTCATCCAAGAGTCATTGTCAATAACAAAATTTAGGTCGAGAACTCCGATATTAATACTGTTCTGTGGTAAGACCCGCCCATTGGGAGGAGCCTTCCTGAAGTAGAAAGAGTTGAGAAAGAGTCTTTTCTCCCTGCTTAAAACCGGTGAGGTGAAGGTTTTAAGCAGGGAGAAAAGATGGTTTGAAAGAGGAGTCAAGGAAGCTATTTTTGTTAAAAAAGAAAGACCTTCTTTAAACAGAAATGGAGGGCTTAGGTTTCATCTTCCTGTTATTTATAATGGGATTCTGAACCCCTGGAAAGGTAAAGGACATTCAGATGCTAATCAGGTACTCAGGGTGGTTGAGCCAGGGTCTCACAAAGACAAAGAGGATTCTAACAGCCCATTAAGATTCTGAATAGGCTAGCTCGGTAGATACAAGGGGGAGTTTCTGTTGAAACAAACAACTCTTTCTACTTCAGGAAGGCTCCTCCCAATGGGCGGGTCTTACCACAGAACAGTATTAATATCGGAGTTCTCGACCTAAATTCTGTTATTGACAATGACTCTTGGATGAGAGTCGAAACGTCTATTTTTTCAAACTGAGTCCAGATGACTACAACTGAAGCTTTTTCTACTATTTGTATAAATGTGCATTAAGAAAAGCAACCTTCTGACTTCCTGTTATGCTATGTTTTTACCTCATAGGCACAAACACTGACTATTTGCATCTGTGAGCTTCTGGATCGGGCAAAGGTAAACTGACATTCCACCTTAAATCCTGCAGCCAGACCAAACAGGACTGTACACACACACACACCACACACACACCTACACACACCTACACACACCTACACACACCTACACACACACACCCCTAATTCCACTACACCACGTTTAAATATCCCGTCGCAGCAGCACAGGACGGTGTAGATTAGCGCCGGGTGGAAGCACAAGGAGTGGACTGTGAGACCCAGAAAGACCCAGAAGACTGGACCGCCTGTGTCCACCGCGGAGGTCCAGGTGTGACCAGGTTCTGAGGGCAGAGTCGTGCAGGTAGAGGCCAGATGATTCCTCCACACTGGAAATAAACATTTAAACGTGCGCAGCTGGGAAAACTGGAACCCAGACCAAAGACTAAATAGTGTGCGAATGATCCTGAGCCAAAATGGAGTGTACACAGACACAACAGCTCTGCATTATGAAGGACTAGTGTTTTTAACTCTTAATTCACATCTCACCTTTTTAGCATTGCTTATGTCTAATGTAAGATAAGATAAGCCTTTATTTGTCCCACAATGGGGAAATTCCATGTGTTGCAACACAAGTAGGTACAGAAGTAAACAACAAAGAACAGATAACTTTAAAAAGCTCTTATAAAAAAACTCTTATATTCTTAATAAAAAGTAAAAAAAAATGATAGTAACAATAGTAACACTCTTATTCACAGCAGTTATATGGATTGGTAAATGTATGTATTATACAAGATGGCGCCGCTGAAGGCTGTCTCTGCGTTTTGGTGCCTATTTTTTATTTTTATTTTTGTTCTTATTCTTATTTTTTTTATCTGATAGCTTATTTTTATGACATTGTTCATTACTTTCATTGTTTTATTGTTTTGTGTTGCATCGATCACCAAGACAAGTTCCTATGTTTTTGAATGTTGTTCATTGACAATTGCAATGAACCTTATTCTGATTCTGAAGTATTGACTCATTTTAAAGTATTTACAGCAAATGTATAAATCGTGTTCTTTTTTATTTAAAGCACTTTGAGTCGTCCGTGCGCATGAAAAGTCCACAAATAAAATTGACTTGACTAAACTTATGCCAGAAAGATACAAGGTTATGGTTACCGCCATAAACTTATATTTTATCGCATACTCAAAATTAATTCATCTCAACTGGCAACAGAGGACATAAATCATCGCGAGTACAAAAGGAAATAGGTAAACAAAATAGCAAAACTCAACACAATACTTATGTGGGCCGTGCATCCAAAGGTGTAAAACAACAGATAGAATATACGTTATTACCGAAATGTAAACGTCTGATGTGCGTGACCTGGTTTATTTTGGAATTTTCCCAAGGAAACTTATGCTAAAGGATGCAAAGAAAGAAAGAAAGATGAATTTTAAAATGTTAAGCGTTATTTTAAAATAAATTGTGCATGTTTCGAGTTGATTTGGATTGAGATTTCGCTTGTAAACACATGTAAACACCAATGAAGCAGATCTAGACTTAATTAAAGCCGCAAGCGGCATCCAACGGCCCTCGCGGGCCGCCGGCCTTCCGACTCTGCGCTTTCTACTTGATAAAGATGGCGCCCTTATTGTGTTGTTGAATTAAAAAAGAACTTGACAGACGGCGACACATTGGACATGGCCAATCCAGTGCAAATCAACACAAGTGTCAGTCAAATTTGCTGCGCCGCCGCACAGAGACCGTAGCACTTAGAATATAAATATGGATAACTTTTGATGCCCCGCTTGTGTAGATGATATTTCCCAAAGTAAAGCTTGATCGGGCTATTGCCCACGGAGGAGTTTGTTAAAGTGTGAAGCATAAATTTGAACATTTCCAAAGATTTGGCGTTTCCCCATTTGTGACAGTATATTTGCAGCTCCACGGCACAGAGACCGTACCACTTAAAATCAAAATATGGATAACTTTTGATGCCCCGCTTGTGTAGATGATTTTCCCCAAATATGAGCTTGATCAGGCAATCGCCCTAGGAGGAGTTTGTTAAAGTGTGAAGCGTAAAAATGTGGTCATTTTAGAGATTTCGCTGTTTTCCCATTTCTGACATATATTTGCGGGTCCGCCACACAGAGACCGTAGCACTTAGAATCAAAATATGGATAAGTTTTGATGCCCCGCTTATGTAGATGATATTCTCCAAATATGAGTTTGATCAGACAATCGCCCAAGGAGGAGTTTGTTAAAGTGTGAAGCGTAAAAATGTGGTGATTTGAGCGATTCTACGATTTTCCCATAAGGATAACATGGGATGTTTCTGTCATCGCTACGGTTACGCCGTACAAAATAGGACTTTGGCTCTCATACTTTTTTGATCGGGACGGAAAAATAGAATTTTGTGTAAAGTTTAGAACATTTTGGTAAAACTAATTTTTGACCTTCAATGTTAATTCAAAGGTCACTCTGTAGGGGGCGCTATCAGGCCCATTTCAATTTTGTCATCATAAACTGGTCCAAACTGGATAGTTTAACAACTGATTCAAATTTGGTCCAAATCGGACTCGTTTTGATCAAATGGGAGCAATTTTTAGATTAGCATTATCCCAAAATAAGTTGTCCAATTTTGTGGCTGCGCCGCACGTAGAGCGTAAAAGGTATCCCAAAAATGTGGATAACTTTAGATGCCCCACTTGTCCAGAGGACGTACACAGATTTTGAAGTTGGTGGGCAAAACGCCCTAGGAGGAGTTCGTCAAAGTTTGACGTGAACAAAATGGCTAACTCAGCTTTTTTTCATTTTCAAAGGAAGATGGCGGGCATAGGGTAAATCTGGGGGCGTGGCCACAATGATATATTTTGTTTTGTCCTCACGAGAGGAATGTGTGTTCCGAATTTCGTAGCTCTACGACAAAGTTGACCTCGGGGCGTCTTCCATAGGCGCAATGTATTTTGACTTCTGTCGGTGGCGCTGTCGCGCCATTTTTTAACGGAAAAAAAAATGGCCCAGAAAAAACAAAATTTTTCGCCGATTCTGAATTTTGGGCAAAGTTTGGTGAGTTTTTGAGCATGTTCAGGGGGTCAAATTAGAGTTCAAAGCGATGAAGAACAAGAAAAATAATAATAATAATATTTTTAGCAAAAACAATATAGCCGTTTCCACTATAACAACAAATTATACATCGTTTGAAAGCTCTAAGCCTTCCCGATGCCGCCATGGGGTGGAATCATCATTACGAGCGCTTACGCGCTCGTCACTCCCTATTCCGTCGGGATGCCCCGCCCACTCCCCATAGACTTCCATTGATTTGAGCAGATACAAGCATGGCCCATGCCTGTGGCATGGATTCTCGCGTACGGGACGATGCCAGGAGGGTTTTTGGAGGAATGCAGCGCTTCGCGCTGCTGTTGTCAACAATTAGTGAATGGGCTACGCCCATTCACTAATTGTTGACTATTTCTGTCATAGCAGGAGTAAGTATGCATGATCCATGCCTTCGGCATGGGCTAGTTCACTGTACTTGCCAGGGGCGACGGGGTACCAAACATGCGGTCTGCGACCGCATGTTTGGTCAGACAGTTGCAACGCTGCCTTCGGCAGCGTTGCGGGAGCAATAGGCCCTCCGCCCTGCTGGGGCTCGGGCCTAATAATATTCCGATGCGAAAACAATGTTTACCATTTTTCAAATATCATAAACTATACATTTTCGGAAAGCGCTCGCGCTTTCCTACCTCATGGTGTGGGTCCCTGGTCACTGACGGGTACTTTCGATAATTTTGAGTGGGCTCCGCCCACTTTGTGTTTTTGGCCCTCTATACAGTAATAATGTTAAATTTTTGCATTACATGCTTATATGCACGGAACATGCAAGAGATGGGGAACGTATTCGTGAGCTACTTAGCGCAAATGAGTGCTTTATATGGGGATATTTTCATCCCAATCCCAATGTAAAGTGCTCGTTTAGTGCAAACTTTTGCACGGGCTTCGCCCGTTTACAACGGTAATGTTCCATTTTCCTACAACTAATTAGCATGCACGGGGCGTGCATGAGTGGAGGAGTGCGTTAGTGAGTGTTTGGAAGTGGGCGAGCGCTTCGCGCACTTTCGCAGCCGTGCTTCGCACGGCCTTACGAGACTAATAGGCCTCTCGCCAGCTTGTGGTGCTCGGGCCTAATAAAAATAATAATATTTTTAGCAAAAACAATATAGCCGTTTCCACTATAACAACAAATTATACATCGTTTGAAAGCTCTAAGCCTTCCCGATGCCAATGAGTGAATGGGCTACGCCCATTCACTCATTGTTGAATATTTCTGTCATAGCAGGAGTAAGTATGCATGATCCATGCCTTCGGCATGGGCTAGTTCACTGTACTTGCCAGGGGCGACGGGGGACCAAACATGCGGGCGCAGCCCGCATGTTTGGTCAGACAGTTAGCAATAGGGAGCAATAGGCCCTCCGCCCTGCTGGGGCTCGGGCCTAATTATTGGGATTTCTAATGAATATCTGATTATTTTAGCCGTATCTCGTGCAGAAAAGAGCTTGGGGATTCGAGAGGACAAAAAACAATATAAATGTTACTGAAAACTTGAATAAAAGAGTTCTCTAATGTAACTTATATTGTATAGTGTTGTATATTTCTACTCATTTAAACAATTTACACTAGTTATGCAGCCTACAAATGACCCACAAAAACATTTAAAAGGATCCCCTGATGACCCTGGTCCTTGGTGCTCTTTTGCTCTTTTGCAAACGTGACTGTGTTTGTGCTCTGATGTTCTGTCTGATCGTAACTGGCTCTCGTCTTCCACAACAAGTCGATTCATCCAAACCCACTTTTACGAGTCCAATGTCCCTGGCACGTCGTTTGTTCTCTGCGGTGAGGGCGGGAGCGGCTTCACATTTGGGACAGGTACAAAGGAGGTCACAGAGTCCTGCCTCGACCTCGGCCCGGGACAGTTTCGCAGAGACGGGACGCGGGACGAGCCGTTTACTCCAGGTTTAGACTTGGTTAGTCCTGGTTTAGTTCGGTTTAGGTACATTTTTATTTGAAGGGGCAGTGTGCAGAGACGTTAAGCTAGTGAAAGATAATTTAGAGGTATTTTAGTCTCAGTTTAGGCTTAGTTTAGTTTTAGTTTAGGCTTAGTTTAGGCTTAGTTCAGGCTCAGTTTAGGCTTAGTTCAGGCTCAGTTTAGGCTCAGTTTAGGCTTAGTTTAGGCTTAGTTTTGGCTCAGTTTAGGCTCAGTTTAGGCTCAGTTTAGGCTCAGTTTAGGCTCAGTTTAGGCTCAGTTTAGTCTCAGTTTTAGTCTCTGTTTAGACTCAGTTTTATGCTCAGTTTAGTCTCAGTTTTAGGCTCAGTTTTAGTCTCAGTTTAGGCTCAGTTTTGGCTCAGTTTAGGCTCAGTTTAGTCTCAGTTTTAGTCTCTGTTTAGGCTCAGTTTTAGGCTCAGTTTTAGGCTCAGTTTAGTCTCAGTTTTAGTCTCAGTTTAGGCTCAGTTTTAAGCTCAGTTTTAGGCTCAGTTTTAGGCTCAGTTTAGGCTCTGTTTAGTCTCAGTTTTAGGCTCAGTTTTAGGCTCAGTTTAGCCTCTGTTTAGTCTCAGTTTTAGGCTCAGTTTTAGGCTCAGTTTAGGCTCTGTTTAGTCTCAGTTTTAGGCTCAGTTTAGGTTCAGTTTAGGCTCAGTTTAGGTTCAGTTTAGTCTCAGTTTTAGGCTCAGTTTTAGGCTCAGTTTAGGTTCAGTTTAGGCTCAGTTTAGGTTCAGTTTAGTCTCAGTTTTGGGCTCAGTTTTGGGCTCAGTTTTAGGCTCAGTTTACGCTTAGTTTAGGCTTAGTTAGTCTTGTTTTAGAAGTTAAGTTTACTTTCCATTAGGTTTAGATTGTTTAATACTAAACTCAAGGTATTGTCACTCTAAGTGACAAGGAAGTTAATAATGCATTTTCTCCCTCAGTTTCGCTTTGACCTCCTTTTCAGGAAAGAGAGAGATTCCAATAACATCTGAGTCCTTTGGTATGTTTCATTTTGTACCGTCACAAGACCAAAGACACAGAGACGGTGTGTGTGTGTGTGTGTGTGTGTGTGCGTGTGCGTGTGCGTGTGCGTGTGCGTGCGTGTGTGTGAGCGTGCGTGCGTGTGCGCGCGTATGTGTGTGAGGGTGTGTGTGTCTGTGCTTGGGTGTGTGTGTGTGTGTGTGTGTGCGTGCGTGCTTGTGCTTGTGCTTGTGCTTGGGTGTGTGTGGGTGAAGCGATGCCAGCCTGAACTTGATGGCCTTGTGTCTGATTGCTGCAGTGCTGAAATGTGGAGTCAGGCAAGAGGAAGCTGCACAAAATACAGACTGTCCGGTCGCACCACCTTTAGCTTTGTTTACAGCACACACTTACTGTGGCATAGTAACAATAAGCTTCTATCATATTAAAAGATCTATTTCCATCCAGTGTTGCGTTATTTTTCAACAGTTGATTTTGTTCAACAGTATTACCGAAATGTCCCCATGTGTGGACAAATAAAGGCATATCTTATTGATGTGAGAGTGACCACTGCACAAAGCCTTCTCCAGCTCGCAGCAAGGAAAGTTTATGTGTAGAGCACAAATCGTACACAAGGTAATTCAATGTGCTTCACACAACAAACTGAAATCTAAACAAACTGTTTTAGCTTAGATTTGAACATTGTCAGAGTAGAACTTGTCTCACATCTTCAGGAAGAATGTTCCAGATTTTAGCTGCATAAAACTGAAACGCAGATTCCCCATGTTTAGTCCTGACTCTGGCACCAGCAGGAGGCCGGTCCATGTTTAGTCCTGACTCTGGCACCAGCAGGAGGCCGGTCCATGTTTAGTCCTGACTCTGGCACCAGCAGGAGGCCGGTCCATGTTTAGTCCTGACTCTGGCACCAGCAGGAGGCCGGTCCATGTTTAGTCCTGACTCTGGCACCAGCAGGAGGTCGGTCCATGTTTAGTCCTGACTCTGGCACCGGCAGGAGGCCAGTCTCTGAGGTCCTTAGAGTCCGAGATGGTTCATATGGCACACACAAGTCTGAAATGTACTTTGGTGCTAGGCCATGGAGAGACTTGTACACAAGCAGAGCTGCTTTAAAGTCTATTCTCTGAGCCACAGGAGCCAGTGCAGAGACCTGAGAACAGGACTAATGTGATCATACTTCCTGGTTCTGGTCAGAACCCGAGCAGCAGCGTTCTGGATGTACTGCAGCTGTTTTACAGCTCGTTTGGAGAGACCAGTGAGCAGGCCGTTACAGTAGTCTAATCTACTGGAGACAAACGCGTGGATAAGTCTCTCCAAATCTGGTTTAGACACTATACTTTTGATTTTGCTAATGTTTTTAGATGTTATAAAGCTGCTGATGTTATTGATTGAGCAGTTATCCAGTAGGAGACTCGTACATACTGCATTTGCTTAGTTGAAGAGTTTGTTTTGGTCAGGCAGTGTAAATAAAAAAGGCCTTATTTGCCCAATGCCACTGTTTGAAACTGACTAAAACATTCAACTAGAAATTAATCAAAACATAAATAGAAGTTGAGGTCTTTGTCAGTTGTAACGATCCATGCGTTTCAGACATAAGGATTTCTCCCTCATTTGAAGGATTTGACATTACATCTTTAGGAAGGAATCAATTGCCTGAAACCCATAAATGGACTCAAAATGCCCTGCAGCAAATCAGACGTTTTTATTCATGCTGAAATCCTTCAAATAAGCCAGTGTTTCTCAGCCAAAGTGTCAGACCGGGTCACAAGTCGACATTTAGATGTTGGCAGTGTTTTAATGTCAACTTTTACTGTGCAGTAATGTGCCTACCTACGCATTTGAGTCGTTAAGTTAAGTTCAGCGGCGTGTTGCGATAATGACAGGTTAGTTAGACACGCTAAGAAAGCTAATAAAACATATAAAGGCTCTACCTGAAGCCACAACTGCCCTGGGGCAAACTGACAAGGCGGTTACTCTCGGTCAACGCTCTCTCCGACCACATCCACACACACAAACAGAGTGTCCTGCATTTTGAGTTCGACCGCTCTATGCCACTCACTGTTATTGTGTCAAAAAGTAGGTCGAATGATCCGAGATAAAAAACGAGGCTCAGCAAAAGGGTCAGTAAAACAAAAACATAAACTGAAAGGAAGAAGAACATATATTTACTGAGGTTGAAATATTCCACGGTACTTCATAACCTTTTAAAACAAACCAGGTAAAGGTTACTTCATAACCTTTACAAAGTTAATTATGAAGTTAATTTGATGCGAGCTGGAAATGTGAACTTGGAAAAAGCCCAAACAGGGTGTCAGGGTGTCAGAAAGTAGCATATGCCGAGCACAGAGGGGCCAAGCCGCTGCGCGCGGCTGTATTTCTGTGTAATTACTGTATTTCTGTGTGATTACTGGCAGCGATGGAGCTCAAAACCAGCCGCCAGCTCCACAGCGAGACATTAACAACTCCACAAGCGGGAAAATAAAACCTAATTCAATTATGTTTGGCTGGAGCGGAGGACGCGGCCATAAACCGGCTTCATAATGGGCCGAGCAAAGGCGTAAAAGGTGAGGCGGCAGTTAAAAGTGCGCTTACATACACAATTATTACAATTATTACGGAGCACTTTTACTGCAGCTTGTGCCAAATGTGGTGAAATATAATGGGTCACAGTTTGAGCCAGAAGATGCTACTTATATTGGATAGGATTAATTATTTGTCTCTGCTTACTTGTAGCTGTTTTACTCATTTTTGTCATATTTTGTATAATTTATTAGGCATATTATTATCATTTCAATAGGGACATAAGTATTTTTTAAATGGTATTGCGCAAAGCTTGGAAATGGTTAATAAAAGTAGATTAAAGTGGACTTCACAAATTTGTTTTTCTCATTGTTTGGTCCTAAATTTAGTCCATTTAAGTTCTAATGTGGACTTGGTTTGATCCTGTTCTAGTCCTTATTTAGTCCTGGTCTAATCCAGGTTTAGTTTTGGGTTTAGTCCGGGTTTAGAGCCAATTTTGACGTGACGAATATCCAGTTTATTGAGTTAAATGAGTTTTCTTATCAGTATTTTAGTCATTTACTTTTTTTTTACTTTGGTCTACAGTAAATGCATCTCTAAATCGTTATCGAGTCTAGTTTTCAGGCTTTAGAGTCAAATTTTCAAAGAAGCCAGTGGTCAGATTTATATAGCTCTTTTCTCTTTTCACTCACACCTACACAACCCAAGGACACGACCGTTAGACAGAGAAATTCAACACCGTCTCTCCGTTTGAAAGTGTTTAACCTCTATTTTCTGTTTAGCCTCGCCAGCATCAGCCGCTCAAACATAAAGCGCTCACGCCTGCATCAACACACAGTCCGTCTCCAGTGGTTTGAACTGAAGTGCAGACTTCCGATGCACCTCTTTCCAAAACACTCACCTGCAGCTCGGATGTTTCAACCAGCAACCTGCGGCTCTGGACACGCATCAAAGACTTCACTGCGGAGAAAGAGGAGAAAGAGAGAAAAGTATTGAGGTCCTTTAATTATGTGTTAACATATTCATTTTATATTGACTTTTGGATACAGCGGCAATGGAATTTCTCTGGTAGAAGTGATTATATATACATTTCTGAGCCCTGGAATAAGTATATTTCAAGTAAGACGAACTGAATAAACTCTGGGATACATGACGGAGGGAAGGCCCTGTTGCAGTAATGTTTATTTCAAATGGGAACGACGGGGGTCTCGCACGCCTGGGAACACAACAGCACAGGTCAGTGACAAGAGTTAACGCTGCCGGACCAGTACATTTTGCAGAGTCTTACTTTCGTGAGGTATCTGCGGACGTAGTCGTAGTTCGCGGTGGTAACGATTTCTTCATGTTGAGGAATTAGCTCCAAACTCTCCAGGATTTTACTCTGGGATTTGCTGAGGTCAGGACTGGACGCACCAACGACAACAAAATAAAATGTTCAGCGGACAGAAGTGAATGAATATCAGGTGTATATGGCTCATTAATAAAAGGTTTTGAAAGTAAAACCCCATAACGCAATGGCTCATGTAGGGAAGTATATCATGGTAGACGTTCACAGATTTCCCCCCACATCACTCACGTTTGTCTTCTGGTGGTTGTTATGGTAACGGCGATGTTGTCCCAGGCCACAGTCCTCTGCCCCGCTCCGGGCGCGTCGCAGCCGAGTCGACCCCAGCACTCGTCAAACACACAGAGCCATCGCTGAGCCGCCGGGACCACGTACTGCCCCAATGCACTGCGACACACACAGTATTATTATACCGTCGGGGTATAAGAGTAAAAAGCGCCAAAATTGTACAAATTTGGGACATCCATATCTGACAAATGGACAGAGCAAGGTTTGAATTTCTTACATAGGCCTAGATATAGTATTAGTAAAAAAAAATAAAAAATAAGTTAAAAATTGACTTAACAAGATCTGAAAATGTTCGCCTGATTTTTTTTGATTATATATAAAACAAATGAGGCTTAGAATTAGACATGAACTAATCCTTGTGTACGAGTCACAATCTGATCTTTTGGTGGAGAATTACAATGACCAATAATACAAATGTAATAATAAAAAATCTTTAGATGCAGAATGAACAATGCTGTGTTTTCCAAGTGAAAGCAAATATCTTGAGAGAGCAAACTGGGCCAAATGCAAGCCTCAGGCTTGTTGGTCCTCATCTTCCACCTTAAATGTCCAGTTTGAAAATACTCGACAATCATAACCTCAAAAACATTGTTGGGTGAAATAGTGAAAAAAAAGTGTTAGAATCACATCTGTCACAGAGAAGTGTTAGAATCACATCTGTCACAGAGAAGTTAGAATCACATCTGTCACAGAGAAGTTAGAATCACATCTGTCACAGAGAAGTTAGAATCACATCTGTCACAGAGAAGTGTTAGAATCACATCTGTCACAGAGAAGTGTTAGAATCACATCTGTCACAGAGAAGTTAGAATCACATCTGTCACAGAGAAGTTAGAATCACATCTGTCACAGAGAAGTGTTAGAATCACATCTGTCACAGAGAAGTTAGAATCACATCTGTCACAGAGAAGTTAGAATCACATAATCTAATGCACTGCAGTGGCACGTGCGTTTGTCATAGTGGAGCTGCTTTTTCTGGCAACGTTAGTATTTGTATTTCATTGATTCAAGTATAAACAGTGGTTCTTCTTCACTTCATCATTAGGCTAATTGCCCCAGAGACATCCACACCTGCCTCGTTCCAAACAGGGGCTAAATTTAGCCGCACGTCCTGTTCCCACGCGCCTGAACCGCACGTTTCACCTAAATAAAACATCACGACCGCAGCTCGTGTTCTCCTCTTGTTACGGCTCAGTGACGTCAGGTCACGACTTAACACACCTCGGCAGTCCGCGCTGAAGATCCATTAATGAAGATTAAAAGTTCAGGTTGAGGTTTGGCGGATGGTGGCGCAATCGAGGCCTCAAGCAACACTTGAGTCCAGTTTGAGCGCGTCATCATGACAGGCTTTAATTATACTCGAAAGAACAACGGCGCCATCTTGTGTCCAAAAAGTTGTCACTGCACCTGTCCCTCTTTTGCTTGTCCTGCACAAACCATTCAGGCACTCGCAATAGCAAAAATTACAGTCACATATTGTATATATTATATATAGTCTATATAATGTATTATTATGATTAGTGAATGTCTCAATAGGGATCAGAATGGGAGGACACGCCCCTACATGAGATGTACCACTGGAACATAACAAGTGGCTGATATCAAGAAATCCTAACAATGGCTCGAGCTACAACAAATCCCTGGAAAAACATCAGACATGTCAGTCCAGGAACAGCAAAGATATTGCGCAGAACCCTCAAGCCCTAGAGGACCCTAGAGGACCCAAGATACCGATACCACCACCATCACCACCACCACCACCACATCAAGAACAGTTTATTTGGCCTGTGTCTGTTCATCACTGGTCACATGATTGTCCTTTATTCCCTTTGGGGAATGTTATAGTTTCGGATGCAGCTGCTGCTCCAGGGATAACAACCTCAGATGATCCTGTGGACATGATATTTTTAGTATTTTTTTGGGTTATTATTAGGAACAGGTAGAATGGGTTGAGGCTATGGATTAGGTGAAGGAACAATGTCAGGTTAAGGACAGGCTGGAAACATGAATGTACAGGGAACTTTACTCCCCATTTGCTATAGATCAACAGTATACAGGTTTGTAAATGTGAGGTATTTTCACTCCCATCTATAGAGTATGACAAACATAAGTACACACCTGTTCATTTTATATACAAATGTTAGTGACTATATTTAGGTATTGCTACAAATGCAGAAACTGAACAGTAGAATTCCTGACATCGGCCGTTACATTGACGCAAGGATTCACAGGAAACCACAGGGTAGATCTCATCACAATTTATTGTCCCTTTGAGTAATAAAAAATATGTTCCAATTGTATTTTTTACAGTAAACACAGATGATACAAACATATCAAAGTCATAATTTCAGTCATGTTGGTAACCAAGTGTCTGTGAAAACTATAAACAAACATAAATCAAATAATTTACATCGAGATCAGAAGAAAATATGTCACTGGCTTCATTTGTGCAGAAGTGAAATGACTCCAGTTTTAGGACAGGTCTGCATTCCCAAATTATACAAAGGATTAAAACCAATATGTCATGCCTGAAATGGCTTTCACCCTTTTTTGAAATAGAAAACAGTTTAATTTGATCAGTTTTGAATCAAACTGAATGTTTATGGAGCATACAAAATACTATTTACGTAAAAGCAATATGCATAAATCCCTTTTAAACATGATATACTGAGATATTACATAGTTAGTAGAGACAAATATGTATTCAATTCCAAACCTTACATTATTGCTTTAGTTCACATTCTCTCAAAATATACACTTCAGTATCAAAACATTCAATATGTGAGAAAAGGAGAATCACTTTTTCCTAATATTCACTCAGTATCGAGCCAAATCCTAAAGAAGTTGCAAAACAACTAATTCATTAAAGTCTATTGAACTTTCAAATCCAGTGTGCAGTAACTTTACAAATAAGTGCAATCCATCAATGTTCCCTTCAAATATATATAAAATGTTAAATGTAAGATACAAAATAAATAGTCTTTTCTATAGTTACGTTTGGCACTACGTACTTGTCAGGCTGTTTTTAGTGTATTTCATGGATAATAAACGTGTTGAGCTGAGGTGGAGGTGAACAGTGCAGTTGTGTGGGACCACCAGCAGAGGGCAGTGCATCCACATCAGAACATCCCAGAGGATTCATGAATATAAAGTGTTTCTTTTGTTCCTGCTGCCGGTTTGGAAAACTTGTATTTTGCTCCTTTCCAGCTGCTACATCATGGATTCCTGTTGAATTTGGATGTAACAGGCCTGCACACAAACACACAAACACACAAACAAACAAACAAACAAACAAACAAACAGCACGTTATTTTCACACTCCATTCCAAACTCTTTTTACAACTGTGGATAATCAATGAAGGTAAACGTGTTGGATAACATGATATTAGAAGAGAAAGAACACACATCATTGTCAAGTTAATTACTTTTGAACATTTATATTTTCCTTTTTTGTTATGATTTTACAGACATAGAAACCCTGATAATCTGTTATTTGATATCCCTGCGCATTTAAAAGCATAAACGGGGTTGTTAAGGTGCATGCTGTAGCTTTTCTGGTGCTGCTTGCTTTGGAATGTTCCTGTAATGTTGGATTACAGGTGTTTTAATGTCGTACTGCGGAACATTCCAAAGCAAAGCAATAAACGTACAATGGTGAAAAGCAGCTGAAAATACATCACATAGTTACAGAGTGCACTTTTAGAACAGACTAAAGATTCACCATATCAAAACTGGGACTAAACCAGGACTGGATCAGGACTAAATACCGTCAGCACTAGAATACGACCAAACCAAATCTACATTAGAACTAAAATGAGCTCAGTGTGTGAATGTCTAATCATCAGACAGCACTCTTTCTCACCCAGAGATGTCACGATTATTAGGTTAATCAATATTCCTTATTATCCAGGTCACAATATAACAGTTGGAACAAAAAAAATGACAATATTAGAAGCAAAATTAAGTATTTTGTTCAATATATAGCCAAAGAAATGGACCTAAATGTAAATAACTTTATTTTATCTGGTTGTTTTTGTCATATTTAACTTAATTTTGTCTTTCAGAAAGTAAAAAATTGTAAAGCAGGTCACAAAATTAAGGAACAATAACATGTTAGAAAATTAAAGATTGAACTGTTGTTTGGTCAGTCTCAATAATCGTGAATAGTCGTTAAATCGGGACATCTCCCTCTCTCTCTCTCTCTCACCTTCAGTGTCGTGAACATCAGCCCCATCTCTCCGTGCTCGAGATTAGGATCCATCAAATCTTCAATCAGACTGACTTCGGCTCCCAAGTTCTTGATCCTGAAGCAGGAGGAAACCGTTTAGTCCGAGTGTGCGCGGACAAATCCCCCAGAGAGAGGTTTAAATTTAAAAAAAATTAAAAAAAGGCGGCTCTGACCTGGCTCTGATCACCACGTACAAGAACAGAGGAAACAGGTCGTCCATGCACCACAGGAAGCTCTCCTCCACCAGCGGCTTTACTTCCTGCGTCAGCTCCTCGAACGTCTTCTGGATCACCGTCAGTTTGTCCGACGGAGTGAAGGTTGTGCTAAATGATAATGTACATAAATTAATGATGTATTTAAAACACTGTTGCAACTAGAGGTGGGAAATGAATGGAAACGTGGATAATATCGTGAATGTTGCGTTGAAGATTTGCAGAACTTTAATATTGAGTTTTTAAAAAATGCTTTAAAAAGAGCTGATTAAGGTTAAAATTAAATGAAAGCAAACTAAAATAAGTGAATAAAGTGATATTTTTGAACTTTTTCTGATAATTAAACCGCAACTAAAAACTCTAAACAGAAATTTGAATAAGTTTCTTTTAAATTGAGATTATTTTGCGTTGTGGGTTAAATACTCTAAATACTCTGATTATCGATATACACATTTTTTTCTATATCAGCAAACCCTAGTACTGGTATATAGTATATTATAGTTTAGCGGGTCGCTGGTCAGTACCTGATTTGTTGAAGCGTCTCCACAGCTGAGACGTAGCAGGCGTCTTTACTGCTCGACAAAATCTACAAGACGTAAAACAACACAAAAACGTACGAGTAAATAAAGTTTTTAATACAGTCTGTAGATAATGTCACAACCAACCTGTTTCTTCTCTCCAAGAATAGACATCCAGACAGGCCAAAATTTCCTACGCGAGAAGACAAAATAGATGTACAATCAATAAAAAAAACAAATAATGTGTTTGTTAATAAGACTTTGCTGTCCCTGTTGGTAAATGTATTCTCTGCATTTGACCTCTCTTTACGCCCTAGTGCGCGTAGTGTGTCCAAACTCACTGGTGCACCCCTAAGAAGCTGAGCAGTGCCTGGTCTGGCGACTTGTTGAGTCTGAGGACGCGCTCCCAGTACTTGGCGTCGTCCTGCTCCTGCTGAAGGCCGTACAGAGTGAAGAGCGGCGGGTAAAGCCTCGGCAGCAGCAGCGGCAGCAGCAGAGACGAGCAGCTCACCACCACAACGCTGGAGAAACAAGAGGAGAAAGCAGAAAGAAGAGATTAGTTATGGCAGTAGAGCTTTAGTCCTCCTCTTGTGTCATACCGATAGTTTGACTCACAGTTGTTCCACTGTGTTGGAGATGAAGGAGTGTCTACATCTGGAGGGAGAGAGGGAAGGCTCAGGGAGTACACTGCCATCTTCTGGTAATCCAGGGAACAGAAACCTACGGATGGAAAGAAATTGGAGGAAAAGATAGAGAATATTGAAGATAAACTCAATATTTAAAATTAGGATATCAATTATGATTAAAAAAATACTGCAACAAGAGCTGATCAAAATGGAAAAAATATGCAAACATCCCAATGATATTTCTGCACCTTTGTGGATAAATGTAAAGACATGTTTCAGCACATTACTGTTGGACTGAATATTTTCTGGATATAATTATCGAATGCTCCACAAAACATTGCAGTATTTATTTCTGTCAAAATCCACTGACCTGACAATGCAGTAGAAGTGTATTCACTGACCTGACGATGCAGTAGAAGTGCATTTACTGACCTGACGATGCAGTAGAAGTGTATTCACTGACCTGACGATGCAGTAGAAGTGTATTCACTGACCTGACGATGCAGTAGAAGTGTATTCACTGACCTGACGATGCAGTAGAAGTGTATTCACTGACCTGACGATGCAGTAGAAGTGCATTCACTGACCTGACGATGCAGTAGAAGTGTATTCACTGACCTGACGATGCAGTAGAAGTGTATTCACTGACCTGACGATGCAGTAGAAGTGCATTTACTGACCTGACGATGCAGTAGAAGTGTATTCACTGACCTGACGATGCAGTAGAAGTGCATTTACTGACCTGACGATGCAGTAGAAGTGCATTTACTGACCTGACGATGCAGTAGAAGTGCATTCACTGACCTGACGATGCAGTAGAAGTGCATTCACTGACCTGACGATGCAGTAGAAGTGTATTCACTGACCTGACGATGCAGTAGAAGTGTATTCACTGACCTGACGATGCAGTAGAAGTGCATTTACTGACCTGACGATGCAGTAGAAGTGCATTTACTGACCTGACGATGCAGTAGAAGTGCATTCACTGACCTGACGATGCAGTAGAAGTGCATTCACTGACCTGACGATGCAGTAGAAGTGTATTCACTGACCTGACGATGCAGTAGAAGTGTATTCACTGACCTGATGATGCAGTAGAAGTGCATTCACTGACCTGACGATGCAGTAGAAGTGGTTGAGGTAGGCCTGGACCTCCTGAACCGCCTGTCGGAGCAGTCTGCGGTTTGAGCCCACATAAGTCATTCTGTACACAGTCACTAAGGTCTCCACGAGCCAGCCCAGGGGGTGCAGAGGGGTCTCGCACGCCTGGGAACACAACAGCACAGGTCAGTGACAAGAGTTAACGCTGCCGGACCAGTACATTTTGCAGAGTCTTACTTTCGTGAGGTATCTGCGGACGTAGTCGTAGTTCGCGGTGGTAACGATTTCTTCATGTTGAGGAATTAGCTCCAAACTCTCCAGGATTTTACTCTGGGATTTGCTGAGGTCAGGACTGGACGCACCAACGACAACAAAATAAAATGTTCAGCGGACAGAAGTGAATGAATATCAGGTGTATATGGCTCATTAATAAAAGGTTTTGAAAGTAAAACCCCATAACGCAATGGCTCATGTAGGGAAGTATATCATGGTAGACGTTCACAGATTTCCCCCCACATCACTCACGTTTGTCTTCTGGTGGTTGTTATGGTAACGGCGATGTTGTCCCAGGCCACAGTCCTCTGCCCCGCTCCGGGCGCGTCGCAGCCGAGTCGACCCCAGCACTCGTCAAACACACAGAGCCATCGCTGAGCCGCCGGGACCACGTACTGCCCCAATGCACTGCGACACACACAGTATTATTATACCGTTACGTGCAGGAATGACAACACAAATGTGGCAGAAAATACTGAAATGTATATCAGGACAGTTCCTCTTACAGTGTGTTGTTTCTCTCTTTGTTCACAGGTTCATCTGCAGTGGGTTTGGTGTAAGTTCCTGTAACTTTGAGTGAAGCCCATTCTCCACTGAATTCACCGTCAAAGAAGTCGCCATTAGCCAAGTGCAGAAGACCCTAAAACGATCAAGATTAATTATCAAACTAACCTGACTAAACAGCAATAATAGTAGTAATGGGAGTAATGGTATTAGTAGTAGAAATAGTATAATCAGAAACGGTTTATTGCATATTGGACCCACTACAGCTCAAATCTTATCATCCTACATAAAAACACAAAAAATGTCCCACTAGTGCAAAGAAAAAGGTTGCCACATTAAATATTGACCCCTAAAACACTGTTCTTTCTCTCATTTATTGAAGTCAATATTGTAATTATGGTGACAGGCTTAATCACTGTTACCTTTCCATTAATGGTCCAGTCGTCAGAAAACTCTCCGTGGAAAGTTGTGTCGTCGTCGGACACCAGCAAACCTGAACCCTGAAAAAACACAGCACAAACATTTGCCCCTTTCACTCGTTTTGCTCGAGTAGAAGTACTTTGCTTTCCACAAACTCCACTCGAAGTAACCAGAAGCTATTTGAGATTTATAACAATGCTTGAATCATCTTACGCTCATCTTGTTTTCCCTGAATGTCCCTTCGAAGTACAGTCCGTGTTGAGTGACCACGACTGCGTTTCCATGGCGCTGATCCTCCACCCACATCCCCATGTATTTGTGACCGCTGTAAAAAATAATAATTCGGGTTTTAATACATTTTGCGCAGCTCCAAAACATGCAGAGCGCTTTGACGGTACCTGGTGATGTCATCGTAGACCCCGTATCCCATCTTTTTGTCGTGAACCCATTGCCCGATGAAAACGCTGGAGGACGAGCGCGCCAGTCGGCCGGAGCTGAGCATCCCGTAACCATGGCGCAGGCCCTCGAAAAAACAGCCCTCGTACACTTCTCCCGTGGCGTATCTACACGAGAACACACTTTTCACGTCCGTCCAATACGTCAACCTCAACGAATAAATACATTTAAGGATTTATATTTTGGACACTTTATATCACAATATTGATCTAAAATGACTCGATAAAAGACAAGTTCGCCGACCACCGGACTGCAAACTGCGGGGATTTCAGATTTCCTTCACCACGACTCCACGAGCCGGACCACCTATGCAGAGCATCGTTTGTCGAGGGTCCATAAAAACACATCTTCAGATCATTAATAACATAGTATTAGTATTTAATCACATCTTTATCAGTATTTAATCACATCTTTAGATAATTAACATAGTATTAGTATTTAATCACATCTTTAGATCATTAATAACATAGTATTAGTATTTAATCACATCTTTAGATCATTAACATAGTATTAGTATTTAATCACATCTTTAGATAATTAACATAGTATTAGTATTTAATCACATCTTTAGATCATTAACATAGTATTAGTATTTAATCACATCTTTAGATAATTGACTTAGTATTTAATCACATCTTCAGATCATTAATAACATAGTATTAGTACTAAATCACATCTTTAGATCATTAATAACATAGTATTAGTATTTAATCACATCTTCAGATCATTAATAACATAGTAATAGTATTTAATCACATCTTTAGATCATTAATAACATAATATAAGTATTAGTATTAGAACTCACTTGTATTTGCCAAAGCCATGGATCTGCCCGTCTTTCCAGTGTCCCTGATAGCAGTCTGCTTTGTTCAGTGCCTTGCTGGGCATCAGGCACTCACCATAACTAAAACAAAAATAAATACAACATTATCTGTAATATATTTAGTTTTGCAAAAACAAAAATTTGCAAAAACAAAAATCCCCACATGGTTCAATATTTATACAGCAAAACTATATAGTAAAGCGATTACAAATAAAACTTGTCTAATACTGACCCATCTTCCAGTCCATTTTTGAAGTTCCCCGTGTACGTTCGTCCATCGGGCCACTTCATGGTTCCCCTGTCGATAAACAAAGTCATTCAACACCACAAATTCTACTTCTACCGACAAAATATATGGCATTATTGGTAATACATGCACTATTAGTTCCCACAGACCTCCCGTGAACTCGCCCGGCCTGCCACTGCCCTCGGTACCGCGCGTCTTTGAACCGCCCCTCTCCGCTGAACGTGTAGCTGGCCGTGCGGGTCATGGCCGTTACCCCCGGCGACGACCCCTGACCTCCCCCTCCGAGCACCTGGTCCACCGCCTGGTTCAGAGCCCGCAGCCACTTGTTCTACGCACACAAGGCAAGGTCAAAAAAGAGCGACAAAACTAAACGCTTCAATGCAGATCTCTGGAGAACAAATTAGGTCTGAAATTAAAAGTAACACTCCACATGAAGCTGTAATATTCCATTTGACGACAGAGTGAGCTCGTCAAGTTATTCCTGACTTTTTCAACTCATTCGTAAGATCCTGATTCTTCACAATTGCTCATTATTTAAATTTCAGCAAATCTCAGCACATCCACACACACTTCTGGGTTCATGTTTGCTATAAATACTTTATAATTACAGCAGTATCATCACAAATATCTACTGCTATAATTCACTGTTCAGTTTGCTGGGGACAGAACTATACTTACTCCGCTACAAGAAACTAAATAGGCATCTTAATTAAGTCAAACTTAAATTTTCTGCGCTTGTGAATAATATATAGATACCTTTTCTTGTGGTGTCGATGCCACCAGGGTGAAATTCTCTTCTGGACATACGATTTTAACGGCGTAGCTGTAAAGGCATTGGCACAGCGGGTATGAAAATGGAAAAGAGTTGTTGTGCTGTAATGCTTGAAAGCGCATTGTAAACTCACAGGCCGTTGTCGTTTTCAGTGACTGGCTTGACCCACAGACAGGTCAGAGGGTAGACGTGATGAGTGGAAAACTGTGGACGGAGACAGACGGACGGACAGAACATATGATTAACTGTGTCACGTGATCGCATTGTGTTGTCCAGAGTGATTGTGCTGCTGATTAAATTCATACGCAGTGGTTTTGTGGTGATTTGCCGCTTTCAGTTTTGAAATGTCACCGCAGACACCACACCGGCAGTTCCGTGTTAGTAATGCCATGCTGAGAAAACGGCGATTTGATTTTGCTCCAAAAATACGTTCAAAAGTCCCACTAAATTGATGACGACGCCGTAAAAGGAAACAGCTTTGACTAAATTTAATACACTGGGAGTAAAGTACATCCACATTTGGGAATATTTATCCAGAGCAGAGATGTCCAAACATTTTCCACTGAAGGCAAAAATAATGAAACATATAAGATAATACATATATCAAAATAGTAAATCATCAGATGGGAGAACTTTAACAAAGCCAACGTATCTTTAAGAAGACTTTGAACATAAATCTAAGCTCTGTTGCCCAATCCAATGTTTGCTATTGAGGTTCTGATGGTAGAATTACTTCAATTTGCAGTAAAAAGGGCCACAGTTTGGACATCCCTGATCTAAAGTCTACGCATAAATACAGAGGCAGCATCAAGGAACTACTGT
This sequence comes from Eucyclogobius newberryi, assembly GCF_026437365.1. Taxonomy (NCBI): domain Eukaryota; kingdom Metazoa; phylum Chordata; class Actinopteri; order Gobiiformes; family Gobiidae; genus Eucyclogobius; species Eucyclogobius newberryi. The sequence goes on from NW_027315768.1 coordinate 25,835,016, forward strand.
TTGTACTCCACCACCTTTTAAAAAGGGAGAATCGGACACACTTCTAAAGCTAGTCAGAGTAGGGAAAAAATGTGTAATTATGATTTTAATTATAGGATTCTGTTCAAAGTTCACATTTTAAACACGTCTAGAAGAAATTACAAACTGACAAACGGATGCAAGCGTGCAAATGTGAACCACTGAGTTGGCAGCTTTTATGCAGAGTAAGTGGATATTTTGTTGAAATGACTTTGTGATTTGCTCATTTCAAATCCATTCACGCTGCAATTTCGATTCGATTGCGATTAACCGAGTTAAAGGGGCACAATGTCACTTTTCTGGTGGAGGGTCTCTCACGTTCTTGCCTCCATGGGGACACGATTGCTTTGAATATTCCACAGTACAAAACTTCTAAGGTTCAAGGTGTTGTACTGTGGAACAATCAAGGCAAAGCGTTACATTCGTCACAGAGACAAAGTTACACAGTGCACCTTTAAGATATGTGGCGTTACTTTACTCTTTTTGATCACGATTTTGCACCAAACAAATGTTAACAACACGTGTAAACATTTATGATTGCAGTCAAAAGTGTGCACCCAGACGTACAGCTGGAGAGACTAAGCCCAAACACACACTGTACTTACAAAACTCTTAGAGGGAACTGTGCCCTGAGTGAAAGAGTTTACATTTTAAAAACACATTAATATCAGCGGATCCTTACTGGCGTTAAATTTAAGAGTCTTACTTGTGTGTGAACCAGAGCGTCGTTAAACAGAATGAACCAGTGGTTGGAAAAGCGCCCGGCGTTTTGTAAAGTCAGATTTCTGTGGCTGCTCTCACACACCACGCGGCGATGAGACAGACGCAGCAGCTCCTGAGAAAACACACGCTATAATTACTGCACATTTTCTGACCGTCTCTTCATAGCAAAGCGATTCTTGACCATTCATTTAAACAAGCACTGGCTCTTCAGGGCGAATGGGAGCGCACCGCTGAACTACTAAACATCTCACTTATGTCAAACTGGCTGCGAGAAAGCAATGATCGTAAAGTTATAAAATCAAAGCTGCACTAGTAGCACTCACAGTCATTTTCCCCGAGTGAGTTTTCCAAAAGTTGCACGTCGTTTCTGCCTCTTTTTTCCTTTTCAGCAGCGACGACGACAGAGACTCGAACAGACCAAAGCCCTGATGGAGGGACTGGTACTCGGCGGTGAGCTGACGGGAGAAAACACATGTAGTTTAGCAGTGTGATCTTATTATTTAGTATTTTATAAGATGTCTTTGGCCACTAGTGTAATGATAATGCCATATTGGGCCCTGCGTTTTTCTTTCACTCCACACTTAATAATGGTGGTGCAATGAGGCAGACTGTGTGGCTGCCAATTTGAATCTGTGATCGCTAACGCTCACTCACACAAATACTGCATTCATTCAGTCATAGGGAAGGTAGATGACGCACTATTAATCCTGTTTAACAAGCGGCAAGCAACAATAATACATATCCACACATACTACACACATAAAAGTGCAAACCAGCATTAAAGAAAGAGTCAACAACAACATATTTGAGTTTTCATATGTCATTGCACAATTTTAGATTTGTTACGAGCGGAGTATATAAGAAAAGAAAATAAGAAAGAGAATATAGCGTTTTCTACAGGTTTATGCTGAGAATATGGTGTCACTAGTTATACATATTTGAATTAATTTATCCAATAACATTTTTCGAGTACAAATGTCATACTTTTGCCCGTTACTGATGAAAAACGCAGCCATTAAATGTAGCTCCTTCTATTCGTTTCACCAATTTCAGTTCAGCTTGTTTTGAGGTTTTAGGGCCACCATAATCCGTTCTATTAATGGGAAATACTGGAATATATAAAGATGTAAACAAAGTCTGACCACATCGTAACAAGCGGCCAGTTTGAGCAGTAGTCGGCTGTAGTGGTGCAGCTGCTGTAAAGGCCAGTACAAAAGTGACACCAGGTCCACCTCATCTTTATCCTCTCCCCAGACACAGAGCTCTCGGAGATCGCTACGTTTGGGGCCGAAACAGTCGCTGCAAAGACAGACACAAGAGATTAGACACAAGACCAGAGCATTGATGACTTACCACAGCAACTTCAATAACAAACTGCTGCTACAACCACAATCAAACTAAATCGAGGCCAACTTCAGCTCATTTCTCTTTCAAATTATGTTTCAAGCAATTGAGATGTACATTTTACTCAAGTATTATTATGAATAGAGGCAATAGTAATGTAGATATCTTGTAAAATTGGGAATTAATCTTACTTTGAGAGTTTCTGAAGAGACTGAAATCCACCCATGACTTGAAAATCACCGACAGAAGAACAATACCTGAAGAGGCAGGAATAGGAATAAGTCACTTTTTCTTGAACCTCGAGTTGTGCAAACTTATTGATTTCTTTATTTCATAACCTACAGACATATCAATGTAAATCCTACTGTTTAAAAGTGTCCAGGAAGTGCTCAGTGCGGGTGATCAGAGGGAGGGAAGTGACATCACAGCTCTGCAGGTCGTGCAGGAAGTAACTGAGAGCCGTGGAGTGTCGTCCGATCAGGAGGTTCAGCGGAGCAAACTTATCGCAGATGGTGAAGAACAGGCGTGTGCACTGGTCTCCCAAACATGGATTCACGCCCTCTGCAGGAACCAGGTAAAAAAACACACTGGTTTTATGCATCAATTCAGATTCATGATACATTTTAGAGTGTGCTCTGGTGACCTCTTGTGCGTAGTGGAGTGAGGAGGACTTTCTTGATGCTGCTCGACCAAGAATAAAACTGTCTTTCTCTTGAGGCGAGCTCGTGAATGGCTGAGATGAAGCCCATGATGTTGTGGTCTGACAGAAACGCACAGGTCTGGCCTCCGCTGTGGACGCGGCTGATGTAGCCCATCTACAAAGAGACGGACAAACAGCAGATTAACGTGAAGTTACACCTAAAGTCTCACAAAAAGTAGAGCTCACCCTCTAAAACCTATTTTGAACTGGAACATTACCGGACATGACAACAATTTGTGAGGAAATATTGTTTCAGAAAATATCACAAACTAATATATTGAAGACCACTGATAAGCAAGAATTAATAAATGTATAAACACAATGTATAAGCTTTATATGTATAATGTTATCAATAAAATTATTATTTTACTCAATAAAATGATTATGTTGTTATATATGTAAATATGTTAGTTATTGTTAGTTATTATTATATGTATGTTTTTTTTAAGTGGCTGCCAGTGCACAATACATATGCACCCCTAGAAATGTAATAAACAGGTTGATATTGTAAATATTTCCAACAAATCTAACATTTACACAAAATGGTAAAGAGTGGTTTGTTTGTTTGTTTGTTTGTTTATCATTTTACGTTACAAAATTACCTAAAAATGTTATTTGAATTGAACAAAAGGCAAAACTAAGCAACATTTCAATACAGTAGATGAATTGGGATGGATATAATCAATGCAGGATTGACTAATTAGTAAAAAAATAACGAACGTCAATAGTATAAATACAACACAATTTCATTTTCTTGACATTCAATACTGTGCATGATTTGGCAGTACAAACCTCCATGCAGAAGGGCAACAGAGCGGGCCTGACACTATAGCTCTCAGATCTGTTGGGCGACCTTTGACCTTGCTGGGGCGTGTGACATTTCTCCGTTTTTGGCTCCTGCTGCTGCCCACAGTACAAGAGCACGGGCTGCACACAGTCTCCATCGGCCAACAGCATCGAGTGGCTCTGCCCCGCCGAGACGTCCCAGACTCGGAGACCGTCAGAGAGCTGCAACCACACGGATTCAACTAGTCCGACCAATCTCAGGGTAAACACTACTTATTGTAATAGAACAAACATGAACTAGCTGCATAATGTAACTTTTTAATAACACATTTTGAAGAGCGACATTCAGTATTGCAACAGAAAACATCACGATAAAAAATGATATAGACACTATACTTTAGCTCAAAGGAAGACTATTCCCTTTTCTAAATGCACATTACTGTAAAAGTGATGAGAAAACTTTGGTACTGTATTGATATTGATAATTACTCCTACTTATTCGATCCTTTACAGCTCAAATCTTATTATACTACAAAAAAAATAACAAAACATTCCCCTTTAATGCAACGTGTTGATTCAGACAATAAAAATTTTGCCCCAGATATATTGTTCCAACTCTAACTTACTGAACAATGTGTCGAGATAGTAATTATTGACAATTGCAGTATAGTATATTACATAGTGCACCTTTAACTGTGGAGGTTATGGAACTGCAGAAATATCACTTTACCTTGGTCTGTTTTGGGACTGTGACTGGACTGTTGACGTGACCCAGCTGACCACACATGTTACTGCCCCAGGAGTAAACCTAAAGCACATACAGAGGTTATATTAGCATTATTAGAACAGCATGTAAGGTTTTATAAGAGGTATTTAAGCTTTTTCTTTTTTATGTGACTTAATAGTCTACTCTCACTGGGTGACACACCTCATGCTGCAGCTTTTCACCCATGAAACACTAAAATTCCTTTTAAAACCTCAGATTAGACTTGAATTTCACATCCACTCAAACGTGTGGGAGACTCGCAACCGTTGCAGTTCATCGCTGCTCGAGTGTTTGATCTTAAACCTGGTGCGATTAGTGTCGCTGATCCCGGTCGTTTGTCGCCCCCTGTGTGTCGAGCCAAATAAGGTACCAGTACCTTTCCCCTTTCTCTGATCTGAATCCTTACTACCTAAAATCCAGCAGCAGAGCGCAGGCTGTTCTTTTAAAATTGAACATATACATTTATTACACAAAAGATATTATTCAAAAACTCTATCAATCACAAAAATGTACATTGCGTTAAAGACACGGTTACCTGACAGTGTGCAGTGATGGCCAGTGAGTGGTGTGACCCTGCAGCCACTTTAATCACCTCTTCACCAGTCAGAGGTTTGATACAAAGAGGTTGAAGCCTGAACACAAAGTTAAATCGAGTCATTACATCCAGAACATTTTGCTTGGTTTGGTGCTTCTCCTCTTCTCCTCACCTGGCCAGTTGATCTCCGTGGCCCAGCTGCCCCTCAGAGCCCCGGCCCCAGCTCCACACCTCAGTGTCCAGGCACGGCAGCCCATCTCCGGCCTCCTCTGACCCTCCTGACCTTTGACCTGTGTAGGGCGACCCACAGGCACAGTGCTGGCGTCGCCGTGGAGACCCTGAGGACAGTCACATGACCTGATCACAGATAACGCTGATAACAGGGTTTGCTTTGTGTTTTTAAATCGAGAGGTCCCCAGTCGATCCTCTGACAGTAAAAACATGTGGTTTTGAAAGGTCAGAATCTGGAGGAAGAAATTTGAAGTGAAATGGAACAGATTGAAGTCTGCATAGTTTAACCTCAAGAAATCATTATTGAAAGCCATTTTTAAGTAAGTAAGTAAGTGAGTAAAATTTTATTTATATAGCACCTTTCACAGACAGAAGTCACAAAGTGCTTCACAAAACACAGAATAAAACAATAAAAACACAAAAAACTTACAGTGAGCAATACATATACAACAATATACAGTAAAATCAGTCCGTAAAACAAGTGCATTTAAAAGGCTTGACTAAATAAAAAGGTTTTAAGCTGACCCTTAAAAGCAGTAACTGAGTCCAGTGACCGTAGGGAGAGCGGAAGATCGTTCCAGAGTCTGGGGGCAACAGCCTGGAAGGATCTGTCTCCTCTGGTCCGAAAACGGGTGCGAGGCACCAATAACAGTTTCTGATCCAAGGACCTTAGTGAGCGAGAGGGAGAGTATGGTTTGATCAGATCGCTGATGTACAGAGGGACCTGACCATTTAAAGCTCTAAAAGTTAAAATAAGAATTTTGTGGGCCCTTCTATTTGTGCGGGTAAGATCCTCGCTGCAGAGTTCTGGACTAGCTGCAGAATAGAGAGAGCTCCTTCTTGTTAAGACAGGAAAACAAACTGTTACAATAGTCTAAACGTGAAGACACAAATGCATGAATTATAACTTCCAGGTCATTTTGAGACACCATTTTCCTGAGCTTAGAGATTTTCCTCAACTGAAAGAAACAGTTCCTCGTCAACAGCTTGGAGTGGTGCTCTAAAGACTCAAAGGCTCTTTGATCTTGATTTTATTTTATTCTTTTCACAAAGTAAAATCTTTGACAATCAATATCGCCCGGCAAACCTTAATACAACAACTATACATAAATAAACTGTACATGAGAACACTAGAGCTGTAGTCGACTTAAAGCAGTGTGGCAAAAGCTATCAAAACTATGGTCAATGATCTGACCAAATATTTGACCACAGGTTCACAGGATTTAATGCAAAAATAACTCGGTATTCATATGTAAACGGCTATATACAAGCCCAATGTACTCCCCAAAACCTTATAATCTCAGTAAAGTAAATGGTCTACTCATAAAAATGTTGGTCGACTGATTAATTCACTTAAAATTGTGTGTATTCTTCAGGGCTGCCAGTCTTAAGTGAAAAAAGTACACGTCCATTTTAGAAAGAAGTTTGATGTGGCGTTAAAGCTCCTACAGTATTTAAGTACATTTTAACTCTTAATGTGAACTGAACACGCTTTGGGTTTGCAGTAATCTGTATTTACCATGAGAGGGAATCCCAGGCAGCGAGCGTCTCCTGTGCTCTGTAGCTTTCACTCTTATGTCAGAGAGACTAGAGCTGCTCTCCACGAACAGAGACTGACTTGGCTCCCGGAGGCACAAATGCACCTCATCTACACCAACTGGGGTGGACGAGAAAGGCCCGAAGCTGCTGGACAGAGCAAAATCGTGGTGAATTCAGTAATTGTTTTTAGAAATACAATCAAATAGACCCGGAAAAATTGTCAAAAAGGGTATTCTTACTGGTTTGTTTGACTTTTAGGTGGAGATTCGTCTTTGTAGCTCGAAGAGTACAAATCTGAAGACGGTGTAGCGCAGCTGTCAACTGGAGAGCAAAGGAAAAGAAATCAACTTGAGAGAAAATAATGAAATATTTAAGGGTGCTCAGAACAAAGTCAAACATAAACAATGATGCAATGAACAGGAAACCTGAAGGTATGAAAAATAAACCACTTCACACAAAGTTGCAGTATTGAAGAAAATACAAATAGTTGAGTTTTCTATGACACTCGGCTGTAACGAACCATTAATTTTATAAATACCCAATTTACTTTGTGTTTTATGTGAAAGTAAAAAAGCTAAAATTTAGCTTTCTATATGGTCAACTAATTTCTCAATCACCAACATTTTGATCCCTAATACAAAGACAAACTATTATTTTGACGGAAGTGGAGTTGTTACATATTCAATCTTTCATTTCAAGCGAAATTATTGCCAGCAGAGAGAAACTGGGACGGAAACTGGGACGGACCAGCAAAGAGAAACTGGGACGGACAAGCAAAGAGGACCTGGGACGGACCAGCAAAGAGGACCTGGGACGGACCAGCAAAGAGGAACTGGAACGGACCAGCAAAGAGGAACTGGTACGGACCAGCAAAGAGGAACTGGGACGGACAAGCAAAGAGGACCTGGGACGGACCAGCAAAGAGGACCTGGGACGGACCAGCAAAGAGGACCTGGGACGGACCAGCAAAGAGGACCTGGGACGGACCAGCAAAGAGGAACTGGAACGGACCAGCAAAGAGGAACTGGAACGGACCAGCAAAGAGGAACTGGTACGGACCAGCAAAGAGGAACTGGAACGGACCAGCAAAGAGGACCTGGGAAGGACCAGCAAAGAGGACCTGGGACGGACCAGCAAAGAGGACCTGGGACGGACCAGCAGAGAAACCAACATCATTAGTTTCCTCAAGTTGTGTCAAAGTTGTGTTTTGATTGATTCCCGTTTTCACCGCCTCCATATCCCCGCCCACATCCCTGAATTTAGATGTGAATATTAAAAAAAATTAAGACTCCCAAGTGACTCATGTAGGCACTAAAATGTCATGTAGCCACTATTCAAAATAAAGAAAATAAAAATAAAAACCTGTAAATCTGCTGCTTGCTGCAGTGACATGTCATTGTATTATCAGTTCTACTGTTTTGAACAAGAAGTCAATGAACCAGTTTCTATTTCTAGGTTATTTCAGATCAATATTGCAGTTACAATGTAAAATGTACAAAATGTAAAATGATGATCTACTTATTATGTTATAGTTCAATACCAAGAACCTGAAGAAAGCATAATCAATAAAAAATATGATAAAATAGTTGCTAACCTGAAGCGCTCATTGATTCAGTGTCACTGGAGTTAGAACTGTGAGGTATTTCTATTGGATGAACTGAGAGTTTGTGCAGGAGGGTCTGAAGGTCCTGCTCCTTTGAGAACTTATTTTTGTTTTTCCAGTGCAAAGAAGCTTTAGAGCTGAAGTCTGTTTGGTCCGACGATTCCTCAAAGTCAAGCTTAGTGCAAATAAAGTTCCTGGCGTTATTAAGAATAACAAAAAAACATTAGCTGCAGATCGGTAAATACATAACACTTTTAGGAGCAAATGAAATACAACTCAACTGTTCAGAGTGAGATTTGCCCAGCGTGGCCAGTGGGCGTGAGACAGATCCAGGGCTAATGCTGAGCAGACTCCTGTCTGGCATTTGGCTCCTTCTGGAAATGCTCCTTCGGGGACACTGATTAAACACACTAATGAATAAAACCTCTTCATTTCCCTCATATTTACACTCAACTGTGCAAAGCTCAAGGCAGGTGTTAACAGCTGCATGTACAGTATTATGAATGCTGGACAAATGTTTACTGATCAATTTACAAAATGATGAATGGAAGAAATATCAAAATTATATGGTGTGACAGCCAGAGCAGTCTTTGTGCTACTACCAAGCCCAAATAAAATGTAAAGACTTATTTTAGGAGAGCATTCTGTGTAAAATCTATGAGTTAATATGTTTTCTATGACCCTAAACCTAATCCTGGTGCGTTTTACAAGGGGAAAAAACAGCTGACATAAGGGATGCAATGACTAATCAGAATAATTGTGGCTAGTCGACCAAAAACATAATAGTAGTTGTATTTGTATTATTGTTATCGTCATCTAGCCTCTAAAACACATAGGAAAATACTTTTTTATATGTGTTTTAGAGGCTAGATGAATATTTGTAAATATTCTCACCATATTTAAAGCTTTTGTTGGTTAAAAATATATTTAACAAGGAAAATGGAAAATGGACTAGTCAACTAAATAACTAGAATAACCATTAGTTGCAGCTGCAAAGTGTGTAACTTTATAGTACAAGTTTAAACAAACACATTTACTTGATCTGCATGCCCAATACAATTGTACAGTGAGAACAAACTGTGAGAACAATAAAGCACACATTATTTGTATCTGCTATGGGAAGGAAACTGTTTAACTAATGAACTTCTGCAGACTTTTACCTCCCCTGTAGTGACTTCAGACAGCTCGACTCCCAGTGGACAGTAGTGAGAATCCTCTTCAACCATTGAAGGATCCAAGTTCTCTGCAGCAAAACTGTGACCCGACGACCAGCGCCGCTCCCTCTTCACTTTTTCGACAGGGTGTGGAGGATTGTTGTGCGGCTGAGACAGAGTTCGGACCAGGGCCAGACTGTGGTAGGCCCCACAAGCCACCTGCAAGAGCCATAATCAACAAAAAGTGAATATTTCGTATTTTTGACATTTTACTTGGCGGTGAAGATACTGTGGAATCTACCTGGATCACATGCCTGCCTGCCAAGTGCTCCACCTGGACAGACAAAGCAAATATTAATCCAACCGGGCAAATTCAAGGCTACATCAGTGAATACAGGTATGCACTGTGGTGGTCTCAAGTCAAAAGTGTTACTGTTGTTTCATTGCTTCTTGATTTGTGTTTGTCCTTGTTTAGTTCTGATTCAAACAGTTTTTTTTTATGTTACATTTAGTCTTTGTATAGACATGACTTTCCACCTGAAGTCCTGGTCAATATCTGAGCCTGTACTTGGTTATAGAATTGGTTAATATTTTTATAGAGTTTAGTCTCTTCTTGTCATGCTCAAATCAAATAATTCAAATTGGCACTTGAAAAGCCTGTTTTAGCACATTTAAAACATATTCTCAAATACAGTTCCAACCTTCTGAGGCCTGTAAACAGGAAATGTTGTAGTGACGAGCCCGAGCTGACAGCCGCTGCCCCAGGCCCATAGCTCGTTTTGGGCTGACAGAGCCAGACTGTGCTCTCGTCCACAGTCAACGTCCATGACTCGCACTGCAGCCGGTGGGACCAGCTCAGTGTCCACCACAGTCAGAAGAGCCGGCTCTACCACTGCAGGAGAGTGGAGAATACATATGATGTTCCACTGACTAGGAAAGCGTGGGATAGTGACTGTTGAAGATTGGCGTTATACCCACAATGTAGTAGGTTGTTCACATGATTTAAGAACATTGTAAAGTGCCCATAGTGTAAAATTGGACAGGTAACAATTCTATGGTAGAATTTTGCTTTCAACATTTAGAAGGCCGATTTTTTTTTTTTTTTTACAGTCTAGCTACAAATAGGTGGTGGCATTTTTTTTATAAACTCTATTCAAGAAACAAAATAACTTTTTAATTTACATTTAATTCAAAAACAAATAATTTGCCACAAATTCCTTGTATTGGGAAATATTATAACATCAAATGAATGATCTACTGGACTAACTCATAAACAGTAGACAAGCCTTTTTTGCTATAAAGTGAGAGCCTATGACCTTCAAAACAAATGACTTTATAGATGTGTGATGCTGTTGAAAAAGGTGTTTATCCCTTGATTAAAGCTAAGGGATCCTTTATTTGTCCCACAATGGGAAAATGGCAGCTGACTTTTGCCAACATCGGAAGTACATGTCATGTTCTTTTATCATCAATACATCTTCAAATTAGAATTATGATAAAAATTGAATATTCCAGTGCCTTTAAACCATAAGATAAGACCCCTGTGTCCATCCCACCTGTAACATTAGAGCCCAGACCACACTGTCCAGCTGTGTTCTCGCCCCACATGTAGACGCTGCCCTGAGTGGTCACTGCCCCACAGTGGAAACCCCCCGCAGCGACCCGCACCACGGCCCTCCCCTGCAGGGAGACCTCCAGCACCGGGGCAGCCATTGGGACATTCAACCCCCTCCATAGTAGCTCCCCAAATGAATACACCAGACCTCCTGGAAGAAACAAACCACAAGAAGTCAAGTCAAAGGGGTAGAAATCAATGAATGTTTTGAAAAAACATTGTGGTCAATGTAAAATGCAGTATTTGGACTCAGGGAATCTTGAATCCCGTTCCATACAGTTCCAACAGTTTGGCTTGTCCCATTCAAAAGATACAATATTTGTTTTAGGTTTTTTAAAATCACAATGGCAACATTGTCATAATTCTGAAACCATGGATAAACTCAACAGTAATATCCATTTTTCTATATGTCTCTCACCTCTAAACTGAAGTAAGAGAAGAAATATCTCAATGTAATATGTAAATATAAAGCGCCTAAAAATGCCATAACTGACAACACACTCAATGACTGCCTGTTAGCCAAGATACCGACTGTTGTCAGCTGTTGCTGTGTTTTGTAAAGATCACTTCATCTGTTTTGGTGACAGATGAGAGCCGTGGGTAACTTGATCCCGTTCCTTTGCCACACTCACCTTGTGAAAGCAGGAGTCCATGGTTCTCTCCCAGGGCGGTCTGAAGCACAGGCCTGGACAGGAGCACCCTCTCTGGGCTCTGCTGCTCACGGTGGCCCCCCGACTGCCACACATGCAGCAATCCACGCTCCGGAGGTGAGGGGGGCCGGTCTACCTCAGAGCTAAAATCATATACACATTCATATTTACAACAACAACAACACTGCAATATTCAAACCGGAAACTCATCTGACACATAACCCTGGTTAAATTTAACTTTAGATGTGAGAACTGTTAAGTGCGTGCCAGTTCAACCATCAAAGCATTGTCAGGCCCCAACATGCTGTGTGTGTTTTGCGGGTGTGGCACATTGTGGTAATGTCTAAGCTTAATAAGTATATGACTATGAGGTGAACAACATGGGAACAACAGCTCACTTATTTTAAAAAATGTATCGACCAAGGCAGCGATTGATTGATTAATCGGCTAAATGACTAAATAGCTCCATGTATGACAGTCTGTATTCCCTGGATGAGTTGTAAATTAATGTTTGTCTGAAAGAGATGAGTTTAAAAGCAGCTTCATCTTGTTTCGTCGGGAAATAAAGCAACAAAGAAAATGCAGGTTGTTATTTTGTAAAGCAGACGGTGCATATTTACCTCTCCTCTGTCCTCTCCATCACAGTGGACAGATACAGTGTCGTGTACGCATCTTCTGGCTCTCGTGTAGTGTTTATTTCCAAGGACAAATCGATTTCTTGGCAAATATCACATGTACCATCGTTGCTTTTCTGGATGGAAGGATTTTGGCTGCATTTTCAGACACCTGTCAAAAGTTCAGAACAGATTACATCATGTTTTTTCACATTACAATTGAAAAGTGTGTGGTCTACGAGGCAAGTGCAATTGGCAGCACGTTATAGCATCATGCCACTGAAAGAACAAGTACATTCCTTGTTTTACAGAGCCAGAAAACGCCACAAAACTGTGCTTTGCGAGTTCCATGGCACCACACACTGCAATTAATCTAAGTAAAGCGCATTAGAGCAGAAGATTAAGTCACGTTTCTTTACATTGAACGCTCTAAAAACAAAGCTGTAAACTTAACCACGGAGTACAAGTCGTAATAAACACGTTTTAAATACAATAGCATCTAGTTTGACTCGACTTTGGGCGAGGAGAAAGTGTGGGAAGAAGTTTGCTAGCTTCATCTCGGCTAAAAGAAAACGAGCTAAACTTACCATTATTAGCCCACCGGATTGGGTAGAATACAATGCGACAGTTTCGGTAATATATATATAAAAGAGTTTCCATCGTTGTGCAATGCTGTGGTTAAATAATATGCACCGAAACGTGTTTTAATCTGTGCAGCGCAGTGAAAAGCAGAAGTTGACAGTTCTGTTGCTGTGACGGAAGCCGCGGAGGGACACAAAGTACGGCGCCTCACCTGTTGCTTCTGCGGCGGCGAAAATGTCGTGAATAATTAACCAACTTGTGAGTGTTCAAGGACACAGCGTGGAAGAGATCTGAGTCAGAGCACAGGAATGTGAGGAGATTAAACATATTCAATAGAGTAGTAGGTCAATGTGACATAAAAAAGGCTAGAGAGAGAGTAGATTGTACTGTACTGTAGCAAAGAGCAAGTAGAATAGCCTCGCGGCCATCTTGAGAATGTATTTGTAAATAATGTAAAAATTAAATAATGTAAAAAAAATAAAAAAAACTTGGCCCTAAAATTCATTGATTTAGTATACATTTACATTACTGGTATATTTGTGGTCCTAATAATACAGGGGACTTCCACCTTCCCCTGTCAGGAAAAGATCCTTCTCTGAATTATGAAAATGAATTAAACATCGCATTTGTCTATATTCTATGCAGAATTAAACAATTTTGTATAGAAATACGCCATATGGATCACTGGCAAACCCTATTGTCAAAATACTTAAAAGAGTAAATTGTAATTGAATATCGTGAGTAGAATTTTACAGTCAGAAAATGGTTTCTGAACTTGGCTGTCGGTATGGGTTACCATGGTGATTAATTATATCTCTAGTGTTCTATTTACCACTTTGGTAAACTGAAGTTCATATTTAACCAAGCTGTGTATTTAAGGACACGGAATGTTATTGAAATCTGAGGCAGAATGGCGCTGTGTGCAATTAAACAAAATAAATAATGCAGTAAGACATTCACTTAATTATTCAGTCACGATGACACAAATTTGATGAGTGTAGGAGTGGATTGCAGAATAAAAGAGCAATTCAACAAGAACATTTTGTATATAGAGGTTATGTCAAAGGGGCACTATGTAACTTTTTGGTGTAGTTCCTTGCGCTTTCTAGATGCAAACATAGAAGTAACAAGTTAATTCCAGGTCAGTTCTGTGGAGAAGTGAGCCCACTCACACTAAGAAGGCATGTTTTCAGGATATTTCAAGGCAAGGCAATAAAACTGACTAATTAAATACAAGCAAGCAAATGAATCAGTCAGATATTGTGGAGCATTAACAGTAACATCTCCAAGGAGACAAGCAGGTGACGTACCCTCTACCAGAAAAGTTACATCGTGCACCTTTATTATTCGCATTGTATAACAAGATGAATTTGTATCGAAACAGAATAACATAATGTGATACTGTCTTATCCTTTATACAATACTATAAACTAGTAGATATAATATATAGTACTTAATTTACACTAACCTAAAAACATCACAAACCATTTAGAAAACAACAAAAATCACAACAAAAATCAATGAGAATCTTAACTTAATGAAACAGAAATTAATAAAAACATCACATCGTATCCATTGGTTTTAGGGTGACAAATCTAGCACTGTTGCCCTAGCAATAGCAATTAAGGATTCAACATAATATTACATCTTTTGAATAGGCAAAAGTCCTAAAAATCTCACGTACAAACAGGAAGCTGAGTAAAAGCCAGCGACAGGGAAACATTTACATAGGTTTACATTTCGTGTTTACTACTTCCTGACACTAACTCAATGCGTTTATCTGAGCTTGGGACTAGCTCTCGAAGGTGCACTATAGAGATAACAGGCCTGGTGTCGAAATGTCTCACAGAAAGCAGGGAGGAGCCATACATACAAGTTCAATCCAAAATAGTTTTATGAGAACTTCTTTTTTCACCTTGTTGTGGACGTATAGTGAAGATTATAAAAGTGCACCACATAATCTTCAAAGCTCTTCAAAGTGAGCTGTCTGGTTCTCACAGACTAATGAGGAAGTGGAAATAACACACAGATTTGAAAGTTTATTGGAGAAAATAACACCGGTTGTGCCCTTGACAGACTTTGACCTTCCCTTGCCATGTTTCGCCAATGTTCGTGATCAGATCTAGTTTTGGGGTTTAGGGTTTTCAGTATAAAAGTGTCCAGCAGGTTTTGGCTCCCCGTTTTATGGCCTGTAGTAAAAACTGAGGAGGAAGGGGGAGAAAAACTAACAAGGACTGGGAAATGCACACGGAGTCTACAGGGTTTCATGAAGCAGAGCATGAAGCATAAAAGACCACATCTGCTGCAGCAGTTTGTCTGCTCTCACCTCTGGATCCTGTCTGCGCAGAACACTTTAGCCCAATTTAAATCAGTGACATCAGAGGCAAGGTTTTATCTCCTTTTTTAATCACAATCAGGGTTGCAACAGTGAACCAGACACTGGGATTCAACAGGTTTTTGAGGGAATATGGGTGAAATGTCTAGGGCTGCAAAATATATCACTATAATCGACAACTAACTTAATATATAAATCGCAATAGCATCAAGGTCCTCTATCAGGAATGTACTGTGTTTAAAAGAAAAAACATTTAAAAAGGCAAATGTGAGTCATGATTTTCCTCATCAAGTCTTAATTAGCCTTGATTTAGTCTGATTTTGCCTGTTAAGTTTTCCGTTTGATTTATAAATCAAGGTATGTGCATGGTTTGTTTGAATATAGCTGAAATTGTTGTATTCAAATATCATAAACAGCTACAGTTTGTATTGCATATGGCAAAAACCTCCAATATTGTGCAGCCAAGAACACAATCAGATGCCCCTCCTGATTCTTGACGCAGCCCTTTCTATTTACTAAGGCTTGGGACAGGGACAAAAAGCACACTGTAAATATGACCAAATGCAACAAATATCAATATTAATATCAAGCTGTATTTGCATGGAAGAAATATACCACTGTAGTTTAGTCAACAGGTTTTACACTATTTATTTCTTTGTTTTAATCCGGAGACAGCAGAAAATATAAGGTGTTCACAGAGTAAGTATAAATGATAAATAATTGAGTATTTAACAAATCATCATACAGTCAGTAAAATAGTCTAGGGCTGAAACAAGTTAATCACAACTAATGAATTATCAAGAATATTGTTGAATAATTTAGTCATTTGACTCAAAACATTTGGTGACAGAGCATTCTCCCGAACAGCACCCCGACTCTGGAACTCCCTCCCCCCGTCCCACTCTCCCTCACTCACAACATTCAAATCCCGCCTAAAACATACCTCTTCACCCAAGCCTATGACCTCCCCTACCCCTAGCCTCCTCTACCCCATTGCCTACTCTTCTACCCCCTGTTACATCCCCATCTTTTTCTCTCTACTTCTTCTGTCTTGTTCATTTTATCTGTATATTAATGTGTATTGTACATGTTGTCCCCCCTGTCTGTAAACCCCCCCCTTTTTTATTATGTTCAGCGTCTTTGGGTCACTGAAAAGCGCTATATAAATAAAAGTTATTATTATTATTATTATTATTATTATTATAATAAAAACATAATATATTCTCATGTACAAATGCAATAATCATGTCATTCAAATTGATAATACATTTTATTTGTACAGTATAGCGCTTTCCTTGATACATAAAAGAGCAGCAAAAAAAATGGAAACTTAACATCTCACAAATAAATTTGGCTGGGACATACAAGTGTATATAAGTATGTTATTATAAATGAATCTTGCAGCAACAATTGAACCTGAATCTTGAGTTTTTACTTATTTCCTATTCCTTTTGTGCACATCGACTTTCATTTGAATGCCAATGAATGTAATGTATACTGTGCATAAAAAACACCTCACCTCAAAAGTTGTATACAGCCCTATACTGTATGTTTCTTTTTTCTAAACCAGAATCCGAGTCACAAAGGCCTGTATTGTGTGTGTGAAGTCGAACCATATACTCACCGCTTGTGTAAGTTAACCTCATGTCGTGACCTGAGCTACCATTTCTCTGGAGAACACGTCCCATAAAAGTGCACAGCCTCCAGCGCTGCCTCCGTGTGCCGCTGCAGCCGGGCCACAGACCTGCGAGGGCAGGACTGTGGCTTCACTGACCACAATGTCGTGAGGAGAGCTGCGACCAAAGGCTCTCTAAACTCAGTCAAACAACACGCCGCCCAAGACTCGAGGGAAAATGCACATACCAGACTGTGCGAGTAGTAAATATTTTCACAATGTATCAGTTGGAAATAATTGACTTGAATTATTGTGGTTTTATGCTGGCTACATCTAATAGGAACATAACATTTTTTTCCCCTCTGCTTCTTTCCAAGGTTGCCGCAGCAACACATCTATTGATTTGTACGTTGACTTGGCAAAGGTTTTCTGGATGACTTTCTTGAGACACTGAAACGTGGCCAGAAGGATCATAATTGTTTTGAAAAACCTGGATACAAGATGTGGTCAGTGTCTGTCACAGCAAATCAAACTATTCTATATTTTAAATGTTGAGAAGTACTCAAAAAGTTGTCTACAATCAAGAAGCTTAATTACATACTAAGTTAAACATTCAGTATATACCACTAGTTTCTCTAATGACCAAACCAAGAACTGTTTATATAATTATATCAGAAAACACACACATTGCTGTTGGCAATGGTATGGTAAAAAAAAAACCTTGTATCCAATTTAAGACCCTAAAACTACCAAAAGAAAAAGGAGAGGTTTTCCTTCTCTGAAAATGACTTTATATCTGCTCAAATCAGAGCGTTGCTGTACTGGTGTGACGTGATATGAAGCTCAATGGAAAAACATTGAGCGTAACGTTGTGCCGGAGATTCCTGTACAGGTTTTACTGGCAGATGACAAATGCCTGAGGCATCTGGAGGAACTGGAGAATCCCTGGGTGAAAATCTGAAAATCAAAAAATACTAATTAAATAATAATATATAAAAATATAAAACTGGTTGACTTATGACCAAAGTTTGAAGCCAAAAAGCACCAACCTGAGATTTAAGATCTGGATAACAAAAGGTATAAGAGGTATTCACCAGAATGTACAATAAAATAAAAGGAAAATATTTGATGTGTTGAAGGAATCCTTTGGCTTTGACAAACAGGACTTTTATAGGTTTTTGCAAATAAGAAATAAGAAGAACGATTATTATACCCTCTGTCAGAAATCTTTATGAAGGCATATCAATAAATACTATCAAAGATAAATCATATCTTAAGTACATACATACATTAATAACCTAGAAAGACAATCTACTAAATGTAAGCTCAATGGGAAAAAGAGGGTAATTCTGTTTTGAAAGACAAACCAGTGGAAGACCACAAAATCACATGTCTGGAAGGAATTCGGTTGGAATAATTTGACACATTTTTAATAACACCATGTCAAAGTACTCATTATTCTCAGGGAGGGGCTGAATGTTGGAGAAACTGTAGTTGCCAGGAGGCCCATTATTATCATGTGTTCTGGGATTGTCCTGTTGCACAAAAATACTGGACAGAAGTTAAAAAATCACTGCAGTTTTGACACCACCCACTCAGTTTCAGAACTATGTATTTGGGCCTCAAAACCCCTGCCATGGACAACATGGAAGGATATCTTAGGAACATACCCTGGCGGCTGGGAAAAAGGCAATCAGAAAAAAATGTATGACAAACGACGATGATGATTGAGGACAGGACCGACACCATAATCACAAGGACTTAACTTGAAAATAGACACAATTTACAGAAATTGGTCTAAATGGGAGTGTAATTTAAAACGTTCTTTTTCGTTGGATACACCTTTCTAAATTTGTATTTTAGATTTTACCATATTTTTTCTTTCTCGTCTTGTCTTGTTTGTTTTTGTTGTTTTATGTTTCTTTTTTTTAATATGAATATATAAGTATGTGTCAGAAAACCTAATGAGCCTAATCGGATTATTCCAAATTTATATCAAAATACAGTAGCATATAGTGAATTTGTAGCAGCACATCCCTCTCATAGTTGGATTTTATATCTTCATGCGATGATGTAATCAATAACTGGATTAACTAGATTTTAATTCACCCCAAAATTTGTTCAGGGAAAATCACATAGAATAGAATAGAAATCAACAATAACTTAAATCGTCAAAAGTCCATTTCGGTGCAGAAAACATGACGACTGAACTATTATCGAGCACGTTTACATCTTCAATGTTGTGATTATGATGGTCATGAGTCGCACCAAGACATTTTAAAAGCAAAAGTAGCACATCTACAATTCCGTCCGCTTCTTGCAATAAATATCGAGTGTTGTGATAATATCGTACCATGAGATTCGGTGGCAGTAAAAACCACCGGGGGGCAGTAGAGAGCGCATCTGTTTAGAGAGTTGAAGATTAACATTAACATACAGAGAAAGACTGTCAGGGCCTGGATAATGCTCTGCTACTTAAGCTGCTCTCCCCACCTTTTACACCCGTACTTTTCCTCTGTAACGGCCCGAAGACTGACGCGGCCTCCGGGTTAAAGGACTTCAATCAGCTGGGACCTCCCGGGGTGCTTGCATTACAAGACTATCATGGGACCAACAGGCAATACTGATGTGCTGCTGGGCTGGGCTTGAAAAGACCAGTCACACATCATTTAATTGTATTATGCAGACAATAAGTGAGTAAAGCAATTGTAACTATTCAAAAGGAAGGCCAAATGAAGACAGGAAATAAGTTTTATAACACAAGACACTGCTCTCTATTCAAATTCTAACCATTTTTTAATCTACAGAAGAGTTTCTGAAGATTTTAATGGACAGAAATGTGAAAAAGCTAGATTACAACACAATTTGCTGCTGATTGCTAATTGTGAGCATTACACAGTTTCAATGTTCTTCTAATTTAAAGCTAGAGATATTATGTGTCACTTTCAGAATATTACACTGAAATACGAGGAAGTAAAATGTAATGACAATGCGTTCAATATATATATAGTGCTTTTTTGGATACTCAAAGACACAAAACTATGTTAACATTGATATATTTTCTGTCCACAGTTGGGCATTTTTACCCCACTAAAACATTAGAAATACCAGTTATGGGCCAGTTATTGTGAGTTACTTGCACATTATTCTTCCTTTCACTGACGTCATTTGAGCGGCTCTTTGATGTGAACGCTTAACCCGGATCGCACTCTTGACATTACATCTTTGACTTTCTAATTTGTTTGCATTTTTACACTGATTTACGCTGAACTCCATCCATCCATCCATTTTCTACCGCTTGTTCCCTTTCGGGGTCGCGGGTGACTGGAGCCTATCCCAGTGACTTCGGGCCTTAGGCGGGGTACACCCTGGACAGTGGCCAACTTGTCGCTCAAAAAATTAAAACTGAAGCAGAGTACAGAGTATAGGCAGCATTAGCTCACCAAAACATATGTGACATCATAATAACAGTCTATTTTTCATTATAATGCAGTGTTTCATCTAAAATAAACTGTACTTTCTAAGGGTAAATACATTCCCTATTGTTTCAATTAAAGTCCAGTCTTTGGTCATTTAGCTCTGTGAGTAATTTATGGACAAAATAAGTGATCACATTGGGCTTGCGTCATATAAATATTTATAAAAAGAGCCTTTAGTCTTATTCCTACTTCCAATCACTCAATCCAATATAACAATATAAAGTTGTTATTGAGATGCCACATCGAACAGAGTCATTGTACTTTTTCATCTTAGGAAACCATTGCATTGGACAGTCTTACAATGACTTTCAAACATCATATCTTGAGGCTTTGCAAAGTGCCGCGTGAGCGTTATTGCCGCTGTATTTCAAACTAAGCATCTGAAGGAGACATAACCTCAGTCGCCCTTGTCCTTGAGTCTCGGGCGGAGTTTGACTTTACTATCAGACTCTGGCACTCGCAGTAATCTGTGTGCACTGTATTTAAAGTATATTGGAAACACATGTCGGCAGTCTAATAAAAACATTTTAGGCACTGGCTTATTTGGCAATATCTTTGCATAGGCACGCACACGCTGCCGCCGCTGAGTGGGGGACGTGAAAGACCCTGGGAAAACCTCTCCGAAACGCTGAAATAACAAGTTGGGTTTAAAGACAAAGGGGAATATTGGTCTAAAATTGAGTTGACTCTGTTGGTCTCGTTCACACTACAATGCCAGGCTTGCGTTCCCCGAGCAGAGCGTATTGTAAAAGCGCAGCGTGCTAGTGTGAAAAGCGCTGGGCCCGGGCCTGACAGAAACATCCCGAAAGCAGGAGAGGGGAGCAGTGGTGACCATCTGGCTGGGGTCGGTCTCCCGCTGGGACGGATGATCACAGGGCAGTGCTTGTGTGCGTCGGTGTGTGTCGGTGAGTGTCGGTGTGTGTCGGGGCTGAAGGTGATGGGCACAGCTGTGAGTCTGACCCCAAAATCCACACGACGCCTCCCTCCTTCCTCCTCAGGCCTCTTCCTCCTCCACGTCTCCATGTCCTCCACACTTTTATGGTCACGTGCACTTCCTTGCGGGTTGTTGTTTGCTGTTTTCGAGGGAGGCAGCGGTGGAATGTTTAGAAGTGTAATCGTTTTCCCCCTTTTTCAGACGGATATGAGCAGTTTGCAGTTTAATACCTTTACATGAAACTAACTGCATCATGAGTTGTGTTGTTCTCTATGTCTTATATTGTTTGCTCGTATCTACTTTTCTGATCAATCTTATGCTTGTTTTTGTTTTTGGCGCTTTATTTGATTTGAGTGTCTTGCCATTGGTTTGACAGGATTTCTTATTCAGATGAAGCCTAAATTGTGTATATTTTTAATGCATACTTTAAGTTGTGAAGATCTTTTGAAACAGTTATAAAATGTAAAGAATATTTTAATAGTGGGATAAAGGTTGACGATATAAATCTATGTAAGTATTTCTGGTGCAGGGTTTGCCACCTGCTTGTGTCCATGCAGTTTTTACGGTCGTTAGTTGACTATAGGCAAAGTTACAGGTCAGATCTGTGGAGAGTCAAGCCAACTCACATTAAAAATGTGAGTTATTTTAGAGTAAAGAAATCCAGGTGGGTCATACTCAGTTACATTTACTTGAGTAACTTTTAGAAGAAAATGTACTTCTCATAGTTGTTTTCGTGAAACATTCTCTTACTTTGACAAAAGCTTTATCTTGAGATATTAATATCAAAAGATTTTAACAACTTTGTTTCTTGCACTGCTCTGTCAGGTATGATTTAGTTTTTCTCATTTTGGTGTCCAGCCTTTGAAAATAAAATGTATGAGTGTTCATTATTTAATTGTCCTTCCAACTTCATTAAATTAAAACTATAAATCTGATGTTACGTCCAGACAGTTACTCATACAGTTACTCTTACTTGAGTAAATACTTTTACAAATACTATGTTACTCTTGGGTAATGTCCTGGACCACTACTTTATACTTTAATGTTTTTGTAACATTAACCATTTGACTTTATTTGGCACATAATAGTATAGTAGTAGTAGTAGTAGTAGTATATATAGTATAGTAATAATATAGTTTTAAAGTAACAACCCTAATGTAAAGAATGGCAGTACTTTTTGACCTCTCACTCCAAGAGCCCTGTAAATGGATAAGAAAAAGTGTAACATCAGAAGTGTGGAAGGCCTGGCAGCGCTGACACACACAAAGCCCGTGTTTGAAGCTGTTGGCGGGGGCTGCCATTGTGACTTCACCCCCTCCATTACTTTGCATCAATTAGCACATCACTTCCCACTCTGGGGCGTGAGTGCGTGTCATGGGGGAGGGTCAATAAAAGGGGGAAAGCCCTGCTGTGTGGTCGGAAAACAACCAAACTATTTGCTTGATGAAGATTTATTGCTTCTGTTGGCGTTCTGTCATCAAAAGCATTATTATTACAGCGCAGCATTAGCTAAGTGCGAGCTACACCTGTCATTGACAAACCAGGCAGAAACTGGGCCAAGGAAAATGTACTTTTAAGAAGAACTTGTGCAATGTGAGTTCCCCAGAATATTACCAAGAGGTCAGTCGTGTGAGTTCACATTGAAGTATTTGTGCGTGAGAGCCAGGCCCATGGGTAGAATTAATTAACTGAATAAAAAGCAGTTACATGTCGACATAAATGCTAGTAAAATATTTATACAGCATGCCCTTGAATGAAAACCATTTTATGTAGACAGTAACACACTTTTATTGGGTTGTTTCACCTACGGTTTCACTGCAACGCCTTTTTTGTGTCGTTTACAAGTTTAATTTAAGTTATAGCGCTGGTTGTGTTCATTTAGAAGTAGCCGGCTTTTGCTAGAGCTGCAGCAAACAGCTATTGTCCATGAGATATTTCAACTACATTTTTAGCCCCAAACAAATTGAAACCATGTTAACTGAAAGGCTTCTAAACAGAGGCTATTTAAAGAAAAAGTGTTGCGTTACTGCTGAAAATCTGATTACATTTTTGACATTTTGATTTAATAAAGCTGCTTTTTTGTTATAAAATGTCTAGTGGAATGTGTTTTACAGTCTGTATTGTTCAGTCAATGCTTACGACTATCGAAATACAATTATGTTTATGTTATGTTTAAGTATTCCGTCGCATAGTTGCAGTCCTACAGCTTCTACAGCAAACATTATAACAAGATGAGATAAGACAATCCCAGCATTATCCACACACACTGCCATTTGTTAGCCGCTGACTCAGACGCACTGACACAACAAAATGCTCTGGACGTCTTCACAAAACACGTCCACTTTTCAGGCGGAACCACAATGGGGAGTACTGACTGTCAGTAGGAAAAGTCCAGCTGAAGTCAATGTTTTCCAACCATAATAACCACAAGGGTCCAACAAAAGCTGCCACTCAAGTAGAAGCTAAACTGCCCATTGTGTGAGTCTGAACCTGACTTACAAAAGCAGTGACTTTACTCTTTACTCAGGTATCACAAGTGTAAGTTTAGCATAGGTTTACCCTGTACAATTGTTGTATTCCGGGTGTGCGCAGTTACATTTACTCTGTTACATTTGCTTGAGTAGCTTTTGGAATGTTTGGAGGTTTTTTAACAACATACTTTTACTCCTACTTGTAATATTTAGCTTGAAGTAACAGTACTCTTACTACAGTAAAAGCTTTGGTTTGGTGAGTAACTCCATTGTGACAAAATGTAAAGTACATTAAATGCAGGCAGCCGAAGGCAGCGTTGCAACTGTCTGACCCCGTCGCCCCTGGCAAGTACAGTGAACTAGCCCATGCCGAAGGCATGGATCATGCATACTTACTCCTGCTATGACAGAAATAGTCAACAATTAGTGAATGGGCGTAGCCCATTCACTAATTGTTGACAACAGCAGCGCGAAGCGCTGCATTCTTCCAAAAACCCTCCTGGCATCGTCCTGTACGCGAGAATCCATGCCGCAGGCATGGGCCATGCTTGTATCTGCTCAAATCAATGGAAGTCTATGGGGAGTGGGCGGGGCATCCCGACGGAATAGGGAGTGACGAGCGCGTAAGCGCTCGTAATGATGATTCCACCCCATGGCGGCATGGGGAAGGCTTAGAGCTTTCAAACGATGTATAATTTGTTGTTATAGTGGAAACGGCTATATTATTTTTGCTAAAAATATTATTATTTTTAGGCCCGAGCGCCACAAGCTGGCGAGAGGCCTATTAGTCTCATAAGGCCGTGCGAAGCACGGCTGCGAAAGTGCGCACGTAGTGCGCACGAAATCGAGCGCGAAGCGCTCGCCCACTTCCAAACACTCACTAACGCACTCCTCCACTCATGCACGCCCCGTGCATGCTAATTAGTTGTAGGAAAATGGAACATTACCGTTGTAAACGGGCGAAGCCCGTGCAAAAGTTTGCACTAAACGAGCACTTTACATTGGGATGACGACCGCGAAGCGGTCGTCATCCCCATATAAAGCACTCATTTGCGCTAAGTAGCTCACAAATACGTTCCCCATCTCTTGCATGTTCCGTGCATATAAGCATGTAATGCAAAAATTGAACATTATTACTGTATAGAGGGCCAAAAACACAAAGTGGGCGGAGCCCACTCAAAATTATCGAAAGTACCCGTCAGTGACCAGGGACCCACACCATGAGGTAGGAAAGCGCGAGCGCTTTCCGAAAATGTATAGTTTATGATATTTGAAAAATGGGAAACATTGTTTTCGCATCGGAATATTATTCTTTCTTCTTCTTCTTCTCGGGACCAACCCCCCCATTTTTCACCCAGTGAACATTGACGAAAAGTCACAAAAATTTGCACACCTCTAAAAATCGTGCCTCTCTACATTCTGGCTATTTCCCTTTTCTAAAATCAAAAAAATTGGCGCGTCAGCGCCCCCAAATGTACCAAACATGCATTGAGGGATGGGAAATGACCCAAAAAAAATCTGATCGTAGAATCATGAAATTTGGCGCAGAGGTAGATGGTGACAAGAGAAGTAAAAAAATATTATTACGGCAACGCCGTCTGCCCAACCAAATGTCGGCCATATTGCTTCAAAAATGGCTAAACATGACTTCGGAGTTTTTCCAAACGTCGTACTTTTACAAACTTCTCCCAGGGCGTTGGCCCTAAAAAGCTGAAATTTGGTGAAAATGCTACTGAGGAGTGGGACATCAAAAGTTATCCAAATTACATTGATACCTCTCACGGTCTCTGTGCGGCAAAGCCGCAAACTGTAGCTAGAATTTCAGAAATCTCCCATATTTAAAATTTCTGCCATTTGCGCAGATAAAGTCAGAATTGCGTCAAATTAGAATAAGTTGTTAAACTCTTTGCCCTAAACCTACTTGAAGTGAAATAAATTTATTTGGCGCCACAGCGCCCCCTACAGATTTTATATGGAGGTTGAATGTTTAGTTTTGCGAAATTATCTGAAATTTGACACACAACTCAATTTTGGCATCCCCATCAAAAAAGTCAGTGAGACCCATGTCATAATTGTTATGGCTTTGCCGTAGCGATGACCAAAACCTCCCATGTTATTCCAATGGGGAAATCGCCAGAACATGTTTACACTTTAGACTTTCACAAACTCCTCCCAGGGCGTTAGCCCTATTAACCTGAAATTTGGTGAGACTCATCTTCAGGGGTGGACCATCAAAAGGTATCCACATTTTTATTCAAAGAGTCACGGTGTCTGTGCGGCAAAGCCGCACATTTTGCCAAGAATTCAAAATAAAATTGCTTTTTGATGGTAAAACAAAGGGGAGAAGATGTAACAGCGTCACAGATTCAGCAGTAGGCGTAATAAAAGGACAATTGGGCCGCGTTAGCGCCCCCTCCTCTTGCGGCGTTGCGGCGGCTTAGCGAGGGCCGATCATTGCCGCTTGCGGCTATATTTAGGCCCGAGCCCCAGCAGGGCGGAGGGCCTATTGCTCCCGCAACGCTGGTTGCAACTGTCTGACCAAACATGCGGGCTGCGCCCGCATGTTTGGTACCCCGTCGCCCCTGGCAAGTACAGTGAACTAGCCCATGCCGAAGGCATGGATCATGCATACTTACTCCTGCTATGACAGAAATAGTCAACAATTAGTTTCTAAACTTTACCCAAAATTCTATTTTGGCGTCCCGATCAAAAAAGCCAATCAGACAAATGCCTTAATTTTTACGGCGTAGTCGTAGCGATGACATAAACCTCCCATGTTATCCCTATGGGAAAACCGCTAAATCTCTCGAATATCCACATTTTTCTGTTTCACACTTTAACGAACTCCTTCGAGTGCGTTTTGCCCACCGACCTCAAAATCGGTGTACGTCCTCTAGACAAGTGGGGCATCTAAAGTTATCCAAATTTTAAGGATAACTTTTACGGTCTCTGTGCGACGGAGCCGCAAACGTTTCCCAGAATTCTGACTATTTGGCCTTCAGAGTGGCCTATAAACAATAGAGTTTTTCCAAATGACATGATATTTTGAACAAAATTCTAATTTGCCATCCTGATCATAAAAGTATGAGAGCCAAAGTCATATTTTGTACGGCGTAACCGTAGCGATGACAGAAACTTCCCATGTTATCCTTATGGGAAAATCGTAGAATCGCTCAAATCACCACATTTTTACGCTTCACACTTTAATGAACTCCTCCTAGGGCGATTGTCCGATCAAGTTCATATTTGGAGAATATCATCTACACAAGCGGGGCATCAAAACGTATCCATATTTTGATTCTAAGTGCTACGGTCTCTGTGTGGCGGACCCGCAAATATATGTCAGAAATGGGAAAACAGCGAAATCTCTAAAATGACCACATTTTCACGCTTCACACTTTAACGAACTCCTCCTAGTGCGATTGCCCGATCAAGCTCATATTTGGGGAAAATCATCTACACAAGCGGTGCATCAAAAGTTTGTCATATTTTGATTTTAAGTGGTACGGTCTCTGTGCCGTGGAGCAGCAAATATACTGTCACAAATGGGAAAACACCAAATCTTTGAAATGTTCAAATTTATGCTTCACACTTTAACAAACTCCTCCGTGGGCAATAGCTCGATCAAGCTTTACTTTGGGAAATATCATCTACACAAGCGGGGCATCAAAAGTTATCCATATTTATATTCTAAGTGCTACGGTCTCTGTGCAGCGGAGCAGCAAATTTGACTGACACTTGTGTTGATTTGCACTGGATTGGCCATGTCCAATGTGTCGCCGTCTGTCAAGTTCTTTTTTAATTCAACACAATAAGGGCGCCATCTTTATCAAGTAGAAAGCGCAGAGTCGGAAGGCCGGCGGCCCGCGAGGGCCGTTGGATGCCGCTTGCGGCTTTAATTTTTTTTGTTTTTGTGTCTATTCTTTATAAATACCAGAATTTGCGCATTATTTAAGGTTTTGTCTGGAACTCAAATCATAAATCATGTTTCAAATATATTTTATGACTAAACTGTACTCAGCACTTTTTTACTCTTATTATTTTCTAAGTTATTCGAGCCACTTCTTTTTGCTTTTACTTATTATTTTTAATTTGAACATTACTCCTACTAAAGTACATATTTGGCTGTTCCACCAAACATTCGATGCTCAGTTGTTAAATACACTATAAATAAATAAATAATTATATTAAGTTGCACCAAATTTCCAAAGCAACTTCCTATTTTGTCAATTTTAATAAATAAAGATTTTTCTGATTCACAGTCCTACTTTGTACATCCTATATTGTACATTCACTTGCATCCTAAACAACAACATACAAGGTCATGGTATAAGGTGCATAATCTATTTCATACCACTGACGATGACATCACATCAATTAATATCTATATATATATATATATATATTGAAGTATCTAAGAAGTATCTAGTTCGCAGGTATTGCAAAAGAACTGAGTAAAAGTACTGCGTGTGTGTTTTCCTCCACAGTTTCTCCCACTGCAGGGCTGGGTCTCACATACCACAGGAGCAGATAAGGAAAAGCTCTGGGGGAAACAGCTCATTGGACAAGTTTTGATTTCACCAAAGCCGTCATAAATATTGTGTACTGCGAGAACATAAACACATTTTTGACCGGCGTTAAAAGGCTGCCCCGCCCTGCCTTTGGGAACTCTGATCACATCACCTTTTTTTTTGTTGAGTTCCTTGTCTTCCGTTAAGTCCCCGAACTCAAACTAGAACAACCTGTTTCGTCCGGCTGGGCCTGAAGCACCTCCACCATTCACCGCGGCACAATGAAGACGCTGCTCTGCATTTGTGTCGGTGCGAGAGGGAAGTATGACACCGACAATGTCCCTCACCTCAGCTCCGTGGAGAGACAAGCGCAGGACAAAACGCAGGACAAAAGGCCTCTCGGGTTCACTGATTCTTAATGAGATTTGTGTTGAGCAATCAGGCAGAAAAGGCCATTAAGTTAGACTAAAGACAGCGTAATGACATATCATAACCTCTTTATAATGGATACTTACAAGGATTTATGTACAATTTTGTTGCATTTGGATGGCTGTGTTTACTGTACTAGTTGGTAGGAGAAGTAGACAAGACCAACAAGACACAACAAAGCTTTGTTTAGAATCAGTCCATATTGTGGAAGAAATGTCTGTTTGGTGCTTTTAAACTGGGTTATAATTCAAACAAAGAGCTTTTTTTGAGGAATAAGGAAGTAAAATGACTAAATGTGTTGCAAAACGACTGATATATATGTATATTTTAAAATGTTTTGTTATAATGAGCAATTTTAAAAGTGCGTTTTCTGCACGGAGGGAACTAATTCTGTACAAGTCACTGTAGCCTTTCCATTGCTCCTGTTTCTCCATAAGGAATAACTGACCTGACATAGCACCTTTAATGTCTGTTGCCCACCTGCGCGAAAAAAAAACACACATTTTGAATTTATGCTCGTGTAAGGAGGTTGACCTATTGCTCCTGTTTATTTAAAATATGACAATTTCCTTCTGCTGAACGAATGAATTTACTAAACCCCAAGGTTCTTTTCAACTGTGACTTTCCATTAAAGAAGAAATACTGTGCTTTTTCCCTCAGATACTTATGTTAAACTAACAAAAGTAAATAATAATTTTACATTTTAGTAATGGAAACATGGCCATTGTCTTCCTGTCCAAAACTGCTGATAACTGATAAGCCCCGCCTCTTCATTGTCACATTTCGCTATAGCAAACAGTGCGTCGTCATTCACTGATTTGTAATTGTCGCTACTGAATATTCATGACGTGTGAGACAAAGTCCTAATTTTTTTAATAACACAAACTAAATGCTGGGATGTGGGCGGGGATAGGGGGTAGGTGTGAACAGAAATTTGTGCTCAAGCTGCCACAAACGCAGGACAAACCAGGATGACTCAAACATGCACGAAGCAATCGATCAAAAAACGTCAATGATGAGGGAAGACTTTTGAAATGGGGTTAAAAGCTCACTTAAGTAAATTTTGTCCAATGTGTCTTCTTTAAAGTGCGTTTGACAAGTTTTTGTCAAACGCAAGTTTTTGTCACTTTATTTGGTGTATTTATACCTGTTGTACATATAAATTATAGTTTTACACCAATCAAGTAGGTATTGGGGGAGAAAACTTTGAAAAAGCTGCAGAAAATGACAGGAAGTGACATCACACAAGGTACACTCGCTCCAGTCAAAATGTATGGATAATTTACACAAAGAAACAACTTTTTTGACTCTCTAAACATTAATTCAACAAAATAAAGGTTCTCTATAAATGTTTTTTAAAAAGTGACATTAGATGAGTTTTTCCGCGGTGTTTGCTGGGTAATTTCCAAGTGTGATATCATGAATTACAAACAGGAAGTGAAATTATACACCTAAAAAATGTGCTATTCTAAAATATTTTGCATTTTTAGCTAAATTCAAAATATATGTATCTTAACTGCATTTTAGTTGCACTTCAAACCATCGGGATACTTTCACTCTCCACACTTTGCTCGTCTTAAAAACACGCACAGAAAAAAACCATCTCCACGGTCTCAGCCACGGCCATTTTTCATCGCCGTCGTAACCGTCGTTTACTTTAGCCACATTCACGCTTTGCACCGCTCACCCTAAAGCACTCGACGTACACGACGCTAATCTAAATATTAATGCTCCGCTCGCTACGGGCCTCGGCGCACATGTCCCGAAACCGCCACACCGTTTGATTAACCGTTCAATTAGCCGTCCGTTATTTACTGCGACGTCCTTGTACGGTGACACGGCTCTCGCTAAATTGTTGACGTGTTGCCCTTCGCGTTTCCTGTTGCGAGCCGCTGCGCCCAGCCTAAATAAATGTCTTTTTTCTCTTCTCCGAGTTGGTGTGTGCGTGCTTTTTGAGGCCAGTACTGTAGAGCCTCTGTGTTGGACTGACAGACACAAGCCAGCTGCCTGCATTCCTCTGCCTCTCCTCTGACTTCTTAAGGTCCAGCCGCGCCCCTCCCCCCTCTCTCTCCCCCAAAAAAACAGGCCATACTTTTTTTTTTTAATGCTATACATAACACAGGAGCATATGCCGGGCCGGTCAAAACCCGAGCGGCATTGTCTAAACAGAAGGTAGTGTTACAACGTGGGACAAGCCGTGGATTGTCGCGGCTCGTAATGGAAGCGCTCGCGGGGAAAAGGACAAGTAGATGTGTTCAAAAAAGCCGTTCACGTGACACTGTATCGCCGCATTAGGTCAGGACGTTCAGCACAAAAGGAGTTTCTGCCGGAGAAATAAGAGTCAGAAGTCGGGGAACTGCACTGGGGGGGGGAAGTCTACGTAGTTACATGGAAATGATGCAGCTACAATCGTTTTTGGGCAAGCTATGAAAGGCCTTTGGTGGAAGAAGTGCTCAGTTTTGTTACTTGAGTATAAAAACATATACAAGAGCAAAGAAAGTGGTGAAAAGTTAAAATAGCAGCTGAATAAGTCTGGTGAAATCAAATAAAAGAATTGAACTTTTAGAGAAAAAATGCAGATTTTGAAAAGATTGTTGTGTTGGGACGTAAAACTCGAACCATGAACATGCTAAAAACGTCTTGTTTAAGGTGGTTTCAAACTGTGAAAACGTGCTTTTTACTTTTTTATTGAAATGTGTAGTAGAGTAAAAAGTACAGACACTTGCTCTCAAAGATATTGAAGTAAAAAGTGTCCATTGTAACATTTCCAAATATGTACTTTAAATGGTCACAAATGGTCAGATCTATTTAGCGCTTTTCTACCTTTTTTACCTTCAAGGCTTTCGAAGTGCTATACATCAAGGACCCAGTCACCCATTCACACACCAGTGTACGCAGACTGTAAAGTGTCTTGCCCGTTGTGTCCTTGGGCAAGTTAAGTGTCAGCTGCAATCGCACCAACCTGTGGGTCAGTGGATCTGACCGCTGTACCAGGATGTTAATATCAGGAGCGGGATTCGAACCACCCGGATCAGAAGTCGAGCACTCTGCCACTGAGCTACTGACGCTCACAACTTCTTCTTTTACCTCTGTATACTTTGTTACTTTGCACCAGAGAATATGGCATAAAGTAAAGGATTCCTTTTTTATTTATGTGTACGTTCTTTTGGAAAAGGGTTTACTGAGCTCTTCAATATTATCATTTATGGTACATTTTTTATGAAACTTTATATGTGTTATTGTGATAGGTCTATAAATCATAATTTAACAACGAATTTACCTTGCTGTGAAATATCCAATACTTCCTTACATTACAATACTAATAATAACGCTGAGATTAAATAGTATAAATGTAAAGTAAGCTATGGAAACCTAAAATATGACCTCAGTACAAAGTTTAGTGAATCCACAAATCATTATTTTAAAGTCTCTAGTGTCAATAACAATACCAATAACTAATAATATTACCTTTTTGTTGCAGAGAAAACACCAGTTGCCTCTAAACAGAAAAGGATTTTGTCAACATTTCATTTCAGCCCTCATTGAAACACTCTGCATTCTTCAAGTAAAAGCGTTTTTAAAAGTGTTCTCTCTCTGCATGTCCTGCCCCGCTAAATAGTTGTTCAGTTTTGGGTTTGGAGCGTCAGACAGCGTGTGCCCGTGAACATAGTCTGCGATCTGTTTATTTCATCTCAGCCCACTGTAAATCTCCTCGTCGTTTGCCCGGGACTTTTTTTTTCTCCCCCCCCTTACAGCTGATGTGCAGTTGGGAGCCGACCACAGGCCAAACAGTGACTGGCTGTGTGAGGAACCCGCCGCTGGCCCAGACTCCCCGGGCCTGACCAGTGCAGCCTCTGTCCACATAAATACAGCGCAGCGCAAACAAACAGCTTCAGACAGGAGCACGAGGCCGACCGCGTCACGTCACACGAGGAGACGGAGCTGGAGGAGGCGGACAGAGGGACGGCTGCTGGATCAAATGTGACGGGGAGTCGGGCGTTACTATGGCAACCCATCAGAAACGTGTCGGAAAGTACGGCGCAATGTCCCGGTCCAGGTTCAAGCGTCACAGAAGGAGTGACTGGACAGAGAAATGGACCATGAACGTGCAAAAATAGACCAATGATTATATTATACTGCAAGAAGTGATAGATATAAAATGTCTAATTACAACATAAAATGGTAGTGTCATGATTATTGTGTGAAAAAACTTTAACGATTATTCACGATTATTGAGACGATAAAATCTTAAATTTTCTTTCATTCCCGTGGTCTGACATGTTACTGTTCCTCAAGTTTGTTAACGGGGTTACTAAATTTAACTTTACTTAATATTTTAAGACAAAATAAAGTTGAATATGACAAAAACAGCCTGATGTAAAACATTCTTTACGTTTAGGTCTATTTTTTTAGCTATATCTTGAACGAAATATACATAATTTTGATTCTTAAACTGTGACGATTCATTATTTTTTGGTTCTCACTATTATATTGTGAGCTGAATAATCATGATTATCAATTCACCTAATAATCTTGACTTCCCTAACTGCAAGGTTCTATTCTTTTATTTCTAATCAGCGCTTTTTGCAGGATTTTCAAATACTTTTGACTATTGACAAAGTACTTGATCATCTAACTTTGCATCTCACCAGAACAACAATTGCAATATAATTAATTTTTCAATATCTCATCACACAGCGCACAGGCTTATCTGTGAAACTGAATTATAAAATAAAAATGCCTTGCTTGTATAAAAACTATTTCAAATGTATCAGACATCGACAGTTCCCATGATGCTCTATGTGGACATCTTAACAAACGTTTAAGATGTTTGACAAGGACCAATATTGCCAAAGTCTATGGTGTGACCTGCAGTATATTTAATTTTGATGGCACTTTATCTAATTTTTTGGACTTCACATCCTTGAGAAACACATTTAATGCTACTCTTAATGTCATGCTTAATATCACTCTATTCCTTCTCTTCTCTTTTCTCTTACATTTTTAAATTGTTTATGTTGTGAATTGACTAGACTATATCCTTACCGACTCCTGTGTGCAGTGGTAGAAAGTAACAATGAATACAAGTAAAAGTATATTTTACACTGGATACTTTTTACTCTTTCTTCACTACATTTGAGAGCAGGTAAGTGCACTTTCTACTCATTTTTGTAGGACTGAAAAGTAAAGTCTTTCTGTGTGGTCATTGTTTAGCACGATCATGGGGACATTCTGACTAAAGGTTTTGAGTTCAAGTCTTGGCTTTGAGCAAACTAAAATACTGTATACATATAAAACATATAGGAAAAATCTGGACAATTCTTTATTAAAATCCCCACATTTCACTCTTTACTAATGATAAAACCTTTACTTATATCGATGTGTATATGTGATACTTTCACTTGAGCATCGTTTTGCTGCTGTATCTGCACTTTTACTTCAGTAACAAAGCTGAGTACTTCTTCTAGCACTGCCCTCTTGTCTCCAGGACCTGCATAAAGCCTGAAACAAATGACTAACTTCTACCCATCAAAGGTTAAGTCAACAACGCAGCACGTCTGAACTCAATTTTAGACTTAAAAATAGACTATACAAGTCAAGGTCTTAACCAGGTCTAAACAAAGACTGTATTTGTGACATCACCACGCGACTGAAGAGAAGTATCTGACACAAGGAAAACGGCCTCGCGTACATCTCCAGCGTGTCGAGAGTTTATCCAAAACATACATCAATATTTGATGAAAGAGTGAGTTTGACCTTCACAGGCTGCGTCTGGCGCCTGGATGGTTCTGCTTTCACACTCATACCAACTGTTACATCAGCCGACAACTGCAAAGGGAACTGCATGATTTGATTTGCTTCATTCTTAACCTTTAGCCCGACACTTCCATATGCACCCAGTTAAAATAACAGAGAGCACCTGGCACAATGCACAATAGAGGGAACGGCCTTTTCCAAGTTACGGTCCAAGTTGCAAAATCATAGATACACATTTTGATAAGACATG
The DNA here is from genome assembly GCF_026437365.1 of Eucyclogobius newberryi. Taxonomy (NCBI): domain Eukaryota; kingdom Metazoa; phylum Chordata; class Actinopteri; order Gobiiformes; family Gobiidae; genus Eucyclogobius; species Eucyclogobius newberryi. Next base: position 25,869,657 of record NW_027315768.1, read on the forward strand.
TTGCTATAAACAAAGAAAGGTGCATAAAACTGTAACAAATTAGTCCAACATTGCAATGGGAATTCCCTGCACCAAGCTTGAAATTGATTTACTTCACGGGTAAATTGTATCCAGATATAACATAGTGCTCATCTAAATGCTCTTTCATGCTCTTTGTCTCATTAGAAATAAAACAAACCAGTTTTTCTCAACTGGAATGTCAAGATAATTCAGTTAATCGCCCGTTTGTTGTTATTCAGGTCTTGATGTAATTATAAGCACCAAAACTAATGATGAAGGGAAGAAAAAAAATAACTCATTTCAAGCACATTTAGGTTTACTTTTTTGTCTGTTTCGTGTCACATTAGCTCTACTTCATTTTTACTTGACTTCATTATTCAGTGTAATTTTGTAAACCTGGTCACATAAGACAATGGGAATGAAAGTGAATGACTGGGTGAATTTTGGTTGTTGTTTGGTTATGGCGTCAACAATAGTGAATAGTTACCAGACGTAATATCGTGATGGGACATTAAACAATCTCTAGTACATGTGATTGGCACTTAACGTTTGTAATTAGATCCACTCTTTCTTGAATCCCTTCATGACGTGTGGCTGATCAAATGCTTTCTGACCGATAATCTCTCGGGAAATCTCAGTGTTCTAACAAGACGCTCTAATCAATAGTATTGATAGATTGGGTCCTCAAAGTGCGTATGATGGATTTTTGCGATTTTTTTAATTTGGTTTATTTATACCTGTTGTAAATAGAAATTATAGTTTTACACCAATTGAGTAGGCATTTGTGGAGAAAATGTTGATAAAAAAAACAGGAAGTGACATCACACTCGGTACGCTCACTCCAGTCAAAGTTTGTGCATCATTTACACAAAGAAACAACTTTTTTGACTCCCTAAATATTAATTCAACAAAATAAAGTCACTCTCATATAGTTTGATTTGACAAATTAAAAAAGTGAATTGTTAAAATGGGGTGCACGGTGGCAAAGGCGGTTAGCGCTCTTGCCTCCCAAGAAGGAGATCATGTGTTCGATTCCCGGACCAGACCAACATCACATGATCTCTCTGGGTGGAGTTTGCATGTTCTCCTCGTGTTACCGTGGGTTCTCTCCGGGTTCTCCGGCTCCTCCCACCGTCCAAAGACATGCATGTGTTAGGTAAAATTGGCGACTCTAAATTGGCCCTAGTGAATGAATGTGAGCGTGAACTGTCTGTAATGTCTGTGTCTCTGTGTTGGCCCTGCGACAAGTTGGCCACTGTCCAGGGTGTACCCTGCCTAAGGCCCGAAGTCACTGGGATAGGCTCCAGTCACCCGCGACCCTGAAAGGGAACAAGCGGTAGAAAATGGATGGATGGATGGATGGATGGATGTTATAAAATAAATAAAAAATAAAAAAAATAAATAAATAAAATAAATAAAATAAATAAAATAAAATACAAATATATAATACAGTTTGGATAGAAAAAATAAATCTAAGAACCAATGACCAGTATTTGAGGCCTATTTTTGGCTTCCTACTCTATTTTGCTTTGCATCCTAGTTAAAAGCACTGTAACTACTGCCTGCTCTTACATTCAGTGTCTAGCTTGATTAATGGTGAGATAGCCCCATACAGGTAACACAAGCAGAGATGTTGTTTTACCATTCTGACTTTTAGTAAGATAAGATTGAGTTTAGATAGTGCTGGCTTAACATTTATAAAACCTTGAAGTTGTGCATAGATCTTTAAGTGTCAATGACACCCTTTGAGGACATACTGATCAATGGTAGATAATTAGTTTCACTTCAGATTTGACTTACATGGAGTGCTAGAGAACAACTGGCCCACTTTTCACTTTCTTGTCCCACATAACAGTGTTTTTTTGGAGCTACATTTGACGCACCAAACTATTAGGGAACTGTTTTTTTCCCCTTTCGCCTGTTCCCAGCTTTCCTTCCTGTTCTCTCTCCTTGTGTTTCTGCCTCTGCCCTCTTCGACCTTCTTACTTCTTCCTCTCCCTTCCCCCACTAAAACTACCCCCACCTGCTTTTTCCCCCATTCAAGCCAGAAACACACCAAATGCAGCAAAGAAGACCACCAAGAACAGCTCACACCTTTCACAGTTGGCCCAAGCTGAAATCACTGCTCCTTAAAACCGTCTGAACCTTTTGTCGATCCGAAAAGCAGGCGGCTGGCATTTGAAATATACTTCACAAGAAGCGTACTGTATGGTCCAGTTGGTATTTTGGCAAGTAATCTACCAGAACACCAAACACCAAAGTCGGCCGTCCTGAAAATCTCTCTTATTTTCGAATCATCTCATGCAAATGACTTGCCACTTTGAATAATTGACGGAAGAATGCATACTTTTAGACTCGAAAGGATGTCTGGGCATTCCTCCCTGAATCGAAACAGACTAAACCAAGCTAAATAGGCCAAGACCAGAAAAACATCTAACATTTTCCACTACTGACCTGACAGAAAGAATCAGTCTAATTCCATATGGTTAGTCTGAGAGAGAGAGAAGAGACTGGGGCATAGACACTTTATTCATTCTTTTCCAGCTGTCATCAAACGCATCAATTTTAAATCTATACCAAATGACAGAGTATCATCGCAGCTATTATTGGTCTTTTCATTGCATCTTTTTTGTCTTCACAGAGTTCTGGGAGTTCAAACACAGTCTGTGTCTTATAGTGAGGTTAAATGATCACCGTGGGGCAGGTTGAACTCCCAGGTGCACTTATGTGGCTAAACTTACTCTAATCAAATCTGTTTTAAGAAAGTTATAGCCAAAATTTTGCACGTTACAAATGTTGATTTGCTTCCTTCAAAAAAGCATTTCTGGAAAAATCTCAAGCAAACAAAAATCAAATGAGTTCATCTTCAGGACAGAAGTGCCAACCTTAAATGCACTTTTGTGAATAAACTTGCTTTTGAAACATCTGCAGTGTGACATTGTAGCCACGGTGACGGCACGCTCTCGTCTCCATCATCAGCAAGGTTCACGCCATTTTGATGAGAAATGCACTGGACGCAACATGAGTCGATTGTGACCTGCTGCGAAGTTCCAGACTTGGCCCAGATATAATAACCGGGCTTCCATCTGACATTTTACCAAGAATTGGGATTAATTTCGAGCTAAATCTACAACAAAGTACTGTCTCCCACAATAGGCATGATTTAAAATGACTATAAACTCACAATTCTCTCTGTAAATCTTCTCTTTTTGATAAATCTGATCCAATAAATGTCCTCAAAATACGGTCATTTTTCTATGTCTTGCTCTGGATGTCTGTATAGGAAATAGATTTATCGCGGAGTATGTTTGGAATGAGATCTTGTAAGTAGTCGGCAGCAGCGGGCACTTGCTGTGGATGAGTGATCAAGGAGCAGGAATCCAGAGGGGCTTCATGAGGTTATTTTCATTATGTGCCCACATACTGCTGTGCTAGTCCACACTGAGGGCCTGTGTGCCGGGATTCTCAGAGGAGATAGAAATAACTTTACAGCTGCTAACCGAGATGGAGAGTATGGAGAAAGATTTGAACAAGCCCACTGTGTACAGAAGCAAACGCGACTAAGTGGGGGTTTCGATGTTGCAAGAGGCCTGTTTCAAATTGTGTATGTTTTGGTTCTGTAAAAGAAAAAAATAGGCCATGGTTAATATTTAGATAAACTTTAATGTTCCGGTTTTATCCGCATTGTGCAATCTCATTGAGTTGCCGTCTGACCTTGTGTAAATAGTTATTAAACTAGAAATATTACATTATTTTAGTTTATGAGAAGTTGGAAATATCTTTGCTGTACTACATTGCTGTCAAGTAAGTCAGTAGTGGAAGATAAAGAAAAAAAGTCTATTCAAGTAAGAGTGAAGAGTAAGTGTCTCTGTATGTATCTGATTTATGATTTGAAGTTAAAGTACTTTGAAGAACAAAACATGAATAATGCATAAACATTAAATGAAGCACAGAAAAGATCAGAAATCAAAATCACATCAACAAAATGTTTACATCAGGACTGTAAAGTGTATTATTGATGACTGATTGATTTAATAACGCTGCTGCCTTCGTTATAAAAACATTCTTTTGGCATGTGTCTGTATACCGGTAGTCAAGATAACAATTAGTCTACAATTATCACTATTTTTTATCGTCAACTATAGTCACAATTGACTAACAGACAATAAAAATCAATAAAAATATATGAATTAAAACATAATTAAATGATAAAATGATTACTTGTTGCAGCCCCAGTCAAGATAAAGCCTATGAGAGTGAAAAGAGTAACAATAGGCTACGTTTTCTCAAGTAAGAGTCTGAAAACTATTTACTAAAGTAAGAGTCTGAAAACTATTTAACGAATCAAATAAATAAAAAAAAACACAAATAAAAAGTTAACCAAGAAAATGTTACTGAGGCTTAAACTCATGATCAAATCTATCCTAAACTAACTAAGAGAAAACGTTGCACATTCCTGCTTTGGACATGGAACCTGTTTCAAACACACACACGATTTGGAAGGAAATTAAAGTTCTACATCTAATCACGAACCAAGATTGCTGCGTGAAACGGGAGGCCAATCAAAATGGAGTCCCGTGGGAAAACAAAGGCTGCGATTGGCTGAGACGCGGCCGCGGTTTCCAGGCGCCCCCCGGTCCGTGCGAGGCGCTGGTGAATGGACGGGGGCGCCTGGAAACCGCGGCCCATTGCACAGCTAGAGAAGAACGAGGCTCCTGACCGCTGTGCGCGCACCGAAACGACGCTCCTGCCCAAGTCACGCCGAAAACACGGGATTTACAGCACACAACTTTCACAAACAGCGGTAACTCAACCGGTTTCGCTTTGGGAGGACTTTGCAAAGTTTTTTTTTGTGCTGAAGAAGCGGGTTTTTTCCTACCACGGAGAGCTGGATCACCGCTAAATTCGGGATTTGGAGTGAGAGTGGGACTGCTTGGAGTCACTTACAAAGACCATCAAGAAGTCATGACACGACGGAGGTTTTTTTGCTCGGATTAATACGCGTGGAAAAAAAAGTGCGCTGCGGTCGAGCGAGAGCTGTTCGGCGCACGCGGCGACCCCCGATTTCGGCGAGAAGCGGGCGCATTTGCACGCTTTTCTGCATCGTTTTCCAGTTGTCCTACTTGGATCAAAGTTTTTTTTTTCACTTCCCTACCCCCTCCTCCTCGTCCTCCACTATGGCGGCCACTGGCTCTCTGTGCGCGGCGCGGATCATGTGCTTACTGTGCGCACTGAGCCCCGCGATCCTGGCCCAGCACTACAACAGCGAATCGGGGATTTCGATTCCCGAGCACGGCTTTTGTCAGCCCATCTCCATCCCGCTGTGCACCGACATCGCCTACAACCAGACCATCATGCCGAACCTGTTGGGTCACACGAACCAGGAGGACGCCGGGCTGGAGGTGCACCAGTTTTACCCGCTCGTCAAAGTCCAGTGCTCCGCGGACCTGAAGTTTTTCCTCTGCTCCATGTACGCGCCCGTCTGCACCGTGTTGGAGCAGGCCATCCCCCCGTGTCGGTCCCTGTGCGAGCGCGCGCGCCAGGGATGCGAAGCCCTCATGAACAAATTCGGGTTCCAGTGGCCGGAGAGGCTGCGCTGCGAGGCTTTCCCGGTGCACGGCGCCGGGGAGATCTGCGTGGGACAGAACACGTCAGAGCCGAGCGGGCCGTCCTCGTCGTCGTCCTCTCCAGATGTGCTGAAGCCGGTCACGCTGCCCCCCCACCTCTTGCCACCGAACCAGCGCCCCCCGCAGCACAACCAGTACCACCCGTTCGTGTGCCCCATCCAGCTGGAGGTGCCACCCTACCTGGGCTACCGCTTCATGGGCGTCAAAGACTGCGGGGCCCCGTGTGAACCCAACAAACCAGCCGGGATTATGTACTTCCGAGACGATGAGGTGAAATTCGGACGCCTCTGGGTCGGCATCTGGTCCATCCTGTGCTGTGTGAGTACTTTGTTCACAGTGCTCACATATCTGGTGGACATGAGGCGGTTCCGTTACCCAGAGCGACCCATAATCTTCCTTTCCGGTTGCTACTTTATGGTGGCACTGGCCTACGCCGCCGGGTTCTTTTTGGAGGACCAGGTTGTCTGTGTGGATAAGTTCAAGGACGAAGGTTACAGGACTGTGGCCCAGGGCACCAAGAAGGAAGGCTGCACCATCCTCTTCATGGTTCTATACTTTTTCGGCATGGCCAGCTCCATTTGGTGGGTCATCCTGTCCCTCACCTGGTTCCTGTCCGCCGGCATGAAGTGGGGACACGAAGCCATCGAAGCCAACTCCCAGTACTTCCACTTGGCCGCGTGGGCAGTGCCAGCCATCAAGACGATCACCATCCTCGCCATGGGGCAAGTCGACGGGGACGTTTTGACCGGCGTCTGCTTCGTGGGGATCTTCAACGTGGATGCGCTCCGCGGGTTTGTCCTCGCCCCCCTGTTCGTCTACCTCTTCATCGGCACCTCTTTCCTGTTGGCCGGCTTCGTGTCCCTTTTCCGCATCAGAACCATCATGAAGCACGACGGCACCAAGACGGAGAAACTGGAGAAGCTCATGGTCCGAATCGGCGTCTTCAGCGTCCTCTACACGGTCCCGGCCACCATCGTGATCGCTTGCTACTTCTACGAGCAGGCCTTCCGGGAGCACTGGGAGCGCACCTGGCACATGCAGAACTGCAAGCGCTTCGCCGTGCAGTGTCCGGCGCACAACTTCGCCCCCATGACGCCCGACTTCACGGTGTTTATGATCAAATACCTGATGACCATGATAGTCGGCATCACCTCCGGGTTTTGGGTCTGGTCTGGGAAAACCCTCCAGTCCTGGCGGAGATTCTACAAGCGCCTTAGCAACAGCAATCACGGCGAAACAACAGTGTGAGGAGACGTTTTTTTTTTTTTTTTTTTTTTTGAGATTTGAGAATGAGGTCGAATAGCTTTCATTTAAATCCGAACTCTTTATATTCTGTCGTTGTGTTTTTTTTATGTTGTGAAAGCAATTAGGGCGTTCGGGCAAACCCAAACTTCATCGTCGTTACAAGCAAGAGAAGTGGATGCAAATAGGCCAATCATAACGCTGGTCCGTGGACTGTTCAAAAAGTCGGACGCGAAAAGTTGCTATGAAGCCAATTGTGTATTAGTTATTTCTCTCTGTCACAATATTGTTGAATGTTCTTTCATATACTCGAAGCAAGAGATTTCTCTGGCACAAAAAGCAAAAGGTCAAACGCCGCGACCTCGAGTTGGAGTAATAAGGTCATGAAGGCACCAGCCACACCCCTAAGAACTGTGAACACACACTTTAAACACACACGTGGCTGCTTCGAACCACAAAGATCTCTTTTTAAACCTATCGCCTGTTACAATTCTTTGAACGCAGCCCCAAAGCAACAAATACTGACTTTTGCCAAAAAACATTTCGTAGTCTAGTGTATTTTCGTAGTCCTTTTCCGTGTTTGAATGTTCACTCCGAAGGTGGATGAAGTTTTGTATCAGTTTGCACAGCTATGCTAACAGTTTTAAAGTGTTACAAATGACTGATCTGGATCTTTAACATGCAGGGACCACACACCCGCCCCAGTCTCCTTTTACTTTGCCTTTTATTCTTTGTAACCGTAAGACATAGCAGCTCATTGTTTATCCATGCGTGCTTGTGTGTGGTCCTCGGATCTCCATTTAAAAAGCAGCCTTTTTAAGGGATTCAGCTAATCTGTTGGCTCGGCGAGGGTTTCATGTGTTTCATCCTGGCTAAAGATGATTGTACTTCACCTACGCTTGTAAACACCAAAGTTTTTCTGTATCGTTCAGTTGTTTCAGCTGTTTCTAAAATGGTTTTATACGGCCTTCCTTTTCAAACAAAGCCATTAAAACGTACAAATCTATGTCTGTAATCTGTACTCTTGGAGCCGCTTGTGCTCGATATTTAAATTGCAAAAAAACACTAGACAGGAAAGGTCAGAAGTCACTACCTTGAGGAATGTAGCTATTTGAAGCGAGGCAGACCGTGTTTTTTTTATCTTTTGGCTTGACCCCTGGAGACAGTAGAGCAATTTATCAGCGGCACAGGGTCAGTTTTAAGTTGTGTCCATTTGGCGTTACATTTCAAACTGGAATCCGGGACATTTCATGAGCTTCTCGCCACACTTGCGTTATACTGTAGCCCGGACCGTTTTTTTGAGTTTAAAAGCTCGTTCTTTTCTGCACATTTTTACCAGTGTCGTTGATGGATGAAGTGGCGACAGGCGTGTGTATGTTAAAGCCCTCTGCTACATGCTAAGAGTACAATACAGCATAAAGCAGCCCTTACTCGGAGCAGCTTGTTGATAATCCGTGTCACACTGTTGCATGTGATGTACGACATACCTCAGTCTATTGTTTAGTCTCCATTTTCAGGAGTCGACCATCGCTGTTCACGTGTTTACCCAACAACAACTCGAGATGTGAGCAATATCCAATTATAAAGAAGGAAGTGTCTGTTTTGTGGCAACATATGCAAACCACCATGAACAGACTTTTGTTTTTTAAATGAATAATGTATTTATGGGGATTTTTTGTTTTGTTTTTTTGACTTTTTAAACTTTTTTAATGATGTACTTGTACAGTTTGAATAAAAAGTCCTAAAGTTTTTAAACGTGTTGTCCATTTTGTGATTTGTTTAGAGTGTAAATAGTGCCTGAGGTGAACAAATGACCCACATTTGAGGTGCAAGGACTAAACAAAGACTGTAAAACCTTTCTATGAGCTCTGATTGAACTTAAAACTAAAGTAGAAATAATGACACTTTTACGTTAGGTTAAGAAATATAAGCAACAGTAACATTTCAATAAGTAAAATATACATGAAAGTGTAGTTAATGCATTATAGTCGGATAAAAAGCTAAAGAAGTAGTAATGTAAAAGAGTAGCTATCAAGTGTTCTGAATGACACGTTGCAAAATACAATTAAAAATAAATAATTCCATCAACATACCTCAAAAAGGCAATGAGAATGAAGTGTAAACTCCCTTCCCCCCTTCCTATGCTGATTTTCAACCCATGAAGACATCTTGATAGCCTGTATCTAATTACTGTGCTAACAAGAGGAGTATAAAGGTATTACAGTATGAATTTAAATTTTACAGTGGCCCCCATGAGAGGCTAATGTCCCCGTCTTCATCCCCTGAGGGCCCCGAGTTACCGCCTGCAGGTGATATGCATCAATGAATAAGACTCTTTGTAATGGATGCTGTAAAATGATAACTTTCCATTCCATTTATGGTCGTGGAGCTCAGTGTTTTAAATGCCTTGTAATGACAGGAATTTTAATTCTTAGTTTGACCAATGACAAAGCAGAAATATATTTGATTAAGGATTTATTTATGAAGTATTCTATGTCGATTATGGAGTTGCTTGCTGACTCACGCCACTGCCAAATGAAAATAACAGATAGATAGTGACGTATGTCTACTTAAAGTTTTTTTTGTTTTTTTCCATGTCTGGGTTGAATCATCAAAATTGCACTGATCAGCTTTTCCAATGCTGTGCCAGTAGAGTCATACTGACCTCTGGTGGATAGATATAGCAATTGCTCACATCAAATTTCAGTTTATTTATTTTTAGTCTTTAGGCATGAATATAATTTGAAACTCCAAACTCTAAATCAATAAGAACATAACGTAACATAAAACAAAGAAAATAAATGGTAGTTGCCTTGGAATAGATGAGGGGGCCAATAAACAATACAGGACCAACATTGACACCTCGTGGCCAGAAGAAGACCTACTATTTAAGGCTGTATTTTAACCCTAACACTTTGCATAAGCACCAGTATGAGCAAGCAATGCATGAGAAACCACACTATAATATTAGAACACTCCTATTTCCTTCATTATTCTACTTGAATGTTTATATTTTCCTTTAATCCAAGACTATATACTAGACTAGACTATGCAAGAGGTATTTGTATACCTTTAATAAAAGTAGTCTACAAGTATGAAATCTCAACAATGATAACTGACCAAAAATAGTAATACCACAATATAGCAGTAGCACAAACTTGTGTATGTTATGCTTAAACAAAGGATTTTATATCTAAAAATATTTATTTATTGAGAATTAGAGAAACAGAGATGTCTGATATTGTCTCATCTCAGAATCTAAACATGGATTGGCCTGATTAGCAATATACCACGTGCCACAGGGGGGCAGATTGCTGTTATGTTCTTGGTAAGACACTTTACCAATCTTGCCTCCAGTGTATTTCCAAATCCAAGTCAAAATCAATAATTCTGGGAAGTGTCAGTGTGTACTCCAAACTCACAAATACAAAATTAAAAATGAATAGGATTTTTATACAGATGCCGCCTGGACATTTTTGCTTAATTACAAGTCCCTAAAACTAATTCTCAGTGAATTTACCTTCAGCTTTTAATAAGAACTGTCAAAATCCAACAAATGCTCATTTTAGTGTCGATCAGATCCAGCTTTACTCATTTATACATTTAACAAAGAAAATCTAGGTGGAATTTAACATTTGATTTCCTCCGTGCAGAGCTTGTTTCTACTTATAATTAGAGTAAACTAGACGTCAAAACTAGAGTCTCAGCTTCACAAAGGCTCCAGCCAATAGTTTGTACTCCAGAGGGTTCAGGAACAGCTTCAGTTTCAATTAGGGGGAATATTTTCAGGTGTTTTAGAAAAAATAGGCCCCTAAGCGTCAGGGGTTTTAACATTCACTGTCCTGACCAAATACACAAATTATAATAATAAAAGGACAAAGAATTCAGGCTTTCTTGATTACTTACATTGTTTGTGGTGTAATAAGCTGATTTATGATTATTTTGGTCCTTTAACTCAGTGAGAAGCTTTTTTCCACAGACAGAGTGAAAGAAGAGATCTTTCAATGCCGTCAGAAAACCCATCTTCATTGATATTAACACCAGTAATCGGTAAGTATATGGTAAACAAATGTATACAACCACAATTATTATTTTGTATGTTTATTATATATTTGTGTTAATTCAATGCGCCACATTAAAAAATAATAATTTGTTTAATAACTTTAGTCTTCCGCATGATTATCTAATTTTAGGCAAACATAAACCAGACATGAAGGGAGTTATGACTGGCCGACATACAAGAAGACAGACGGACAACAGACTTTACTAGGCTAAATGGGATCACAATAGTAACAACTCAAAAGAAAATATTAGACATTTTGTTGATAGTAGAAGCAGAGCAGGCCAGTTTGATGATCATGTGGTGATCGCAAAACACTTTATCGATGACAAAAATCATAACATTTATAAAGTTTGTCATTGAATTAGACCAAATGAGAACAATAATAACACCTGCTTTACCCTTGGTTATCATGATGTTGTTGCACAGTGGATAGAAAATGGAGACATATCGGTCATAAGCCATGGAAGTGTCAAACTCCACAGAGGAAGAAGTGCAGATACAAAACATCTGCAGAAAACACAGAGGGAGCGAGACTTCACGAGTGCGGAAGAACATATGCGGAAAACACAGAGGGAGCGAGACTTCACGAGTGCGGGAGAACATCTGCGGAAAACACAGAGGGAGCGAGACTTCACGAGTGCGGAAGAACATATGCGGAAAACACAGAGGGAGCGAGACTTCACGAGTGCGGAAGAACATATGCGGAAAACACAGAGGGAGCGAGACTTCACGAGTGCGGGAGAACATCTGCGGAAAACACAGAGGGAGCGAGACTTCACGAGTGAGGGAGAAAATCTGCAGAAAACACAGAGGGAGCGAGACTTCACGAGTGGGAGAGAACATCTGCAGAAAACACAGAGGGAGCCAGACTTCACGAGTGGGAGAGAACATCTGCAGAAAACACAGAGGGAGCCAGACTTCACGAGTGCGGGAGAAAATCTGCAGAAAACACAGAGGGAGCGAGACTTCACGAGTGGGAGAGAACATCTGCAGAAAACACAGAGGGAGCCAGACTTCACGAGTGCGGGAGAAAATCTGCAGAAAACACAGAGGGAGCGAGACTTCACGAGTGCGGGAGAAAATCTGCAGAAAACACAGAGGGAGCGAGACTTCACGAGTGGGAGAGAACATCTGCAGAAAACACAGAGGGAGCGAGACTTCACGAGTGGGAGAGAACATCTGCAGAAAACACAGAGGGAGCCAGACTTCACGAGTGCGGGAGAAAATCTGCAGAAAACACAGAGGGAGCGAGACTTCACGAGTGCGGGAGAAAATCTGCAGAAAACACAGAGGGAGCGAGACTTCACGAGTGGGAGAGAACATCTGCAGAAAACACAGAGGGAGCGAGACTTCACGAGTGCGGGAGAACATCTGCGGAAAACACAGAGGGAGCGAGACTTCACGAGTGCGGAAGAACATATGCGGAAAACACAGAGGGAGCGAGACTTCACGAGTGCGGAAGAACATATGCGGAAAACACAGAGGGAGCGAGACTTCACGAGTGCGGGAGAACATCTGCGGAAAACACAGAGGGAGCGAGACTTCACGAGTGAGGGAGAAAATCTGCAGAAAACACAGAGGGAGCGAGACTTCACGAGTGGGAGAGAACATCTGCAGAAAACACAGAGGGAGCCAGACTTCACGAGTGGGAGAGAACATCTGCAGAAAACACAGAGGGAGCGAGACTTCACGAGTGCGGAAGAACATATGCGGAAAACACAGAGGGAGCGAGACTTCACGAGTGCGGGAGAACATCTGCGGAAAACACAGAGGGAGCGAGACTTCACGAGTGAGGGAGAAAATCTGCAGAAAACACAGAGGGAGCGAGACTTCACGAGTGGGAGAGAACATCTGCAGAAAACACAGAGGGAGCCAGACTTCACGAGTGCGGGAGAAAATCTGCAGAAAACACAGAGGGAGCGAGACTTCACGAGTGGGAGAGAACATCTGCAGAAAACACAGAGGGAGCCAGACTTCACGAGTGCGGGAGAAAATCTGCAGAAAACACAGAGGGAGCGAGACTTCACGAGTGCGGGAGAAAATCTGCAGAAAACACAGAGGGAGCGAGACTTCACGAGTGGGAGAGAACATCTGCAGAAAACACAGAGGGAGCGAGACTTCACGAGTGGGAGAGAACATCTGCAGAAAACACAGAGGGAGCCAGACTTCACGAGTGCGGGAGAAAATCTGCAGAAAACACAGAGGGAGCGAGACTTCACGAGTGCGGGAGAAAATCTGCAGAAAACACAGAGGGAGCGAGACTTCACGAGTGGGAGAGAACATCTGCAGAAAACACAGAGGGAGCGAGACTTCACGAGTGGGAGAGAACATCTGCAGAAAACACAGAGGGAGCGAGACTTCACGAGTGCGGGAGAACATCTGCAGAAAACACAGAGGGAGCGAGACTTCACGAGTGCGGAAGAACATATGCGGAAAACACAGAGGGAGCGAGACTTCACGAGTGCGGGAGAACATCTGCGGAAAACACAGAGGGAGCGAGACTTCACGAGTGCGGGAGAAAATCTGCAGAAAACACAGAGGGAGCGAGACTTCACGAGTGGGAGAGAACATCTGCAGAAAACACAGAGGGAGCCAGACTTCACGAGTGCGGGAGAAAATCTGCAGAAAACACAGAGGGAGCCAGACTTCACGAGTGCGGGAGAAAATCTGCAGAAAACACAGAGGGAGCGAGACTTCACGAGTGGGAGAGAACATCTGCAGAAAACACAGAGGGAGCGAGACTTCACGAGTGGGAGAGAACATCTGCAGAAAACACAGAGGGAGCCAGACTTCACGAGTGCGGGAGAAAATCTGCAGAAAACACAGAGGGAGCGAGACTTCACGAGTGCGGGAGAAAATCTGCAGAAAACACAGAGGGAGCGAGACTTCACGAGTGGGAGAGAACATCTGCAGAAAACACAGAGGGAGCGAGACTTCACGAGTGGGAGAGAACATCTGCAGAAAACACAGAGGGAGCGAGACTTCACGAGTGCGGGAGAACATCTGCAGAAAACACAAGGGAGCGAGACTTCACGAGTGCGGGAGAAAATCTGCAGAAAACACAGAGGGAGCGAGACTTCACGAGTGCGGGAGAACATCTGCGGAAAACACAGAGGGAGCGAGACTTCACGAGTGGGAGAGAACATCTGCAGAAAACACAGAGGGAGCGAGACTTCACGAGTGCGGAAGAACATATGCGGAAAACACAGAGGGAGCGAGACTTCACGAGTGCGGAAGAACATATGCGGAAAACACAGAGGGAGCGAGACTTCACGAGTGCGGGAGAACATCTGCGGAAAACACAGAGGGAGCGAGACTTCACGAGTGCGGGAGAAAATCTGCAGAAAACACAGAGGGAGCGAGACTTCACGAGTGGGAGAGAACATCTGCAGAAAACACAGAGGGAGCCAGACTTCACGAGTGCGGGAGAAAATCTGCAGAAAACACAGAGGGAGCGAGACTTCACGAGTGCGGGAGAAAATCTGCAGAAAACACAGAGGGAGCGAGACTTCACGAGTGGGAGAGAACATCTGCAGAAAACACAGAGGGAGCGAGACTTCACGAGTGGGAGAGAACATCTGCAGAAAACACAGAGGGAGCCAGACTTCACGAGTGCGGGAGAAAATCTGCAGAAAACACAGAGGGAGCGAGACTTCACGAGTGGGAGAGAACATCTGCAGAAAACACAGAGGGAGCGAGACTTCACGAGTGCGGGAGAACATCTGCAGAAAACACAGAGGGAGCGAGACTTCACGAGTGCGGGAGAACATCTGCGGAAAACACAGAGGGAGCGAGACTTCACGAGTGCGGGAGAACATCTGCAGAAAACACAGAGGGAGCGAGACTTCACGAGTGGGAGAGAACATCTGCAGAAAACACAGAGGGAGCCAGACTTCACGAGTGCGGGAGAACATCTGCAGAAAACACAGAGGGAGCCAGACTTCACGAGTGCGGGAGAAAATCTGCAGAAAACACAGAGGGAGCGAGACTTCACGAGTGCGGAAGAACATATGCGGAAAACACAGAGGGAGCGAGACTTCACGAGTGCGGGAGAAAATCTGCAGAAAACACAGAGGGAGCGAGACTTCACGAGTGCGGGAGAACATCTGCAGAAAACACAGAGGGAGCGAGACTTCACGAGTGGGAGAGAACATCTGCGGAAAACACAGAGGGAGCGAGACTTCACGAGTGCGGGAGAAAATCTGCAGAAAACACAGAGGGAGCGAGACTTCACGAGTGGGAGAGAACATCTGCGGAAAACACAGAGGGAGCCAGACTTCACGAGTGCGGGAGAACATCTGCAGAAAATAGAGAGGGAGCGAGACTTTGCATTGGGCTTTAAAATTATAAATAGTCAAATTGAAAAATACAATGGTTTAGGTTCAAAAAGGTCATGTCAAGAAGAAGGAAAAAGCATTACGTGGTTAGGGCAAGTTTTATGTATTGTAACCAATTAATAAAACCAACACGAGCAAAAATATAAATAAAATAAATCATGAATTAAATAGGGAAGACTAAATCATTAAACAATACAGGTGGATTAGAACCCATCATTGGTGTGATTATAGCTCCTGTTGCGCAGCTCATGCCTCAGAACTTTATGGAGCCGTCCAGTGCAAAAAACACACACCGTCAACATCATGTCCAAGAATATTCAAGGGTAAATGCAATACTATCTGTATACTATGCAATACTAACCCTAACCCAACCCTAACCCTAACTCTAACCCTCCTAACACTAACCCCCTAACCCAAACCCTAACTCTTAACCCTAAACGTAAACGTAACCCTAAACCTAACCCTAACCCCTAAACCCTAAACCCTAACCCATGGCAGATAACCCTAATCCTAAAACATGGTGGATAACCCTAACCCTAATCCTAAAACATTGCAGATAACCCTAACCCTAAAACATGTCAGATAAGTCTGATCCATGGCAGATCGTCCTAACCCTAAAACATGGCAGATAACCCTAACACTAATCCTACAACATGGAAGACAACCCTAACCCTAAAACATGGCGGATAACCCTAACCCTAATCCTAAAACATTGCAAATAACCCTAACCCTAAAACATGGTGGATAACCCTAATCCTAATCCATGTCAGATAACCCTAACCCTAATCCTAAAACATGGAAGATAACTCTAACCCTAAAACATGGCAGATAACCCTAACCCTAATCCATGTCAGATAACCCTAACCCTAATCCTACAACATGGAAGATAACCCTAACCCTAAAACTCGGCAGATAACCCTAACCCATGGCAGACAACCCTAACCCTAAAACATGGCGGATAACCCTAACCCTAATCCTAAAACATTGCAAGTAACCCTAAAACATGGAAGATAACCCTAATCATGATCCATGTCAGATAACCCTAACCCTAATCCTACAACATGGAAGATAACCCTAAAACATGGCAGATAACCCTAACCCTAATCCTACAACATGGCAGATAACCCTAACCCTAAAACATGGCAGATAACCCTAACACTAACCCATGGCATATAACCATAACCCTAAAACATGGCAGATAACCCTAACCCTACAACATGGAAAATAACCAAAACCCTAAAAATTGGCAGATAATCCCAACACTAACCCTAAAAAATGGCAGATAACCCTAACCCTAATCCTACAACATAAAGATAACCCTAACCCTAAAACATAGCAGATAACCGTAACCCTAACCCTAAAAATTGGCAGATAACCCTAACCCTACAACATGGAAGATAACCCTAATCCTACAACATGGAAGATAACCCTAAGCCTAATCCTACAACATGGAAGATAACCCTAACCCTAAAATATGGCAGATAACCCTAACCCGAAACATGGGAGATAACCCTAACCCTAAGCATGGCAGATAACCCTAATCCTACAACATGGAAGATGTCCCTAACCAAAAAACATGGCAAATAACCCTAACCCTAATCCTACAACATGGAATATAACCCTAACCCTAAAACATGGCAGATGACCCTAACCCTAAAACATGGCAGATAACCCTAATTCTACGACATGGAAGATAACCCTAAAACAAGGCAGATAACCCTAACCCTAATCCTACAACATGGAATATTACCCTAACCCTAAAACATGGCAGATAACCCTAACTCTAACCCTAATCCTACAACATGGAAGATAACCCTAACCCTAAAACATGGCAGATAACCTTGACCCTGAAATATGGCAGATAACCCTAACCCCTAATCCATGGGAGATAACCCTAACCCTAACCCTAAAACATGGCAGATAACCCTAACCCTAACCCATGGCAGATAACCATAACCCTAAAACATGACGGATAACCCTAACCCTAAAACATGGCAGAAAACCCTAATCCTACAACATGGAAGATAACCCTAACCCTAAAACATGGCAGATAACCGTAACCCTAAAAATTGGCAGATAACCCTAACCCTAATCCTACAACATGGAAGATAACCCTAAACCTAAAACATGGCAGATAACCCTAACCCTAATCCTACAACATGGAAGATAACCCAAACCCTAAAACATGGCAGATAATCCCAACACTAACCCTAAAACATGGCAGATAACCCTAACCCTAATCCTAAAACATTGCAAATAACCCTAACCCATGGCAGACAACCCTAACCTTAAAACAAGGCGGATAACCCTAACCCTAATCCTAAAACATTGCAAATAACCCTAAAACATGGCGGATAACCCTAATCCTAATCCATGTCAGATAACCCTAACCCTAATCCTACAACATGGAAGATAACCCTAAAACATGGCAGATAACCATAACCCTAATCCTACAACATGGCAGATAACCCTAAAACATGGCAGATAACCCTAACCCATGGCATATAACCATAACCCTAAAAAATGGCGGATAACCCTAACCCTAAAACATGGCAGATAACCCTAACACTAATCCTACAACATGGAAGATAACCCAAACCCTAAAAAATGGCAGATAACCCTAACCCTAATCCAACAACATGGAAGATAACCCTAACCCTAAAACATGGCAGATAACCGTAACCCTAACCCTAAAATTTGGCAAATAACCCTAACCCTAATCCTACAACATGGAAGATAACCCTAACCCTAAAACATGGCAGATAACCGTAACCCTAACCCTAAAAATTGGCAGATAACCCTAACCCTAATCCTACAACATGGAAGATAACCCTAAACCTAAAACATGGCAGATAACCCTAACCCTAATCCTAAAACCTGGAAGATAACCCTAACCCTAAAACATGGCAGATAACCGTAACCCTAAAAAATGGCAGATAACCCTAACCCTAATCCTACAGCATGGAAGATAACCCTAACCCTAAAACATGGAAGATAACCCTAACCCTAAAAATTGGCAGATAACCCTAACCCTAATCCTACAACATTGAAGATAACCCAAACCCTAAAACATGGCAGATAATCCCAACACTAACCCAAAAACATGGCAGATAACCCTAACCCTAATCCTAAAACATTGCAAATAACCCTAACCCATGGCAGACAACCCTAACCCTACAATACGGCGGATAACCCTAACCCTATCTTTGGGTCACTGAAAAGCGCTATATAAATAAAAGTTATTATTATTATTATTATTAACCCTAATCCTAAAACATTGCAAATAACCCTAAACATGGCAGATAACCCTAATCCTAATCCATGTCAGATAACCCTAACCCTAATCCTACAACATGGAAGATAACCCAAACCCTAGAAAATGGCAGATAACCCTAACCCTAACCCTAATCCAACAACATGGATGATAACCCTAACCCTAAAACATGGCAGATAACCGTAACCCTAACCCTAAAAATTTGCAGATAACCCTAACCCTAATCCTACAACATGGAAGATAACCCTAACCCTAAAACATGGCAGATAACCCTAACCCTAATCCTACAACATGGAAAATAACCAAAACCCTAAAAATTGGCAGATAATCCCAACACTAACCCTAAAAATGGCAGATAACCCTAACCCTAATCCTACAACATGAAGATAACCCTAACCCTAAAACATGGAAGATAACCCTAAGCCTAATCCTACAACATGGAAGATAACCCTAACCGTAAAACATGGCAGATAACCGTAACCCTAACCCTAAAAATTGGCAGATAACCCTAACCCTAATCCTACAACATGGAAGATAACCCTAAACCTAAAACATGGCAGATAACCCTAACCCTAATCTTAAAACCTGGAAGATAACCCTAACCCTAAAACATGGCAGATAACCGTAACCCTAAAAAATGGCAGATAACCCTAATCCATGTCAGTTAACCCTAACCCTAACCTTATTCCTACAACATGGAAGATAACCAAAACCCTAAAACATGGCAGATAATCCTAACCATAACCCTAAAACATGGCGGATAACCCTAACCCTTATCCTACAACATGGAAGATAACCCAAACCCTAAAACATGGCAGATAATCCCAACACTAACCCTAAAACATGGCAGATAACCCTAACCCTAATCCTAAAACATTGCAAAAAACCCTAACCCATGGTAGACAACCCTAACCCTAAAATACGGCGGATAACCCTAACCCTAATCCTAAAACATTGCAAATAACCTTAAAACATGGCAGATAACCCTAATCCTAATCCATGTCAGATAACCCTAACCCTAATCCTACAACATGGAAGATAACCCTAAAACATGGCAGATAACCCTAACCCTAATTCTACAACATGGCAGATAACCCTAAAACATGGCAGATAACCCTAACCCATGGCATATAACCCAAACCCTAAAACATGGCAGATAATCCCAACACTAACCCTAAAACATGGCAGATAACCCTAACCCATGGCAGATAACCATAACCCTAAAACATGGCGGATAACCCTAACCCTAATCCTACAACATGGAAGATAACCCAAACCCTAAAACATGGCAGATAATCCCAACACTAACCCTAAAACATGGCAGATAACCCTAACCCTAATCCTAAAACATTGCAAATAACCCTAACCCATGGCAGACAACCCTAACCCTAAAACACGGCGGATAACCCTAACCCTAATCCTAAAACATTGCAAATAACCCTAAAACATGGCGGGTAACCCTAATCCTAATCCATGTCAGATAACCCTAACCCTAATCCTACAACATGGAAGATAACCCTAAAACATGGCAGATAACCATAACCCTAATCCTACAACATGGCAGATAACCCTAAAACATGGCAGATAACCCTAACCCATGGCATATAACCATAACCCTAAAAAATGGCGGATAACCCTAACCCTAAAACATGGCAGATAACCCTAACCCTAATCCTACAACATGGAAGATAACCCAAACCCTAAAAATTGGCAGATAACCCTAAACCTAATCCTACAACATGGAAGATAACCCTAACCCAAAAACATGGCAGATAACCGTAATCCTAACCCTAAAAATTGGCAGATAACCCTAACCCTAATCCTACAACATGGAAGATAACCCTGAACCTAAAACATGGCAGATAACCCTAACCCTAATCCTAAAACCTGGAAGATAACCCTAACCCTAAAACATGGCAGATAACCGTAACCCTAAAAAATGGCAGATAACCCTAACCCTAATCCTACAGCATGGAAGATAACCCTAACCCTAAAACATGGAAGATAACCCTAACCCTAACCCTAAAAATTGGCAGATAACCCTAACCCTAATCCTACAACATAGAAGATAACCCTAACCCTAAAACATGGCAGAAAACCCTAATCCATGTCAGTTAACCCTAACCCTAACCCTAATCCTACAACATGGAAGATAACCAAAACCCTAAAACATGGCAGATAATCCTAACACTAACCCTAAAACATGGCAGATAATCATAACCCTAAAACATGGCGGATAACCCTAACCCTAATCCTACAACATGGAAGATAACCCAAACCCTAAAACATGGCAGATAATCCCAACACTAACCCTAAAACATGGCAGATAACCCTAACCCTAATCCTAAAACATTGCAAATAACCCTAACCCATGGCAGACAACCCTAACCCTACAATACGGCGGATAACCCTAACCCTAATCCTAAAACATTGCAAATAACCCTAAAACATGTCAGATAACCCTAATCCTAATCCATGTCAGATAACCCTAATCCTACAACATGGAAGATAACCCAAACCCTAAAAAATGGCAGATAACCCTAACCCTAATCAAACAACATGGATGATAACCCTAACCCTAAAACATGGCAGATAACCGTAACCCTAACCCTAAAAATTTGCAGATAACCCTAAGCCTAATCCTACAACATGGAAGATAACCCTAACCCTAAAACATGGCAGATAACCGTAACCCTAACCCTAAAAATTGGCAGATAACCCTAACCCTAATCCTACAACATGGAAGATAACCCTAAACCTAAAACATGGCAGATAACCCTAATCCTAAAACCTGGAAGATAACCCTAACCCTAAAACATGGCAGATAATCCCAACACTAAACCTAAAACATGGCAGATAACCCTAACCCTAATCCTAAAACATTGCAAATAACCCTAACCCATGGCAGACAACCCTAACCCTAAAACACGGCGGATAACCCTAACCCTAATCCTAAAACATTGCAAATAACCCTAAAACATGGCGGATAACCCTACTCCTAATCCATGTCAGATAACCCTAACCCTAATCCTACAACATGGAAGATAACCCTAAAACATGGCAGATAACCATAACCCTAATCCTAAAACATGGCAGATAACCCTAAAACATGGCAGATAACCCTAACCCATGGCATATAACCATAACCCTAACCCTAAAAATTGGCAGATAACCCTAACCCTAATCCTACAACATGGAAGATAACCCTAAACCTAAAACATGGCAGATAACCCTAACCCTAATCCTACAGCATGGAAGATAACCCTAACCCTAAAACATGGAAGATAACCCTAACCCTAAAAATTGGCAGATAACCCTAACCCTAACCCTAAAACATGGCAGAAAACCCTAATCCATGTCAGTTAACCCTAACCCTAACCCTAATCCTACAACATGGAAGATAACCAAAACCCTAAAACATGGCAGATAATCCTAACACTAACCCTAAAACATGGCAGATAATCATAACCCTAAAACATGGCGGATAACCCTAACCCTAATCCTACAACATGGAAGATAACCCAAACCCTAAAACATGGCAGATAATCCCAACACTAACCCTAAAACATGGCAGATAACCCTAACCCTAATCCAACAACATGGATGATAACCCTAACCCTAAAACATGGCAGATAACCGTAACCCTAACCCTAAAAATTTGCAGATAACCCTAACCCTAATCCTACAACATGGAAGATAACCCTAACCCTAAAACATGGCAGATAACCGTAACCCTAACCCTAAAAATTGGCAGATAACCCTAACCCTAATGCTACAACATGGAAAATAACCAAAACCCTAAAAATTGGCAAATAATCCCAACACTAACCCTAAAAATGGCAGATAACCCTAACCCTAATCCTACAACATAAAGATAACCCTAACCCTAAAACATGGAAGATAACCCTAAGCCTAATCCTACAACATGGAAGATAACCCTAACCGTAAAACATGGCAGATAACCGTAACCCTAACCCTAAAAAATGGCAGATAACCCTAACCCTAATCCTACAACATGTAAGATAACCCTAAACCTAAAACATGGCAGATAACCCTAACCCTAATCCTAAAACCTGGAAGATAACCCTGACCCTAAAACATGGCAGATAACCGTAACCCTAAAAAATGGCAGATAACCCTAACCCTAATCCTACAGCATGGAAGATAACCCTAACCCTAAAACATGGAAGATAACCCTAACCCTAAAAATTGGCAGATAACCCTAACCCTAATCCTACAACATAGAAGATAACCCTAACCCTAAAACATGGCAGATAATCCTAACACTAACCCTAAAACATGGCAGATAACCATAACCCTAAAACATGGCGGATAACCCTAACCCTAATCCTACAACATGGAAGATAACCCAAACCCTAAAACATGGCAGATAATCCCAACACTAACCCTAAAACATGGCAGATAACCCTAACCCTAATCCTAAAACATTGCAAAAAACCCTAACCCATGGTAGACAACCCTAACCCTAAAATACGGCGGATAACCCTAACCCTAATCCTAAAACATTGCAAATAACCTTAAAACATGGCAGATAACCCTAATCCTAATCCATGTCAGATAACCCTAACCCTAATCCTACAACATGGAAGATAACCCTAAAACATGGCAGATAACCCTAACCCTAATTCTACAACATAGAAGATAACCCTAACCCTAAAACATGGCAGAAAACCCTAATCCATGTCAGTTAACCCTAACCCTAACCCTAATCCTACAACATGGAAGATAACCCTAACCCTAAAACATGGCAGATAATCCTAACACTAACCCTAAAACATGGCAGATAACCATAACCCTAAAACATGGCGGATAACCCTAACCCTAATCCTACAACATGGAAGATAACCCAAACCCTAAAAATTGGCAGATAACCCTAACCCTAATCCTACAACATAGAAGATAACCCTAACCCTAAAACATGGCAGATAATCCTAACACTAACCCTAAAACATGGCAGATAACCATAACCCTAAAACATGGCGGATAACCCTAACCCTAATCCTACAACATGGAAGATAACCCAAACCCTAAAACATGGCAGATAATCCCAACACTAACCCTAAAACATGGCAGATAACCCTAACCCTAATCCTAAAACATTGCAAATAACCCTAACCCTAAAACATTGCAGATAACCCTAATCCTAATCCATGTCAGATAACCCTAACCCTAATCCTACAACATGGAAGATAACCCTAACCCTAAAACATGGCAGATAACCCTAACCCTAAAACATGGCAGATAACCCTAACCCTAACCCTAAAACATGGCAGATAACCCTAACCCTAACCAATGGCAGATAACCCTAAACTCTAACCCTAAACGTAAAAACATGGCAGATAACCTTAACCCTAATCCTAAAACATGGCAGATAACCCTAACCCTAACCCATGGCAGATAACCCTAACCCCTGGCAGATAACCACACTCCTAATCCATGGCAAATAACCCTAACCCTAAAACATGGCAGATAACCATATCCCTAACCCCAAAACATGGCAGATAACCCTAACCCTAAACCCTAATCCTAAAACATGGCAGATAACCCTAACCCTAAAACATAGTAGATAACCCTAACCCTAACCCATGGCAGATAACCATAACCCTAAAACATGGCGGATAACCCTAACCCTAATCCTAAAACATTGCAAATAACCCTAACCCTAAAACATGGCAGATAACCCTAATCCATGTCAGATAGCCCTAACCCTAATCCTACATCATGGAAGATAACCCTAACCCTAAAGATAACCCTACCTCAACCCTAATCCTAATCTAACCTAACCCTGACCCTAACCCTAAACCTAACCCTAACCCCAACCCCCTAACCCTAACCCCCTAACCCTAACCTTAACCCTTCAGCAGAATCTACAAGTAATAAAGAAAAATAATGGAAAATAATACACACATATATACACACAATACAGTCGTTTTGTCTAAAATAATCAATCTGTAGGCTCATATTGATTTGGATTAAATTCAATTAAGAGAAATTTCTGTTTACTGTTGAAATGACTATTAAAACTAACAAAAGTTATGAGCATCAGTAAAGATGTGTCCATAACAAGCGTGACATAATGTCTACCCTGGAGGGATCGTCCCCCGTGTCTTGGCCTCACAGTAAACAAGTTCAATAAGACGGTGGTCATTAGTCCACTGACTCAGAGCGGTCCCACAACACTCAGGACAAGTCCCAGGACAGCAATTTATTCTGGACACAAAGGGAATATTATTGCATCACAATAAACCATTCTCAGTTTCATCATATTGTTTTTGTACTGGGTATAAACTACTAAAATAAACTGTATTTTCCTTTTAAAGTGTGGCAGAAGCACTCAAGTGTCAGACAAGGCCTAAAGATTTTGAAAAGACTATATATTTATCAAAATAATAATAATAATAAATAAATCCCCCATTATAAACCCCATTATATAACTTTTTTATTTGGAGCAAAGAAATTAAGACTTTGTAAATTCTGGCACCTAATACTATTTCAGTCTCTTGCTGTGTATTATGATAATGATATGGTGTTATTATGACCTGTAGGTGTCAGAGGGACAGAACTCAGCTGGTCAAGCAGGTAGTTTATTAATGTAAACCAGAGCTCCTCACCTTGCTCTAAAGTCACTTACGGTGTGCCACAGGGTTCAGTACTTGGTCCAGTTCTGTTTACTCTTTATGCTGCCGTTACATAACATTATCAGAAAGCATGGCATTAAATTCCACTGCTATGCAGATGACACTTAGCTGTATTTATCAATGAAACCTGATCAGATCGATCAAGTAGACAGACTTGGTGCGTGTGTGAAAGATACAAAAACCTGGATGACACTTAACTACCTGCTTCTCAATCCTGAAAAAAACCCTAACCCTCGGAGTCTTATTTGACCAGGAGCTCTCATTTAAAGCACATATAAATCAAGCCTGTAAAACAGCCTATTATAATATAGCTAAAATCATAAGAATCCTGCATAAAACTTATGCTAATAAACGTCAGACAATCTTAACAATCCTAATTTCCAACTGTCCAGGTGGTATATTTTAGGATCAGACTGTCACTCTGAAAGTGCTCTTGAAAGCTTATTGTCCAGTGCAGACGGCCTGTGGACGAGGAAGCTTAGATGTAAATATCCACAAAAGTTGTTGTAGATAGGGATCAAAACCATAGCGTCTGTCTTCTTGAAGTATCACTACATTATTTTATGTGCATTCTTTGTTTATGCATCCCTTGTTCTTCTTCTTTGGGATTAGGTGGGTCAAACAATAAGTTTAAGGCTGTGGCTGCAGAGCCGTGGCGCGGTCAAATGGCCCAGCAGTTTCAGGAACCGCGGCACTGCCATATAGCCCATGGCTAACCCTAACCTTAACCTTAACCCTAACCCTAACCCTAACCTTAACCCGGCGCGGTCTAAAACGGACCGCAGCAGTTTCAGGAGCCGCGGCACAAAATAACATGGCAGTTTCGGCCGCGCGCCGCGGCTCTGAAGACACTCCCTTATTTTAAAGTCAAAGTTTTGCAGCAGAGGTGTGGTTTCGTCAGCTCAAAGTGCCGCCATAGCCCGGAAGTCCACGATAAAAAATTAAAAAGTGCAATATATTGTCACAGAAAATATCGCATTAAACGATAATATTGAAACTACTTACACAAACTACTTACACAATCGTCATAAGGCGCTGGTACAGCTGGCAGCCCGGTGTAAACGCTCTCTCTTCTTTCTCACACTTATTGTGCTTTATCTCCTATATTTTGTAAATATAATTAGTATATTTTAACTATTTTACTGTACGATAGGGACACGCGCTGGAATAGTTTTTTAATTCAACTGTTTTTGCCTTTTTTCGGCTGGATTTGTGCGTTTTTCGTTGCGTCCGTTGTGTTGTTGTGACGTGAGCTAGCTCCGAGCGAGCCCACCAGCCCACCAGCCCCCCCCCGCGCCCTCCGGCCGCGCTAAAGTACGGCGTGTCGTCGGTACACGTTTATATACACGTTTATATGAAAGAGGAACTTCACGAACGATCGGGACACGCACTGGAATCGCTTTAAATTAACTTGTTTTGACTTTATTCGGCTGGATTGAGTGTTTGTCGTGTCGTTGCGATGTGTCTTGGCTCTGAGTCCCCCGGCGCCGGCCGGGGGGCGGGGCCGGAGCCGGGTTAGTACCGCGTTTACACAACGGAGGAACTCATGAAACTGCGGAGAACTGTCGTCTTACCCGGAGATCGTCACGTTATCCCGGCGGACATCCTAAGGAAAACGCAACGAAGCAGACGGGCTGGACGTAAACTCCGAGAGAAGAGAGGAGAAAACAGGAAGTCGGTTCCCGCCGTAGTCATGGGTAACGTGAGGTCCCTTCAAAATAAAATGACGGAAATAGCAAGCCTCATGCGGTCCCAGAGGATTTATAGGGACAGCAGCGTCTTGATTTTCACAGAGACCTGGTTAACAGCAGAAATGCCAGACTCTATTGTAGGTTTGGACAATTTTCATCTGCTGCGGGCGGACAGAACTAGAGAATCCGGGAAGAAAAGAGGAGGCGGTCTGGCGGTGTATGTGAACACGAGCTGGTCCAAACCCGAACACTGCACAGTGAGGGAGCAGCTATGTAACAAGGATATTGAACTATTAGCTATTGGCATGAGGCCATACCATCTGCCCCGGGAGTTCTCACATGTGATTTTAATCGCAGTCTATGTGACCCCGTCTGCCAATGCTGAAAATGCTTGTGAAGCACTGCTCTCCTGCACTTGTAGGCTGCAAACACAGCATCCACAGGCTCTCTTCCTCATCTCTGGTGACTTTAACCACGCTTCTCCCTCTTCTGTCCTACCAACATACACCCAGTATGTTACCTGCCCCACCAGAGAGAATAGAACATTGGACTTGTTTTTTGCCAACACCAAGGAGGCTTATTCCTCTTCCCCCCTCCCTCCCCTGGGCAGCTCGGACCACAACCTTGTACATCTGAGGCCTGTGTATGAACCCATCGTGCGCAGGCAGCCTGTGGTGTCCCGTGAGGTGAGGATGTGGTCTGCTGAGAGCGAGGAGGCTCTGAGGGACTGCTTCAGCACCACTGTCTGGACTGAGCTTTATGACCCACATGGGGAGGACATCAACACCATCACAGAGTGCATCACGGACTACATCAACTTCTGTTTTGAGAACATTGTTCCCTCCCGGACGGTGCGGTGTTTTCCAAACAACAAGCCATGGATTAACCGTGAACTGAAGGCTCTGCTGAAGGAGAAGAAGATAGCCTTCAGGTCAGGGAACAAGGAGGAGCTGAGGACTGTGCAGAAGGAGCTGAGGAGGAAGATCAGGCAGGCTGAGGCCGGCTACAAGAGGAGGATGGAGGAGCAGCTGCAGCAAAAGAACATTCAGGGAGTGTGGAGGAGCCTGAAAACCATCTCGGGCTTCAAAATCCCCCCTGCCCAGACAGAGGGGGATCTACAGTGGGTGAATGATTTAAATGCTCACTTCTTGAGGTTTGATCGGTCACCCGCCCCTCCCCCTGCACAGCTGCATGCTCCCTCTTCCACAGCTGGACAATGCCCTGCATCTGTTCCTCTTCGCTTATCTGCCCCGGACCATCAGCTTCCCACTTCGCCTGGACTCACCCATCCCCCCAGCACACGGTCCCCCTGCCAACCACTGACTGTCACAGCAGCACAGGTGAGGAGTGAGCTGAAGAGGATTAAAGTGAGGAAGGCAGCAGGACCTGATGGCATCAGCCCCAGGCTCCTTAAGTCCTGCGCAGATGAACTGTGTGGAGTTATGGAGCATGTCTTCAACATGAGCCTGAAGCTGAGGGTGGTACCACAGGTCTGGAAGACCTCCTGTCTGGTACCTGTGCCTAAGACACCGCGCCCCAAAGACCTCAACAGCTTCAGGCCAGTGGCTCTCACGTCCCACCTGATGAAGACACTGGAGCGGCTAGTCCTGGACCACCTCCGCTCCACCGTGAGCTCAGCCATGGACCCGCTGCAGTTTGCATATCGGTCTGGCATCGGAGTGGAGGACGCCGTCATCTCCCTGCTGCACCGCTCTCTCTCTCACCTGGAAAAGCCTGGCAGCTCTGTGAGGATCCTTGTCATGGAATTAGACATACACCCGATGCTATTCCTTAACACATTGAGAACACAATTCAACTTAGAATATTAAACGACACAGAAACATCAGACATTTGTGTGGCATGCATGGGAGAAAACGCGGGGACTGTGTCAGCCAGGCCGTTGTAAGGAGCCTGGCTGACCCTCCTGCGTCTCACCCCCGCGTCTCACCCCGTTTTTTCTCATGCTGGTTGGTTTTATTAGATATTCTGGAATAGGCGGGTCACATTTCTCATTGGTCAGCCTCACATCAAGGCACTTGGTATTTTTCCGTAGAGATCAAGCCTTGGGTAAACATTACCCAGACTCCTCTGGGTTATCAACCCCCCCTCGGGTAAACATCCTTTGGCCATCTTTACGACCCCTTCACAAATGCAGTTTGTCAAACACCCGTTCTTCTCTTAGACTAATGATGCAGATAAAATATCACTATTATGCAGATAAAATACATCACAGAAATATAATCATATATTCACATTTTATCACATTTCCCTCCTGTTTATCAAAGCATTAGTCACTGTCTCATATGCCAAACACATTATTCTTTTCAGTTTTCAACATGTCTTTCATATTGGTGTTAAAATGACACTTTTACACACAAAAAGTTTATGCACATTTCTCAACATTGAACACACTTCTTTTCTCTCGGCCCACAACATTTCTACAGCATTACTGTCCTAAATTTTGAGTCAGATTGGTCAATCTCTGTAATTTGACGAACAGACAATTTATCTTGTCTATAATTTGGTGCGGTGTGATGGGAAATATAGAAGTACAAGCGGAAAGCCCTTAAACCCGCTGCTCTCTGGTCAGTCAGTTTGACTCGTCAGGGACCTCTGGACACCCCAATAGAATCAAATACGTAGTATCAGGTGCTACTGGGACCAGATTGTCCACTAACCTCTCGACCTTGACCCTGCGGTATGGTTCTGGGTGATGCTGGTCTTTGTTATGACCATGGCTGGCCACAAAAGGGATACATAGGCACAACGTCCCACAAGTGTCCCCACATCACCATACGTCCTCTCTTGGTTTCTTAAGAGACCTCCTCCCGCTGCTCGCTTTGCTCACACCTATGATACATATGAACTGGTGCATTTCCCATCTCAATTCATAATCTCATTAACATTACATGTAGTTATGTTGTAGCAGATAAAAAACTCTCTTAGTTAGTGCAAACAACTGTGGCTGTATAATATGCCATTGTGTTTCTTCAGCCTCTGTCATGTCAATTATACATTGTACATTATTACACATCATGCATTTCATAACCTTTCATGTTGATCACTTATTTTCTTCCCTCTATTCCAGGTCTGTGTATGTTTCATTTCCCGGTAAACACAGTTGTGTATGTTGATCGATTGTCCCGATTGTCCCGATTGTCCCGATTGTCCCGATTGTCCGGTGCATAATACAGGTGTTCAGCACCCATATTACCGTCATCACTGTGATGATGATAACTGTTGATTCTTTTTCACAGAGTATGGTACTCTGCGCACCGTAGCCTCTGTCTCTCGTTCATCGTAGCAGAGTATCGTACTTTGCGTACTGTAGAATCTCTGTCTGTTGTCTCTGCATACAAAAACGAAGAATACAAACGAAGTCCTGCGTCTGCGATGTTATGGATCTGGTGCTGTGTTGTCCAGACATTTCTCTCACTTTCCCATGAGAGCACCCATGTTCTCGTCCCTCCAATGGTCGGTGTGAGGACGACACGGTGTGGCTCCGTCCACTGGCTGTCCCACTTGGATTGTCTCTGTAAACACCACATCTCCAACACGTTCTCTGTGGTGATAAACAAAGTCTTTTCGACAATTCAGTGCATTTCAAACAGTTTTCTTGTTTGCAATTTTTTTTTAGTAATTATTGATTCGGAATATTTGTTTACACGTACATATCCCTCCTTTTTGAGATATGGAATTCCCATTTCTCAAACTTCTACATAATTCTACATTTAACCAAAATTCAATAATCCAGATAGTTTACAACTTTCACTAATCCAAGATGTAATCAAGGAAGAGATGGAATTGCGTCTGTCTTCCACTCCGCAATGTCACCTCTTGACCTTTCACAGTTCAGTGGTCACATCCCTGGCTGAGCCCCCCCTTCCACGGCACTGGGCCCCCACCCTGTGTGTCCAATCAGTCTATGTGTGTAATCTTACACTGCCAAACCTGTAACTTGTAAATCTGTTTTACCACCATTTGTTTCAAACTCCAAATGTTTCAAACTCTAAATGTTTCAAACTCTAAAAGTTTCAAACTCTAAATGTCTCAAACTCTAAATGTCTCAAACTCTAAATGTTTGGTCTCCACGTGTGCGCGCGCATGTATGTGTGTGTATGTATGTGCAATACAAATACATCAAACAATAATAATTATCTCAATAATTCCCCCGTTGAGCTGGCCTTAAGGGTCAGTTCACAACTAAGAATTCTTCACATAATTAATAATTTCACATCTCCTCTGTGGTGTGGCCTGAATAAAGTCACCCATCTAATGTAATATGTGCTAATCTTCTATATGTGCTTCAGGTGAGTTTCAAACTCAATCTCTCACACCTGCTCGTGTGGTGCTTTACAAACATTGTGTATTAGTTTGTTCTAGCAAGTCTATATGTGTATAACAATCAAAATGATCCTAAACCTTCCCCTTGTACATAAGGCACATCATTTTATCAGTCTAGCCATCTCTTGCCTCCGTCCTGAGTCCTATAATGTTTAAGTCCTGTTATCACTGGTTTTCATAACTTCTATAACGTCTAAATTTAGATGATATTGTCTAATTTAAATCTATTCAATTCTTGATTGAATCTCAACAATCCTTCAGGTATTTACTTTAGAATGTCAAATTCTTTCCCTGTTAATTTTAACTTTTCCTATTACCCATCACGTCAACCCCCCCTGAGGTGGTGTTACTGTTAATTGTCACTGATACGTAAAGATAACGGACATCTTGTCCATCCTGTCCTCTTGCTAATCTGCTTTCTCCCTTCTCCTGTTTAGTTTGCGCTATCTTCAGGTAATCCGCCGGCCTCGTAAAATGTGCCCTTGCCCTGCCCCAAACTCCCCCTTCTGCTCCTTCTTGCACTCTGGCCATTATCGTAGCCCCATCCCCCGGTACATCATTATATGGTCTAGCTACTCCTGCATTAAACGGATCCCAATTCCCATTTAATTGTATCCAATGAAGGCCCAGAAGTTGCATTAGGACCTGTTGTATTTCTGCCTCATTTAGTCTGTACTGTGTTATCAGGAGTGATAATTCATTAAGACATCTATCAATGTGTACATTTCGTTTCGTTACTCCTTCTAGAGCGGCCTTAACGTCACCTAAAGTCCATGACCTATACACGTATGTCGTCCCTCCCGCCCCGTCTGGGACTTCAATTGCTGGATATGCCTCTGCTGTTGAATATTCCTCACAGTATCTTTGAGGTTTCTTTAAACTTTCACGATCCCGCAACACTCTGCTCGATCCTTCCTTAAATGGATCAGCCTGCACTAATTTTGCTCCCTCTGGGGCATAATCTACGGGAACACTTAACGTAGGTAGTGCTGGATACAATTTTGATACTGGCTTTGGGTAAGTATTATATGGAGGAGGACTTTGTTCTACCGGTAATTTTGCTTCCCAATTTTGAGCTCTTTTCTGTTGTCTAAAAGTTGACACACTCTCTTCGTCATGTGAATGTGCCTCTACTGCTTCCTGGATTTCCCCTGGTCCTGGTCCTGCCTCCTCCCCCGGCACCAGCAGTGGGGGTCGTCGCTGCGGCCAATTTTCCCCAATATTATCTTCTTTTCTAGCAACTGCAAAAATACCGGTTCTTTTTTCCAGTATTTCCTTTCTTTCTGCTCGTGATCTGGATTCTTTTAACCAGGCCTGAGCGGCTATTATCTGTTTTCCTGGGTTTTGTTTAGTTCTTCCCTTCATGCCATCATGAGTTATCAACCCTCCCATTAATCTTTCTGTCGCTTCTACTCCTAAAGTCCCATTAAACCCGTATTTCTTCCTCCATTTTTGGAGAAATTTTACGAATAACGCCTTGTGACCCTTGTATGATTAATTGTGATTCTCACACCTGTTAGTGAATCACTTATTAATCCTCATTCACACATTCACACTTCCTTACTTACCACGCCCGTGCACAGCGCTTACATTCACACATATTTCCTCAGTAATATTAAACTGGGTATTTCCTCAGTAATACCTAAACTGCATATTTCCTCAGTAATATGAAACTGGGTATTTCCTCAGTAATACCTAACTGCCTTGCTTATGTGAGAAACTTATCTCGTCCATAAGCCTACAATATTTCCTCAGTAATATGAAACTGGGTATTTCCTCAGTAATACCTAACTGCCTAAAATATTTCCTCAGTAATATGAAACTGGGTATTTCCTCAGTAATACCTAACTGCGCATAAAAGCATACAATATTTTTCCAGTAAATATCAAACTAAATGCATAAAACGTTTTATGGCTAACTCTTTTTCACACACAATTTTTCTGACCTCTTTGTCGTCTGTTCTCCGCTGACTCGAAACGACGGGCTGTCCTCGCGGAGAATGAGGTGCGATGGGCGGCCACGGGAAAAGTGGACTTCTTTCAGCTGTGCACAGACTTCACCGATTCACCCGTCAATCTCCGCGAAGGGCAGCTGGTCGTCCGGCTCGATAGGACCACTAAAATGTCAAGAAATTACACATGAATCAATGCTATTACTTAACAGTCAGAGAACATAATTCAACTTAGAATATTAAACGACACAGAAACGTCAGTCTTTTGTGTGGCTTGCAAGGGAGAGGAAGGCTTAGCCAAGTCAAGATGTTGTAAGCAACCTGAACGACTTTCCAAAATCACTCTCAGCGTTCCTCCCTCTTACAAGTCATTTTATTAAAATCACACATAAAAAGGAGGCGGGTCACATTTCTCATTGGTCAGCCTCACATCAAGGCACTTGGTATTTTTCCGTAGAGATCAAGCCTTGGGTAAACATTACCCAGACTCCTCTGGGTTATCAACCCCCCCTCGGGTAAACATCCTTTGGCCATCTTTACGACCCCTTCACAAATGCAGTTTGTCAAACACCCGTTCTTCTCTTAGACTAATGATGCAGATAAAATATCACTATTATGCAGATAAAATACATCACAGAAATATAATCATATATTCACATTTTATCACAATCCTGTTCTTCGATCTCTCCAGTGCCTTCAACACCATCCAGCCGCTGCTCCTGAGGGACAAGCTGGAGACGGCTGGTGTGGAGTATGACCTGGCAGAGTGGATCCTAGACTACCTCACAGACCGACCCCAGTTTGTGAGAGCCCGGAACTGTGTGTCTGACACTCGGACCTGCAGTGTGGGGGCGCCCTAAGGCACTGTCCTCGCGCCCTTTCTCTTCACCCTTTACACTGCAGACTTCAGACATGACACGGACAGCTGTGTCCTGCAGAAGTTCTCTGACGACTCTGCCATCATCGGACTCATCACGGACGACGATGACGCGGAATACAGAGGACTGGCGCAGGACTTTGTGGACTGGTGTCAGCGGAACCACCTCCTCATCAACGCGGGGAAGACCAAGGAGATGGTGGTGGATTTCCGCAGACACCACCCCACTGCCCCCTCACCAGTGAACATCCAGGGACGGGACATTGAGAGAGTGGACTCATACAAGTACCTGGGTGTTCATCTGAACCACAAACTGGACTGGACTCATAACACAGACGCACTGTACAGGAAGAGCCAGAGTCGGCTCTACCTCCTGAGGAGACTCAGGTCTTTTGGAGTGACAGGGCCACTCCTGAAGACCTTCTACGACTCTGTGGTGGCATCAGCTCCTGTAGGTGTGGCCTGCTGGAGCAGCAGCATCACAGAGAGGGAGAGGAGGAAGCTGGACAGAGTCATCAAGAAGTCCAGCTCCGTCCTGGGCTGTGCTCTGGACTCGGTGCAGGAGGTGGGGGACATGAGGGTCCTGGCTAGATTCACATCTATGCTGGACCATGAGTGTCACCCCCTGCAGGACACTCTCTCTGCTCTGGAGAGCAGCTTCAGTGAGAGACTGATCCACCCTCGATGTGCGAAGGAAAGGTTCCGTAGGTCTTTCCTTCCTGCTGCTGTCAGACTTTATAACAAACACTGTTAGTACTGAACACTCGCAATACTGACCTAACCTAATACTGATGTGCAACTCTGTCATATGTGCAATTGCTGTTGGAATTCATGTGCAATTCATGTGAAATTCATGTGCAATCTATGTGCTGTCGTGACACATATTCATGTGCAATTACTGTCGTGATCACATGCAATGGTATTTATGTATTTATTTATTTATTTGTCTATGGGAGTGTTTATTTATTTATAGGAGATCTTCTACTGAAAGTGTTTTTCAGACTTCCTATAAGTGATCTGTTCTTCTGTATCTACCTCTGTATCTACCTGCGTTGCACCAATGAAATTTCCCCATGTGGGACAATAAAGGAATATCTTATCAATAACCTAAAAGCAGGATCATCTCAGTAAAGCCTATTCTAAATTAATCTGAATTAAAAAGAGCAATAGAAATATAAAGAGCTGAATGAAATATTTAGTTATTTTCATTAATGAGATAAACACACAATAAATATTGACCCCCAAACAATATTGTCCCTGCTTTCATACATTGAACGATAAGTTGACAAAATGATCATCGTGACAGGCCTTACCAATCATAACATCAAAAACAAGATAAAACATTGATAAGAACTCCCATCACAATAGGATACATGAAAAAAATCTAAATTATGTATCTTTTATTTCAGTCACAAATATAAAAAGAAGCACACAGGAAGATAAACTAAGTAATAAAAAATCCACTCTCATCAACAAAATCAAACTCTTCTACTCCGATAAAAGTGTCACAACCCCAAACGTCAATGAAATTTGGCGTTATAGCAGGGCAGTTTCGACATTCATACATAAAATAGTTGTATAGTCAAGACTCAAGGATATTTTTTTTCAAAAGGAAAATGCCCCAGGAGAAATGAGCCTATGATGAAACGTTGACAGCGTTATAACATAAAAGAGAGCATCAGCTTCAATTAGAGTCCGTTTAGGGCGGCTATTTGATAACTTTGACTACATGCCTGCTGAAACCTCTGCGTATTCCTCACAATGAACATGTATGAGATAATAATTTGATTTTTGG
Source organism: Eucyclogobius newberryi (assembly GCF_026437365.1). NCBI lineage: Eukaryota > Metazoa > Chordata > Actinopteri > Gobiiformes > Gobiidae > Eucyclogobius > Eucyclogobius newberryi. The sequence goes on from NW_027315768.1 coordinate 25,905,517, forward strand.
GTTTTGTTTAACTTTAAATGTGTGATGGAAAACGGCACCGTCGTCTTCCATTTCAACTTCACTATGTTCCTTAATATTGGGCACTATCGCTACCCCGCCTTTGTCTTCTGCCTGTTGCTCTATTGCTTTATCATGTTTGCTAATCTGGTCCTCATCATTGTTATTTCTTGTGAGAAGTCTCTCCACGAGCCGATGTACATATTTATCGCTTGTTTATCTGTCAATGCTCTGTACGGTTCGGCTGGATTCTTCCCCAGGTTTTTAATGGATCTGCTTTCGGACACACCTCATCTCACGACCAGCTTGTTTCATTCAGCTTTACATCATCTATACGTTCGCCTCTTATGAATTGACGTTACTGGGCGTCATGGCGTACGATAGATATGTAGCCGTGTGCCATCCTTTGCACTATCACCGGAAAATGACTGTAAAAACTGTAATGGTTTTGGCCGCGGTGGCGTTCATATACCCGGCGTTTTCGATTTCATCTTGTCTTTTCCTCTCGATGCAGCTTCCGCTTTGTGGCAATAAAATCAACAAAGTTTTCTGCGCCAACTGGAACATAGTGAAGTTGTCCTGCGTGTCCACGGTGACTAATAACATTTGGGGGATGCTCGTTTCGATAAGTACAGTCTTTTGTCCACTTTTCTTTGTCCTCTACACGTATTTACGAATAGTTTTGGTTTGTTGGAAAAGCTCGTCTGAATTTAAATTGAAGGTTTTACAAACTTGCTTGCCGCACATTGTGTCTTTTGCGACTTATTCAATCACAGTGTTTTGTGATGTGGTACTGAGCCGCATCGATCTTGAAAAGGTTAATCCGATCCTAGCGGCCATCTTGTCACTGGAGTTTGTGATTATTACGCCTATTCTGAATCCTCTGGTGTACGGACTGAAGTTACCAGCAATAAGGAAGCAAATATTTAGGATTTTCTTAACAGATAAAGCATAACTTAAGAATGCATTGGTTTGGAAATGAAAAATCATAAATGATTGCATAAAGTATTGTCAATGTTCTTGATATGATTTTAACATTTGTTCAGTGTATATTCTGTTTTTGCTTACAACTTTTATATCCAAGCTATATTTGATTGTGTATTAGTAATAGGATTACTATATATATATTTATAAGTATATTGTATGTTGTCTGCAACTTTAACCTTTATGTGACCTAAATGTATTATTTTAACAATAATTAATAAACATCTAAAACTGCTCTGTTCAGAAATGTGTCTGCATACTTGACATACTTTCAATTGTCCAAATGATAGTGTCAAAAAGTTAAATTGATTTTGATCACTTTTCATAGATACAGTATATATATATTAACCTCTTTGTAGAGCCTGTAAGATGTTATGGTTTAAGGACAGTCACAGATGAACAAGCTATACACTACTTTATGAAATTATGCTTGTTGATTCCCACTATTTACTTAACTTACCTTAACATTTTGGGTGATGCCAGATTTGAATATCAACTCTGCAAATTGTTATAAATTCTCCCCTGTAAGCTTGTGATCTCTAAACAATGATTAGGGTTAAGTACAGTAGCTTAACGTTATTGCTTTGCCTGAAATATTCCACAATAAGGGCATTGACTGGGTATTAGGTATTTCCCTGGATATTTTTATCATGCCAAAAATATGCCTTGATAAGAATGCATTTCATATTGACAGCAAGGTCGCCGCGCCAAAGATCTGACCTGTAACATGGCCTGGTGGCGTTTAATGCCATACTGTGAAATATTTCAGACAAAGCAATAACAACACCATGGAAAAGAACTGGGAGTGCACTACCTCCAGAAAGGTGAAGTCGTGCAGAGTACCTGAGTTTTCTATCTTAAAAACATGAAAAACCTTGTTAATGTTAAACAGTTTGCAGCAGTCCAGAGTTACAACTCACTTTCCTAACACATCCTTTGCATCCTAATTATTAACTAAAACGAGTTTACAAGCGCTTTTCACATCTCTTAGTTGCCAGAGCTACTATCTAGCATGCTAACAGCCCACTTCCTGGTTCTCGGACACTTTGTAATAGATGCCTCCGGTCATAGATGTCTTCGGTCATATATGTCTCATAGACGTCTCCGGTCATAGACGTCTCCGGTCATAGACGTCTCCGGTCATAGACGTCTTCGGTCATAGATGTCTGTGGCCATACATATCTGCGGTCATGTATGTCTCCGGTCATATATGTCTTTGGTCATAGTTGTCTGTGGTCATAGATGTCTGTGGCCATACATATCTGCGGTCATGTATGTCTCCGGTCATATATGTCTTTGGTCATAGTTGTCTGTGGTCATAGATGTCTGCGGTCATAGATGTCTCATAGACGTCTCCGGTCATAGACGTCTCCGGTCATAGACGTCTTCGGTCATAGATGTCTGTGGCCATACATATCTGCGGTCATGTATGTCTCCGGTCATATATGTCTTTGGTCATAGTTGTCTGTGGTCATAGATGTCTGTGGCCATACATATCTGCGGTCATGTATGTCTCCGGTCATATATGTCTTTGGTCATAGTTGTCTGTGGTCATAGATGTCTGCGGTCATAGATGTCTCATAGACGTCTCCGGTCATAGACGTCTCCGGTCATAGACGTCTCCGGTCATAGATGCCTCCGGTCATAGATGTCTTCGGTCATATATGTCTCATAGACGTCTCCGGTCATAGACGTCTCCGGTCATAGACGTCTCCGGTCATAGACGTCTTCGGTCATAGAGGTCTGTGGCCATACATATCTGCGGTCATGTATGTCTCCGGTCATATATGTCTTTGGTCATAGTTGTCTGCGGTCATAGATGTCTGCGGTCATAGATGTCTGCGGTCATTAAGGTCTCCGGTCATAGATGTCTGCAGTCTTATATGTCTCCGGTCATAGATGTCTGCGGTCAAAGACGTCTGCGGTCATATATGTCTGCGGTCATAGATGTCTCCGGTCATAGATGTCTGCGGTCATAGATGTCTCCGGTCATAGATGTCTCCGGTCATATATGTCCGCGGTCATAGATGTCCGCGGTCATAGATGTCCTCGGTCATAGATGTCTGCGGTCATATATGTCTGCGGTCATAGATGTCTGCGGTCATATATGTCTGCGGTCATAGATGTCTGCGGTCATAGATGTCTGCGGTCATAGATGTCTGCGGTCATAGATGTCTGCGGTCATATATGTCCGCGGTCATATATGTCTGCGGTCATAGATGTCTGCGGTCATAGATGTCTGCGGTCATAGATGTCTGCGGTCATATATGTCCGCGGTCATATATGTCTTTGGTCATAGATGTCTGCGGTCATATATGTCTGCGGTCATAGATGTCTGCGGTCATAGATGTCTGCGGTCATATATGTCCGCGGTCATATATGTCTTTGGTCATAGATGTCTGCGGTCATATATGTCTGCGGTCATATATGTCTGCGGTCATAGATGTCTGCGGTCATAGATGTCTGCGGTCATAGATGTCTGCGGTCATATATGTCCGCGGTCATATATGTCTTTGGTCATAGATGTCTGCGGTCATAGATGTCTGCGGTCATAGATGTCTGCGGTCATATATGTCCGCGGTCATAGATGTCTGCGGTCATAGATGTCTGCGGTCATAGATGTCTGGGGTCATAGATGTCTGCGGTCATAGATGTCTGTGGTCATATGTCTGCGGTCATAGATGTCTGTTGTCAGTGAGTGAGGTCCATGGAGACATGCCGTAATTATTAAAGGTATTTTAAAATATAAGAGTGCCTTTTCATACATTGATGTTGCCTAAACCAAAAACACGTCTTTTAGAGCTACTTTTGATGACCGCTTGGAGATCTAATTCTGAGATCCATGAAGCGTTCCTCTTTACTCTTTATAAAGAATAAAGAGGAACGAAGCCTTGCCATATACGAAGCCCTGCCATATACGAAGCCCTGCCATATTCAATGACACGTTACACACACACACACACACGCACACGCACACGCACACGCACTATAAAGGACTTGAATCCACGTCTGCTGTCCACTATCTGTGATCTGCAAGATTTATGTCTGTTAGCTGAATACAATTTTTGATATTATTTGCATACTTTTTGTGGGATTAATAGATTACTGAAAATCAAGTAAACAGAAAAAAGGAAATTCTTATGTTTTTGTCCATTGCTTGCATTGACATATATTTCATTTATGGCGGGAAACACTACCTATTTCCTGTTTTTTAACTTAACCATGTTCATGAAAATTGAAGTGTACCGTTACCCCGCCTTTGCCTTCTGCCTGTTGATCTACTGCTTTATCGTGTTTGCTAATCTGGTCCTCATCACTGTCATTTCTCGTGAGCAGTCTCTCCACGAGCCGATGTACATATTCATTGCTTGTTTATCTGTCAATGCTCTGCACGGTTCTGCTGGATTCTTCCCCAGGTTTTTAATAGATCTGCTTTCTGACACTAACCTCATCTCACGACCAGCTTGTTTCATTCAGGTGTTCATCATTTATAGTTTTATTGGCTATGACTTACATTTACTTGGAGTTATGGCGTATGATCGATATGCTGCTGTGTGCTATCCTTTACACTATCATAGGAAAATTGACTTTAAATTGGTTATAAAATTAGCAGTAGGGAGCTATATTTATCCTGTGACGACTGTTGTAGTTGTTGTTTTGCTGTCTGCCAGGCTTCCTCTATGTGACAACCAAATACATAGAGTTTACTGTGCAAACTGGAATATAGTCAAGCTCTCGTGCGTCCCGACAACTCTCAATAGCATAGTGGGGATACTTCTAACTATAAGCATTGTCTTTATCCCTCTCACATTTGTACTGTACACATATGTGAGAATCGTCATTATTTGTTGGAAAGCCTCCCCAGAATTCAAAGGTAAAATCTTCCAGAATTGCTTACCACATATTATATCTTTCACAACTTTTTCTCTTGCAGTGTTTTGTGATATTTATTTGAGTCGCTTTGACCTGGAGACAATTAATCCAATCCTAGCAGTCATTTTGTCAATGGAGGTTATTTTAATTTCTCCGATTGTTAACCCACTTGTTTATGGCCTGAAGTTACCCGAGATAAGAAAACACATTCTTAAAATGCTGTTCTGAACCCCTAATTACTCTAAATGAGATACCTGTAAAATGCATGGAAATATCTGCTACACTGTTTTATCGAGAAAATGATGATTATAAAATATAAAAATACATCAACAATATATAGTATGAATCTTTGTAGAATCTGCTCATCATTATAGCAAAGTAAAAAGTTACAGGCATATTTTAAGTAAGGTGAAAAACGTTTATTTCACAGCAGACTAATAAACAAAAGGGAAAAATATCCTCAGTGAAAACAACTGAATTATTATAATCCTAATATGAGCAGTAATTGAATATCGAGTGGGCCACTTCAGATGACCAACCACTAATAACAGACATCATCACCGACGTAAAGAGAATGAACAAAGCAAAATTAATAACATCATCACCGACGTATAGAGAATGAACAATGCAAAATTAATAATCTGTCATTTTTGAATGTCCAACAAGGCACAATATAAAATATATATAGTACATTGTTGGACATTCAAAAATACAATTATATCATAAATGTATTCTTTATAATAATTAGTAAGTCAGTGAACAGTTGAGATTACACCAAAGTACATCTCAGACGTGTTAGTGCCATATGAAACATCTCGGACTCTGAGGACCTCAGGGACCGGCCTCCTGCTGGTGCCCAGAGCCAGGACTAAACATGGACCGGCCTCCTGCTGGTGCCCAGAGCCAGGACCAGACACGGAGAATCTGCGTTCCAGGTCAATGGGGCAAAGGTCTGGAATAACCTTCCGGAATAGTGAGACAGGTCCCCACCCCGGCTGTGTTTAAATCTAAGATAAAGACTGTATTGTTTAGCCGCGCCTATGACTAAAATACTTTTACCTGGTTTTTAATATTATAAATACCATGTTAATTTGCTTCTATGTTTTTATTTATTTATTTTGACATACGCTGTTTTATATTTTTATAAACTGTATTGTGTGTTTATTTTTTAAATGTATTTTTAACATTGTAAAGCACTGTGAATTGCGCTTTGTACGAATTGTGCTCTATGAATAAATTTGAATGATTGATCAATATTAATGTATCCAATGGAATTACATTTTCTTATTTAAGATCTATCAGTTTGCAGATCGATGTTGACCTGGATTTTAATTATTTTTCTTCTCTTTTTTTTTAAACAGTAGAGTCCCATTAAGATTAAAGGCCTCTTTCTCAAAGGGAATCCTGACCACGTAAATTTTAATACAGTTACAAAATAAAAGTGAACATTAAAATAACACTGGTTATGAAAAGCAATTGCACATTATTGAGGAAGTCTTTCAGCATGGTTTTGGAGGTAGTGTGTGCTATATCGGAGGTTACTGTGGCAGTTTTGCTGATGTTTTATAGTTACTATATTGTAGTGTGTTGCAGTTGTGTGTCATGTGTTGTCTGTCGAGCAAAAATCCTTTTGCGTTTTGGGTTTCCATGCCCAGTTTTACACAGCACCCCTGACCACGAATTGTAAGCTCAGAGGCGAGCCGAGTAGAGCAGTCAGGACCAATGGAAAAAGGGCTATATATAAACCTCAATTATATCCAAAAGAATGGAACAAATAGTAACAAATTTAATTCACAATGATCAGACAAGATTTTTGGGTAAATGGCAATTGCAAGATAATATTGTATTTAAGGGGCCCGACGAAAGCCACTCCTCAGTAAAAGGCACATGACACCTAGAGTTTGCAAAAAGGCACCTGAAGGACCCTCAGACCATGAGAAACCAAAATCTCTGTTCAGATGAAACAAAGATTGAACTCTTTGGCTTGAATAGTGTAGCAACCTATAGATTACTTCTGATCATTGACATGGAGACAGAAGTGCAGGACATAAGGTTTTTACCATGGTACCATCCCTCTAACTTTGAGGAGATTTATGACGTCTGCATTTATAACAGAGGCTTCACGCTTTTAAAGTTGGTATAATATTTTCCATCAAATGACTGCTTTTGGATTAAAATGATCTCTCAGAGACATTTTCTCTCCAAAGACAAAAGCTAAAACTCAGCTAAAAAGCAGTTTTATGAAACAATCATCTGATTGCATACTTGGTCCACAAGAGGAATTTACTGTGTATGATGTTAATGTTGTTTATTTAACTGTTTTATGACTAGTCTTGTGAAAATGTTTACCATTCGAATATGTGGCCTAGTTAATGTACTAATAATTTCTGCATGGAGGAATTCCAAATCCAGATCCCATCTCAGTGTACTCACTGTGATTGGTCGAACATTGGTGCTGAAATCCATGTTCGACTGTTCTTCAAACATGCAGTCATTAAACCACTTTCGAAAAAGCCTAATCTTGATCTAATATTGGTCAATTACAGACCTATTTCTATGGCGATAGCGACAAAGCTGTTTAACTACAACTCTTTCAAGGATTTTAGAAATAGGTCTCTAGTTGACAAATAGGTCAGGATCTAGATTAGGCTTTTTCAAATGCGGTTTAATGACGGCATGTTTGAAGGACTGTGGAACATATCCACTTTCTAATGAAGTATTTATTATATTATGAATATAATCTATAAATATAGCCGCAAGCGGCAATGATCGGCCCTCGCCACGCCGCCGCCACACCGCCGCCACGCCGCAAGAGGAGGGGGCGCTAACGCGCCCCAATTGTCCTTTTATCACGCCTACTGCTGAATCTGTGACGCTGTCACATGTTCTCCCCTTTGTTTTACCATCAAAAAGCAATTTTATTTTGAATTCTTGGCAAAATGTGCGGCTTTGCCGCACAGACACCGTGACTCTTTGAATGAAAATGTGGATAACTTTTGATGGTCCTGAAGATGAGTCTCACCAAATTTCAGGTTAATAGGGCTGACGCCCTGGGAGGAGTTTGTGAAAGTCTAAAGTGTAAACATGTTCTGGCCCCATTGGAATAACATGGGAGGTTTCGGTCATCGTTACGGCAACGCCATAACAATTATGACATGGGTCTCATTGACTTTTTTGATGGGGATGCTAAAATTGAGTTGTGTGTCAAATTTCATATAATTTCGCAAAACTAAACATTTAACCTCCATATAAAATCTGTAGGGGGCGCTGTGGCGCCAAATGAATTTATTTCACTTCAAGTAGGTTTAGGGCAAAGAGTTTAACAACTGATTCTAATTTGACGCAATTCGGACTTTATCTGCGCAAACGGCAGAAATTTTAAATATGGGAGATTTCTGAAATTTTAGTTACAGTTTGCGGCTTCGCCGCACAGAGACCGTGAGAGGTATCAATGTAATTTGGATAACTTTTGATGTCCCACTCCTCAGTAGCATTTTCACCAAATTTCAGCTTTTTAGGGCCAACGCCCTGGGAGGAGTTCGTAAAAGTACGACGTTTGGAAAAACTCCGAAGTCATGTTTAGCCATTTTTGAAGCAATATGGCCGACATTTGGTTCGGGGGACGGCGTTGCCGTAATAATATTTTTTACTTCTCTTGTCACCATCTACCTCTGCGCCAAATTTCATGATTCTACGATCAGATTTTTTTTGGGTCATTTCCCATCTCTCAATGCATTTTTGGTACATTTGGTGGCGCTGACGCGCCAATTTTTTTTATTTTAGAAAAGGGAAATAGCCAGAATGTAGAGAGGCACGATTTTTAGAGGTGTGCAAATTTTTGTGACTTTTCGTCAATGTTCACTGGGTGAAAAATAGGGGGGTTGGTCCCGAGAAGAAGAAGAAAGAAAGAAAGAAAGAAAGAAAGAATAATATTCCGATGCGAAAACAATGTTTCCCATTTTTCAAATATCATAAACTATACATTTTCGGAAAGCGCTCGCGCTTTCCTACCTCATGGTGTGGGTCCCTGGTCACTGACGGGTACTTTCGATCATTTTGAGTGGGCTCCGCCCACTTTGTGTTTTTGGCCCTCTATACAGTAATAATGTTCAATTTTTGCATTACATGCTTATATGCACGGAACATGCAAGAGATGGGGAACGTATTCGTGAGCTACTTAGCGCAAATGAGTGCTTTATATGGGGATGACGACCGCTTCGCGGTCGTCATCCCAATGTAAAGTGCTCGTTTAGTGCGAACTTTTGCACGGGCTTCGCCCGTTTACAACGGTAATGTTCCATTTTCCTACAACTAATTAGTATGCACGGGGCGTGCATGAGTGGAGGAGTGCGTTAGTGAGTGTTTGGAAGTGGGCGAGCGCTTCGCGCTCGATTTCGTGCGCACTACGTGCGCACTTTCGCAGCCGTGCTTCGCACGGCCTTACGAGATTAATAGGCCTCTCGCCAGCTTGTGGCGCTCGGGCCTAATTAAGGGGAGAATGTCTTTGAGGAGTCTGCTGGGAATTGGGACAAAGATACAAGTTGAGGTTTTAGAGGACATAATGGCTGAAGTTATCTCTGCTTGATCAACAGCAATAAACCGTTTTAGTGTTACTGATGGTTTTTCATGGGGCACTAGTTTTGATGCTTGGGTTTGTTCTTGAGTAATTTCATCAAATTTATCTCTGATTGTTTTTATTTTATTGTTAAAAAATAGGAGGAAATCATCAGAGCTAAGTGTAGCTGGGATTGAGGGCTCTACTGCACTGTGACAGTTTGTTAGCCTAGCTACAGTGCTGAAAAGAAATCTACTGTTACTTTTGTTGACTTCTATTAGATTTGAATAATATTGGTTTGGGCCTTACGCAGAGCCTGCTTATAGGACAGAAGGCAGCTTTTCCATGCTTTTAGGGATTCTTCTGTGTGGGTGCGACGAAATAATCCCTCTAGCTTTCTAACTCTTTGTTTATGTGAACGCAGTTCTTCGTTGTACCAGGGGGGGGCGCGCTTTGGCCTATTGACTTTTTGTTTTAACGGTGCTGCAACATCAAGTGCAGACTTCAGAGAATTCATGGTCAAGTTGACAAATTAAACACCTACACTGGGACTAAAGCTGTTCTCAGCAGGATCACATGTCATGTCACTGAATATTGGCTGTATTATTTCTTTGAACTTTGAGATAGATTTGTTTTTATATTGTCCTTTTCAATATAACTTTATTCTGAGGGGATGGATAATCTTTAACAATAAAAGTAATTGGGAAATGATCTGACAATATAGGGTTTTGAGGGAAGACAATGAGGTTAGGACAAGATCCAGAGTGTGCTTATGACTGTGAGTCGGTTTATTTACATTTTGAGCAAAACCAACGCTATCTAACCCTAAGTATATAACCAAAAGGAGTGGCTACAGGACAACTCTGTGAATGTCCTTGAGTGGCCCAAAGAGAGCCCAAACTTGAACCCAATTGAACGTCTCTGGAGAGATCGGAAATGGCTGTGAACCGATGTTCACTATTCAACCTATGGAGCTTGAGACATTCCGCAAAGGAGAATGGGAGAAACTGCCCATGAATTGGTGTGTCAAGCTTGTAATTGTTTGCATTAAACTCAAAAAGACTTGAACCTGTAATTAGTGCCAAAGGTGCTTCAGCTACTCCTCCTTGAGCCGACACCTTAACGTGGTGGAGGGGTTTGAGTGCCCGAATGATCCCGGGAGCTATGTTGTCGGGGGCTTCATGCCCCTGGTAGGGTCTCCCAAGGCAAACAGGTCCTAGGTGACGGGTCAGACAAAGATCGGTTCAGAAGCCTCTTATGACGACGACACAATCAAGGCAGTTCACGTCGCCCGGATCGGCGTCACCGGGGCCCCATCCTGGAGCCAGGCCTGGGATGGGTGCTCCATGGCGAGCGCCTGGTGGCCGGGTCTTACCCCACGGGGCCCGGCCGGGCACAGCCCGAAAGAGCGACGTGGGGCCGCCCTCCCGTGGGCCCACCACCCGCAGGAGGATCCATAGGGGGCCGGTGCAGAGAGATCTGGGCGGCAGTCGACGGCAGGGGCCTCGGCGACCAGATCTCCGGACACAGAGACTAACTCTGGGGACATGGAATGTCACCTCGCTGGGGGGGAAAGAGCCTGAGCTTGTGCGGGAGGTTGAGCGATACCGACTAGATATAGTCGGCCTCACCTCCACGCACAGTTTGGGCTCTGGAACCCATCTCCTCGAGAGGGGCTGGACGCTCCACTTCTCTGGTGTTGCCCGCGGGGAGAGGCGGCGGGCTGGTGTGGGCTTGCTGATAGCCCCTCAGCTCAGCCGCCACGTGTTGGAGTTTACCCCGGTGAACGAGAGGGTCGCGTCCCTCCGCCTTCGGGTGGGGGACAGGTCTCTCACTGTTGTGGCGGCCTACGGGCCGAACAGCAGTGCAGAGTACCCGGCCTTCTTGGAGTCCTTGGGAGGGGTACTGGACAGTGCACCGACCGGGGACTCCGTTGTTCTACTGGGGGACTTCAACGCCCACGTGGGCAATGACAGTGACACCTGGAGAGGGGTGATCGGGAAGAACGGCTTCCCCGATCTGAACCCGAGCGGTGTTCAGTTATTGGACTTCTGTGCTAGCCACGGATTGTCCATAACGAACACCATGTTCAAGCACAAGGGTGTCCATCAGTGCACGTGGCACCAGGACACCCTAGGCCGGAGGTCAATGATCGACTTAGTTGTCGTGTCATCAGACCTCCGGCCGCGTGTCTTGGACACTCGGGTGAAGAGAGGGGCAGAGTTGTCAACCGATCACCACCTGGTGGTGAGTTGGATCCGCTGGCGGAGGAGGAAGCCGGACAGACTTGGCAGACCCAAGCGCATTGTGAGGGTCTGTTGGGAACGTCTAGTGGAGCCCTCTGTCAGTAGGGTATTCAACTCGCACCTCCGGGAGAGCTTCTCCCATGTCCCGGGGGAGGCTGGGGACATTGAGTCCGAGTGGACCATGTTCTCCGCCTCCATTGTTGATGCGGCTGCTCGGAGCTGTGGTCGCAAGGTCTCCGGTGCCTGTCGTGGCGGCAACCCCCGAACCCGGTGGTGGACACCGGAAGTAAGGGATGCCGTCAGACTAAAGAAGGAGGCCTATCAGGCCACTCTGGCTTGTAGGTCTCCGGAGGTCATCGACGGGTATCGGCAGGCCAAGCGAGCCGCGGCTCGTGCTGTCGCAGAGGCAAAAACCCGGGCCTGGGAGGAGTTCGGGGAGGCCATGGAGGAGGACTATCGGTCGGCACCAAAGAAATTCTGGCAAACCGTCCGGCGCCTCAGGAAGGGGAAGCAGTGTCTCACAAACACCGTTTACGGTGCGGGTGGAGGCCTGCTGACCTCGACTGGGGATGTCGTCGGACGGTGGAAGGAATACTTTGAGGATCTCCTTAATCCCTCAGTCACGTCTTCTGAAGAGGAAGTAGAGACCGGGGACTCGGAGGCTGGCTCATCCATCACCCAAGCTGAAGTCACTGAGGTTGTCCGCAAACTCCTCGGTGGCAGGGCTCCGGGGGTGGATGAGATCCGCCCTGAGTACCTAAAGTATCTGGATGTTGTAGGACTGTCTTGGTTGACACGTCTCTGCAACATCGCGTGGCGTTCGGGGACCGTGCCTCTGGACTGGCAGACCGGGGTGGTGGTCCCTCTGTTCAAGAAGGGGGACCGGAGGGTGTGTTCCAACTACAGAGGGATCACACTCCTCAGCCTCCCGGGTAAGGTCTATTCCAAGGTACTGGAGAGGAGAATCCGACCGATAGTCGAACCTCGGATTCAGGAGGAGCAGAGTGGTTTTCGTCCCGGTCGTGGAACACTGGACCAGCTCTATACCCTCCATCGGGTGCTCGAGGGTTCATGGGAGTTTGCCCAACCAGTCCACATGTGCTTTGTGGATCTGGAGAAGGCTTTTGACCGTGTCCCTCGGGGTGTCCTTTGGGGGGTGCTCCGGGAGTACGGGGTCCGGGGCCCTTTGCTCAGGGCTGTCCGGTCCCTGTATGACCGGAGCAGGAGCTGTGTTCGCATTGCCGGCAGTAAGTCAGACCTGTTCCCAGTGCATGTTGGACTCCGCCAGGGCTGCCCTGTGTCACCGGTTCTGTTCATAATTTTTATGGACAGAATTTCTAGGCGCAGTCAGGGGTCGGAGGGGGTCCGGTTTGGGGACCACAGGATCTCATCTCTGCTGTTTGCAGACGATGTTGTCCTGATGGCTCCATCAAACCCGGACCTGCAACATGCACTGGGACGGTTTGCAGCCGAGTGTGAAGCGGCTGGGATGAGAATCAGCACCTCCAAATCCGAGGCCATGGTTCTCGACCGGAAAAAGGTGGCTTGCCCTCTCCAGGTGGGTGGGGTGTCCTTGCCCCAAGTGGAGGAGTTCAAGTATCTCGGGGTCTTGTTCACGAGTGAGGGAAGGATGGAGCGTGAGATCGACAGGCGGATCGGTGCAGCGGCTGCAGTGATGCAGTCGCTGCATCGGACCGTTGTGGTAAAGAGGGAGCTGAGCCGAAAGGCAAAGCTCTCTATTTACCGGTCGGTCTACGTTCCTACCCTCACCTATGGTCATGAGCTTTGGGTAGTGACCGAAAGAACAAGATCGCGGATACAAGCGGTCGAAATGAGTTTCCTCCGCCGGGTGGCTGGGCGCTCCCTTAGAGATAAGGTGAGGAGCTCGGCCACACGGGGGGAGCTCGGAGTAGAGCCGCTGCTCCTCCACGTCGAGAGGAGCCAGCTGAGGTGGCTCGGGCATCTGTTCCGGATGCCTCCTGGGCGCCTCCCTCGGGAGGTGTTTCAGGCATGTCCCACCGGGAAGAGGCCCCGGGGAAGACCCAGGACACGCTGGAGAGACTATGTCTCTCGGCTGGCCTGGGAACGCCTCGGGATCCCCCCGGAGGAGTTAGAGGAAGTGTCTGGGGAGAAGGAAGTCTGGGAGTCCCTGCTCAGACTGCTGCCCCCGCGACCCGGCCCCGGATAAAGCGGCAGAAGATGGATGGATGGATGGTGCTTCAGCTAAATTTTGAACAAAGGCTGTGAATACTTGTGTACTTTTTTGTCTTAATACATGGTCAAATAATTCAAACAACCTTCTTTAATATTGTCCTTCTGGGGTATCGTTTGTAAAATGTTGAAGCAAATACTGAATTTAATCCATTTTGGCATAGAGTTGTGAGTAAATGACAAAACAAACTGTGGAACAAATGAACACATTCCAGATGCACTGTAATATGCAGTTTAAGTTGTTTTATTGCTCTTCAATAGCACTTAGTATTGCGCTATCATTTATAATCAGTCCCAATTGCCCTGGTCCCAGATGTTTAGTTTCAGTATAAATATAAGAGTGGAGTAGAGGTCAAAGTAAAGATGCCCTTTAACTACGGCATCAGCTCTGAACATGGATAATGCTTCTGTCGACAGAGATTTAACTCTTACTGGACTAAATGAAACAATGCCCTATAGAGTTACCATTTTTTCTCTAACACTGGTTTATTATTGTGTCATTGTATTTGTAAATATTTCTCTCATTGTTATAATTGTTTTAGATTCAAATCTTCATGAGCCTATGTATATTTTACTGTGTAGTTTCTGTATTAATGCATTGTACGGGACAGCTGGTTTCTACCCTAAATTTCTCATCGATTTACAAACTAAATCTCCAAGAATCTCATATAATGGTTGTCTTATACAAGCGTTTGTCATGTACTCTTTTGCCTGCAGTGACTTGTCTATTTTAGCAGTTATGGCGTATGACAGGTATCTGGCCATATGTCGGCCTTTGCACTACAATGCAATCATGACTAAGAAGAAACTCTCACAGTTGGTATGTTTCTCTTGGCTAACACCATGCTGCATTTTCGCTCTCAATGTTGTCCTCTCGTCTCAGCTTCAGCTTTGTGGCACGCACATTCAGAGGATACTTTGTGTGAACTGGGTTATCGTCAAACTTGCCTGTCCCAAAGCGAATACTTTTCCAAACAGTGTTGTTGCTTATTGTACCATGTTCCTTTATTTGGGACATGGTTTCTTTGTTGTGTGGACTTACATGCACATGGTTAAAACATGTGTGCGGTCTAAAGATGACAGAGTGAAGTTTATGCAGACCTGTGTGCCACATTTAACATCTATGACCACTTTTGTTTGTACTATCCTGTTTGATTTGATGCACATGCGCTTTGGTCCAGAAAGTCTCCCACAGCATTTGAAAAACTTTATTGCCATTGAGTTTGTTCTTATTCCTCCATTTCTAAATCCTTTAATTTATGGGTTTAAACTGACTAAAATCAGAAACAGAAGAGGGTCTTTTGTATGTTAAAAAAGAAATTACATTTACCAGCGCAAACTGATAAATGTAGTTAACACACTGTAATAAGACTAGACAAAACAGTAAAGTGCATTGATTCACTGTGTCATGTAACTTTTACTACAAATGCTATTAAAGTCATTTGTACACAATTTCTAAGTTTCCATTTTCCATGTTTTCTAGCAAGATCTACACTAGTGTTTCCCAACCAGGGGTGCGGGGACACTGACCAGCGGGTAATTGTAAGTACCAGTACATGTTCTTGCAGATTTTGTTTTGCATCCATAAAAAAGGGGTTTTATAGAATGATTTTGAACAAAAATATCATTAACCTTGACAAGGGGGCATGTTATGCAAATTCAATTAAATACTAAAGCTGTTAAGCTTGTTATAATGGTGATCTCACACCATATGCTTATTTAAAGTTGTATTTTGACTGATTTGTGAATGTTTGAGTAATCTTTTATTGTCCTGCATTTGAGCCGTGAACACTTGTAAAATTCATGTTTTCATCTAACCCCTATCCCCGCCCACATCCCTGTTGTTAGGAATGTTTGAATGACTCCATTACTTGGCAAAACTTCAAAATGGTACAATGCGTGTCAATGGGTCAAAGACCCAAATTTCAGTTCAAAGGTCAGGTTCATGTTCAGGATCAGGTTTCTTTTCATAAAGGGAGTGTCTGCAGAGCCGCGCCGCGCGGCCGAAACTGCCATGTTATTTTTGTGCCGGCCGCGCGCCGCGGCTCCTGAAACTGCGCCGCTATTTGACCGCGTTTTAGTGCCGTTTTAGACCGCGCCGGGTTAAGGTTAGAGTAAGGGTTAGGGTTAAGGTTAGGGTTAAGGTTAGGGTTAGGGTTAGCGTTAGCGTTAGCCATGAGGCTATAACGGGCTATAAGGGAAATGCCGCGGTCCCTGAAACTGCTCTCCAGCCACGGCCTTTCATAAAAACCTTATGTTTGTTTTGTTTGTCTTTGTTTTTTTTTCATTTTTTCATTTGAGGTTTTATCTGAAGTTGTTCTTATTATGTCTTGTTTATAAAAATGTTAATTATTAGCTTATTTAAATTATTCAAACCTATATACTTGATGACAATACCGGCACAATTGATTTAACCCTTGTGCCATGTTAGGGGAAATTAGTAAAACAAAATCTAGGTGTTAAGCATTCATTTTAAAGCTAATGGTTAAAATGGTATGTTTTCACCCATATTATGATGATTTACAAATGATAATTTACATAGTTTGAAATATTGTTCTATAAAGAAATTAACACGCCTTGTGAAAAAAGGCATGGAAGCAGATTAGTCTGTTCGTTCTCCCCGAGATTTCTACTTTCTTCCACAGAGGTTATGTCGTTTTTCCTTGCCGAGAAGGAGGGTCGGAGGACAGGGAATGTTCAGAAATTGGCTAATTTATGAACATTGTTTAATCAGTTTTTCACAACTGCAACTGCTATTGTGATTTTGGGCATTACAAAAATAAAGTGAATTTAAATTAATTTAATTTAATAATCGCAAACATTTAGTAGTAAACACTGACGAATATGCCCGTGGCTGGTATCCAATAGAGATATCTATCTTGAACAGTGTAGTTGTGGAAATGTACAGTCCAAGAGGGTTACAGTTACAACATCTCTCATTGCAATGAATGAAGTCATATAAAGTTAGGGATCATCTCAAAATAGGTTGAAGCTGAAAAAGACCAAATATTTTTTGTTTTTTTTGTTGCTTTGAAGCTTCATACGTTGTTGTGTCAGTAAATGTTTTGAAATGCTAAGGTGACAGGTGACATTATTTGGAGAGTTTGCTTCTACTAATAAAAATACCAAAGGCTGTTCAGGGACTAGAGGCGAGCAAGCGCTATCAAACTGTTTTATCAACGTGTACGTCGTACTGCAGTAAGTTAAAATGTCCCAATCGTAAACGACAAGACATATTCATTGATGGACAGAATAAATGGAAATCCTCAATCAAATCACTGTCCAATTCTGACCATGGAGCATTTATGAGGTTGGTCAAACAGCTTGAGGCTAAGAAGGATAAACTTTCCCTAAAAAGGCCACTAGTGCGTGGATTTTTTTTGAGCAATGCAACTGCCACTACTACAGTGATTTCAGACCCTACAGCCACCTCCATCTGAAGAGGAGGCAATGGATTCAACTAAATCAGATCCAGAGCCAGGGACATGCGGCCAAAATGACAACAACAATTTGTGTTCCACCTCTACCACCATGGAATTCAAACCTCATGGAGTTTTTGTCTAAAGGTCAGTACTAAAATTGTCTTGCAAATTCAGATTCAATAGCACTGCGAGGGCGTGATGTCAGAATATTAATGAGCACTACAAATGTCCCGTATGACATTCAAGCTCACGCCGTCAGGGAAATAACATGGGAAAATGGCAGAACAACGACTACGACAGCTAATCTCAATCAAATTGACGGAAGATGACATCCCAGGAGCGAAGCTGAAACAGCATAAAGTAGAGGACCATTCTGAACTAGTTGAAGCGATGTTTACGGTGCAGAGGACGTCGTATTAGCGGAAAGAAGGCTGAACTTGTAGAAAGGTACGTCCCGGGCTTTTTCAGCGTCTTCATCTCTCTCTCCTCGGTTCACAACAAATCCGATTTTTGAACATTACGACATGGCATTTGTAAGGGTTTACTGAATAAAACTGATGTTAATTCTACAGCGTGCGCGGAACACGATAAACTTATATCCGGGGCTCAAGCAGCAGGCAGCTGACAACCTGCGTCCCCGGGGTTTGCTTACTTTCATGGGCAGAACGTGTCCCTTTCCCCGCGCTCTCCGGGTCTTAATTTGCTGGACAATTGTTCTCATTTTATCGTCATGTTTATTACTCTAACTCACCTGTTCGTTGCAAGCGGTTGCTGGGATAGGATTTGGGTGGTCAGCTGTTGGTCCATGTCCACCTACAGTGTGGACATGTGTTTTGAACAAATGTAGGTGCTCCTCCTAATTTTCCCGACGTGGAAATGTTCTTTTGGTCTGCCACACGCCCGTATCCACAAGTGACATTTGTCCCTTTTCGTCGTCGGCTTCGGGAAAGTTATGAACCAAACGCCCGCCATTTCAGGTCTATCGGCGTAGCGTGAATCACTCTTACACGTTCCATAGCAGCAGTGTTTGTTGCTAACTATCTTTCTGGAACAAATGAGTCGATTCTGAGTCGTAATAATCAGTTTTAACCGACGTGTTTTCAATGGGAATTGATGGCCTCGCAGTTTCCATTGTCTGATTTCCGGGTACGCGCTGTTGGCGCGGTGATGTCACATAGCTATTTTCAGATCGCCCGCTGAGCGCTATTAAGTTTTATTTTTAATTTATTACTTTCTTATGTCATTATTTATTCATTGTATGTCAGCCACATGTTCTGGCCTATTTTTGCATGAAATGCCACCACAACATAGGAGTAGATATTGTACCTCCGCCAGTCTCTGCACAAACAATCTTAAAATAGGCCTATTTGTAGGCCTAGCTACTGCAACTGCTTCACAGATTTTATATAAAACATTGTGATTTAATTTTAGGCCTTGGACTGAATGGGAGTACCTGTGTCAATGAGGAACTGGCATCTGAACAAGAATTCATTAACGTCCTTAACGGCACAGCACAGCAATGGGAGCTCTACAACACGGAGAGAAATTACAACATAAGATATGGTAAATGGTCAAGGAAGTACTATTATGAAGACACTGATAAATTACATGGAGTGTGAGCTGAAACAAATTTCTGGCAAGATTGATAGTGTAAGAAAGACACACCAAAAGGACTTTTGGCCATGTCAAATGTGTATCAGGAAAAGTGTAATATTATGAGTGATGTGATTTTGAGGTGTGCTCGACTTAACACAAAACTCTTCAATATTGTGTCAAGACTAAAGGTTAGAAACTCCCAAATTCGTAAAAATCTTGACCTTGATATTGGCTCAGATTCTTATGAAGCATTGTTGTTTCAAGTGTGTTCCTGGGATGAAGCAACTAATAAATTACTTTTGGGCTCTAGTGAATTAAGAAACTTGGCAGTAGAGGATTTATTGTATGCTGCCGACATTATAAGATCGTCTGTAGGTATTGATGTACAAGTATTGCTTGAAAGAATTCATGTAGCTGATCATGTTAAATTGTCAGTGGTGAAGGATTGTGTTTTTGATCTCTGTAGTAATTTGCCTATCCTCATACTGAACAAAGGTCCATCTTATGTAGCCAATGATATTCACAATTATGTCTATTCCAGTGAGACATTTTGTATGGTTACCAGTGATGTTCAGTCAACTGCTGATGTGAATGATTGCCTAGAGATGATGATAGAGAAATGCCACAAGAAGTGCCAAAACATACTGAGGAAAAGAAGGGAAATAAATATGAGAGAAAAAGGATAGCTGAAAAGTTTCCAGGTATTGTTGATAGTACCCTGGCTTTCATACAACAGCACAGCTACTGAGCAGATCAAAGAAGACGGGGGACAAAAACCTCTTGTGGTGTTTCTCTATCACAGATTCGTGATAATCTATTATCTGTTATTCCAGGTTTAAAAAGCCATGGGATGTCTCTTGATTCAGTACATAGACTACTTGAAACACTACGAAAATGGACAATAGCTTCTAAAAATGACCATGGGCATGTAAAAGCCAGAGTGCCACATAAAAAAAACGCATTAGTCATGAAGCATGTGGATATCCATTATTGAGTGTCTGCGAGATGTCTCGCAGACACTATATGTTCTAGTGTTTTTTATTATTGAGTGTCTGCGAGATGTCTCGCAGACACTATATGTTCTAGTGTTTTTTATTATTATTGAGTGTCTGCGAGATGTCTCGCAGACACTATATGTTCTAGTGTTTTTTGTTATTATTATTTTCCATTCGGCGCGTTTCAACTCCTTAACGCTTTAACCGATTTCAACAAGTTATACCTTATTACGATCGCTTTCGTAGTATTACGTGTGCTATTACTTTTGACATTGGTACTACTTGTACTTTTTGCAGTATTTGCAAAAGTATAATATTTAACCCTTTCCAGTCAAAACCTTTGGCGCGTTTCAACTCCTTAACGCTTTCACCGATTTCAACAAGTGATACCTCATTACGATCGCTTTCACGGTCTCATTACTGCTATAACTTTTAACATTTGTAATACCTGTACTTTTTACAGTATTTACAAAAATACTCATTGTAATAAATGTGGCATTGAACACAATTCATGTTTTCAACAAATATTAACCCTTCCACACTTCCAAACACTTTCAACACATTCAGAATTCAACACATTAGTATTTAAACACATGTAGTACTTGTACACACATGTAGTACTTTTACACACATGCAGTACTTTTACAAAAAAAGTACTTTTACATAAAAAAACACTTACACCAAAAATACTTTTAACACAAAAAATACTTTTAACACAAAAAATACTTTTAACACAAAAAGTACTTTTAACACAAAAAACACTTTTAACACAAAAAATACTTTTAACACAAAAATACTTTTAACACAAAAAATACTTTTAACACAAAAAGTACTTTTAACACAAAAAGTACTTCTAACACAAAAAATACTTTTAACACAAAAAATACTTTTAACACAAAAAGTACTTTTAACACAATACTTTTACACAAAAAAGTACTTTTACACAAAAAAGTACTTTTACACAAATTCGGCAATTTCACACAATTAAACAACTTCAACAACTTCACACTTCAACAAATTTGCACTTACACACATGTACACTTTCAGCAAGAATGCAGACACTCAAGCAATGGCTTCAGCCATTGCAAAATCTAGTTGAGTGTCTGCGAGATGTCTCGCAGACACTATATGTTCTAGTGTTTTTTATTTTTATTATATTTTCCAGTTTTTTCCTGACCTTCGGTGCGTTTCAACTCCTTAACGCTTTCATCGATCTCAACAAGTGATAGATCATTATGACCGTGTTCACTGTGTCATTATTGCTATTACTTTTGACATTTGTACTACTTGCACTTTTTGCAGTATTTGTAAAAGTATACTATTTTAGCCCTTTCCAGTCCAAAACCTTTGGCGCGTTTCAACTCCTTAACGCTTTCACCGATTTCAACAAGTGATACCTCATTACGATCGCTTTCACAGTCTTACGTGTGCTATTACTTTTGACTTTGTACTACTTGTACTTTTTGCAGTATTTGCAAAAGTATCAGTATTTTGACACTTTTCCACCTTCGGTAAGTTTCAACTCCTTCACACTTTCACCGATTTCAACAAGTGATACCTCATTACGATCGCTTTCACAGTCTTACGTGTGCTATTACTTTTGACATTTGTACTACTTGTACTTTTTACAGTATTTACAAAAGTACTTTAACCCATTGTAATAATTGTGGCATTGAACACAATTCATGTTTTCAACAAATATTAACCCTTCCACACTTCCAAACACTTTCAACACATTCAGAATTCAACACATTAGTATTTAAACACATGTAGTACTTGTACACACATGTAGTACTTTTACACACATGCAGTACTTTTACATAAAAAATACTTTTACACCAAAAATACTTTTAACACAAAAAATACTTTTAACACAAAAAATACTTTTACACCAAAAATACTTTTAACACAAACAATGCTTTTAACACAAAAAATACTTTTGACAAAAAGTACTTTTAACACAAAAAATACTTTTAACACAAAAAGTACTTTTAACACAAAAAATGCTTTTAACACAAAAAATACTTTTAACACAAAAAATACTTTTAACACAAAAAGTACTTTTAACACAAAAAATACTTTTAACACAAAAAGTACTTTTAACACAAAAATGCTTTTAACACAAAAAATACTTTTGACAAAAATAACTTTTAACAAAAAGTACTTTTAACACAAAAAATACTTTAAACACAAAAAATACTTTTAACACAAACAAAAACTTTTAACACAAAAAATACTTTTAACACAAAAAAATACTTTTAACACAAAAAGTACTTTTAACACAAAAAATACTTTTAACACAAAAAAAAACTTTTAACACAAAAAATACTTTTAACACAAAAATACTTTAACACAAAAAGTACTTTTAACACAAAAAATACTTTTAACACAAAAAAAAACTTTTAACACAAAAAATACTTTTAACACAAAAATACTTTAACACAAAAAATACTTTTAACACAAAAAATACTTTTAACACAAAAAGTACTTTTACACAAAAAGTACTTTTACACAAAAAAGTACTTTTACACAAAAAAGTACTTTTACACAAATTCGGCAATTTCACACAATTAAACAACTTCAACAACTTCACACTTCAACAAATTTGTACTTACACACATGTACACTTTCAGCAAGAATGCAGACACTCAAGCAATGGCTTCAGCCATTGCAAAATCTAGTTATTATATTTTCCAGTTTTTTCCTGACCTTCGGCGCGTTTCAACTCCTTAACGCTTTCACCGATTTCAACAAGTGATACCTCATTATGATCGTGTTCACTGTGTCCTTATTGCTATTACTTTTGACATTTGTACTACTTGCACTTTTCGCAGTATTTGTAAAAGTATAATATTTAACCCTTTCACGTCCAAAACCTTTGGCGCGTTTCAACTCCTTAACGCTTTCACCGATTTCAACAAGTGATACCTCATTACGATCGCTTTCACAGTCTTAGGTGTGCTATTACTTTTGACATTTGTACTACTTGTACTTTTTACAGTATTAACAAAAGTACTTTAACCCATTATAATAAATGTGGCATTGAACACAATTCATGTTTTCAATAAATATTAACCCTTCCACACTTCCAAACACTTTCAACACATTCAGAATTCAACACATTAGTATTTAAACACATGTAGTACTTGTACACACATGTAGTACTTTTACACACATGCAGTACTTTTACACAAAAAAGTACTTTTACATTAAAAAAATACTTTTACACCAAAAATACTTCTAACACAAAAAATACTTTAACACAAAAAATACTTTTAACACAAAAAATACTTTTAACACAAAAAGTACTTTTAACACAAAAATACTTTTAAGACAAAAAATACTGTTAACACAAAAAGTACTTTTAACACAAAAAATACTTTTAACACAAAAAATACTTTTAACACAAAAAAACTAAAGTACTTTTAACATAAAAATACTTTTAACACAAAAAATACTTTTAACACAAAAAATACTTTTAACACAAAAAATACTTTTAACACAAAAAATACTTTTAACACAAAAAGTACTTTTACACAAAAAAGTACTTTTACCACCTACTTACCCAGCTCAACCAACCGACCGGCCTGTCTACTTTTTCCCATGGAGGTTTTTTTAGTTTTTCCTGGCCGAGAAGGAGAATCCTAAGGACAGGGGATTCCCAGGACATCCCTCGCACCTGCTCCCCATCTTCAATCAACGCACCCAAGTCCCTGTGGCACCTCTGCTCCCATCAGTGCATTTGTTTTCTTATGCCCCCATCTAGTGGACACTATTACTTTTGACATTTGTACTACTTGTACTTTTTACAGTATTTACAAAAGTACTTTAACCCATTGTAATAAATGTGGCATTTGAACACAATTCATGTTTTCAACAAATATTAACACTTCCAAACTTTCAACACATTCAGAATTCAACACATTAGTATTTAAACACATGTAGTACTTGTACACACATGTAGTACTTTTACACACATGCAGTACTTTTACACACATGCAGTACTTTTACACAAAAAAGTACTTTTACATAAAAAAATACTTTTACACCAAAAATACTTTTAACACAAAAAATACTTTTAACACAAAAAATACTTTAACACAAAAAATACTTTTAACACAAAAAATACTTTTAACACAAAAAATACTTTTAACACAAAAAATACTTTTAACACAAAAAAACTTAACACAAAAAATACTTTTAACACAAAAAGTACTTTTAACACAAAAAATACTTTTAACACAAAAAATACTTTTAACACAAAGTACTTTTAACACAAAAAATACTTTTAACACAAAAAATACTTTTAACACAAAAAGTACTTTTACACAAAAAGTACTTTTACACAAAAAAGTACTTTTACACAAATTCGGCAATTTCACACAATTAAACAACTTCAACAACTTCACACTTCAACAAATTTGTACTTACACACATGTACACTTTCAGCAAGAATGCAGACACTCAAGCAATGGCTTCAGCCATTGCAAAATCTAGTTATTGAGTGTCTGCGAGATGTCTCGCAGACACTATATGTTCTAGTGTTTTTTATTATTATATTTTCCATTCGGCGCGTTTCAACTCCTTAACGCTTTAACCGATTTCAACAAGTTATACCTTATTACGATCGCTTTCGCAGTATTACGTGTGCTATTACTTTTGACATTGGTACTACTTGTACTTTTTGCAGTATTTGCAAAAGTATAATATTTAACCCTTTCCAGTCAAAACCTTTGGCGCGTTTCAACTCCTTAACGCTTTCACCGATTTCAACAAGTGATACCTCATTACGATAGCTTTCACTGTCTCATTACTGGTATTACTTTTGACATTTGTAATACTTGTACTTTTTGCAGTATTTACAAAAGTATAAGTATTTTGACACTTTTCCACCTTCGGTAAGTTTCAACTCCTTGACGCTTTCACCGATTTCAACAAGTGATACCTCATTACGATTGCTTTCACAGTCTTACGTTTGCTATTACTTTTGACATTTGTACTACCTGTACTTTTTACAGTATTTACAAAAGTACTCATTGTAATAAATGTGGCATTGAACACAAGTCATGTTTTCAACAAATATTAACACTTCCACACTTCCAAACACTTTCAACACATCCAGAATTCAACACATTAGTATTTAAACACATGTAGTACTTTTACACACATGTAGTACTTTTACACACATGCAGTACTTTTACAAAAAAAGTAATTTTACATAAAAAAAATACTTTTACACCAAAAATACTTTTAACACAAAAAATACTTTTAACACAATTAAACAACTTCAAACAACTTCACACTTCAACAAATTTGTACTTACACACATGTACACTTTCAGCAAGAATGCAGACACTCAAGCAATGGCTTCAGCCATTGCAAAATCTAGTTATTATTATTATTATTATTATTATATTTTCCAGTTTTTTCCTGACCTTCGGCGCCTTTCAACTCCCTAACGCTTTCACCGATTTCAACAAGTGATACCTCATTATGATCGTGTTCACTGTCTCATTATTGCTATTACTTTTGACATTTGTACTACTTGCACTTTTTGCAGTATTTGTAAAAGTATAATATTTAACCCTTTCACGTCCAAAACCTTTGGTGCGTTTCAACTCCTTAACGCTTTCACCGATTTCAACAAGTGATACCTCATTACGATCGCTTTCACTGTCTCATTACTGCTATTACTTTTGACATTTGTAATACTTGTACTTTTTGCAGTATTTACAAAAGTATAAGTATTTTGACACTTTTCCACCTTCGGTAAGTTTCAACTCCTTGACGCTTTCACCGATTTCAACAAGTGATACCTCATTACGATCGCTTTCACAGTCTTACGTGTGCTATTACTTTTGACATTTGTACTACCTGTACTTTTTACAGTATTTACAAAAGTACTTTAACCCATTGTAATAAATGTGGCATTGAACACAATTCATGTTTTCAACAAATATTAACCCTTCCACACTTCCAAACACTTTCAACACATTCAGAATTCAACACATTAGTATTTAAACACATGTAGTACTTGTACACACATGTAGTACTTGTACACACATGCAGTACTTGTACACACATGCAGTACTTTTACAAAAAAAGTACTTTTACATAAAAAAAATACTTTTACACCAAAAATACTTTTAACACAAAAAATACTTTTAACACAAAAAATACTTTTTCACAAAAAGTACTTTTACACAAAAAAGTACTTTTACACAAAAAAGTACTTTTACAAAAAAAGCACTTTTAACACAAAAAATACTTTTAACACAAAAAATACTTTTAACACAAAAAGTACTTTTAACACAAAAAAATACTTTTAACACAAAAAATACTTTTAACACAAAAAGTACTTTTAACACAAAAAGTACTTTTAACACAAAAAGTACTTTTAACACAAAAAGTACTTTTAACACAAAAAGTACTTTTAACACAAAAAATACTTTTAACACAAAAAAAACTTTTAACACAAAAAACACTTTTAACACAAAAAACACTTTTAAAACAAAAAATACTTTTAACAGAAAAAGTACTTTTAACACAAAAAGTACTTTTAACACAAAAAAAACTTTTAACACAAAAAATACCTTTAACACAATTAAACAACTTCAAACAACTTCACACTTCAACAAATTTGTACTTACACACATGTACACTTTCAGCAAGAATGCAGACACTCAAGCAATGGCTTCAGCCATTGCAAAATCTAGTTATATTTTCCTTTAGGCGCGTTTCAACTCCTTAACGCTTTAACCGATTTCAACAAGTTATACCTTATTACGATCGCTTTCGCAGTATTACGTGTGCTATTACTTTTGACATTGGTACTACTTGTACTTTTTGCAGTATTTGCAAAAGTATAATATTTAACCCTTTCCAGTCAAAACCTTTGGCGCGTTTCAACTCCTTAACGCTTTCACCGATTTCAACAAGTGATACCTCATTACGATCGCTTTCACTGTCTCATTACTGGTATTACTTTTGACATTTGTAATACTTGTACTTTTTGCAGTATTTACAAAAGTATAAGTATTTTGACACTTTTCCACCTTCGGTAAGTTTCAACTCCTTGACGCTTTCACCGATTTCAACAAGTGATACCTCATTACGATCGCTTTCACAGTCTTACGTTTGCTATTACTTTTGACATTTGTACTACCTGTACTTTTTTACAGTATTTACAAAAGTATTCATTGTAATAAATGTGGCATTGAACACAAGTCATGTTTTCAACAAATATTAACACTTCCACACTTCCAAACACTTTCAACACATCCAGAATTCACCACATTAGTATTTAAACACATGTGGTACTTTTACACACATGTAGTACTTTTACACACATGCAGTACTTTTACAAAAAAAGTACTTTTACATAAAAAAATACTTTTACACCAAAAATACTTTTAACACAAAAAATACTTTTAACACAAAAAATACTTTTTCACAAAAAGTACTTTTACACAAAAAAGTACTTTTACACAAAAAAAGTACTTATACAAAAAAAGCACTTTTAACACAAAAAATACTTTGAACACAAAAAATACTTTTAACACAAAAAATACTTTTAACACAAAAAATACTTTTAACACAAAAAGTACTTTTAACACAAAAAATACTTTTTCACAAAAAGTACTTTTACAAAAAAAGCACTTTGAACACAAAAAATACTTTGAACACAAAAAATACTTTTAACACAAAAAGTACTTTTAACACAAAAAATACTTTTAACACAAAAAATACTTTTAACACAAAAAATACTTTTAACACAAAAAGTACTTTTAACACAAAAAATACTTTTAACACAAAAAGTACTTTTAACACAAAAAGTACTTTTAACACAAAAAATACTTTTAACACAAAAAATACTTTTAACACAAAAAAAAACTTTTAACACAAAAAATACTTTTAACACAAAAAATACTTTTAACACAAAAAATACTTTTAACACAAAAAACACTTTTAACACAAAAAATACTTTTAACAGAAAAAGTACTTTTAACACAAAAAGTACTTTTAACACAAAAAATACTTTTAACACAAAAAATACTTTTAACACAAAAAGTACTTTTACATAAAAAAAATACTTTTACACCAAAAATACTTTTAACACAAAAAATACTTTTAACACAAAAAATACTTTTTCACAAAAAGTACTTTTACACAAAAAAGTACTTTTACACAAAAAAGTACTTTTACACAAAAAAGTACTTTTACAAAAAAAGCACTTTTAACACAAAAAATACTTTTAACACAAAAAGTACTTTTAACACAAAAAATACTTTTAACACAAAAAACACTTTTAACACAAAAAACACTTTTAACACAAAAAGTACTTTTAACACAAAAAGTACTTTTAACACAAAAAGTACTTTTAACACAAAAAGTACTTTTACACAAAAAAGTACTTTTACACAAAAAAGTACTTTTACAAAAAAAGCACTTTTAACACAAAAAGTACTTTTACATAAAAAAATACTTTTACACCAAAAATACTTTTAACACAAAAAATACCTTTAACACAAAAAATACTTTTTCACAAAAAGTACTTTTACAAAAAAAGCACTTTTAACACAAAAAATACTTTGAACACAAAACATACTTTTAACACAAAAAATACTTTTAACACAAAAAATACTTTTAACACAAAAAGTACTTTTAACACAAAAAATACTTTTAACACAAAAAGTACTTTTAACACAAAAAATACTTTTAACACAAAAAATACTTTTAACACAAAAAATACTTTTAACACAAAAAGTACTTTTAACACAAAAAATACTTTTAACACAAAAAGTACTTTTAACACAAAAAGTACTTTTAACACAAAAAGTACTTTTAACACAAAAAAAACTTTTAACACAAGAAATACCTTTAACACAATTAAACAACTTCAAACAACTTCACACTTCAACGAATTTGTACTTACACACATGTACACTTTCAGCAAGAATGCAGACACTCAAGCAATGGCTTCAGCCATTGCAAAATCTAGTTATATTTTCCATTCGGCGCGTTTCAACTCCTTAACGCTTTAACCGATTTCAACAAGTTATACCTTATTACGATCGCTTTTGCAGTATTACGTGTGCTATTACTTTTGACATTGGTACTACTTGTACTTTTTGCAGTATTTGCAAAAGTATAATATTTAACCCTTTCCAGTCAAAACCTTTGGCGCGTTTCAACTCCTTAACGCTTTCACCGATTTCAACAAGTGATACCTCATTACGATAGCTTTCACTGTCTCATTACTGGTATTACTTTTGACATTTGTAATACTTGTACTTTTTGCAGTATTTACAAAAGTATAAGTATTTTGACACTTTTCCACCTTCGGTAAGTTTCAACTCCTTGACGCTTTCACCGATTTCAACAAGTGATACCTCATTACGATCGCTTTCACAGTCTTACGTTTGCTATTACTTTTGACATTTGTACTACCTGTACTTTTTACAGTATTTACAAAAGTACTCATTGTAATAAATGTGGCATTGAACACAAGTCATGTTTTCAACAAATATTAACACTTCCACACTTCCAAACACTCTCAACACATCCAGAATTCAACACATTAGTATTTAAACACATGTGGTACTTTTACACACATGTAGTACTTTTACACACATGCAGTACTTTTACAAAAAAAGTACTTTTACATAAAAAATACTTTTACACCAAAAATACTTTTAACACAAAAAATACTTTTAACACAAAAAATACTTTTTCACAAAAAGTACTTTTACACAAAAAAAGTACTTTTACACAAAAAAAGTACTTTTACAAAAAAAGCACTTTTAACACAAAAAATACTTTGAACACAAAAAATACTTTTTCACAAAAAGTACTTTTACACAAAAAAAGTACTTTTACAAAAAAAGCACTTTTAACACAAAAAATACTTTGAACACAAAAAATACTTTTAACACAAAAAATACTTTTAACACAAAAAATACTTTTAACACAAAAAGTACTTTTAACACAAAAAAAACCTTTAACACAATTAAACAACTTCAAACAACTTCACACTTCAACAAATTTGTACTTACACACATGTACACTTTCAGCAAGAATGCAGACACTCAAGCAATGGCTTCAGCCATTGCAAAATCTAGTTATTATTATTTTTATTATTATTATATTTTCCAGTTTTTTCCTGACCTTCGGCGCCTTTCAACTCCCTAACGCTTTCACCGATTTCAACAAGTGATACCTCATTATGATCGTGTTCACTGTCTCATTATTGCTATTACTTTTGACATTTGTACTACTTGCACTTTTTGCAGTATTTGTAAAAGTATAATATTTAACCCTTTCACGTCCAAAACCTTTGGTGCGTTTCAACTCCTTAATGCTTTCACCGATTTCAACAAGTGATACCTCATTACGATCGCTTTCACTGTCTCATTACTGCTATTACTTTTGACATTTGTAATACTTGTACTTTTTGCAGTATTTACAAAAGTATAAGTATTTTGACACTTTTCCACCTTCGGTAAGTTTCAACTCCTTGACGCTTTCACCGATTTCAACAAGTGATACCTCATTACGATCGCTTTCACAGTCTTACGTTTGCTATTACTTTTGACATTTGTACTACCTGTACTTTTTACAGTATTTACAAAAGTACTCATTGTAATAAATGTGGCATTGAACACAAGTCATGTTTTCAACAAATATTAACACTTCCACACTTCCAAACACTTTCAACACATTCAGAATTCAACACATTAGTATTTAAACACATGTAGTACTTGTACACACATGTAGTACTTGTACACACATGCAGTACTTGTACACACATGCAGTACTTTTACAAAAAAAGTACTTTTACATAAAAAAATACTTTTACACCAAAAATACTTTTAACACAAAAAATACTTTTAACACAAAAAATACTTTTTCACAAAAAGTACTTTTACACAAAAAAGTACTTTTACACAAAAAAGTACTTTTACAAAAAAAGCACTTTTAACACAAAAAATGCACTTTTAACACAAAAAATACTTTTAACACAAAAAATACTTTTAACACAAAAAGTACTTTTAACACAAAAAATACTTTTAACACAAAAAACACTTTTAACACAAAAAGTACTTTTAACACAAAAAGTACTTTTAACACAAAAAGTACTTTTACACAAAAAAGTACTTTTACACAAAAAAGTACTTTTACAAAAAAAGCACTTTTAACACAAAAAGTACTTTTACATAAAAAAATACTTTTACACCAAAAATACTTTTAACACAAAAAATACCTTTAACACAAAAAATACTTTTTCACAAAAAGTACTTTTACAAAAAAAGCACTTTGAACACAAAAAATACTTTGAACACAAAAAATACTTTTAACACAAAAAGTACTTTTAACACAAAAAATACTTTTAACACAAAAAATACTTTTAACACAAAAAATACTTTTAACACAAAAAGTACTTTTAACACAAAAAATACTTTTAACACAAAAAGTACTTTTAACACAAAAAGTACTTTTAACACAAAAAATACTTTTAACACAAAAAATACTTTTAACACAAAAAAAAACTTTTAACACAAAAAATACTTTTAACACAAAAAATACTTTTAACACAAAAAATACTTTTAACACAAAAAACACTTTTAACACAAAAAATACTTTTAACAGAAAAAGTACTTTTAACACAAAAAGTACTTTTAACACAAAAAATACTTTTAACACAAAAAATACTTTTAACACAAAAAGTACTTTTAACACAAAAAAAACTTTTAACACAAGAAATACCTTTAACACAATTAAACAACTTCAAACAACTTCACACTTCAACGAATTTGTACTTACACACATGTACACTTTCAGCAAGAATGCAGACACTCAAGCAATGGCTTCAGCCATTGCAAAATCTAGTTATATTTTCCATTCGGCGCGTTTCAACTCCTTAACGCTTTAACCGATTTCAACAAGTTATACCTTATTACGATCGCTTTCGCAGTATTACGTGTGCTATTACTTTTGACATTGGTACTACTTGTACTTTTTGCAGTATTTGCAAAAGTATAATATTTAACCCTTTCCAGTCAAAACCTTTGGCGCGTTTCAACTCCTTAACGCTTTCACCGATTTCAACAAGTGATACCTCATTACGATAGCTTTCACTGTCTCATTACTGGTATTACTTTTGACATTTGTAATACTTGTACTTTTTGCAGTATTTACAAAAGTATAAGTATTTTGACACTTTTCCACCTTCGGTAAGTTTCAACTCCTTGACGCTTTCACCGATTTCAACAAGTGATACCTCATTACGATCGCTTTCACAGTCTTACGTTTGCTATTACTTTTGACATTTGTACTACCTGTACTTTTTACAGTATTTACAAAAGTACTCATTGTAATAAATGTGGCATTGAACACAAGTCATGTTTTCAACAAATATTAACACTTCCACACTTCCAAACACTCTCAACACATCCAGAATTCAACACATTAGTATTTAAACACATGTGGTACTTTTACACACATGTAGTACTTTTACACACATGCAGTACTTTTACAAAAAAAGTACTTTTACATAAAAAAAATACTTTTACACCAAAAATACTTTTAACACAAAAAATACTTTTAACACAAAAAATACTTTTTCACAAAAAGTACTTTTACACAAAAAAAGTACTTTTACACAAAAAAAGTACTTTTACAAAAAAAGCACTTTTAACACAAAAAATACTTTGAACACAAAAAATACTTTTAACACAAAAAATACTTTTAACACAAAAAGTACTTTTAACACAAAAAAAACCTTTAACACAATTAAACAACTTCAAACAACTTCACACTTCAACAAATTTGTACTTACACACATGTACACTTTCAGCAAGAATGCAGACACTCAAGCAATGGCTTCAGCCATTGCAAAATCTAGTTATTATTATTATTATTATTATTATTATATTTTCCAGTTTTTTCCTGACCTTCGGCGCCTTTCAACTCCCTAACGCTTTCACCGATTTCAACAAGTGATACCTCATTATGATCGTGTTCACTGTCTCATTATTGCTATTACTTTTGACATTTGTACTACTTGCACTTTTTGCAGTATTTGTAAAAGTATAATATTTAACCCTTTCACGTCCAAAACCTTTGGTGCGTTTCAACTCCTTAACGCTTTCACCGATTTCAACAAGTGATACCTCATTACGATCGCTTTCACTGTCTCATTACTGCTATTACTTTTGACATTTGTAATACTTGTACTTTTTGCAGTATTTACAAAAGTATAAGTATTTTGACACTTTTCCACCTTCGGTAAGTTTCAACTCCTTGACGCTTTCACCGATTTCAACAAGTGATACCTCATTACGATCGCTTTCACAGTCTTACGTTTGCTATTACTTTTGACATTTGTACTACCTGTACTTTTTACAGTATTTACAAAAGTACTCA
Organism: Eucyclogobius newberryi; assembly: GCF_026437365.1. Classification (NCBI taxonomy): domain Eukaryota; kingdom Metazoa; phylum Chordata; class Actinopteri; order Gobiiformes; family Gobiidae; genus Eucyclogobius; species Eucyclogobius newberryi. Next base: position 25,938,821 of record NW_027315768.1, read on the forward strand.
TTGTAATAAATGTGGCATTGAACACAAGTCATGTTTTCAACAAATATTAACACTTCCACACTTCCAAACACTTTCAACACATTCAGAATTCAACACATTAGTATTTAAACACATGTAGTACTTGTACACACATGTAGTACTTGTACACACATGCAGTACTTGTACACACATGCAGTACTTTTACAAAAAAAGTACTTTTACATAAAAAATACTTTTACACCAAAAATACTTTTAACACAAAAAATACTTTTAACACAAAAAATACTTTTAACACAAAAAGTACTTTTAACACAAAAAGTACTTTTAACACAAAAAGTACTTTTAACACAAAAAGTACTTTTAACACAAAAAATACTTTTAACACAAAAAATACTTTTAACACAAAAAAAACTTTTAACACAAAAAATACTTTTAACACAAAAAATACTTTTAACACAAAAAACACTTTTAACACAAAAAATACTTTTAACAGAAAAAGTACTTTTAACACAAAAAGTACTTTTAACACAAAAAATACTTTTAACACAAAAAATACTTTTAACACAAAAAAAACTTTTAACACAAAAAATACCTTTAACACAATTAAACAACTTCAAACAACTTCACACTTCAACAAATTTGTACTTACACACATGTACACTTTCAGCAAGAATGCAGACACTCAAGCAATGGCTTCAGCCATTGCAAAATCTAGTTATATTTTCCATTCGGCGCGTTTCAACTCCTTAACGCTTTAACCGATTTCAACAAGTTATACCTTATTACGATCGCTTTCGCAGTATTACGTGTGCTATTACTTTTGACATTGGTACTACTTGTACTTTTTGCAGTATTTGCAAAAGTATAATATTTAACCCTTTCCAGTCAAAACCTTTGGCGCGTTTCAACTCCTTAACGCTTTCACCGATTTCAACAAGTGATACCTCATTACGATCGCTTTCACTGTCTCATTACTGGTATTACTTTTGACATTTGTAATACTTGTACTTTTTGCAGTATTTACAAAAGTATAAGTATTTTGACACTTTTCCACCTTCGGTAAGTTTCAACTCCTTGACGCTTTCACCGATTTCAACAAGTGATACCTCATTACGATCGCTTTCACAGTCTTACGTTTGCTATTACTTTTGACATTTGTACTACCTGTACTTTTTACAGTATTTACAAAAGTACTCATTGTAATAAATGTGGCATTGAACACAAGTCATGTTTTCAACAAATATTAACACTTCCACACTTCCAAACACTTTCAACACATCCAGAATTCAACACATTAGTATTTAAACACATGTGGTACTTTTACAGACATGTAGTACTTTTACACACATGCAGTACTTTTACAAAAAAAGTACTTTTACATAAAAAAATACTTTTACACCAAAAATACTTTTAACACAAAAAATACTTTTTCACAAAAAGTACTTTTACACAAAAAAGTACTTTTACAAAAAAAGCACTTTTAACACAAAAAATACTTTGAACACAAAAAATACTTTTAACACAAAAAAAACTTTTAACACAAAAAATACTTTTAACACAAAAAGTACTTTTAACACAAAAAGTACTTTTAACACAAAAAATACTTTTAACACAAAAAGTACTTTTAACACAAAAAATACTTTTAACACAAAAAGTACTTTTAACACAAAAAATACTTTCAACACAAAAAGTACTTTTAACACAAAAAGTACTTTTAACACAAAAAATACTTTTAACACAAAAAATACTTTTAACACAAAAAAAAACTTTTAACACAAAAAATACTTTTTAACACAAAAAGTACTTTTAACACAAAAAGTACTTTTAACACAAAAAATACTTTTAACACAAAAAATACTTTTAACACAAAAAATACCTTTAACACAATTAAACAACTTCAAACAACTTCACACTTCAACGAATTTGTACTTACACACATGTACACTTTCAGCAAGAATGCAGACACTCAAGCAATGGCTTCAGCCATTGCAAAATCTAGTTATATTTTCCATTCGGCGCGTTTCAACTCCTTAACGCTTTAACCGATTTCAACAAGTTATACCTTATTACGATCGCTTTCGCAGTATTACGTGTGCTATTACTTTTGACATTGGTACTACTTGTACTTTTTGCAGTATTTGCAAAAGTATAATATTTAACCCTTTCCAGTCAAAACCTTTGGCGCGTTTCAACTCCTTAACGCTTTCACCGATTTCAACAAGTGATACCTCATTACGATCGCTTTCACTGTCTCATTACTGGTATTACTTTTGACATTTGTAATACTTGTACTTTTTGCAGTATTTACAAAAGTATAAGTATTTTGACACTTTTCCACCTTCGGTAAGTTTCAACTCCTTGACGCTTTCACCGATTTCAACAAGTGATACCTCATTACGATCGCTTTCACAGTCTTACGTTTGCTATTACTTTTGACATTTGTACTACCTGTACTTTTTACAGTATTTACAAAAGTACTCATTGTAATAAATGTGGCATTGAACACAAGTCATGTTTTCAACAAATATTAACACTTCCACACTTCCAAACACTCTCAACACATCCAGAATTCAACACATTAGTATTTAAACACATGTGGTACTTTTACACACATGTAGTACTTTTACACACATGCAGTACTTTTACAAAAAAAGTACTTTTACATAAAAAAATACTTTTACACCAAAAATACTTTTAACACAAAAAATACTTTTAACACAAAAAATACTTTTTCACAAAAAGTACTTTTACACAAAAAAGTACTTTTACACAAAAAAGTACTTTTACAAAAAAAGCACTTTGAACACAAAAAATACTTTGAACACAAAAAATACTTTTAACACAAAAAATACTTTTAACACAAAAAATACTTTTAACACAAAAAGTACTTTTAACACAAAAAATACTTTTAACACAAAAAGTACTTTTACAAAAAAAGCACTTTTAACACAAAAAATACTTTGAACACAAAAAGTACTTTTAACACAAAAAATACTTTTAACACAAAAAATACTTTTAACACAAAAAGTACTTTTAACACAAAAAATACTTTTAACACAAAAAATACTTTTTCACAAAAAGTACTTTTACACAAAAAAGTACTTTTACACAAAAAAAGTACTTTTACAAAAAAAGCACTTTTAACACAAAAAATACTTTGAACACAAAAAATACTTTTAACACAAAAAATACTTTTAACACAAAAAGTACTTTTAACACAAAAAGTACTTTTAACACAAAAAATACTTTTAACACAAAAAGTACTTTTAACACAAAAAATACTTTTAACACAAAAAATACTTTTAACACAAAAAATACTTAACACAAAAAGTACTTTTAACACAAAAAATACTTTTAACACAAAAAGTACTTTTAACACAAAAAGTACTTTTAACACAAAAAGTACTTTTAACACAAAAAATACTTTTAACACAAAAAATACTTTTAACACAAAAAAAAACTTTTAACACAAAAAAATACTTTTAACACAAAAAATACTTTTAACACAAAAAATACTTTTAACACAAAAAACACTTTTAACACAAAAAATACTTTTAACACAAAAAATACTTTTAACACAAAAAATACTTTTAACACAAAAAGTACTTTTAACACAAAAAAAACTTTTAACACAAAAAATACCTTTAACACAATTAAACAACTTCAAACAACTTCACACTTCAACGAATTTGTACTTACACACATGTACACTTTCAGCAAGAATGCAGACACTCAAGCAATGGCTTCAGCCATTGCAAAATCTAGTTATATTTTCCATTCGGCGCGTTTCAACTCCTTAACGCTTTAACCGATTTCAACAAGTTATACCTTATTACGATCGCTTTCGCAGTATTACGTGTGCTATTCCTTTTGACATTGGTACTACTTGTACTTTTTGCAGTATTTGCAAAAGTATAATATTTAACCCTTTCCAGTCAAAACCTTTGGCGCGTTTCAACTCCTTAACGCTTTCACCGATTTCAACAAGTGATACCTCATTACGATCGCTTTCACAGTCTCATTACTGGTATTACTTTTGACATTTGTAATACTTGTACTTTTTGCAGTATTTACAAAAGTATAAGTATTTTGACACTTTTCCACCTTCGGTAAGTTTCAACTCCTTGACGCTTTCACCGATTTCAACAAGTGATACCTCATTACGATCGCTTTCACAGTCTTACGTTTGCTATTACTTTTGACATTTGTACTACCTGTACTTTTTACAGTATTTACAAAAGTATTCATTGTAATAAATTTGGCATTGAACACAAGTCATGTTTTCAACAAATATTAACACTTCCACACTTCCAAACACTTTCAACACATCCAGAATTCAACACATTAGTATTTAAACACATGTGGTACTTTTACACACATGTAGTACTTTTACACACATGCAGTACTTTTACAAAAAAGTACTTTTACATAAAAAAATACTTTTACACCAAAAATACTTTTAACACAAAAAATACCTTTAACACAAAAAATACTTTTTCACAAAAAGTACTTTTACACAAAAAAGTACTTTTACACAAAAAAAGTACTTTTACAAAAAAAGCACTTTTAACACAAAAAATACTTTGAACACAAAAAATACTTTTAACACAAAAAATACTTTTAACACAAAAAATACTTTTAACACAAAAAGTACTTTTAACACAAAAAGTACTTTTAACACAAAAAATACTTTTAACACAAAAAGTACTTTTAACACAAAAAATACTTTTAACACAAAAAATACTTTTAACACAAAAAGTACTTTTAACACAAAAAATACTTTTAACACAAAAAGTACTTTTAACACAAAAAGTACTTTTAACACAAAAAATACTTTTAACACAAAAAATACTTTTAACACAAAAAATACTTTTAACACAAAAAATACTTTTAACACAAAAAACACTTAACACAAAAAATACTTTTAACAGAAAAAGTACTTTTAACACAAAAAGTACTTTTAACACAAAAAATACTTTTAACACAAAAAATACTTTTAACACAAAAAGTACTTTTAACACAAAAAAAACTTTTAACACAAAAAATACCTTTAACACAATTAAACAACTTCAAACAACTTCACACTTCAACGAATTTGTACTTACACACATGTACACTTTCAGCAAGAATGCAGACACTCAAGCAATGGCTTCAGCCGTTGCAAAATCTAGTTATATTTTCCATTCGGCGCGTTTCAACTCCTTAACGCTTTAACCGATTTCAACAAGTTATACCTTATTACGATCGCTTTCGCAGTATTACGTGTGCTATTACTTTTGACATTGGTACTACTTGTACTTTTTGCAGTATTTGCAAAAGTATAATATTTAACCCTTTCCAGTCAAAACCTTTGGCGCGTTTCAACTCCTTAACGCTTTCACCGATTTCAACAAGTGATACCTCATTACGATCGCTTTCACTGTCTCATTACTGCTATTACTTTTGACATTTGTAATACTTGTACTTTTTGCAGTATTTACAAAAGTATAAGTATTTTGACACTTTTCCACCTTCGGTAAGTTTCAACTCCTTGACGCTTTCACCGATTTCAACAAGTGATACCTCATTACGATCGCTTTCACAGTCTTACGTTTGCTATTACTTTTGACATTTGTACTACCTGTACTTTTTACAGTATTTACAAAAGTACTCATTGTAATAAATGTGGCATTGAACACAAGTCATGTTTTCAACAAATATTAACACTTCCACACTTCCAAACACTCTCAACACATCCAGAATTCAACACATTAGTATTTAAACACATGTGGTACTTTTACACACATGTAGTACTTTTACACACATGCAGTACTTTTACAAAAAAAGTACTTTTACATAAAAAAAATACTTTTACACCAAAAATACTTTTAACACAAAAAATACTTTTAACACAAAAAATACTTTTTCACAAAAAGTACTTTTACACAAAAAAAGTACTTTTACACAAAAAAAGTACTTTTACAAAAAAAGCACTTTTAACACAAAAAATACTTTGAACACAAAAAATACTTTTAACACAAAAAATACTTTTAACACAAAAAGTACTTTTAACACAAAAAAAACCTTTAACACAATTAAACAACTTCAAACAACTTCACACTTCAACAAATTTGTACTTACACACATGTACACTTTCAGCAAGAATGCAGACACTCAAGCAATGGCTTCAGCCATTGCAAAATCTAGTTATTATTATTATTATTATTATTATTATATTTTCCAGTTTTTTCCTGACCTTCGGCGCCTTTCAACTCCCTAACGCTTTCACCGATTTCAACAAGTGATACCTCATTATGATCGTGTTCACTGTCTCATTATTGCTATTACTTTTGACATTTGTACTACTTGCACTTTTTGCAGTATTTGTAAAAGTATAATATTTAACCCTTTCACGTCCAAAACCTTTGGTGCGTTTCAACTCCTTAACGCTTTCACCGATTTCAACAAGTGATACCTCATTACGATCGCTTTCACTGTCTCATTACTGCTATTACTTTTGACATTTGTAATACTTGTACTTTTTGCAGTATTTACAAAAGTATAAGTATTTTGACACTTTTCCACCTTCGGTAAGTTTCAACTCCTTGACGCTTTCACCGATTTCAACAAGTGATACCTCATTACGATCGCTTTCACAGTCTTACGTTTGCTATTACTTTTGACATTTGTACTACCTGTACTTTTTACAGTATTTACAAAAGTACTCATTGTAATAAATGTGGCATTGAACACAAGTCATGTTTTCAACAAATATTAACACTTCCACACTTCCAAACACTTTCAACACATTCAGAATTCAACACATTAGTATTTAAACACATGTAGTACTTGTACACACATGTAGTACTTGTACACACATGCAGTACTTGTACACACATGCAGTACTTTTACAAAAAAAGTACTTTTACATAAAAAATACTTTTACACCAAAAATACTTTTAACACAAAAAATACTTTTAACACAAAAAATACTTTTAACACAAAAAGTACTTTTAACACAAAAAGTACTTTTAACACAAAAAGTACTTTTAACACAAAAAGTACTTTTAACACAAAAAATACTTTTAACACAAAAAATACTTTTAACACAAAAAAAACTTTTAACACAAAAAATACTTTTAACACAAAAAATACTTTTAACACAAAAAACACTTTTAACACAAAAAATACTTTTAACAGAAAAAGTACTTTTAACACAAAAAGTACTTTTAACACAAAAAATACTTTTAACACAAAAAATACTTTTAACACAAAAAAAACTTTTAACACAAAAAATACCTTTAACACAATTAAACAACTTCAAACAACTTCACACTTCAACAAATTTGTACTTACACACATGTACACTTTCAGCAAGAATGCAGACACTCAAGCAATGGCTTCAGCCATTGCAAAATCTAGTTATATTTTCCATTCGGCGCGTTTCAACTCCTTAACGCTTTAACCGATTTCAACAAGTTATACCTTATTACGATCGCTTTCGCAGTATTACGTGTGCTATTACTTTTGACATTGGTACTACTTGTACTTTTTGCAGTATTTGCAAAAGTATAATATTTAACCCTTTCCAGTCAAAACCTTTGGCGCGTTTCAACTCCTTAACGCTTTCACCGATTTCAACAAGTGATACCTCATTACGATCGCTTTCACTGTCTCATTACTGGTATTACTTTTGACATTTGTAATACTTGTACTTTTTGCAGTATTTACAAAAGTATAAGTATTTTGACACTTTTCCACCTTCGGTAAGTTTCAACTCCTTGACGCTTTCACCGATTTCAACAAGTGATACCTCATTACGATCGCTTTCACAGTCTTACGTTTGCTATTACTTTTGACATTTGTACTACCTGTACTTTTTACAGTATTTACAAAAGTACTCATTGTAATAAATGTGGCATTGAACACAAGTCATGTTTTCAACAAATATTAACACTTCCACACTTCCAAACACTTTCAACACATCCAGAATTCAACACATTAGTATTTAAACACATGTGGTACTTTTACAGACATGTAGTACTTTTACACACATGCAGTACTTTTACAAAAAAAGTACTTTTACATAAAAAAATACTTTTACACCAAAAATACTTTTAACACAAAAAATACTTTTTCACAAAAAGTACTTTTACACAAAAAAGTACTTTTACAAAAAAAGCACTTTTAACACAAAAAATACTTTGAACACAAAAAATACTTTTAACACAAAAAAAACTTTTAACACAAAAAATACTTTTAACACAAAAAGTACTTTTAACACAAAAAGTACTTTTAACACAAAAAATACTTTTAACACAAAAAGTACTTTTAACACAAAAAATACTTTTAACACAAAAAGTACTTTTAACACAAAAAATACTTTCAACACAAAAAGTACTTTTAACACAAAAAGTACTTTTAACACAAAAAATACTTTTAACACAAAAAATACTTTTAACACAAAAAAAAACTTTTAACACAAAAAATACTTTTTAACACAAAAAGTACTTTTAACACAAAAAGTACTTTTAACACAAAAAATACTTTTAACACAAAAAATACTTTTAACACAAAAAATACCTTTAACACAATTAAACAACTTCAAACAACTTCACACTTCAACGAATTTGTACTTACACACATGTACACTTTCAGCAAGAATGCAGACACTCAAGCAATGGCTTCAGCCATTGCAAAATCTAGTTATATTTTCCATTCGGCGCGTTTCAACTCCTTAACGCTTTAACCGATTTCAACAAGTTATACCTTATTACGATCGCTTTCGCAGTATTACGTGTGCTATTACTTTTGACATTGGTACTACTTGTACTTTTTGCAGTATTTGCAAAAGTATAATATTTAACCCTTTCCAGTCAAAACCTTTGGCGCGTTTCAACTCCTTAACGCTTTCACCGATTTCAACAAGTGATACCTCATTACGATCGCTTTCACTGTCTCATTACTGGTATTACTTTTGACATTTGTAATACTTGTACTTTTTGCAGTATTTACAAAAGTATAAGTATTTTGACACTTTTCCACCTTCGGTAAGTTTCAACTCCTTGACGCTTTCACCGATTTCAACAAGTGATACCTCATTACGATCGCTTTCACAGTCTTACGTTTGCTATTACTTTTGACATTTGTACTACCTGTACTTTTTACAGTATTTACAAAAGTACTCATTGTAATAAATGTGGCATTGAACACAAGTCATGTTTTCAACAAATATTAACACTTCCACACTTCCAAACACTCTCAACACATCCAGAATTCAACACATTAGTATTTAAACACATGTGGTACTTTTACACACATGTAGTACTTTTACACACATGCAGTACTTTTACAAAAAAAGTACTTTTACATAAAAAAATACTTTTACACCAAAAATACTTTTAACACAAAAAATACTTTTAACACAAAAAATACTTTTTCACAAAAAGTACTTTTACACAAAAAAGTACTTTTACACAAAAAAGTACTTTTACAAAAAAAGCACTTTGAACACAAAAAATACTTTGAACACAAAAAATACTTTTAACACAAAAAATACTTTTAACACAAAAAATACTTTTAACACAAAAAGTACTTTTACAAAAAAAGCACTTTTAACACAAAAAATACTTTGAACACAAAAAGTACTTTTAACACAAAAAATACTTTTAACACAAAAAATACTTTTAACACAAAAAGTACTTTTAACACAAAAAATACTTTTAACACAAAAAATACTTTTTCACAAAAAGTACTTTTACACAAAAAAGTACTTTTACACAAAAAAAGTACTTTTACAAAAAAAGCACTTTTAACACAAAAAATACTTTGAACACAAAAAATACTTTTAACACAAAAAATACTTTTAACACAAAAAGTACTTTTAACACAAAAAGTACTTTTAACACAAAAAATACTTTTAACACAAAAAGTACTTTTAACACAAAAAATACTTTTAACACAAAAAATACTTTTAACACAAAAAATACTTTTAACACAAAAAGTACTTTTAACACAAAAAATACTTTTAACACAAAAAGTACTTTTAACACAAAAAGTACTTTTAACACAAAAAGTACTTTTAACACAAAAAATACTTTTAACACAAAAAATACTTTTAACACAAAAAAAAACTTTTAACACAAAAAAATACTTTTAACACAAAAAATACTTTTAACACAAAAAATACTTTTAACACAAAAAACACTTTTAACACAAAAAATACTTTTAACACAAAAAATACTTTTAACACAAAAAATACTTTTAACACAAAAAGTACTTTTAACACAAAAAAAACTTTTAACACAAAAAATACCTTTAACACAATTAAACAACTTCAAACAACTTCACACTTCAACGAATTTGTACTTACACACATGTACACTTTCAGCAAGAATGCAGACACTCAAGCAATGGCTTCAGCCATTGCAAAATCTAGTTATATTTTCCATTCGGCGCGTTTCAACTCCTTAACGCTTTAACCGATTTCAACAAGTTATACCTTATTACGATCGCTTTCGCAGTATTACGTGTGCTATTACTTTTGACATTGGTACTACTTGTACTTTTTGCAGTATTTGCAAAAGTATAATATTTAACCCTTTCCAGTCAAAACCTTTGGCGCGTTTCAACTCCTTAACGCTTTCACCGATTTCAACAAGTGATACCTCATTACGATCGCTTTCACAGTCTCATTACTGGTATTACTTTTGACATTTGTAATACTTGTACTTTTTGCAGTATTTACAAAAGTATAAGTATTTTGACACTTTTCCACCTTCGGTAAGTTTCAACTCCTTGACGCTTTCACCGATTTCAACAAGTGATACCTCATTACGATCGCTTTCACAGTCTTACGTTTGCTATTACTTTTGACATTTGTACTACCTGTACTTTTTACAGTATTTACAAAAGTATTCATTGTAATAAATTTGGCATTGAACACAAGTCATGTTTTCAACAAATATTAACACTTCCACACTTCCAAACACTTTCAACACATCCAGAATTCAACACATTAGTATTTAAACACATGTGGTACTTTTACACACATGTAGTACTTTTACACACATGCAGTACTTTTACAAAAAAAGTACTTTTACATAAAAAAATACTTTTACACCAAAAATACTTTTAACACAAAAAATACCTTTAACACAAAAAATACTTTTTCACAAAAAGTACTTTTACACAAAAAAGTACTTTTACACAAAAAAAGTACTTTTACAAAAAAAGCACTTTTAACACAAAAAATACTTTGAACACAAAAAATACTTTTAACACAAAAAATACTTTTAACACAAAAAATACTTTTAACACAAAAAGTACTTTTAACACAAAAAGTACTTTTAACACAAAAAATACTTTTAACACAAAAAGTACTTTTAACACAAAAAATACTTTTAACACAAAAAATACTTTTAACACAAAAAGTACTTTTAACACAAAAAATACTTTTAACACAAAAAGTACTTTTAACACAAAAAGTACTTTTAACACAAAAAATACTTTTAACACAAAAAATACTTTTAACACAAAAAATACTTTTAACACAAAAAATACTTTTAACACAAAAAACACTTAACACAAAAAATACTTTTAACAGAAAAAGTACTTTTAACACAAAAAGTACTTTTAACACAAAAAATACTTTTAACACAAAAAATACTTTTAACACAAAAAGTACTTTTAACACAAAAAAAACTTTTAACACAAAAAATACCTTTAACACAATTAAACAACTTCAAACAACTTCACACTTCAACGAATTTGTACTTACACACATGTACACTTTCAGCAAGAATGCAGACACTCAAGCAATGGCTTCAGCCGTTGCAAAATCTAGTTATATTTTCCATTCGGCGCGTTTCAACTCCTTAACGCTTTAACCGATTTCAACAAGTTATACCTTATTACGATCGCTTTCGCAGTATTACGTGTGCTATTACTTTTGACATTGGTACTACTTGTACTTTTTGCAGTATTTGCAAAAGTATAATATTTAACCCTTTCCAGTCAAAACCTTTGGCGCGTTTCAACTCCTTAACGCTTTCACCGATTTCAACAAGTGATACCTCATTACGATCGCTTTCACTGTCTCATTACTGCTATTACTTTTGACATTTGTAATACTTGTACTTTTTGCAGTATTTACAAAAGTATAAGTATTTTGACACTTTTCCACCTTCGGTAAGTTTCAACTCCTTGACGCTTTCACCGATTTCAACAAGTGATACCTCATTACGATCGCTTTCACAGTCTTACGTTTGCTATTACTTTTGACATTTGTACTACCTGTACTTTTTACAGTATTTACAAAAGTACTCATTGTAATAAATGTGGCATTGAACACAAGTCATGTTTTCAACAAATATTAACACTTCCACACTTCCAAACACTCTCAACACATCCAGAATTCAACACATTAGTATTTAAACACATGTGGTACTTTTACACACATGTAGTACTTTTACACACATGCAGTACTTTTACAAAAAAAGTACTTTTACATAAAAAAATACTTTTACACCAAAAATACTTTTAACACAAAAAATACTTTTAACACAAAAAATACTTTTTCACAAAAAGTACTTTTACACAAAAAAGTACTTTTACACAAAAAAGTACTTTTACAAAAAAAGCACTTTGAACACAAAAAATACTTTGAACACAAAAAATACTTTTAACACAAAAAATACTTTTAACACAAAAAGTACTTTTAACACAAAAAATACTTTTAACACAAAAAATACTTTTAACACAAAAAAGTACTTTTACAAAAAAAGCACTTTTAACACAAAAAATACTTTGAACACAAAAAATACTTTTAACACAAAAAATACTTTTAACACAAAAAATACTTTTAACACAAAATGTACTTTTAACACAAAAAATACTTTTAACACAAAAAGTACTTTTAACACAAAAAGTACTTTTAACACAAAAATACTTTTAACACAAAAAATACTTTTAACACAAAAAGTACTTTTAACACAAAAAATACTTTTAACACAAAAAATACTTTTTCACAAAAAGTACTTTTACACAAAAAAGTACTTTTACACAAAAAAAGTACTTTTACAAAAAAAGCACTTTTAACACAAAAAATACTTTGAACACAAAAAATACTTTTAACACAAAAAAAACTTTTAACACAAAAAATACTTTTAACACAAAAAGTACTTTTAACACAAAAAGTACTTTTAACACAAAAAGTACTTTTAACACAAAAAAATACTTTTAACACAAAGTACTTTTAACACAAAAAATACTTTTAACACAAAAAATACTTTTAACACAAAAAATACTTTTAACACAAAAAGTACTTTTAACACAAAAAATACTTTTAACACAAAAAGTACTTTTAACACAAAAAGTACTTTTAACACAAAAAATACTTTTAACACAAAAAATACTTTTAACACAAAAAAAAACTTTTAACACAAAAAATACTTTTAACACAAAAAATACTTTTAACACAAAAAATACTTTTTCACAAAAAGTACTTTTACACAAAAAAGTACTTTTACACAAAAAAAGTACTTTTACAAAAAAAGCACTTTGAACACAAAAAATACTTTGAACACAAAAAATACCTTTAACACAATTAAACAACTTCAAACAACTTCACACTTCAACAAATTTGTACTTACACACATGTATACTTTCAGCAAGAATGCAGACACTCAAGCAATGGCTTCAGCCATTGCAAAATCTAGTTGTTGGATGTAATGTTTTCTGAAATGTTTTCTGAATTTAGTGATGAGGCAATACTTTTATCCTTTGATGATATGAACAAAATCAATGTAGGCATTAATGCAGTGTCACGATATCATCAGATCAACAGATTCTTCTTGGTTTCTGACACTCCTAAAAGTCTAGATCATGATTTTTCATCTGGTTACATGGTGCTGGAGCGGGGAAGGCCTAGTAGGATAGATAAACAAGTGCTGCGGTCATCTAGACTAAGTACTCCATTATGTGGTGAAGTTCCAAAAAGTACATGTAACAAACATTCGAGATCTTTGTCACCTATGCCAGCAAATCAAATGAGGGAGAGTTTGGCCTCTTTTGTAAGGGACAGTGGAGGTAGACTTCATTTTAGATGCCCAAAGACAGGGACACGTTATATCTATGTCCGGGCTGTCAGGTACCACCAGTCGACTGCTTGTTATTTATCTTCATATCTATTTATCTATCTTAGTACCAAATACAAGAATAAAAAGGCATTGGGCATCATTGCTGATGGGGGCCTTGATTGGTCTGTCAGGTCACTCCATAACATCTACATCTATGGCAGACTGTGGAGATTTAAAGTTAGACTATCTAGGGATTTCCCAGCATGCACCAGGAAACTCGAAGGAGAACCCCGTTGAGCATGCTTGGGCCCCTAGATCCAAGGATTTGACATCTGTTATTTTGCCTAGACGCCTAGATATAGATGTAGTAAGCCATATTGAGGCCTTGTACATGTTTGCACCACCAGCCACTGTGTGGCGCTGAAGCTTGTTGGGTCTCTGGGTGTGGGCAGGTGTGCCTGTTTAAGGCACACCTTAAACAGGTGTGGAGGCAGACAGTTTTTGACCGTGGTTAATGTGCAGGTGTATGAAAATGGCAACAGGTGCTAATAAAAGGATTCTTCACCGGACACAGGAGTATTGGGCTCTTTATCCTCGCGTCCAAACACCTCTCAATCTGTTAGCCTATTAGCTGGTGGCACAGGGCCGCTGGCCATTACAGATGTAGAGGATGTGGAGGAACTTGACAGACTTTCCTTTGATAATTCTGTTGAGTGAACCTGTAATTATTGGACTGATAGAAAATTTGATGGGTTCCCTGTGAAACCAGTGCCAGTTCTTGCTGAGGAAATACCCCAGCCATACAACGATTTCTCTGATGTGAAGTCATTCTTTGCAAAAGTGAAGGTGACAGACCATCCTCTGAAAGAAGAGATGAAGTTCTTGCTGAAACACTGTGTTAGGCAATGTCATGGGATTGAATTGATCAAATGTGTCTCAAAGAATTGTGATCATTTTAAAAAATAATCCAATACAAACTGAGAGGTTCAAGGATAATTTAAACCAACCTCTTAGGCTAAACCAAAGACTTGGTTCACATGCTCCTTATCCAGTTTGGGACAGATCTAATCCAGGACATTATTCTACTTACATTTCCATGGGACTTCACTCTAAAATCGGCAATGTCAAACATGATGACAGTAACTGTCCTTCAATAGCAGAACATTTTGAGAAATGTGGCTTTGGTTGTCAGTATGTGTATCTGTACCATGCAGATAGAGAAACATGTCAAAATTTGTCATTATCAGGAAAACAGATATAATATACGAAATGAACAGCAGAGAAAGAGGAGAAAAACTCCAATGAAAAAGTCTATAACATAGACTTCATACTTGAGAGTTTATTTGAGAGCGAGTTTCAAGTGATGACTGTTAAGTTGTTATGTTTTGTTTCTTTTTCAAATAAATTTCATGTGATCCCAGAAATTTTAGTTTTTTAGTCTTTTGAGGGAGCGGCCACAGGCTCGCTCCGAGCCACAAACTTCGCCAACGGCCACGCACGCTCCAAGCACGAACTTTGCCAATGGCCATGCACGCTCCGAGCACGAACTTCACCAACGGCCACGCACGCTCCAAGCTAGAACTTCGCCAATGGCCATGCTCGCTCCGAGCACGAACTTCGCCAACGGCCATGCTCGCTCCGAGCACGAAGTTCGCCAAAGGCCACACACGCTCCGAGCACGAACTTTGCCAAAGGCCACAAACACTCCGAGCACAAACTTCGCCAATGGCCACACATGCGCAAAGCACGAACTTCGCCAACGGCCACGCACGCTCCAAGATCGAACTTGGCCAACGGCCATGCTCGCTCCGAGCACGAACTTCGCCAATGGCCACACACGCGCAAAGCACGAACTTCGCCAACGGCCACAAACGCTCCGAGCACGAACTTCGTCAACGGCCATGTTCCCTCCGAGGTTCGTCTGTGTGCCTCCATCAAGTGAGGGTTTGGAGACCCGAGTTCAGGGACGGAGCTTTGCTTATCGGCCAAGAGCGGGCTCCTCGCTGCAACTGTGTCTACCTCATCACCATAACCAGAAGTCATAAATTAGATTTCTTTCATAAAAAAAATATACGTTATGCTTAGTTGACGTCAATTGCTCGCATTTTAGACCCCTGCTCAAGAGACAATGTTGGCCAGCTCTTTGCATGGATCGCCAATGCATGCCCTTGCTAACCCCTACCACAGAGATCAGCAGATGGCATTATCTTTGGCACAAAACAGCCATCCAGGACTGGACAGGCGATAAGGAGCACCACTTTCGCTGTGTCCTGATATCACACTTCAACAGCCCACTGTAAATCAGCTTTCTCTTTCTGCTCTAGTTCATTGCAGGTCCACCGACATGGCCCAGCCCGTTGTCACCCGGGGCAGCCCATGTCAGCCAACAGAATAATGGTGCCAGCCTCCGAGCCACGCGCCAGCCCCCGTACGGTGCCACAGCCTCTTTTTGTGCAGAGCTATTAGCGATTGCCATTGCTGCGGCGTGCGTTGTGCTGACATGATCCCAGCAAAGGAGCAAAAACTTATCCTCAAAACTTACACAAAACATGAGTTTAGATGTCTTGATGCAAGTTTGTGAGGCCTGAAGTGTTGTTGAGGGTGCACTTTAAACCACTAATGTTTATTGCAGTGCTCTACGTCCATGGGTGTTTCTAACAAACAACCTCTGTGGGCACGAACAGGGGGATCGAAATTTTTGGTCAAATTTGCTACAATAAGGCCTTTAAAATGCACTAAAACCGAAAGCATTGTTTTTTTTTTTGTTAGTAAATTGCCCTGCCTCTATCACATGATGGACAATGTTCTGCAAACACTGAGAGTATAAAAGCACAATCACAGGTGAAGAGACCAGACTTGTGTGATGATCTCAAGTGATGGATAATGGATAATGCCTTAACCATGACTGTCTTTACTCTGTCAGGGTTAAATGGTACAGAGAAGTTCAGGATTCCTCCGTTTGTTGCAACTCTTTTGTGTTACTGTTTCATCTGGGTGGCAAATCTGATTATTATAGTGACTATTATTATGGATAATAATCTCCATGAGCCTATGTATATTTTTTTATGTAACCTGTGCATTAATGGACTGTTTGGCACTGCAGGTTTTTTCCCTTCCCAAGTTCCTCAGTGACCTCCTTTCCACCGCTCATGTTATTTCATATGCTGGTTGTATGTTGCAGGGATTTGTGCTCCATGCCTCTATCGGTGCCGATTTGTCTCTTCTTTTGCTTATGACTTTTGATCGATATGTGGGAATATGTCAACCTCTGGTGTATCACGCTCTAATGACGAGACAAAGAATTTCAGTTTTGGTCTTTTTTGCTTGGCTCCTTCCACTAAAGTTAGTTGCTATAGGTTCAATTACAACATCTACAATAAGACTATGTGGCTCACATGTTCCCAAGATCTACTGTATTAGTTATTTAGTTAACAGACTTGCTTGTACTCCATCTCTAGCAGCAGTAGTAATCCCAGCTTTTAATTACTCATTTTACGCCTGCCATTTTGTTGCTATTATTTGGTCCTATGTTCACATCATAAAGACATGTGTAAGATCAAAAGAGAACCAAGTTAAATTTATGAAGACATGTTTACCACACATTTTATGCCTCATGATTTTTGCTACTTCTGTGCTGTTCGACATGATGTACATTAGATTTGGCTCTAATTCAGTGTCAGAGAGTCTGAAGAATTTTATGGCAATTGAATTTATGGTTGTCCCCCCAATCCTTAATCCTGTAATATATGGTCTAAAGTTGACAAAAATTAGAAACAGATTACTACAAACGTTTAGCCTTAAACCTGACTGAATTAATCATTTTTTTCCGGCTGTACTAAACGTTTGTAAAGAATGTGTGTGTGATTTTGTTTCTGTTTGCATGTCACTAAGTTTAACACTCTTATACTCTTGAGAAGTAGGTCGATCTATGCAAAATGTTCATGTGCACCAACAAGTGAACAACACACCCGTTCTCTCGAGGTGGCTTGAAAACGGCTTTCTTGTCTGTATATATCTTATTTGCTGTTGTCAGGTCTATGCAAACACAACTATA
Organism: Eucyclogobius newberryi; assembly: GCF_026437365.1. Lineage (NCBI taxonomy): Eukaryota > Metazoa > Chordata > Actinopteri > Gobiiformes > Gobiidae > Eucyclogobius > Eucyclogobius newberryi. The sequence continues at coordinate 25,956,911 of NW_027315768.1, forward strand.
AAAAGGACCTAAAGTGGCACCAGTGGCAAGAGATGAAAATGAACAACCACTGGCTAAAGAGCCCATAAAAGATCCCTGAAAAAATAAATAAACTGCACTACATATGTATATCTGTACAATTATAAATTTGAGTACATATCAAGCCTATTTTTTACTTTATTTTAACTTATTTTTTATATCTGGTAGCTTATTGTTGTGACTTATTCATTGTTAATTGTTTTTTTTTGTTTTGTGTTGCATTGAATCACCAAGACAAGTTACTATGTTTGTGAATTTTGTTCATGGCAAAAAATTCTGATTCTGATTTCTGATTCTTCATATAGACCTTCCTAAAGTGCCTATGACAGGTCGGACCAATCATTAAACTAAAATGGAGTTAAGATAAATATATTTTGAATTTTGCTTAAAATCTTATCACAGAATAGCACATTTTGTAGGTGTATGATTTCACAAGGAAATGACACAGGCCAAAACACACATATATGTATATATATATATATATATATATACATATATGTATATATATGTATATATATATATATATATATATATATATATATATATATATATATATATATATATGTATATATATATATATATATATATATATATATATATATATATATATATATATATATGTTATATACCTATTGAATTATTACATATTATTTAAATTTGCTGTGCATAAACTGGCATCTAAACAGTGAATTTTTATTAAGTATGATATCAATGTCAATGGAAAGAAAACCCCTTAAGGAAAAATATATTTTTGAAAAATATAATAAATATCATACTGATTATAGTCCCAGGCAACTAATAATATCAATATATCATTAAAGAAACACTTCATTGAGAAAAAATAACTGAGAATTTGTCGGCAGTTCAAAAACCCAAATTTGAATGAAACACTCCCAAGGGACAAATACTGAAATTATTCATGCCTTGAGACAAATAATGTAGAAGGTGGATTGAACAGATTTTCTGTCTGTATAAAACCTTACCAAAAACTATGTATTGTTTTGATTATAGTTACCAACACCCAGATTTTCACATTAATCAAAGTATATCATTATTATGATATTATGTGCAATGTATAATGTGTTCCGTAGCAATAAATACATTAATAAAATAAAATTGTTTAAATCAAGAAAGACATACAAGTATTGTGTAATTAAGAGTGCATCACATTATTATTGAGGTCTTATGGGATTCATTTGTTATTCCCACATTCCCCCAACATATTGAATTTGGTGTGAAGGAATTAATAAGCATTTAATATTGTAATGCATTAATATACCTTTCATTGTTATTGCAGACTGGACACACACACACGCTGCACATTCTTTGCTCTGCTTGGTCTGTCTCTGCTCCCCCAGCTTCTCTGTCTGGGTCAAGGGTCGCATCTCACAACCATATTAGGATGTCCTGGAAGGTACAGCCTGGTACCAAGAGGTGCCAGAAAAGATCCATCTTCTTATGAATATTCATATTCTTTGTCCTGTGTGTGAGAAGCCCCCAGATGAGGAGCACAGATGTCTGATGGGAACTTGACGGACATGACATGCGTTTTAATCTGTTAGTTTTGTAATCGTAGGGAATAAATACTTTTATTATAACGACCAGAATCTTGTCTTGTTATTCTCAGTAATTAGAACCAACAGGTGCGAGAATGTTCCACATTATCGCGTTAAAATTATTTCCATGGAGACAAATGTGGTGCCACCTGATCGGTGGAAAGGTGTGCCTGCATTTTTGACAGTGGCGTGCAGTCAGAGCAATCAAAGTAATCAGTGATTGGCCAATAATATCTCAAATTACCACGTGCCATAACTGTATATAAATTGTTCCAAAATATATCCAAATAAGCCAGTTTTCCCCTCACTTCTGCTGCTGAAGCTTGGATGAAGTCACGGTGTCTTTTAGCGACCTCTACAGGCCCCTGGGCATTACTATTGTTCTGCTTTTACCATGGCGCAATCTGTGGCCGTGTTCAGACGCTCGTTCAGGCTCCGCTCTTTAACATCAGCTTTTAGAACCAGAGAGGACAGCAGCTTGTTTTAGACGTCTGCACGTGCGCTCTGAGGACCACACAGCCTCAAATACATGGCTCTAAGCTCAAACCACGCTGAATAAACCTGTGTTTGAATCTTGGATGTTTGCAGGTTCTGCTCTTAGAAACAAAGCAACAACATCGCCAAGTTTCAACAAACAGACTTAAAAATCTTTGAGAGACAAATCTTTGTTTGTAGCTAAGGCTCTATTCATATTTATAATGATTAGACATTAGTTAGAAATACAGGCAGTCATAGAGCACATAGAGTGTAATAAATTAAAGGTACAATGGACGATTTTCCGGCGATTTGAGAACACAGGCGGAAGTGCGCATGCGCACTCCCCGTGCGGACTGATACAACACACACGTGCGTTTGTTTATTAGCGCGACGGATCGCATCTCTCGTCTCCCATCGATTTCCGTCTTCTAATCAGTGGCGGCTGTTTTATTTAAATGTCCAAAATATAATTTTCTAACATTGACTGTATGGATACATATTTTAAATACACATTTACAACTGAATTAATTAAGTAAACACACTTTATTTCCACTTTTGTTAATGATAAGTTAGAAGTTAAGCGATACTTAGTGCTTAGCGTTAGCCTTATGCAAATAATAAACTAAAAAAAACTGCGTGTTTGTTGTCATGGTAACGTAGCACCGCGTAGCACGGGGTTTGACAGATCACATATCTCGGCTTGGATTGATACGAAATCAGCCGCTTTCAACACGAATAAAGCCAGCAAACAGTTGAGCAGCTCATTTTGAGTCGTTTTGGACGTACCTTTTGTAACAGACGTCTGTAGATGCAGTTTTAAGACGTAAACACGGAAAACACGGCGTGTGTGGCACTTCCGCGTAGGCGCGTGCACATCCCTCAGTCTCAAGAGAAAAAAGCGTAGGTCCGTGGCGTTGATTGCGATTTGATTGGCTAAAAATCCCCATTGATTTTCTATGGGACTCTGGGGCGCTATTCAAACCGCCCCACGGGAACGTAGAAAAGTGACGCAGGCTGCGCCAGGCCGCAGACCACGCGCCGCGCAAACAAAGTATACATCTATATCTATTTATAGATATATATATGGATATATATTATTATTTTACACATTTACACTAATAAGAATATAAGATATTTTTGAATAAATTATATTGTTTTTAGACACAAAAGAAATTGATGTAGTTGGCAGATTGAGAGGGGGGGCAGCGCCCCAGCACCCTTAATGGACCAGCCGCTGCTGCTTCTAATGAGTCAGCTCGAACAGTCTTTCGCCGTCTTCATTTTGTCCCGTACACTGAGGGAACTATATTATGATAGATCAATGCGCTTAGACACGCGGAAACGTGGGGACGAACCGCACGCGGCTGCAGGTGAGCGGTAGGTGCGTTTTATGATTGATACGTGGCAGGACTAATCGGCAATCCACGCCACGAGGAAATAAAAATAACTATTTAAACCAGTCAAAATTTTCAATCCAATCCAACTTTATTTGTATAGCACATTTTACCAACACAAAGTCTCCAAAGTGCTGCACAGAGTACAAAACAAGGACAAGTAAAATATGTTAAAAAATAAACAAATAAAAGCATTAAAAAATAAATAAATACATACAAACAAATAAAAACTAATTAAAAACAACATAAAATATATAAAATAATAAAAGGCAGCCAGAGGACCACACAATTTTCATGTCGGGTTAAATGCCAGTGAATAAAAAGTGCGTTTTTAAACGAGACTTAAAAGCATCAACTGAAGGTGCAGTCTTTAAGTTTGGGGCCAGCTACAGAAAAGGCCCGGTTTCCCCGGCTTTTGAGTCACGAAGTTGGAACTGGCCCTCAGACCTCGCAAGCGCGCAGCAGGAGGTTACCCCCCACGAGTCCGAAGGTTCGCTAGTCCGAAGGTTCACAAGTCCGAAGGTTTTAAAGGTTCACTAGTCCGAAGGTTTGCTAGTCCGAAGGTTCACTGGTCCGAAGGTTCACTGGTCCGAAGGTTCACTAGTCCGAAAGTTCCTCTTAGGCTAAAGTGAAGGTGCAGACGGCATCGGGATGTAGTCGGTCTGTAAAATGCGCACGAAGCACGAAGACACGCACTGGGGCTCGTCACGTTTAATGTACCAGCTGCTCACAGGTGGCACCGCAAGTTGTACTGTGTATATAAAAATAACAAGTGAAAATCTCGAATCCTCCGCTTTATACCCTCATTTGATCATAAGAAAAATGCGTGAACAGAATCCTCTGTTCTATGTCTTCATTTGATCATAAGAAATATGCATGATCAGAATCCTCCACTCTATGCCTTGATTTGATTATAAGTATAGAAATACGCGTGATCCGATCACCGTAGGATTGGTAGTCAAAAAGGAAATTCAGCTCGCCAAGACGGGAGTGTCTACAGAGCCGCGGCGCGCTCATTCATTAATAATACGATAAGGAGCTCAGGCTATGCACAGAAACAAGTCAGTTATGGAAAATACGTGAGTTTAATCATAAAAAGTGCATCAACACTAGAAAAGTCTTAAAAGCCAGTGTGTAGGGCAAAGGGAGGCGAGGAGAGCCCGCTGTGCGCACACACCTTTGGTGAGGAGAGCCGCGAGTAGAGCCCGCTGCGCGGACTCACACCTTCGGACTAGCGAACCTTCGGACCAGTAAACCTTCGGACTTGTGAACCTTAAAATTTCGGGGATATTTCGGACCCGTGAACCTTCGGACTAGTGAACCTTCGGACTAGTGAACCTTAAAATTTCTGAATTTTCGAACTAGTGAACCTTCGGACCAGTGAACCTTCGGACTCGTGGGCAGCTACCCAGCAGGAATGTAGGGAACAATGAGGGCCGAAATAACATTGATGCCCGCGCGCGCATCGCTCCGTACCGCCGGTCCGTGCAATGCAGTCTCCGTTGCAATGCAGTCCAGGGAATCATAAGCTCTGGAGAAAGTCTGGAGAAATGAATAATGTCTCCAAAAAGAACACGTAGCTGCTGCTGAATAAGCGGAGCACGAAAACTACCCATTTTTAACAGCTTAATGTGTACTTTTAAGGTAACGAATACTGTTCTCTGAAGCACGGAACTTCAACTTTCACATAATGCAAAAAAACGAAAATCACAAATTTGGGGGAAAAAAGCTAAAACCCTGTTTTTCTCTGTTTGGTCCGGGCCAACTTGTGGCGGTTTTTCGGGTGGCGAGTCACATATATACGCGGGGGGCCAGTCCGTGAAAGGCTAAAAACAAAAAATAACATTTTAAAATCAACTCTAAAATGAATGGGAAGCCAGTGTAGATGGGTAAAATGGTTGTAATATGTTGTCTACGACGTGTGCCGGCTAAAAGACGTGCTGCGGAATTTTGAACTAACTGTAGGCGTGACAAGTTAGCTTAGCCGATACCAGTGTACAGTGCATTACAGAAGTCAAGACGTGTAGATATAAAAGCACGGATCACCTGCTCCAGGTCACTAAAAGATAAAACCGATTTGAGTCTAGATAAAAGATTTAACTAGACTAAATTTAACCACGGCATTTATCTCAGGTATGGAGGTTTAGGATAGACCTTTGCCCTTCATGTGGGAGGCTGGGGTTCTAATTCTCACTTTGCATATTAGATTTTTAAGGTCACTGCACACTACTGATTTTTGAGCAAGACAAACACATGCTGTGGAACATCTCAAGTAAGCATCTCCATGGAGACAAGCAGAACAGTCATGCAGAGCCCTTTTACCTCTTAAAGCTTTTAAATAGCTGCTTTAAAAATCCAAATTCTCCTTTATTCCATATTGCCAAACATACAGGCAAATGGATAATTAGCCATTAGTGATTTTCTGGGAATTTTAAGTTTTTTCTAGTTAAAAAAGGCTGTATTAAAGAATAAATCAACATTTTACATTTGTGGTAGTAGGGCATGACTTATTCATTTTAGGCATCTTCTATTTTTTTATATTTCCAATTGCATAAGCCCCAGGTGTTTTGACTTGACCCTGATTAGTATAAGTATGAGGGAGACAGAGGAGCTCTAGTAAAGATGGAAGCACAGAACAGAGGCAAGAATGGATAATGTTTCAACTGTGACACTTTTCACTCTGTCTGGACTGAATGAGACAATGACTAACAGATTGACTATTTTTTCTCTCACTTTGGTGTATTATTGCCTTATTCTCTTTTTCAATATTTCTCTCATTGTTATAATTGTTTTAGATTCAAATCTTCATGAGCCTATGTATATTTTACTGTGTAGTTTCTGTATTAATGCATTGTACGGGACAGCTGGTTTCTACCCTAAATTTCTTTTCGATTTGCAAACTGAAACTCCAGAGATATCATACGATGCATGTCTTATGCAAGCTTTTGTCATGTACTCTTTTGCCTGCAGTGACTTGTCTATTTTAGCAGTTATGGCGTATGACAGGTATCTGGCCATATGTCGGCCTTTGCACTACCATTCAATCATGACTAAGAAGAAACTCTCACATTTGGTCTGTTTCTCTTGGCTAACACCATGCTGTATTTTAGCAATCAATATTGGTTTTACATCTCAACTGACATTATGTAGCTCAAATATTCAAAGGCTGTTATGTGCAAATTGGATCATTGTTAAACTGAGTTGTAAGACCAATACTGATGTGCACAATGTTTTTGCATATGCAACAATAATAATTTACCTTTGTCATGGTTTTTTCATAGTTTGGACTTACATGCACATGGTAAAAACATGTGTGCGGTCAAAGGACGATAGAGTGAAGTTTTGGCAGACCTGTGTGCCACATTTAGCTTCCCTACTCACGTTTGTCTTTACAATATTCTTTGATGTGATGCATATGAGATTTGGGTCAGATAATCTCTCACAACACTTTCAAAACTTTATTGCAATAGAGTTTCTGCTTTTCCCTCCATTCTTTAATCCTTTAATATATGGGTTCAAACTGACTAAAATCAGACACAGAATAGAGGGGTTGGTCTATGTTAAAACAAGTAAAATAAATATAAAATAGGGTCTCTGTAAATTACAAATTTTGAAGTGAGAACACTCTTAATGCAAGTGATGGATATGTTACAATACAAAAAACAGTACAATCAAACAATAGTAATGTGCCCAGAGAATTGATGATTAGCACACTATTAATGTTTACCTTTGTTTATCCTTGTGGATTTATCCTCTTTCTGTAATAATTTCAAATGGTTTTAACAGATCAATGTGTTTCCTGTCATGTCAATCTTAATGATGTTGAGCGAGCAAGTTGCAGAGCGGTTAGAGCTCTAACCTCCCAATAATTCTTGCCACTGTCCAAAGACATGCATGTGTCAGGTAAATTGGCAACTGTATATTGGCCCTAGTGAATTAATGTGAGAGTGAATGGTTCATCTGTGTTTCTGTCTCTGTGTAAACCCTGCGACGAGCTAGCCCCTGTCCAGAGTAGGGTTGCCAACCGTCCCGGATTGCCCGGGACGTCCCTGTGACGGAGCCAGTCCGTCTTTAACTGGTGTCGGCGCTTATTTGCTGAGCAACCGCGCGGCCCGTCATGCCCGCGCGCACTTTCCAACACACACTCATTTATTCCCCGCTCCCCGCGTTTCCCTCTCTTTCATTCATTCGCATCAGAACACGCATCTTTTCCCCGCACTCCTCCGTCACTAATCCGCCAAGGGTGCCGCTTGCGCACGTTAGGTTCATTCTAAGCATACACACGCCAGTTTTTACCTGTTTTGTCACGAAGCCGCGCTCCGCTGATGCGTCGCGTTGGGTCGAAACCGAGCCAGGACTTCCTGGAAGTTTAAATGGGCGCTGTTCGCGCCGTGGTGCTGACCATGTGACACCGGGTATTTTATGTGTTTATATTGCTTTATTTTGAACATGTGTATATAATTAATGATGTCTTACGTTGTAGGAAGAGGCCACAACAGTTTATTGTCAGTTTATTTGGGATTTGAATTATCCAGTTATTTTGCTCAGTGGGAGGGGCCAGTGGGGAATAAAGGCGAGCCGCTCTTGGCTGGGTTGGCACTAGGTCATATAGGGAATTGGAAAGGAGGAAGTGACGACAATTCCCGTGACGACATGGCGAGGACGACATGGCAGGAGCCGGGCGGAAGTAAACAGGTGGTCGACCGTAGTAAACATGGCGAACGGTCCCGCTAATTCTGCTGATCCATCAATAATTTTCACTCTTGGGTCCAAACCTGAAGTTTACGATGCATTTGATGTGTACAAGGACCAAACAATGAGTTCCTGGTGGTGTTGTCTTACTGAGAAACAATTTAAATGGGCGTGCATTGAATGTAAAACAAAGAATTGTGAAAATGTAAATCACATGGGTCTGGGTTTAACCCTAACCCTAACCTTAACCTTAACCCCTAACCCCTAACCCCTAACCCTTAACCCTAACCTTAACCCTTAACCCTTAACCTAACCCTAAGTTTTAGGTTTACTTCGTTTGGTTAAAACTAGTTTATACCATGACTTTGTATTAGCAAAAGTGTAGCTAACTCATCCCAAAACAAACTAGACAGCAAAAGTTTTTTTAAACTTGAGATAATAAAGCTCCGTACAGAAATCGAACCCTCGAACGCTTTGCGCAAAGCCGTATCTCTAACCATTGGGCCCGCAAATCAGCTAAACCAGAGTTGTGAGACAGTAAATTTATTTCTTTCACCACCAGGTGTACCAAAACCGTGTAGCAAAATGGTGAACCGCAAGTGATTTGGGCCGCGCGAGGGCCGCCATCTTGGATTTCGTCACTTCCTTTCCAATTCCCTATATGACCTAGTTCCAACCCTCTTTGGCTGGGGGCGAGTCTGTCTCCGACAACAGAGAAGGTAACAGTGTGAGAGAGAGAGAGAGTCAAAGAAAGAGAGCGAGTTAAAGTTGAACTCAAAGTTGAAACTCTGTAAATATATGGATTTTGGATTTTTGGACCTATTTTGCTCACTGTATATATTTTTGCACTGTCACTATTTTTGCACTTTTGCACGGTTTTGGCACAATAAATCCACCTGAGCACTTGACAGCTCCAGTCCCATATTCCAATCACAGCCTCGCCGGCCAATAATTGGCTACTGCAAACGCGCTACGCATATTTACCACGCGCCTCTCGAATCTCCACTTCCTGGAATTACCGTGACAGACGCGCGTCTTAGCCAATCAGCGCGCAGCAGTCAAACAGTGGCTGTTGCACGCTGATCAGAGGTTCGATTGAACTGAAATACCTGGCCTGTCCTCGTTCTCTGACTGCCACCGCCAGATCAAGATCAAGTATTATTCATATCCAGAGAGGGAAACTGAAGGTAAAGCGCGTTTAAACCGAGGCGCACGGATATTGGAGTTTGGCGTGAGGAGAAAAACCCAGCTGCTGCTGCTCATGAACAGGTGCACGGACAGGTGCGCGGACAGGTGAGGAGAACTTGAGCTGATGTTGAACAAGCATCATTCTTGTGAATGATGCTGATGTGTTCTGAGAAGAGGGTTGAGTAGGAGAAGCAAGAAATATCCATGGAAGAAGTAACTTAGATGGTGAGTCTTCTTTTGACTTTCTTTGTTAATTTAAAATTCTTATTTATGCCCCACTCATAACCTCATAGATTAGGGGCAGTATTTCTCAAACTGAGAATGATTTGTTTGTCATTTACAGCAGGGTAAGAGGAGGTCCATGAAACAGACAGATACACAGACAACTGAGGATAACAACAAAAACACAGTCAAGAGACAATACAGTGTAAGAAACAACAGAAACAGGTCAGGAGAGCAACACTAATACAATTTATGTAGGAGAGAAAAACTGAAGACCGATGGATAATAACAAAAAGTTCTACACCCATTAAATGACATGTTTTAAAAGCTTAAATGTCTGAGTTATAATAAAATGTTAATATATAACTTGCATAAATGTATTTTTCCCCCCTTCAATATGATATGGCCTCCCATGTACTGCTCAGAACTGGGATTAGTTTGACAATGGTTGGTTTAGGCCTAAAGCTTTTCAGTGTCTGCAGCATATGGTTATAGTCTAATGCTAACATGACATTTGAGAGAATCTTGTAATAATTGTCTTCACTATTCCCATGAACAATACATCCAAGCAAGTACAGTAGTGGTTTGCCAAAATTACACTGAAATTAGTAGGTTTATGGTATGACTAATAAAACCTTGCAATTTCCATTATTGTTGGTCAGCTGTTGGCGCGCGCGCGCACGTGCGCACCTGGAAGAAAGTGTTCCTCTTTTGGGGTTGAGATAGTTGGCAACCCTGAGTGTACCTAAGGCCCAAAGTCACTGGGATAGGCTCCAGTCACACACGACCAAGCACTAGAAAATTAATGAATTAATGTTGTACATCACTGTTGTTTTGTTATGTTCTAGTTTTAATTTGAAAGGAATAAATCCAAATTAAACGTCATAAATATTTAAATGAGGCTACCCCAAATAATTTTTTTGCTGTAACCCGAGCCAACATTTTTCAAGTGGGTCGGACGGTAGGCAAATTCTTATTTTTTTTACTTTGAAGGTAAAAAAGAAATCAAAATTTTGCAATTTTTTGACTCGGAGTGACCACCAGGGGTCAGGCTTCAACAGTCAATGACGGAAAACATCTCAATCAACCCGATCAGGAGACTTAATCTCACGATTTTAAGATATTCCAATCGACCTTTTGTACGCCGCTATCCTTTATTGTGGTAGCGAAGGCGAGCGGGGGAACATGCGGGGAACACGGAAGCCGCCATGTTTGTTGTAATGACGCTGCTGGGCGTGTTTCAATCCCAGAATGCATTGCGTAAGACACCCTGGCACGTACTATGGCCACTTCAGTGGCGCCGACAGAGGCCAACCAAATTGTTAAAGGCAATCTAATGTACGTAATGCGCGTTCTGTTTTGTTACAGACGCATGTGGAAGACTGAATATGAAGTCGCTCATGAGTTGCACAGTGCGCTATCAGTACTTTGGGATGAAAGATAGGTTTACCAGCGTGATAATAATATATATTAAATATCGCTGAGTCGGCGAAATAATTGAAAAATAAAAGATTTTTACGTTTTTTTTCAACAAATGCTGATAATTTGTTTTCAGTCGGGGGGCGGTCGGGTTACGGCAAACAGACATATTATTTTGCTCAGCCTGATATACATATTTATAAAAGTTTGAAGTTATTGTCTTTGTCTTACAGAAACAAAGACAAGTCAGGAGTCACCTCCAGTCTCTGTCACTCTAAACCCTACAAACAAGGCCTGAAATAAGAGTAATTGGAGGTTTTCAAGATTGCAGCTTAGCCTAGACAGCTCCATCAGGCTGGAGTTGAATCTAAGTGAATTTATCCGTCTAAATAGCCCGTTAACTTGGGGAGACTTGTATCGGTGTGGGAGCAGACAAAAGTGTGCTTTGAAAACTCATACTCTGAAAATGAAAGGTGGAACATGCAGGATGTCAGGTAATGTTACAGCTAAGCTACTAGACCCTGCTGTGACCCCGCGTGCTCGATTGCCCGCAGACGGAGGTCAGGCTCCCTGAACATCTAAAACTTAAAAAAAAGTTTGGAGAACCCAAGATCTATTATACTGAAGTTCCATAACTTCAGTATAATTAAGTATTAATTAACTACTCTGCTAAGAAGTAGTCAAGAAACGCAAAAGAGAGAAGTAAGAACTATGCTCTTTATCCCACAACACTGAGGCTCAACATGGATGGTAAAATAAAATTTAAAAAACACCATTTGAAGACAAGATGTCAGACCCCTGAACAGTCTGCTTTCCTTCCCCTCATTTCCTTTTTTCAACTCAAGGGACCTGGACTTTATTAGACCCATGTGAGTATTTGCCCAATATTGTAGGCTAATGTGTTTCTTCTGTTTGTAAATACCCAGGTGATAATGGAGGTAATTTGTTTTTTTTAAATGGTTTTCGATGCATGTTCCCTTTTTTTCTGGCAAGAGCTCTCATATAAATGTTACTGTTATTTTGTTTTTGTGTGTTGGGCTCGACCAGAGAACTTTATAACAAGAGCTGATTAGCGAGAATATTTTTATATGGTAAATAAAATGGCATTTGATAGTTATATTGAACCAGTTATAATCAGTGGTGGGCCTTCTCTGCTGTCATAAACATAATTGGAATATAATTTTAAAAAATATATATTTTCCCACAAATATTTAGTAAATTATTCCCCAGAGTAAGAGTTATACTCTTAATTTCATGGCTTTCCTCTTGGTTGCACTGCTTCCAGCCCCAGGTTGAGATTTGGAGGGCTGGTCTTTATGTTAGATCTCACATTCCATCAATCATATTCAGCCTTACCGCATCGGTAAGGTCTGTTCCAGGGTACTGGAGAGGAGAATCTGACCAATAGTCGAACATCGGATTCAGGAGGAGCAGAGTGGTTTTCGTCCTGGTTGTGGAACACTGGACCAGCTCTATACTCTCTATCGGGTGCTCGAGGGTTCATGGGAGTTTGCCAAACCAGTCCACATGTGCTTTTTGGATCTGGAGAAGGCTTTCGACCGTGTCCCTCAGGGTGTCCTTTGAGGGGTGTTCCGGGAGTACGGTCCGGGGCCCTTTGCTCATTGCTGTCTAGTCCCGACAACAGTCGCCCTCAGAGGTGACTGTTGTTGTGATTTTGGGCCTTACAAAAATGAATTGAATTGAAGTATGACCGGAGCAGGAGCTGTGTTCGCATTGCCGGCAGTAAGTCAGACCTGTTCCCAGTGCATGTTGGACGCCGCCAGGGCTGCCCTTTGTCACTGGTTCTGTTCATAGCTTTTATGGACAGAATTTCTAGGCGCAGTCAGGGGTCGTAAAGTGTCCGGTTTGGGGACCACAGGATCTCATCTCTGCTGTTTGCAGACAATGTTGTCCTGATGGCTCCATCAAACCCGGACCTTGCACTGGGACGGTTTGCAGCTGAGTGTGAAGCAGCTGGGATGAGAATCAGCACCTCCAAATCCGAGGCCATGGTTCTCGACCGGAAAAAGGTGGCTTGCCCTCTTCAGGTGGGTGGGGTGTCCTTGCCCCAAGTGGAGGAGTTCAAGTATCTCGGGGTCTTGTTCACGTGTGAGGGAAGGATGGCGCGTGAGATCGACAGGCGGATTGGTGCAGCGGCTGCAGTGATGCAGTCGCTGCATCGGACCGTTGTGGTAAAGAGGGAGCTGAGCCGAAAGGCAAAGCTCTCAATTTACCGCTCAATCTACGTTCCTACCCTCACCTATGGTCAAGAGCTTTGGGTAATGACCGAAAGGACAAGATCGCAGATACAAGCGGTCGAAATGAGTTTCCTCCGCCGTGTGGCTGGGCACTCCCTTAGAGATAGGGTGAGGAGCTCGGCCACACGGGGGGAGCTCGGAGTAGAGCCACTGCTCTTCCACGTCGAGAGGAGCCAGCTGAGGTGGCTCGGGCATCTGTTCCGAATGCCTCCAGGGCGCCTCCTTGGGGAGGTGTTCCGGGCATGTCCCACCGGAAAGAGGCCCCAGCGAAGACCCAGGACACGCTGGAGGGACTATGTCTCTCGGCTGGCCTGGGAACGCCTCAGGATCCCCCCGGAGGAGTTGGAGGAAGTGTCTGGGGAGGAGGAAGTCTGGGAGTCCGTGCTTAGACTGCTGCCCCCGCGACCCGGCCCCGGATAAAGCGGAAGAAGATGGATGGATGGATGGATATTAACCCCCTTTGTGATGAACAAATCCAGAGTGTGCCCTTTGCTGTGAGTGGGGACACTCACGTGCTGCGTAAGACCAAAGGTTTCAAGAACCGTACCAAGCTCTTTAGTGTTTCTGTTACAGATATTGTCCATGTGTACATTTAGATCACCTGTTATAATTATGATAATCTCACACGAAATAATGTCACATTCATGTGGATATAACTGATGTAAATAGTGTTTATTTTACCATTATTATTAGTATTATTTTGTCTTACGCTAGCTGTTTTTATTATCTTTATTTTCCCCCTCCATTCCTTATTAAGAAATGTGAGGTTCTGTCTATAGGAGTTTTTGTTTATAGTTTTGTTTATAAGAGATTTTCTATTAAGAGTGTTTTTTAAACTTCCTATAAGTTATCTGTCCTTTTCCTCTGTATCTACCTGCGTTGCAACAATGAAATTTCCCCATGTGTGGATAATAAAGGAATATCATCAAAGTCTGTGCATGCAACAGAAAAAATCTCAGTAAAATCATCAATAATAAGTTGGCAGTGCTGGGGAGGCTTGTATAAAACAATGAAGAGACTGGATGGAGACTGTTTTCGCTCCATTTTAAACTACATTTACATATTACATACTGAAATGATGAAAATACCCCAAAATACAACCTGTGGGTGATTATTTAATCTCAAAAAATTGTTTTTACGTATTTCAGATTCAAACTTGAAGTGGAGGTGGTGGAGCACATCCTATAAGAACTAGATTACCTGTGTTTTCGTCAAGCCATGTTTCTGTTAAAAACATAAAATCAAGATTATGAGAAGAAATACAATTATTGATTAGAAATGATTTGTTACATAAAGACCTGACATTTAGCACACTTCTGAAGAACAACACATCGTCTTCCCACGTGGAACATTAATTAAATGTCTCTGATTTACGGTTTCACTGATGGAATGTTTATATTTGTGATTTGTCACTGTTATAATTGGCATAATAGGGAAAACCATGTCCAGTGTTTCCGACTGCCAGAGGGCGCTAGAGCCGCTCCGAACGTTTTCTTGCGTTTGTCCATTTTGAGATATTGTTTGCTGTGACCTAGAGGGGGCATTAGTGTGTTGACAGTTGTGTGTTGAATGGTCTGAAGAAGGCGGGGTTGTGAGGGGCGTGAAGGAAGTAAACAGTCACTCACGTGTGGGAACGCCCACCAGTTAGTGGACAGCGTAGATGTCCACTACAACTGCATGTTGTTTGAGAGTAGACAGGTTCCAAGTCTATTCGGGTGCAGGCCATCCACACAATAGTGAGAGGGACGATCCCAAAACAAGATAAAATTGTCCATAAAATTTATGAAGTGGAACCTAGTATGTTCTTCTGACCCAACAGGCAAATTGAGGGGGTCCAGAAAGGAATTTATATCAACATCTTTGTCATCTGGAATTTTTGAAAAAAGTTTTTGATTAAAGGATTCAAATGCTGATTGAATTTGTCTTGTTTGGTTAAGATTACAACACTTTGCCCGTCCCATATTTAAAAATGTTTTCTTTCAGCTTGTCGTTTTTTAAGTTTCCAAGATAGTCATTTTGACAATTTTGATCCACTCTCATAATGGCTTTGTTTGGTAAAGAGCATTTTCTTAACTAACTATTAAGATTATCAATTTCTCCTCTTATCTTTTTAATTTCTTGTTGCAATTTAGGACACCCCTTTTGGCACAGCATTCTTCCAACAATTTATGTTTTTCTTACATATCATTTTTCTCCCTTTGTTTATTTTTTCCAAGGCTATGGTTATAATTTGTCCTCTCTAGACTGCTTTGGAAGCATCCCAAAGGATGAAAGGAGAAATTTCCCCTGTGTAACTTTCCAGCAAATAAGTCTTAATGTTGTTGGACATTTCCCGGAGCCCATCGCCTCTGTTTTTGGACTTTGTAAAGTTAGTAAACCAAAGCCATGGTCCGCCATTAAACTCCATAACACCATGAGAAAAGCAACACCGAACAACTCTTCCACTGCGCACGTGCGCTGGACGCCTCGGACGCGCGTCTGCTGGTGAGTGTATTTTTTCACTAGCAGGGACCACGTCACAATGGAGTATGAAAGAATATTAATTGATAATAACGACGATGGAGCTCGACGATGGAGCTCGGCGATGGAGCTCGGCGATGGAGCTCGGCGATGGAGCTCGGCGATGGAGCTCGGCGATGGAGATTGACGAAGTAGCGACGATCGAGCCACGATCAAGCTACGATGTAGAGATGATGCAGCGACGATCGAGCATGAGAGTTGGCTGGGTAGAGACTCAGGATGGGGGCTCTGTCTCGGGTAATCAGCCCAGCCGATTCAGAACCCCCCCCTTCTGTAGATGGTGATGTGTTAAGGTGAAGATGATAGAGACATGGGATGGGAGGGTGGGATCGAGTGAGCTGAGACGACAAGATATGCTGTGAATAGGCCTTATAAATAGGGCTTTTGGGTAATTAGAGGTGTGGTTAGAGAGTGGGGCATGTTTACTAGTGGAGTGGAGGTTGAGGCGTGGTCCCGCTCCTGAACCTCAGTTAGCGATTAACATCTCCAACTCCATTTCATTAGCAGGGACCACGCCACAATGGAATATGAAAGAATATTTATTGATAATAACGACGATGGAGCTCGACGATGGAGCTCGACGATGGAGCTCGACGGTGGAGCTCGACGGTGGAGCTCGACGATGAAGCTCGACGATGGAGCTCGGCGATGGAGCTCGGCGATGGAGATCGACGATGGAGCGACGATCGAGCTACAATGTAGCGACAATGCAGCGACGATCGAGCACGAGAGTTGGCTAGGTAGAGGATGGGGGCTCTATCTCGGGTGATCAGCCCAGCCAATTCAGAACCCCCAAAAAATTATGTAAAAATGAAGGAGATGATCTGGATCTCGACGGGAGGCCTGGCTGAAAATTATGTTAACCGAGTGGCGCGAGAGAAGAGGAGCTGGATAGTCGAGGGCTCTCTGGAGTGTAGCCTGATCTAAAAGCGGTCTGTCCATTACTGAAGACAAGAATAAGTTGTGACGGAGCTGCCTAAATCAGCCCCGGCAATGACGGTATGCACAACCGCGCGCGCGCGTGGTGTTCCACCACTGTAGTTCTTCCAGGACTGGCACGGAACAGCGAGGACACTTCTTTGAAGGTCTGGAGTAGCTGTGTGGCTTGCTCAGGAGGAAGATGAACCAGCACAGGGGTAGCAGTGTTGGTCAGTCCCTCCAGTCCCATGTCCGGCTCTTCCCCGTCCTCGTCATCATCCACTTTCCTGACCAACAGGACTTTTGTTGGAGCTTGGACGTCTGCCTGGACTTCTTTTTCTCTGGATGCAGGACCTCGTAGGTGACTGGCCCCATCTTCCGGGTGACAGTGTACGGGCCCTGCCATTTTGCTAAAAGTTTATGGGTGGAGGATGGCAGAAGAAGCAGCACCTTCTGACCAGGCTGGAACTCACGACTGCGGGCTTGGCGGTCGTGCCAGGTCTTCTGGGCTTTTTGAGCACCTTGCAAGTTCTTCTCTGCCTCCTTTAAGTACTTTGACAGTCTCTCTCGCATTTCAAGTACAAACTTGACAATGCTCCGGTCACTTTGTCGTGCTGGTGGGCCCTCCCATTGTTTTCGTAGAAGGTCCAATGGCCCCTGAACATCCCTGCCATATAACAGTTCAAATGGAGAAAATCCAGTTGACGCCTGTGGGACCTCTCGATAGGCAAACAAAACAAAGGGTAGCCAACAGTCCCAGTCTTTGCCGGTATCATCCACGAACTTCTGGAGCATCCGCTTCAGTGTCTGGTTAAACCTCTCAACCAGTCCATCCGTCTGTGGGTGGTACGGGGTGGTTTTGATTGATGAAATGCCCAGTTGCTGCTGGAAAAGGTGCATTAAACGAGATGTGAAGTTGGTGCCTTGGTCCTTGAGATTTTCATCAGGTAATCCAACTCTGGAGAACAGTTGAACAAGCGCTCGAAGGACAGCAGGCGCAGTGATGGTTCTCAGCAGAAAAGCCTCTGGAAATCTGGTGGCATAATCCGAGATGACCAGGATGTACTGATGTCCACTGCTGCTCTTCACCAGGGGCCCCACAATGTCCATCACAATCCTTCGGAAGGGAGTGGAGATAACTGGAAGAGGCTGCAAAAAGGCACGGTCAGACTTGACATGCCAGACATGTTTTCTGACAGGTCGGACACGTAGCGCAATATTTGTGAATGTCAGCATACATGGACGGCCAATAAAATCTAGAACTGACGCGCAAGAATGTTTTGTGGCGACCGAGGTGACCTGACCATGGCACTGTGCGTGCTAAATGCATGACAAGGGTCCTACAGCTAAAGGGAACAACAAGACGTTTACATTCATCACTAACAATAAACAACACCCCATTGTCAATAATAAACTTCTCTTGACCCAGACAACCTTTGGTTTCTTTTCCCACCTTACCAAAAAGACTTTTCAAAGTAATATCATTGCTTTGCAACAAAGAAACATTTTCAGGTACATCCCACACAAAAGAATCACAATTTTCAGGATTTAAAGACCACATTTGTTTTTCAAAGCGTCGCTGACGCCGGGATTTCCTTGGCCCTTTGGTGCCTCCCTCACACAGACTACTGTCCAAGTCTGGCAGAGGTCGGACACCGGCTTTCACTTGTGCCCGCGCAAGAACAGGACACGACACATTTCCACAGTCATTATTCCCCCCAGAGTCAACATTCCCAGACAACAGGTCCATCAGAAAAGGTAGGTCCCAACCGAGAATAGCATCCACGGGTAGGTTTTCTACTACTCCCACAGTCACCAGATAGGGCTGGTCTGCAACCGTTATGGTAACCTCCACAGTAGGATAAAGGTGGCCATCCCCGTGCAACCACAAAATGTCCACTGTCTTGCCATAGTTTATGCTGCTAACTGGCACTGAGCTACGTTTGATAAGGGATGTGAAACTACCAGTGTCCAGTAAAGCAGAAACCTCTTGGCCATTAATTAGCACATTTTTACAGCGTTTAATAGTACTTTCTGTCTCATGAGTGCCCTCTGCCTCTGGTCTTGGAGGATAGCACGCTCCGCTAACTTTACCTTTACGGACTGGGCAAACTGAGGCTTTGTGCCCAGGTTGTTGGCAGGAAAAACAAATAAACTCCTTACCAGGTCCTCGTTGGTTTGGGGCAGAATTCATGGTACCTGACAGGTCTTGGTTGGTCTCACGTCTGGCAGGCCTTGGTAGAAAAGGTTGAGCTGGTGCGCGCTGGGATGCTGTGTTTAACCGGGCAGAAGATACTCCTTTCCGAGCGTTGAGATACTGCACGGCCAACTTAGCAGCGGTAAATCCATCGGCTGGCTCATGTTCCTTCACCCAGGTCCTCACTTCAAAGGGAAACACCCGCAGAAGCTGCTCCATGATGATCGTTTCACCAATTTCCTCCTTGGAGCGTTCATCCGGTCTTATCCAGCGGCGATAGAGTCCTCGGAGGCGATGATAGGTCTCCGTAGGGCTTTCATCATGCGGCAGAGTGCTGGAGCGAAACTGCTGTCGTAAGTTTCGGGGTGAAATGTTAAATTTTGCAAGCAGAGCTGCCTTCAGGTCCATGTAACAGTGGGCTCTGTCTTCATCCATAGCAGAGTAGGCCTCCAGTCCCTTTCCAGTCAATAAGGGTACAAGACGACACGCCCACTCGTCCTCTGGCCACCTCCAGGTTCTAGCTGTCCGCTCAAAACGTAGCAGATAATTTTCCATGTCCTCACCACTCTGAAACTGTGGTATTTTCGGCTCATTGTAATGTCTCCATTCTGGTCTCGGCCTGTCCTCAGCTTCCGGTACATGGCGCTGCGGCTCAGCATCATCATCGATCTCCATGCGGCTTCCATAGAACACCGATCTCTGGCCACCAGGGGTTGGCGACTCATGATGTGCAGGCAGGTTTGGCGCTGGATGAGGTCTTCGAAGAAGGGCCTGCGAAGGGGATGCAGGTTGAGCCCCGCGCTCCACAACAGTAGGAAAAGAGGCTCTCAGTCCCCAGAGTTCGGCCAGCAAAACCTCTTCGCGGCGTTGCTGTCCCGCTAGAAAATCTCTCATCAGCGTCACCATGTCCTGACCTGGTTCAGATGATGGCCCGGGCTTCTGCTCCCACTCTTCATCCTCATCTGTCTCTCATGCTGGGTCTGGAGCTCCTGCCCCCTCTGGCTGTCGATCACGGCCTTGTGATCACAAACTTGTGCGCTTTGGTTGGCGAGAAACTTTCTTCAGACTTGCCATATCCCACTTCTGACACCAAATGTAGCGGGGCTCTCTCTCAAAACAATGGCAAAGTCAGATTTCAAGTGCTCAGGTGGATTTATTGTGCCAAAACCAAAGTGAAAAAATAGCGACACAGTTCAAAAATATATACAGTGAGCAAAAAAGGTCCAAAAATCATATATTTACAGAGTTCCAACTATGAGTTCAACTTTAACTCGCTCTCTTTAACTCGCTCTTTCTCTCTCTCTCTCTTTGACTCTCTCTGCGCACACTGTTACCTGCTCTGTTGTCGGAGACAGACTCACCCCTAGCCAAGAGCGGCTCGCCTTTATTCCCCACTTGCCCCTCCCACTGAGCAAAATAACTAGATAATTCAAATCCCAAATAAACTGACAGTAAACTGTTGTGGCCTCTTCCTACAACTTAAGACATCATTAATTATATACACATGTCCAAAATAAAGCAATATAAACACATGAAATACCCGGTGTCAGCACCACGGCGCGAACAGCGCCCATTTAAACTTCCAGGAAGTCCTGGCTCGTTTCGACCCAACGCGACGCATTGGCGGAGCGCGGCAAAACAGGTAACAATTGGCGTGTGTATGCTTAGACTTAACCTAACGCGCGCAAGTGTGCACCCTTGGCGGATTAGTGACGGAGGAGTGCGGGGAAAGATGCGTGTGTAGCGTCTGATGCAAATGAATGAAACGGAGGGAAACGCGGGGAGAGGGGAATGATGAGTGTGTGTTGGAAAGTGCGCGCGGGCATGACGGGCCGCGCGGTTGCTCAGCAAATAAGCGCCGACACCAGTTAAAGACGGACTGGCTCCGTCACAGACCGCCCATTCGGCGAAGGAATGGTGGGGTAATATTTGGTGTTATTTGGGGTGTATTTTCATGTATTCAGTTGGGGGAAATTGTGTGTAATTTATGAATGTATTGTGATTGGCTCATGTATGTCCATGGGAGGGGCAGAGGGGTATTTGAGCGGGGCGGTTTTGGACTGCCGGGGAGTTGGAGTGTGGCTGCAGAGCTGGCAGCACCTGAGCACCTGAAGCAGTTTGAGTTTTTGAAGTCTGGACAAGCATATATATGCTTGGTCCTATTTTTTTGTTTGGTTGGGACATTGTAAACAGCACAGGGGATTTTTTGTTTTGTTGATTATGCTTCTTGATTAGTTTGTGCACTGGAATAAATGGCAAAAACTGAACTTTGACTCTGTCATAGTTTTTTTTTTTTTAAACGAGCCCACCACATAAGTACTGGTGCATTTGAATGGTGTTTTAGCATTTGTGGGTCATCGATGAAGTACGTGGGTGCGAAAAGGTGCGAGTGCGATAGATTGAAGTTTGGATGAGCAATCGTTAAAACTGGATTAAATGGTGTAGTCACCTTGCTACGGAGCGGAGAAAGGTGGGGAGAACAATTGCATGTATGTAGGAGTTGACGAGCTGGGGATAGTAGTAAGGTCAATGTGAGTGATGAATGAAGGAACTTAAACCGAGCTGAATGAGATTTTTTAGAATGAGTGAAATAAGAGATAGATGAAAGGGTAGTGTGATTATAAAGTGTTTCCTGAAAATCAAAGGGGAATTGGCGATCATCAAAGTTTGGTGTGGAGCGTCGAATTTTTTAGATGGTTAATCGTGTGTAGGTGTTTGTCGATTATGGTGATTTGAGTATAAGCAATGCAGGTGACGGATTGATAGAGGGGAGTAGACAGTTTAGAGACAGTTTATGAGCTGTGGCGTAATAGAATATCCCTTACTGATCTACTAAAACTAGTTGTCGAATGAGTGCCTTCTGACTGGTCGAACCCCCCCCAAAAAAATGTCCTGAACGATAGTGGGGTATAAACCGAACAGGCGTGGAGGAAATGAGCTGCCTTCCCTTGGGGCTTGAGGAGAAGAGTCATCCTAGTGCGGAGTCCGATGGTCGCCTGAAAGGGACTGGAAGCGGATCCTTGATCTGGAATTAAGGGCTCGTCCTGTAGGATGATGGAGTGCACTGAGTGGTCTTCGATGCATCGAGATGCATGATGGGTTGAGGTGCGTGCCAAGATATCCCTCTTCTGAGAAAGAGGGAATGTGAGATGACTGAGCATCCCGGTGCCCGGTGACTGCTCCGGGGAGAGACGGCGTCCCGGTGTCCGCTGAGACCCTGGTGAGGACGTGGAAGAGGCGTCGAATGGATGAATGGGTGATTGAGGGAGGGATGCGCGGTTGAGGAGGGATGGGAGGGAGGGGTGGGAGAGAGGGGTGGGATGAGTGGGGGCCTGAGGCTGCTTGGAGCTAGCGTGGCTGGCGCCGTGGTTTGGAGTTTGTGTGGTTGCCGTGAGCGTAGCTGCCGACGGGGCTCAGCGAAGATGGCTGTAGTTGTAGTTGTAGTTGTAGCTGTCAGCTGTGAGCTGTGGGTTGGTTGAGAGCTGTAGCTGTGAGTAGTAGCTGAGAGCTGTAGCTGTGAGTAGTAGCTGAGAGCTGTAGCTGTGAGCTCTGAGTTGAGCTGTGAGCTGTAGCTGTGAGTTGAGCTGTGAGTTGAGCTGTAACTGAGTAACTGAGTAGTAGTTGTGAGTTGAGCTGTGAGCTGTAACTGAGTAACTGAGTAGTAGTTGTGAGTTGAGTTGTGAGCTGTAACTGAGTAACTGTTAGTGCTTGCTGTGAGCTGGAGTTGTGAGTTGAGTTGTGAGCTGTAACTGAGTAACTGTTAATACTTGCTGTGAGCTGAGTTGTGAGCTGGAGCTGTGAGTTGAGCTGTGAGCTGTAGCTGTGAGTTGAGCTGTGAGTTGAATTGTAACTGAGTAACTGAGTAGTAGTTGTGAGTTGAGCTGTGAGTTGTAACTGAATAACTGGGAGTTGAGCTGTGAGTTGAGCTGTAACTGAGTAACTGAATAAAAGGTGTGAGTTGTAGATGTAGCAATTGAATGGCAGTTGAATGTGGCAGTAGTACAGTGGAGGGAAGGAGAAATACGTGTGGAGGGAGTTGAGTGCAGCTGGCTCCCACCACCAGGAGGAGCTGAGAGGACGAGCTGCGGCCGTGGGGTGATGGTGACGTTGTCAGCTGCGTGCTGGAACCAGGAAGTGCGGACGCTGCCGAAAAGTTTAGTTTTTATCGTAGGTCTAGAACATGGTCTGGAACGTACGGGAGCGCATCTGATGTGACCTGAGGCCAAGAAGCAAGAGGCGGGTCCGTTGGGTCCCGTTGCTGGAGTAGGTCGTTGTGCGTGTGGACGTCTCAGAGGTAGGGTCCGCGGGAGAGCGCGTGCAGAGGAAGTGGTGTTGGAGGTATGGATCACGCCTGCCGTGAGTGTGCGCGGCGGAGAACGGACCTGCGTTGGCAGTTTCTCTGGTTAACGTGCTACTGGAGACGTAACTGACTGAAGTTCGACTGGGAACAGGTCAGAATCTGATAGAAAGCGGCTGATGATTTGATCAAGGGAACGCACTGGCTGACGTTCTCTCTGTCGAGAGAGCTGAGACGACAAGATATGCTGTGAATAGGCCTTATAAATTGGGCTTGGCCTTATAAATAGGGTGTGGTTAGAGAGTGGGCCGTGTTTACTAGTGGAGTGGAGATTGAGGCGTGGTCCCGCTCCTGAACCTCAGTTAGCGATTAACATCTCCAAATCCATTTGAATGCGCGTCCGGGGCGTCTGCCCCAAAATATACAGGCGTCCAACTTCTGGTGTGAACTAGGCATTAGCGTGTCTCTGGAATGTCTTTGTTCCGTAGCTTAGCTAAGCATCGCTAGGCCAGAGATGAGCCCTCATCTACCGAGATCTGATCTCATGGACCTCCTCTGATGGAACTTCCGATGGAACTAAGTTTGTCTTCTTTCTCCCTCTGACTTGCGCCTGCTGGGGTTGGGTTTTGGCACCATTGTTAAACCAATCAGCACACATGTCAGAGCATGATCACAGAAGAGGATTTAGAGTAATGCAGCCATTGTTCAGAATTAACATTAGGCCACATCGTTAGGACGGTAAAATTATTCACAAGGCAAGTTATCAAACCGTTAAATGAACATGCAGAACACAATAACATCATGCACAGTAAAGTCATCTTGTGAACAAAGTCTGTAACTAGATGATTGTTAAATAAAACCGCATTGTCTTTTTAGCGTTTTAGCTTTTGTCTTTGTCTTTTTGAGTTAATTTTAAACCAAAAGCAGTCCAAAAGTAGTAATTTAATCCAAAAACAGTCAGGAGCAGAGTTCAAGAGTGTTGTTCTGTGCTCCTGCATTGACCATAAATCTCCACATGGGGGTTGTACGTGGTACCACTTTAGCCCGCACAAGGCAACATTCAGAGGTCATCTGAAGGTACCACAGCCTTAAAGCATTTGGGTTTGAATAACAATTTCTACATTTCTACAGGCATCAACAGGCATCTAAAATTCAGTAAAACCAAAAAAGCTCCTCCCGCTACTTTGGTCCAGTTTTGAACAAATCCTTGCAGTCACATTTGAATTAATATCCACAAATATTAAGTTAGTAAGCTTATCCTATCCATTGTTAAAAAAAAGTTTAAAAAACGTTATGGTCATAGGGGGCGGTCCAGACCAAAAATTCCTGGGCAGATTCTTTCTCCCAGTCCAGCCCTGCCTTTATCATAGCATAAAAGCACAATCACAGGTGCAGAGACCAGACTTGTGTGATAATCTCGATTGTCATATGATGGATAATGCCTCAACCATGACTGTCTTTACTCTGTCAGGGTTAAATGGGTTAGAAAAGTATAGGATTCCTCTGTTTGTTGCAACTCTTTTGTGTTACTGTTTCATCTGGGTGGCAAATGTGATTATTATAGTGACTATTATTATGGATAAGAACCTCCACGAGCCTATGTATATTTTTGTATGTAACCTGTGCATTAATGGACTGTTTGGCACTGCAGGTTTTTTCCCAAAGTTCCTCAGTGACCTCCTTTCCACCGCTCATGTTATTTCATATGCTGGTTGTATGTTGCAGGGATTTGTGCTCCATGCCTATATCGGTGCTGATTTGTCAATTCTTTTGCTTATGGCTTTTGATCGATATGTGGCAATATGTCGACCTCTGGTGTATCACGCTCTAATGACGAGACAAAGAATTTCAGTATTGATCTTTTTTGCTTGGCTCCTTCCACTAAAGTTAATTGCCATAAGTTCAATTACAACATCTACAATAAGACTATGTGGCTCACATATTCCCAAGATCTACTGTATTAGTTATTTAGTTAACAGACTTGCTTGTACTCCATCTCTAGCAGCAGGAGTAATCCCAGCTTTTAATTACACATTTTACGCCTGCCATTTTGTTGCTATTATTTGGTCCTATGTTCACATCATAAAGACATGTGTAAGATCAAAAGAGAACCAAGTTAAATTTATGAAGACAAGGCATAAAATGTGTGGTAAACCACACATTTTATGCCTCATGATTTTTGCTACTTCTGTGCTGTTTGACTTGATGTACATTAGATTTGGCTCTAATTCAGTGTCAGAGAGTCTGAAGAATTTTATGGCTATTGAATTTATGGTTGTCCCCCCAATCCTTAATCCTGTAATATATGGTCTAAAGTTGACAAAAATTAGAAACAGATTACTACAAACGTTTAGCCTTAAACCTGACTGAATATTTTTGTGTGTGATTTTGTTTCTGTTTGCATGTCACAAAGTTTAACACTCTTATACTTTACACTGAGAAGTAGGTCAATCTATGCAAAATGTTCATGTGCACCAACAAGTGAACAACACACCCGTTCTCTCTAGGTGGCTCGAAAATGGCTTTCTTTTCTGTATATATCTTATTTGCTGTCGGCAGGTCCATGCAACAGAACTATAAAAACAAACACTTCTTGCAGCATATTGATATATTTTGTTAACTTCTGGGAAACAAATATGATACATGAGCTCACTGCAGAGAGGGACCTATGACAACCACTGGCTAAAGATTCCATGTAGGGCTCTTTTATAGTGTTTTACAATACAACGAGGACCTTGACAGTCTTATTATTATTTTGTTTATTTGTTATTGATAATAAAGATATTCAACTTCCCAACGGCTCACGTTTGGGCATTTATTAATATTTAAAGCAATCAGATCACTGATTATAAATTACTACAACTGAGGAACTATTTAAGATCGCTTTATATAAGCAATGGATCCTGTAGTTGTTTGGTCATTAATATTAATTTGTTACCACATTTCATCTAATTAATTGTTTCCAAAAAAAAAAAAAATGTTAATTTTATTATAGTCCCTGTGATGGTTTAATATGTATTTTTGTGGTATTAAAACAACATAAAACAAAACGGGCAGGACCTGAGAGAAACAAAATAAGTAAAAAATAAAATCAGAAAATAAGGAAGGATGAACTTGAGTGGGCCTTGTACTATGTACATATTATAAATGTTTTCTGTAATAACAACATTTAAGTTGCATTTATTTTGTTGCATATTAAGGAAAAATTTGGATGATAAATTAAAAAGGTCCAATACAGTCAAAATCTTTAAAATTATACATCCATTATATTTGAAAACTTAAAGCTTTGAAATGATCCATATTCTTACAAAGTACTGAAGATTCTTGACTTTTGGTTGCTCTAATTGTAGATGAAATATAACATCAAACCCAAATATGTATCAAAGGTTCATATCACAACAAGGTCAAACGGAGTGCTTTGTGTGTTTCTTGTATGTAATGAACAAATAAATATTTTTTTTTTAACTTTTCAAACTGTTCAAATAAATAAAGTATCTCATTACATTAGTCTTTATGTTTCTTGAACATGGCCAGCAAGTCAGGGTGACATTAAAAAGTCCAAAACAAAGACTGCATCTAGCCTGGCGACAGTTGAGCTGCTTTGCAGATTAGAAAAAGGGATTCCAAGAAGGCCGTGTACTGTGCAGCGAGGGGATATTCCATGACTGGAGATCCGGATCTATGAGCACTGGCCCCTGTGTCCAGAGGACAGCCCCATGTCGCTCTTTCGGGCTGTGTCCGGCCACCAGACACTTGCTATCAAGTACCCTACCTCGGGTCTAGAGAGGGAGCCCCGGTAAAGCCAATCCTGGCTCGTCATAAAGGGCTTCTGAACTACTTCTGGTCTGCCCTGTCACCTCGCACCTGCTTGCCTCGGGTGAATATACCCTGCTGACAGCATGATGATTCAGGCGCTCAAACTCATCCAACACATTAAGGTGGCGGTTCTTAATCCAGCCCTAATTACCAAACTAGTTAGTTACTTCTTTGTCCCCTGCAGGATTTTTTTCTTCACAGTTATATTTTTCACAAGGGAACGTCATTTCACAGAAAATACAAACATCACTGACATTTTTACATATTAACATTTACAGTTTGTTCAGAGTGTTAATGGCGTTAGGAAATCTTGCTCTGTTGCATCTAAGAGTCCTGTATCAGCGTCCCGAGGGCAGCAGAGTGAAAAAACGGCGCAGTGGAATGGGGTCCTGTGTTATTGTCTGTGCGATGCGTGTTATGGCTTATAGTTGTGAGCGATTGGGAGACGGTGGGCTGTACCTACTTTGTACAATCTTTGTTGCTGCAAAGGTGCAACATCCAGTACGACTGAACATTTCTCTACTCAAAGTAGTGTAAAATTGCACAAGTGACAATCCCATTTTACCATTCCTTGGTATCCAGAAACGACCTCCATAGTTTAAAAGGGAATTTTCTATTTGAATTTTTGGGGGGTATGTTTGACTCTAATTACTCTTTTCAAAACATACAAACAACTCTTTTGAAACGGTACTGATTTAACATATCCTTAAAATCCTTGACATTCATTCATTTTCTACCGCTTGTTCCGTTTCGGGGTCGCAGGTGACTGGAGCCTATCCCAGTGACTTTGGGCCTTAGGCGGGGTACACCCTGGACAATGGCCAACTCATCGCAGGGCCAACACATTACAGACAAACATTCACTCTCACATTCATTCACTAACCAATTTTTGAGTTGCCAATTTTGCCTAACACATGCATGTCTTTCATACCTTAAACCCCCTTGCTTATATCAAGAAGGCCCAGCAGAGGATGTACTTCATGCGGCAGCTGAAGAAAGCCAAGCTGCCAGCGGAGATGATGGTGCAGTTCTACACGGCCATCACTGAGTCCATCCTCACCTCTTCCATCACAGAGTGGTACGCTGGAGCCACAGCCAGGGACAAACGGAGACTACAGTGCATTGTGTGTTCTGCTGGGAATGTGATCTCGGCTGCAGACTTCCATCTCTGCAGGACCTGTATGTCTGCAGGGCTCTGGGACGAGCAGGTCTGATCACAGCCGACCCTTCTCACCCTGGACACGGACTATTTGAGCCACTCCCCTCAGGCAGGAGGCTACTGTCCATCCGGACCAGAACCTCCCGCCACAAGAACAGCTTCTTTCCCTCTGCCGTTGGACTCATGAACACTTCTAACTTCACGTCAACGTAAATTTAATTACAATTTAATCAACTACTCACTGCACTGTTCATATATAAATTGAAGGTCTACTACACCAATTTACATTCATATTTAATTCATGTAATTCTGTCTCATAAACTCTGGCTCCATTCCAGCGGTCTCCAAGTACTAACCAGGTCCTGACCTGCTTAGCTTCTGAAAGCTGATGAGATCGGACATTGGTATGGCCAATTGTGAAAATATGAACCATTGATATGATTCATTTTCAACTTGATTATTGGTACAGTATGTCATTACTCTGAAATGACAGAAGGCTTGTTTTTCCAAATACTCATCTTTCACCTTAGGGCTTTTGCACTTGAATTCCCAGATGTTTTGCTGCTTTTGTATAAAAGAGCATTGGACGGAGCAATGCAGAGGGATATAGGGAGCATAGAATGTAGATCTGTGTGTAACCTCAAGCTCCATTTGCTGCAAAGGAGAGAAGACCTCTGATTTTTAGAAACCTTAAAAGGGCTCAAATGATGGATAACATATCAACTGTAAAGGTTTTTACTCTGTCTGCAGTGAACGAGACCGCAACATACAAACTTGCAATCTTTTCTCTCACTTTGGTGTATTATTGCCTTATTCTCTTTTTCAATATTTCTCTCATTGTTATAATTGTTGTAGATTCAAATCTTCATGAGCCTATGTATATTTTACTTTGTAGTTTCTGTATAAGTGCATTGTACGGGACAACTGGTTTCTACCCTAAATTTCTTATCGATTTACAAACTGACACTCCAGAGATATCATACGATGCATGTCTTATGCAAGCGTTTGTCATGTACTCTTTTGCCTGCAGTGACTTGTCTATTTTAGCAGTTATGGCGTATGACAGGTATCTGGCCATATGTCGGCCTTTGCACTACAATGCAATCATGACTAAGAAGAAACTCTCACAGTTGGTGTTTTTCTCTTGGATTATGCCATTGTCTATTTTTTCTATTAGCATTATACGGACGTCTAAACTTCGACTGTGTGACTCCAAGATTCAAAAGATATTTTGTGTTAACTGGATTGTTGTCAAACTTGCCTGTCCGGAAAATGAAACAATTTCGAATAATATAATTTCATATGCTACAATTATCATATATGTGTCCCATGGCTTCTTCATCATATGGACTTACATGCACATGGTGAGGACCTGTGTGAGGTCTAAGGACGATCGAAGGAAGTTCATGCAGACGTGTATGCCACATGTTATTTCTTTAACAACATTCCTCTTTGCCATTGTTTATGATCTGATGTACATGAGATTTGGTTCTTCTAAGGTTCCCCAAAGTCTTCAAAACTTCATTGCAATTGAATTTCTTGTCATTCCTCCATTCATTAATCCTTTAATTTATGGACTTAATTTGAATAAAATACGCAAACGAATAATCAATTTACTGACATGTACTGTGAAATAACGTGCAGGCTTTAAACTTCATAATGTCTTTTTTCTTTATAAAAAATACATTATTGTATGAATGCATGTTTCAGAAAGGTCACAATTAAGCAACAGTCAAATCAAGAATTTTAAAAAAGAAAGACAAATAAAGGTTTTTATACTAAAAGTGTGCTTTTCTGTGCTGACAATATGTGAATTTAGTTTGAGCTGTTGTTAGTCTTTGAAACCAAACAGCATCATTCTATTTGAACTGGATATTGTAACTTTGTATCGTTTTTATCAAAAATGTCTTAGTATTTAAGCACACTACAACCTTTTCTATATAGACAGTGTAAATGTTTTGGTCTTGGTATTTTGCGATCAAATTTGAAATACGACTTAACATTTGATCTTCAAAACTGAATTGAGATTTAAAACATGGTTTGAATTCCTACACGATTAGTCCTTACAATTATCTGGGTATTTGGATAGACACAATACTCTCTTTTAAAGTGGAATACATTACCAAGAAACTAACGGGCAAAATTGGCTAATTGTATACACACATCTTGTTTTCCCTTTCATAGCAGGATGTGTATTGTACAATCTTTGATTATGTATTTGATTATTCCACTACTTTGAAGCCTCTTTGATTTTGTTTACCACAGGGCCTTGATAACTGGTGGCAGGTTCTCACTAATCATTGTATTTTATCCTGGTATTTAAAAAATTGGTTGGCCCTTTCTTTCGGCTCCATGCTTCTGTTGCAGGGATTCGTGCTCCATGCTTCCATTGCAGGGATTCGTGCTCCATGCTTCTGTTGCAGGGATTCGTGCTCCATGCTTCTGCTGCAGGGATTCGTGCTCCATGCTTCTGCTGCAGGGATTCGTGCTCCATGCTTCTGCTGCAGGGATTCGTGCTCCATGCTTCTGCTGCAGGGATTCGTGCTCCATGCTTCTGTTGCAGGGATTCGTGCTCCATGCTTCTGTTGCAGGGATTTGTGCTCCATGCTTCTGCTGCAGGGATTCGTGCTCCATGCTTCTGCTGCAGGGATTCGTGCTCCATGCTTCTGCTGCAGGGATTCGTGCTCCATGCTTCTGCTGCAGGGATTCGTGCTCCATGCTTCTGTTGCAGGGATTCGTGCTCCATGCTTCTGCTGCAGGGATTCGTGCTCCATGCTTCTGTTGCAGGGATTCGTGCTCCATGCTTCTGCTGCAGGGATTCGTGCTCCATGCTTCTGTTGCAGGGATTCGTGCTCCATACTTCCATTGCAGGGATTCGTGCTCCATGCTTCTGCTGCAGGGATTCGTGCTCCATGCTTCTGCTGCAGGGATTCGTGCTCCATGCTTCTGCTGCAGGGATTCGTGCTCCATGCTTCTGCTGCAGGGATTCGTGCTCCATGCTTCCATTGCAGGGATTCGTGCTCCATGCTTCTGCTGCAGGGATTCGTGCTCCATGCTTCTGTTGCAGGGATTCGTGCTCCATGCTTCTGCTGCAGGGATTCGTGCTCCATGCTTCTGCTGCAGGGATTCGTGCTCCATGCTTCTGCTGCAGGGATTCGTGCTCCATGCTTCTGCTGCAGGGATTCGTGCTCCATGCTTCTGCTGCAGGGATTCGTGCTCCATGCTTCTGCTGCAGGGATTCGTGCTCCATGCTTCTGCTGCAGGGATTCGTGCTCCATGCTTCTGCTGCAGGGATTCGTGCTCCATGCTTCTGCTGCAGGGATTCGTGCTCCATGCTTCTGCTGCAGGGATTCGTGCTCCATGCTTCTGTTGCAGGGATTCGTGCTCCATGCTTCTGTTGCTGCTGACTTCTCTTTTCTTGTACTAATGTCCTTTGACAGCTATGTTGCTATTTGCCGCCCTCTAGTGTACAGTTTTGTAACGACAAGACAAAGAGTCGGTCTGTTGCTCTGTGCTTGGCTTATTCCACTGATCATAATGATAACACAAACTCTACTGCATGAATTATTTAGTAAACCAACTTACTCGTACTGCATCTCCAGCCAATTTTACTATACCATCTTTTACATGTACTTTTGCGATGCGACGTGCGATGATGTAAACAATGTACACCTATGATATTGTATTCTGTTTCTTCAATGTGATTTTAATTGCATATGATATTTATTTAGAGGCATGCTCACTTTAGGTTCATCTTATCCTTATTCTCACTCACTGCCATCAAAGAAGCCCTGAAAACTCACCTTTTCAGAACAACCTTCAAATTCACATTTAAATCTAACTCTTCCCTAGCACTCACAAACCCTTTGTATTCACATGTATTCATTTCCAGGCGGCTGCACGGCTTAAGAACAGACTTTTCAAACATCAAAGTGAAGTCGGGATGGACCACCCAAACGCATTCAATCAGAGCACTGCTTTTGGTTCTTACTTCCTGGTTGACAACCAATAAAATACTTTATTATTAACTGTAGACAGCGTGCAGTGGTCTCATTTTGTCACAAAGTGCTGCTTTTCCAACAAATTCCCCCCACAAAAAGGTCAGGTCTTTATTGACCATTATAGGCCACAATAACAGAATCAGAATCAGAATCAGAATAGGGTTTATTACTACCATTTGTCGATAAACAAAATTTACAGACATAGGAACTTGTCCTGGTGATTCGGTGCAACACAAACAACAAAACATTGAACAATGAATACTGAACGGCATGATCTGTACATAATAAAATATAGAGTATAAAGTTATGTAGTAGTGCAATAGGAAGTGGTGGTATGTACATAATAAAAACTAAAGTTAAGTAGTGCAACAGGAAGTGACAGTGCAGTGAGTGCAAGGGGCTTAGGTAGTGTTCATGATTTCAACGGCAGAGGGAAAGAAACTGTTCTTGTAACGGGAGGTTCTGGTCTGAATAGACCGTAGCCTCCTGCCTGAGGGGAGTGGCCTCCTGCCTGAGGGGCGTGGCTCAAGTAGTCCGTGTCCAGGGTGAGAAGGGTCGCTGTGATCCGACCTGTTCGTCCCAAAGTCCTGAAGACGTACAGGTCCTGCAGAGATGGAAGTTTGCAGCCGATCACCTTCTCAGCAGAGGCACAATGCGCTGTAGTCTCTGTTTGTCCCTGGCTGTGGCTCCAGCGTACCACACGGTGATGGAGGAGGTGAGGATGGACTCAATGATGGCCGTGTAGAACTGTGGGTTGGCAGAGGTGGCTGCAGTGGGGGAGGGGGTGTCAAATCTGCAGTAGAAAGAGTTGAGTTGTTGGGCCAGTTTTCCATCGTCAACAGGGGGGGGGACAGAATGAAATATTGAAAAAAATCCACAACAGGCAAAGTTTGTCAAAGTCTAAAAAGGATCTATAGCAATGCTTTCTGGTGGTACGTGAATTCCTCTGCATATTATGTCTGCTCAATTTTATCCACATTTCTTACCTTTTTTGGTTTAGTCCAGGGCTTTTCAACATAAGGCCCAGGGGCCAAATCAGGCCCTCCAAGGGACCCATCGTCCCATCGTCCAGGTATAAAGAAATAATAATGAAATCTTTATTGGTTTAATTCTTGGTTAGCACTTGTTTATCCCTGGCTTGGTCTTGATTTAGCCTGTGTTTAATTATGCTTTAGACTTTTTTTGATTCTGGGCTAGTCCTGGCTCAGCCCTGGCTGGTACTAGTCTAGTCCTAGTTTAACTCAGTCCTGGATGGGCAATTTTGCAAAGTGATGTTGGTGTTATTTCTCACAAAATTCAAATCAATCAATTATTGATACAACGTTGGGGATATTTTGTGCGACCAAAAATGTTGTTACAGTCGAGGCCTGTTGCACACCTCCGGCCCAGAGGCCTTGGCCCACCCAAAAATATGGCCCTTAGGTTGAATTTCCCTGGTTTAGTCCTTTGTTTAGAACTACAATAAAACTAGTCTATTCTAGACCTTGAACCTTTTTTTTCTCAGCAGACAATATGTTTTTCTACATCTTATTTTTGTTTTTTATTTTTATTTGTTTGCTTCACATGAAAAATTGGCTAGTGACACAGACATTTTATTTAATCTAAAAATAAAGATCACTACAGTCGCCAAACAAATCTGACTCACATTACGAAAATTATTTTGGCTCGTGTGGATATGATCACGGAAGGAGATGGACGACCAATCAAATAGATACACAAATAAAATATAAAACACTGATCGGCTAAAGAGGCAAACAACAGCTGTCAATGTTCATGTCAAGCTGCTGTCAGATGCCTTATGCTCCTACATTAGTAATAACACTCCATTGTATCACTCTTTGCCTGCCTTCCTCGCTCTGTCTCTGTCTCCATGCGGGATCCGGCAGACTCCCAGCAGAGTCCCGGCCGCAGCCCCAGCAGCAGAGCTCAGATTCAGCCTGAGTCCTCCCACTGTCCTGGAGCCTCCAAGCGCAGCACCCAGAGCGGCTCCCAGTGCAGCTCCTCCAGCCAGCAGCCACACAGAGGAGGAAGTGAGGCGAGAGAGAGGCTCACGCTGGGAAATACAGAACAGCAAACACATTGAAGCTTCTGTTGTGCTGTTCATTTTTACATTTACTTGTGGGTAAATTAATCTCTGTATGAAGGACTCCATATGAAACTAGTCATGTCATCCCTGGTCCTTCAAAATCAAGACGTTACAGCTTCCATCCAGAAGTTATTCACGGATGAATGAAGGATTACACTGATTAGAATTGAGGGAATAAACCTGTGGAGTTGTACAAGAACTGGAGAAAAGTGACAGAAAGGGCAGTATACTTGGTTCCTCAGACCAGTACATTCCTTATTTTTCTACCACACTGAAAAAAGATTATTCCTGAGCGTGTAGAAAGCATCAGGCCAATTAATGACCTGGGAAAGTTCACTTCTTGTTGAGTATGGAATTAATGCATCAAATGGAATGACACAAAGTGCAAATCTAAAATCCAAATACAACATGAAAAGATGGTGATGAAAATAGATCAAATGAACAATATCTTACCCTTTTTTGGATGCTTTGTTCCGCTGTAATGGGATTAATTGAAAACGTAAGAAAAACAAAAGATACACAACCAATAAATGTGTCTTCGCCTTCAGAAAACCATTCGACTCACAATGTTTGCTCTTCTGCTCCTCTTCCTCATTTTCCAGCCTGAAAAGCATATCCAAAGTGCTCGCGTCCGCTGACATTTTCCTCTGAAGGTCCAACTTCTTCTTAAAATGCTTTTGGACCTCTGTCACCACTGACTGCAGCATCATCTTGGAGCATTCATGTTCTGTCTTCAGTTGTTTCTTCTCCTCTTGGAGCTTCGTCACCTTCATCTCCATCTTATCACGCACTTTAATCGTCTCATTCAGCTTTTCGTGAAACCTTTCTGCCTCTATGTTGTGATGAACCGCCATCTTCTCGTCTTTTTCCACGAGACACTTTTGAAGTTGGTTGTTGTCCTTCTCTGCATTTTCTAACCTCCAAACTGTCATGTTCAGGTCATGATTCATTTCATCAACCAGATTCTTATGAGTGCAAATAATATCATCTTTCTGCGCAAGTGTTTCCAGCAAGTTTTTAGCCAAACAATCTTTCTCTTCCATCATTTTCCTCAGTTCCTGAATCTCTGCCATTGTCTTGTTCAGCTGAATTTCAGTTTTCTTCTCATCTCCATCTAACCTTCGGCATCTCTCCTGAGCTTGCACATAGCACTGTAGCAAAAAGTGACTGTCATTAAATACGTCTAGTTCCTCGATCTTCTCAAGAAGGTCTCGCACTTGACTGCGATCGTTCGTGTCCACATTATTTAGCGCGTGATACCTGTTTCTGCATTTGTCCACTATACATTGCAGAGCAGGCCACCTCTGTATGTGCTCCTCAACCGCGGTGCCTCCTAGTTTATCTTTGTAAGTGAACAGCACTATAACCTTTGACCACACGGAGGCGCCCAACAAGCTCATGTGCTCCTCCACTTTGAGACCATCGGTTTCGGTGAAGGTCTCATCACAGCGTAAGACCAAAAGTACTGCGTTAGGCACTGCGGTATTTGAGCTTTGTATAATCTGTTGTATTGTTTCAAATGGAGTATCGTGACTGTAGTATCTGCCGTGCCAGCCCGGAGTGTCCATCACCGTGACCACCTTCTTCTTCTTCTCTTTGGCTCTGAGGGGGTTTGAGGGACGTTTTATGCAAGTCTTCGGAACGGAGGATTGTGCGGACCGTTGAGCTCTTCCCAGAATGCTTTGGTCCAACAATCAGAATATGAGGCTCTGAAGCGGGTCCATGCGGTGCTAAAGTCAAACATAAAAAGGCAAATTAAATACTGACATGAATCAAAAAGTTGGGAACGTTCTGGTAGTACTACTATAATACAATATAACGTGAAAATGCTAAAATTGTGTTTCTCTTATGTAAGTTGGTAAATAAGGATGGATCAGAATAAAAAACTTCAGTCTTTTGTCCCTGAGGGGACTCATCTCAAACTGCCCTGACACACGAGCTGCCGACTCTATCTGACAAATCCTCCTGCTAAGCTGCACTGAGATCTTAGACTGAGACACTGAGGCGACTGGGGAAATATTTCTGCAAATGAACTTACATTCCTATCTGTATCAGGAATAAACTGGGATCAAACCAGGACCAAACCAGGACTAAACCAGGACCAAACCAGAAGCAAACCAGTACCAGACCAGGACCAAACCAGGACAAGCATGAATTAACCTTTGCTCCTGGTTCAAAGCAAACCAAAACAACAATGAAGTCGTCTGAATGATGTCAATAAATTGCTGGTCTGAATTAAGAAAAGCTGAAGTATTAGAAACTATTTACCATCTAAAAATATTACCAAAATCAAAATTATAGTGTCTAAACCAGATTTAGAGAGACTTATCCATGCATTTGTCTCAAGTAGATTAGACTACTGTAACGGCCGCTCACTGGTCTCTCCAAACGAGTTGTAAAACAGCTGCAGTACATCCAGAACGCTGCTGCTCGGGTCCTGACCAGAACCAGGAAGTATGATCACATTAGTCCTGTTCTCAGGTCTCTGCACTGGCTCCTGTGGCTCAGAGAATAGACTTTAAAGCAGCTCTGCTTGTGTACAAGTCTCTCCATGGCCTAGCACCAAAGTACATCTCGGACATGTTAATGCCATATGAACCATCTCGGACTCTGAGGACCTCAGGGACCGGCCTCCTGCTGGTGCCAGAGTCAGGACTAAACATGGACCGGCCTCCTGCTGGTGCCAGAGTCAGGACTAAACATGGATCGGCCTCCTGCTGGTGCCAGAGTCAGGACTAAACATGGACCAGCCTCCTGCTGGTGCCAGAGTCAGGACTAAACATGGACCGGCCTCCTGCTGGTGCCAGAGTCAGGACTAAACATGGACCGGCCTCCTGCTGGTGCCAGAGTCAGGACTAAACATGGACCGGCCTCCTGCTGGTGCCAGAGTCAGGACTAAACATGGACCGGCCTCCTGCTGGTGCCAGAGTCAGGACTAAACATGGACCGGCCTCCTGCTGGTGCCAGAGTCAGGACTAAACATGGACCGGCCTCCTGCTGGTGCCAGAGTCAGGACTAAACATGGACCGGCCTCCTGCTGGTGCCAGAGTCAGGACTAAACATGGACCGGCCTCCTGCTGGTGCCAGAGTCAGGACTAAACATGGACCGGCCTCCTGCTGGTGCCAGAGTCAGGACTAAACATGGACCGGCCTCCTGCTGGTGCCAGAGTCAGGACTAAACATGGACCGGCCTCCTGCTGGTGCCCAGAGTCAGGACTAAACATGGACCGGCCTCCTGCTGGTGCCAGAGTCAGGACTAAACATGGATCGGCCTCCTGCTGGTGCCAGAGTCAGGACTAAACATGGACCAGCCTCCTGCTGGTGCCAGAGTCAGGACTAAACATGGACCGGCCTCCTGCTGGTGCCAGAGTCAGGACTAAACATGGACCGGCCTCCTGCTGGTGCCAGAGTCAGGACTAAACATGGACCGGCCTCCTGCTGGTGCCAGAGTCAGGACTAAACATGGACCGGCCTCCTGCTGGTGCCAGAGTCAGGACTAAACATGGACCGGCCTCCTGCTGGTGCCAGAGTCAGGACTAAACATGGACCGGCCTCCTGCTGGTGCCAGAGTCAGGACTAAACATGGACCGGCCTCCTGCTGGTGCCAGAGTCAGGACTAAACATGGACCGGCCTCCTGCTGGTGCCAGAGTCAGGACTAAACATGGACCGGCCTCCTGCTGGTGCCCAGAGTCAGGACTAAACATGGACCGGCCTCCTGCTGGTGCCAGAGTCAGGACTAAACATGGGGAATCTGTGTTTCAGTTTTATGCAGTCAAAATCTGGAACAGTCTTCCTGAAGATGTGAGACAGGCTTCTACTCTAACTTTGTTCAAATCTAAGCTAAAAACTGTTTTGTTTAGCTGCGCATATGACTGAAAGGATTTTTTCTTTGCACTCTTCTCTTTTATTTCTTAAACTGTTTTATGATTTCTGTCATGTCTTTGTGATTTGAATGCATTTTTTTCTCCTGTTGTGTGAAGCACTTTGAATTGCCTTGTGTATGAAATGTGCTCTACAAATAAACTTGCCTATTTCTTCAACTACTACTGCTGATGCAACAATATTCTACATTTCCATCAAAGAGTAGAAGTTCTATCACTAGTAATACTGACCGGTGAGGGATCTCAGCACACGTCTTGATGCCTGCACCTCGCTCGGCCTTCGCTTGACTTTCCTCTCCATCTCGTCTCTGTTCTCCTCTATAAAAAATCCGTTTGAAACCCAAACATCCGTCAGTGTTTTGTTCTCTTCCACCATCGCATCAATCTTCTCCAGAAGTCCTTCCACTTGACTCTCGTGTCCATAAACACTCGTGTCTAAAAGATGGTGTCTACGTCCACATCTGTCCATCAGTGGTCCGAGAAACTTCCTTTGTGCCACGTAATCTTCAATGGGAATCCCTTTTAATCGTTCGGGTTTGGTGAATACGACAATGGTGTTTTTCCATATGCGATCGCTCAGCAGTGCCAGAGGTCCTTCCACCGTCCACTCTTTGCCTTTGCTTGGACCAAGAGGCACCACCATGAGAAAAGCATGGGGCCCGGGCTGGCACATAGACAAGCATTCGGCTATATTGTCATTGATCGAACCCGGGTCTCGCACGTTGTATTGGATCCATCGGTCGGGAGTGTTGACCGCGATGACCCTTCGTCCGGTCGGGCCGAGGGTCTGTCTCCTGACGCACATCTTCACGTCTCGTCCGGTGTCGAACGTGCGCTGTTGTAGCAGGGCGTTTCCAGTCAAGCTCTTCTCCAGCCAGCCACGGCCAAAGAGGACAAGACGCAACTCCTGCACAGAATGGAGATTAATCTGGGTCAAAATGGAAGCGATTTACTGAGCACAACAACAGAACTGAGTTAAAGAGAAGTTTGGTTAATCATTTTTTTACTGGACACATCTCTGGCAGAAATTGTGTTGTATTGCAGTGGAAATTATGTTGCGTCATCTTATTTTATAGATACAATAAAACTCTGCCTTGATGGAATCTTTCACCTAGTTGGAAAACAAACCCATGTCGTGACTCATAATCTTATTTACTTAAAATACTGTCAAATTAATGAGTTTTGAATTGTATTTTTTCATTAAATTAAATTCTTGTAAAGAAAAACACACAATAAATAAAGGTGAATCAGAAAAACAGAATGAATAACTAAGATAGTGCTGACATGACAAAACAAACATGGAGCTCTAAAAATAACACAACCAATCGACTAAAATATCTTTTTACAAACCTTTCTGTTGTTGTGATCTACGAGTGTCCATAATGTCCTCCATGTTTTACTGTTTAGTTCCACAGCACATGGATTAATAAACCAGCTCCACACTTGACTTCGCCATGGTTGGTTTGTGTTCAAGTTGTTCTTCAGCCTTTGACACAAGTTCAAAGTTCATTACGAACAGCCAGTCATGCTGCTTTGCTGAACGCATCAGTTTTATCTATTACACTGAACAATGACATTAGATTACACACATAATTCACTCAGTATCTTGTAAGAGTGCTACTTCAAAGTTCACTTTCAACTAAAAGGACTCTAGTGGTCACATGTAATACCATTACCAGCCACAGAGTCTTGAGTTTCATCACTAATGTGTGAAATCAATGACAGGGCCAAGCAAGCACAAAGCACCATCATGCTTATGGTGTGTAGTGTTCAATCTATTCAACTGGTACAATAACATCTTTATGGATTCATTGTTCATTGTTTTGTTGTCTGTGTTGCATCGAATCACCAGAACAAGTTCCTATGTTTGTGAATTTTGTTCATTGACAATTGCAATAAACCTTATTCTGATGAAACTATGTCTATAATGTTGGGTTTGATTGTTTTTTAATAATCCCTGGATATGTGTCTGAAAAGCATATTCAGTGGAAACTAAGGTTTATTTTTGTGCAAACATTTTAAAACAGCAAAACCCCAGAGCAGGTTCAAAAGTCAAATGTGTCTGAGTCACGTGAGGTTAGCCAGTGCAAATGAAAAACTCAACTCAGTTTCTTTTTGCTCAGAAAGTCTTTATTGAGATCCAAATTGGTGGAATGCCACAGGTTGTTGCATTTGTCCATCCAGAGGAGCGTCCCTGAGTCAGAACGAGCTCGATTCAGTGACTGTGCCTGACACACACCATGCAAAAGGGTTCCGTCTACAGCAGTGGTTCTTAACCTTTTTGGAGGTACGGAACCCCACCAGTTTCATAAGCGTATTCAACAAACCCTTAATTGAAAAACTTCAAATTGAAAACATTTGAATATATATATATATATATATATATATATATATATATATATATATATTTTACTGGTGCACAAAATGAACCGTGCATCATCACGAAAGTCGACTCCAAATTCCCTGCAGCACAGAAAGGCCAAGCAGGGCATGTCATCACGAAGCATGAGTCGGATGTGTGTCTTGACCTCCACCGAACCCCTGGGGTTCGATCGAACCCAGGTTAAGAACCACTGGTCTACAGTAACTACTCAATAATAATACAAACTCATTTAGAAAGGCCTGGAAAGCTTAAGGTTTAGATGCAGAAATAATGACCTCGCTGATATTTACAGCAAAACACCTGAAATATCCCAAAACCACTGTTCTACTGTAGCATTGACATGGAAAAAGGTGCATATCAATAAACACAGTGGAAACGTTATTAAGTTTAATCCTTGTATTAACTTATTTCTTCTTCTTATTCCATTAGGGCTCAAACGACTAGATTCTTTTTTTGTTTTTGTATTGTAATATCTTTTCAATGATCATAAAAACATGTGGGACTCATTCTTAGTGCAGTGACACACATTTTAAACGATGCATTCATTGACCTTTCCACGCGTTTGCTGATGTGCTCCTGGTTCACGGCGCCGCATTTGGTTGCAGCCTGAATTGAAAAAAGTGACCATCATATTATTTACATTATGTGCATTTGTATAGAATCTCCGTAAATACACACGTACTGTGCAGCAAATGATTCACAAAAAGGCCCGGGTGACCGAAATAAAAGGTATGGGCCGCATGTCAATCAATATGTTCATTTTGAAGGAATCAGAACACCAATCAATATGTATTTACTGTAAACCAAAGCAAAGCATCAACTTTATTTGTACCAATTTGAATTTTCAGTGTTTATAAAATGTGCAAAAAAATTAAAAGGTGATAATGAACAGTTTAAATATCTGTAAACATTCACAATTTATGCTCTTGTATTGGAAGTTCTGATTTTTTGTATTTGATTTCCACAATTAACTTTACATTCGGCGGCGTGCTTAAATATTTAAAATCAAAACTACCTCTAAATGAGATGAAGATGGTGTATGAAAATGGTCACGGCTGCTACGTTCACTACGATGTTCTCACGGAGCAAATAAACCAACAAAAGGAGTGTCTTTGTCATTAAATCTTTAATATCAAGTGTCAACTGCAGAAAACAATCAAAATAGCCTTGGAAAAGAAAAGCTGACACATAAGAACAACATAGTGCTAATTTAATCCATTGTTTTTAATCAATACTTGGGAGACAACAAGTTTTCCATCCACAATTTGCACTTTAACTCAATGATCAGTATTCAAATATATTAGTTTTTAATTTCACAGCCTTTGTTCTGCCTCAGAGGACTATGGGTCATGATAAAACGGTGAGCTTTTTTTAAATTATCATTTTAGAACAGAACATCGCAATTCATTCATTCGGTTATTTCAACACAAGAGCTGAACGGGGGGAATTTATCCAAAAAGAAGACAAATTGGCTACAAAATAATGAACCTTTCCTTGACCAAAGCAGGGCTCAGATCGCATCTAAAACGTCACATGAAATCAAAGCAGCGCTGACTATTAAGGCTTGTAATAAATCCAACTCTACAGTAAATGATTCTAATCCCTGGAAATCCCAATTCTAGTGACCATAAAAAGGAGTTTACGCAAGATTTTGGCGCACTAGGCTCGCTTCTGTTTGGTGATTTTGTGTTTAATCATTAGTTAGTGTAAGTTAACCACTGTCTTGTCAGTTTGAGGCTCCACGCAACAACCGTGCTACTTGAAACTAATGGATTTCCAGCTTTCCACAAAAGTAGTTGAACATGTGTGTAGATTAAAACAATCTGAGGAGAAGAGACAATTGTATGCTGTAAAAATGAAGCCATTTGAACTATAATAAAAAATATACATGAATGTGATTAAAGGGATGAAATATTCCCCATCTGAGCAAGCTTGAGTTAAGGCAAAGTTTAACAAAGACTACGGCAGCCTAAAGTGTACTTTGAATGACGTGCATTACACACATGCTTTGTTCCCACCAGACAGACTTGATACGGGAACAAAATACAATGTAAGTGGTCATGGGTGATCGTGTTGTAAAACATAGTTGAGTTTGCATGCGGCGTCAGATGAATAAAAACGGGAGAATTGCTGGTAATGAGACCTGTAACACAGCAGGCAGCCCTTATTGTGACAGAACAGACTCCAGTCTCTCTACAGCCGTTTCCATGGGGATTACTTCACTCAAATCACCAGGCATCACTTTTAGTACTCTGACTCCCTCTAGTGGCGTCAAACTGTTTTTAGAAAAAACAAGACTTTTCAACTCAAAGAAGAGCAATCTCAAATTAAACTGTAAACACCCATTATTAGGAGTGAATATAATAAACAGTCAAAACATCTCTTTTTTCTATAAACAGAGTCAAGATGACTCAATTGAATCTTTTTCCACACTGGAACACTTCATTAGTTCATTGTTGACAAATGAACTAAAGTGTTTGTGAATTGTCATTTTATTAGAGTTGTCGTTAATTTCAATGTATTAATAATTACAGCTTTCCAAAGCTACAAATTCCAAATATTGTTAACATATTAAATTTAGTGCCTGTTGTTGTCAATAGTATAATCAATCACAATCAATCTCTCAGGAATAAAGACAGTTTGTCATATTTTGCTTTTGTTGCTTCAGAATCTGCCTTTAAAGAATGTTTTGACAAAATACTTCAGCCCTTTTTGTGTGAATTGAACCCTCACATTAGTGAAGAGAGACTGGGGCCTCGAGGCACCGGTTCCAATTACAAGTCCCACTTGTAAGAAGAAAAGAGGGACGTACCGTGCGTTTAAGATTACAACATGGATAACCTCTGGACGGGAAGTTAGAAATCTCGAAATATGTGTTGTGTGTCTACAGAATGAGCCACTTTTGCATTTGTTAATGGAAGTGGAGGTGGTTAAGAGGGCGAAGCGGGCCATGGCTTTCCGAGTGTCTGACGGGATGAGGTGGCGGTGGAACGGTGGGTTTCTAGCTGGATTTTGGACGCACATATCTGCATCTCTCGCTACGTCTAAGGCCTGTGTTTTTCAACCCAGGCCTTCTCAATCCAGTGTTGGTCTTAGTTAAGTTAGCTGGCTCTCCTCCCGGCGTAGACTGACTGGCGTTACAGTATCCGAGGAGATCCGAGTCGTGTCGATCGCGTCGCTCCGCGGACGCAACCGCGGACGCAACCGCGGACGCAACCGGCGCTTCAGTTTTGTTTCTTGGCCTCCTGATCGCCGTAACTCGAGCCGGTTTTATTCACCTCCGTGACCCCGATGAGACGGCGGATGGCGATAGAAGCTGCAAACACACACACAGACGAGGTTCAGTGACATCATAATGAGCGTTGCGAGTGTAAAAGGTCTCGAGTTGCACTGGTGGAGTTCACGTACCGATGACGAGGAAGATGATGAAGCCAATTATGAGCAGTGGGGACCCGCTCACGACCACTCCATACGCAAAGTTGATGAGCGGGGAAAGCAGCAGTGTCGCCCAAAACAGGAAATTTAATAACGTCCACGGTCTGCGAGGCGGGATTACTGTGGGGCCGGGGAACTTGCCTTCTTTGTTGTAGTTTTCTTGTAAGGCATCCTGCAGGGGACAAAACATAATGAATTTTCCGAACTTTTAGCTCCGCAAGCAACTAAAAGTCCTTATAAGGGGCTTTTTAATCTTAACTTGACGCGTTTGTTACGGCTACAATAGTTTGTGCTGATGGTTTGAGTTTGAACGTCGCCGGGTGCTTTACCTTTTCCTGGTAGAGCTTGTGAAGCCAGCTGGCGCACTCCTGCTCATCCTCGGGGATCTCCTCCACCGGAAAACGCCTGGCAGGAGCAAAATCACAATAGCAATGAAAATAACAAAAGGCAGCGCTTAACTCAAAGCACTCAAGGCTTCCATCAAAGCATTGTCACCATTTGCAAACGGTAACGACAAAGAGTTTCAAAACCAAGTGTGAACTAAATGAATAACAATAATATTTGGCTATTGAGTCAGTATAATAAAGCTTTAACTTTTGATGCTCCATGAATATTAATAACTAATATTCATGGAGCCATGTCTCCACTATAAAGACATTAATATGGGCATTTTTTGTGAGGATGTATTATAATGGTAAATGTTGACTTAATAACAGTTTGTAATAGTCTTTATTGATGGTCATGTCGTTTTATGCTACTATGTTAAAAGACAAATTTTATGCATTATTTCTATAGTTATCAGCCATTAAACTTTCTCATATTTCAGAACTAAAAAACTAATTGTTTATAACAAACAACATGAACATCAGTATCTCTGCCGTTTCCCACAGCACTAACA
Organism: Eucyclogobius newberryi; assembly: GCF_026437365.1. Classification (NCBI taxonomy): domain Eukaryota; kingdom Metazoa; phylum Chordata; class Actinopteri; order Gobiiformes; family Gobiidae; genus Eucyclogobius; species Eucyclogobius newberryi. The sequence goes on from NW_027315768.1 coordinate 26,001,727, forward strand.
GTGTTGGCGTCATCTACTGGGTGCAGAGGGAATTACACTGGTTGATAAAAAACAGCTGGAAAGTTCTCTCTAAGGAGCCATGCATTTGTACTGATCGTGATTAGACAGGAGACATGCACAGCACGAGACTGGAAATGATTTATGGACTTAAAAAACAGCAGAGAAGATTCTCAGAGCCATGTCACAGATCAGGGAAATTCAGAACAGTGTTTTTGACGCTCTTTTGACGGGGAAAGGACTTTCTCTAATCATTGAACAAAGTTTGCAATTGAACAAAGTTTGCAACCTTAAGGTGCAACATAAAACCGTGTGGTACGCTGTGTTGGAGGAGGTGAGGATGGACTTGATGATCATCTCCACTGGCAGCTTGGCTTTCTTCAGCTGCTGCAGGAAGTACATCCTCTGCTGATCCTTCTTGATGATGGAGCTGATGGTGAGCTCTCACTTGAGGTCCTGGGTGATAGTGGTGCAGAGAAAGCGGCGCACGCACTGCGTCTGATCCGTCAGGAAGTCAGTGATCCACCTGCAGGTGGAGTCAGGCACATTGAGCTGGGAGAGCTTGTCCTGGAGCAGAGCGGGGAGGAAGGTGTTGATGCAGAGCTGAAGTCCACAAACATGATCCTGGCATAGGTTCCCGGGGAGTCCAGGTGCTGCAGGGTGAAGTGGAGAGCCAGGTTGATGGTGTCGTCCACAGACCTGTTGGCTTTGTAGGCGAACTACATGGGGTCCAGCAGGGGGGAGGAGACTTGAGGTGGGGGAGGACCAGGCGCTCAAATGACTTCATGACTACAGACGTCAGTGCCAGAGGCCTGTGGTCATTAAGTCCAGTGATCCAGGACTTCTTGGAGACAGGCACGATAATATTACATCAAATACTACCATACCGGGGCTATAAATGCATAATAAAAAGTTTGTCTTCTTTCCACACCTTTTAGAGAAATGTGCTTTTCTGTCGTTCATGGCTGCACAGAAATGATCCTGTAACATTTTCCTTGCCACAAATTCTAAATACAGCGACCTTTCAAAGACATGCCAAGTAAACAAATAAAACAAACTGCTTTTCCACAACCACAAACAGGCAAAACAATTATAACGCCAGCTTAAACACAACCTCACAGACAGGAGCAAATGTGGAGGGATTTTGACAAAGAAAAGACGTAAATTAGCTGCTGAATTGGCTTACCGTGCTTTTCTGTGCAGCTAAAAGTATCATTGTCAAAAGTATCGACACCAGATACTAATTTGAACAAGTATCGATACTGAAAAACCACTAGTTATAAAACCACTTGGTAGCCTAATATCTAAGAAACAATGTTAATTGTGTGGTATTGGCTCCTTGGTAAAAAAAAAAAGGAAAAAAAGAAAATCAGCTAAAAGTGAGTTGATCTTAACGGTGTAGCTTTATATTGCAGACCTGCCTCTCCACTAGATGGCAGTCTATAACCAATGTACTACATCTCCAAAGCCTCCAAACAAACACTAAACTAAACCATTTCCCATCAACATTATACTGCAAGTGATTGGGCTGAAATATGGTCTGAATTAAGAAGAATGACTTGGTGCGCGTTAAAACAGACAAAAGGCAGCTCTTATCTGCGAGCCGCCTCCTTCTGCTAAATGGTTAAACCAAGGACCAATCCAAAAGACTGGGACAGAGGCCAAAGCACTCAGAGCTGTCAGGTGCTGCCTTCATCGTTCTGGGACAGAGCTCCAGCTGGTCGGGGGCCATAAGGCGAGTGCTACATCCATCATTTTGCCCTCGACGAGGCTCAAGAGCAGCTGGATCACAGGGAAAACGCTTTATCATCAGAAACGGGCGTGTCCCCCTCACTCACCTCACGCTCAGGTCGGCTTTGTACTTCTTGCCGTGGACGATGCCCAGTAGAGTCGGGGTTTGCTTGTCTTTAAAGTTGAGGGTTACGTCATAAACGGCGGCAACTGCGGAAAAGAAAAGAAAACGAATTGTGGCAGGGGCAGAAGAGACTAAAACCACTCAAATCTCTATGTAACCAGGCAGTAAATGTGTAAAGAAACCATTGAAAAGACACAACCAAGGTCAAATTGTCCTTACAACCTTACAAAATAAACAGAATGTTATTGTGTATTTGGATTAAGCCTTGTAACCACAGGGTCCAATCAATTAAAAACTATTCACCGTTTTGCGATACAAGTGACGACAGCGTTCCAATTTTGACTTAATTTGATGTATTTGTACCCGTTTACAACAATCAAGTAGCAGTTTGTGGAGAGAAAGTTGAAAAATCCAGTTATTCTTGGATAAAATGTTTATAATTTGTAGCCAACTTTCAAATATATTTATCTTTATCTGATTTCAGTTCAGTTCAAACCATCAGAGGCTCTTTAAACCACAGCCTGCACCAACATAATATGAAATGGTGAATGTGTCAAATGTTTCCTTTCTCTGCAGTGTGTATAAAAATAAGCAGCCTACAATATCGATATTGTGTCACAACATTTAGTAGAAAATTATATTGATATTTTGGCACAGACCAAATTTTGTATGCGCGATTCTTGATGTATAAAATTCTAAACAGTTTCCTCATCCAAAGACATTTAAGAATGACACAAGCTTTACTGGCTGGAACTCTCCGCTGACCTGAGGGATTTCTCTTGTAAAACTAGAAAACTCTGTAGAGAGTCAGCAGCACCGTCAGCACTGATGTGGGCCAGAACTGGTCTTTTACTACTGTAATGTAAAATACTGAGTGTGACACGTGATATTTTCAAACAAAAGACTGGAGGCTGCGTGGTTTTATTGTAAATGGATGTATATTTGGACGTTTGTTCAGTGCGAGTGGAAACAGGCGTTAGCCAAATCTAATGCCGGGTGTCAAAGTCATTATGGGCTCAGGCTCGAGCCAAATAGAACATAAAACTATAGTAAAAAAACTGAAGGTAAACTTATTAAAAATGAGTTTTAAAATGTCCAGGCGGAATACATATAAAAGTCCTATTCATTTTTCATTATATTTTTGGGGTAATTATGACTTGTGGGTTTGGAGCACAAACTGACACTGATGCTTCCCAGAATGTTTGATTAGACTGGAAGTAAGAGGGTTGTAGCTTTATTTTTATGTACAGCATATTAAGCAGCTTGAGAGTTCCCCTTTATTTATTATATTTTGTCCACTAATTTATAAAGAAACAGTCCAACTTAACTTAACGTGTTGGGCGGGTCAGAGTAAAAGGTCTGGGGGTCTCATGCTCTAATGCATCTCTTCTTTAATGAGTTTACACACAAAAAACAACTAAAGTCAGTGAAAATACATGTCTCTACGTCGATTTGAACAGAGTTTTAATGCCGTTTTATGCAAATCAAGGTTGAATTGACTATTTCTATGAATTATGAATGTAATCATTTAACATTTTACAAGCTTTTGCTGCAGTTGTTTAGGAACGGTGTGTCTAATCTCATTTGGAATTTGATTACGTATTTGATCATAGAGAGCGTCACATCGAGGGCTGTCACAGATTATTATCTAGTGGTCGATTTGTCAGCGATTAGTGTTTTGATTAGTCGACTAGTTAAATGGTTATTTCTATTGTACCTTGGTTGATAATATATTTAAAAGGTACGTTTAAATATGCTGACTAAAGCCTTCTAGATAGAGAATGAATATGATATGAATGAATAATGCGTATTATTTATGAAAATCAGAAGCAGTTCATTCTTTTCTGACATTTTGATTTAATAATGCCACGGACTTTGTAATTAACTATATTTTAGATTGTGTTTTAGAGTCTGTATTGTCCAGATAACGATGACGACAATGATCAAACTATGATCATTGTCAATATTCGACTAGCCACGAGTTCTTTATTCATTGCTGCAGCCCTAAGATTGTATATCAATATGAGAATGTGAAAGAAACAATGCATGAATAAGTCAGACATTACATATGGGTGGTGCGCAGGCTCTTACCCGTCCCCTTGAGACACTGCAGCGTGGTGGTGAAGCCTTTGGTGCGGGGCAGGAGGTGATATTTGAGCTTGGGGAGGCCTTTGCTCTCCGCCACCTGCATGCTGATCTGGTGCTTCTTCTCCGTGAAGCGGGTCCCTTCACAATACAAGAGGAACTGCAAAGACGAGAGCGCCGAGTCAACAGAGGCAAACAAACAAACAAGCAAACAAACAAACACGGACGAGCGAGTTTGAGTCTTCGGTTACAGAGCGAGCACAAAAAGGCCCTTTATGTAGGACGTTATTACAGACTATTACAGTGTTATAACAAGTGCTGCATTGTAATGGAGCATTTACTGGGGAGCATTTGACCCGCTTTCAGGATGAGGATAAAATAGATGCCGAGACACAAATAATACTGTAAATATCTTTATTGTCTCTCATTTGTTGGATTTTCTTTAATATTCCAAAACGGAATGCCCTGGTTAAAACTCAAAATAAAGCAGAATTCATCGACTGGTTTTATTACTTCTTAAAGTGGGCGACGTTACGAAATCAAATGTTGGTGAAAAAACACCACAATTAAACGTTAATTCACAATTACAGAAAAACAACAGTAATAACTCGATGTTCTTCTTGTTACATGTTACTATTCCTCAGGTTTGTGACCAGCTTTATGAAATCGAATGACAAATGTAATAATGTTAAGATACAAAAACAGCCACATTAAGAAGTACTTTACATGTATCTTTGGACAACAGATTGAATAAAAAACTACATTTTGCTTCTAAAATTGTCATCAATCTTTTTTTTTTTCGACATCCCCAATTATAACTAGGGTTAAACAGAGCTGTAATTATGATCTTTTTTAGCCGATATGTTGGGATTTTGATCATTTTCAGCCAATTATATCATTTGAATTTCCTGCAAAACCATCCACGAAGCAGTTTTCAAATCAAGTTTTCTGCACATTCTTTAGGCAGCAGCCGGTCGATTCAGACAAAATAAAACCCTGTGGTGAAAATTTAAGGAGTCGATAAAATAATGTAAACGTAAAAAAACCCGATATATTAATCTGTCTCTTATCAAGAATGACGTGCCTTTCAGAACGAGCTGGTTTAAAGACAGGGTCGTCAGGTTTTACAGTTTGTTGTGGATATGGCGTTACTCGATTCCCCTTTGACAGCGAGTAACCCGGTCCAGGTTGATGTTTGACTTTCAGAGTAATTAGATCAAACCCTAATCTCGCTAATCTCCTGGGAACTATTGTTGCACCTTCCGCAAAAAAAAACAAGTTTGTGAAGACCACGACGGCACCGTAAAGATAAAAACAACAAAACATGGAACAAAGAAATAAATAAACGGAAGAACAACAAACAGGTTTCTTTGTGGGACGTGTGCTGCACAGCTGTGACCTTTGAACCTGAAGTGTGTAAAGCCGACAAAAAAATAGCTTTAGAAAAACCGGTCAAAGGACAAACAGTTCAAAGAAACCAGGGAAGCGTCCAGTAACGTTGAAACTCCTTTTAGCTTAACTTTGGACAACGCTTTTGAACTTTGATCCAGTAATTGTAGCAACTTTATCTCTTTTAGCTGTGTCAAAATGTTTCTTTGGTACTTTGAATTGCCTCGTGTATGAAATGTGCTCTACAAACACACTTACCTTGCCTTACTTTTAGTGTTTTATAGCTTTGTTTAGTATTTTACAGAGCACTGTTATCACAAATGGCAAACAAACTAAAAAGACTAAGAGTAATGGTCAGAAAAATAAAGAAATGTGTGGAATAGTGCTTTTAATTAACACAGAATGAATGCAGATTTCTGGGCAAATTGTGTAAAGGCAAAACATTTATTTCTATGTGAATCAACAATTGTATTTGAGTGACATTTTAAGATGCAAAAACATAATGAACATGATATTAGGAGATTCCCTGCTGTGGTTTGGTATGTGTTAAACTTGACTTCAAAAGGATTTAAAATGCACAGAGCTGTACATTCACAGTTCAAAGTGCATTGGTAAAACAAGCGGGACACTTACCCACATGGGTTCTGGGTAGTCCTGCAGTCTGTTCAGTCCACTAAAGACCGTCTTTTTGTCTTCCTCCCACCTTCTTTTGCAAAACACTATTTCTAAGAAGTACCACGTCCAGCCAATCAGAGGGACCTTCAGTAGCTCGTGTTTAGCTAGCACTTTTGAACTCTGAAAAACAAACAAATGCATTAAATAAATATGATCAAATGCATTTAAAAAAAAAAGGGATATACCGCTGCTTTACTGACCCCTAAGACTCCGTATCTTTCACACATGGTCCAGCCACACAGAAAGTCAATCTCGTAGTTGTGGTTGAGGATGACAATGACGTGCTCTTTGCCAAATTTGTCCACCGTAGCCTGGTCCATGTAGAGGGTGCATTCTGTGCCTGACCACCACTCAAGCAGCATCACCAGCTCTGCAGACAAACGCCACGCACATGAACTCAACCTGTCACCACTCGAACCCTTTCATCAGCAGCAAATGCAAAGAGGACATTTCCTTACAGAGACAAGGATTCCTTATGGTGTTAGAAATGAGCCCACTTTAAATGTATATGATCAGCAATACGTTAGGTTTGGACAGTCCTAAATGTCAGACTATGTGAGGGTAAAGCCTGTGGTCTGCACGTCAAGGCTGTGCAATTATGATAACAATTAACACCAGGCCAAGTTACAGGTCAGATCTGTGGAGGGGCGAGTGCGCTCACATTGAGAATGTCATGTATTATAATTTAATAAATGTAAGATGAATGCCATAGAGTCGAACAGTCCAAGGGTAAGCAATAACTCTAACAAGTAACCCTAAAGCAAGGCGGGTGTGGCATGTTTTTTGTGCAAGTTACAGGTTTTTTACATTTGGATTTAATAATATCTTTGTGATAAAAGGTTATGATATTTTTGTTCATCTATAGAGTCTGTAAAGTCCAAATAATGATTACAAATACCAATAGATGATCAAGATTTCTATAGTTAATCCCGATACATTAGCGGCTTGACCGTTGCAGCGCTACGATTACCACTGCGGTTATGACACTGCTGGTGGCGACCATGACGGAGCTTTGCTGTACTCACGGCTCCACAGCGAGTAGGCGAGCCGGCAGTTGATCCGGCGGTACAGCTGTCGGTTGATGGGCCACAGGACACAGGTGCAGAGCTGGATGAAGTTTATGATGAGGCCGCTCACCACGAACACGAAGCCCATGAGCAGCTGCAGGATGAACAGGCTCTTGAGGTAGGCAAGCAGAGCCATGGCTGCGGAGCCCAGAGCGACGCAGGGCCCTCTACAGGCGACCTCCAACCTGCGACGGGCAGACAGACAGACAGACAGACAGAGAGGTCAAGGAGAGGACGGGATGGAAAAGTTGGGATTTTAATGCATTTTTTCACTTTCTGTAAAGCAAAAAAATATAAACTTGCCACTTTTTACCTTGTATGTCGGGTTTAAAACAATATTGCAGTTAGATTTGCAATATTTGTTTCAAATTAGAGGTATCAAGATTATGTAGTTAATTAATTATTGTCATATAGTTTAAGATGTAATCGAAGGAACTGGGCAAAAGTTAAATTTAAATTATTTAAACTCAACTCGCATTAACTTTATCATTCAGAAAGTTTGATTTTATAAAGCTGGTGGTCACGTTCTTGATCAGGATTGAATGTCGTGGTATCAATAATCATCAATAATCATGAATAAATGAAAAATGTTGATGTTTTTTCTCACATTAAATCGCAAAACTAAAATGTGACGCAGTGACGTCATTAATAACACACATATATACACATACACATTCATTTGCACATTAATGATCATCTGAGAGTAGACTTAAATGTAAATATGAACTTCATAACATGTTTTTAGATGTCAACAGAATTACAGAGAAAGAATATACAAGGACAGCTTGCAGAGGAAATTGTGAATCGCATTTTTTGCCAATTGTGACCATTCAACTTCCCATTTTGATTTGATTGTTATTCATTATTATTATTGTCCTTGTGCATTACACTTCAAAGCACCAAACTGCGATGCCTCAACTCTACAAAAACACTTCCCTTCACGCAATCAGAAAATTATTTAAATGTTACAAATGAAAAAGGTTTTAAAGTACTTTATTGCATTGTAAAACGAGGAAAATATACCCATCTGAAGACCAGACAGACACCAATACTTGCACATTTCTTTCACAACAGCAAGTAGAGAACATGAACAGACAGATTTAAAAGAATTGCATGGCATAAAAAGAGAAACATTACGTACCACGGTGGGAATCTTTTACAATCCGCGTTTACACGGTCCGTCGGACAGTACTACGGTCCTGAAACAGAGACGAGGCAAAGAGGGGACGTTAGCCGAGTCTTCTCCCGACACTACATACATAAAACACAACATAAAAGGCAGTGACAGAACAATCAAAATTGAATCAAGCGCGGTCTGCAAAGTGTGCGTTTTTCTAGTGGAGTTCGCTTCTGTTGGCGCTTGTGAAGGTCTAAGCCAGAATACATGCAACAAACCGGTACAACCTGAATAAAAAAGGATCAAATATGAAGCAACTGTGTAACAAACGATGTACTGTACACAGAATAGAACAGATACTACACATGCTTTGAGAACACTACTTTCTTTCACTGTTGTCTATAAAGAGTGGCACGATGTTTCTATTGTTACTTTTGCATTGTTTAACCCCGCACTAAAAAAAGAAGCGTCAAAGGTGACTCCGATTGGGTCAGGTCTCTCAATCTGTTCTGTTCCATTAAATAGTAATTATGGTCGGTGGTCAGTGTTAAAATCTCTAAAAACCACACCGGATTTAAAATGTTTTAGGAGAATTGTTGCCAACTAATAAACTGAAAAATATATATACATTTATACGTTTCTTGATAATACAAATGTATCACTCCACAAAAAAGGTTACAACATATTTAACAAAACCTCTCCAACCAACACCAATTATTATTCTTTTTTTCTTTTTCATGTCTGTTTCCAATCAAGGAAATTTGTGTTGACATTCAAGTCTAGCACAGAACTGGACCATCAAATTAATCACAAATGAGCGGAAATATCACTTTAGAAGATTATTTGTTTCACCCAGTAGCCCATTTTTTGGTCATTTCCAACAGTTGAAATCATAGACAATATAAGCTTTCTTATTTTGCATCTTCAAAGCAATAATTGCACTTGTATACAGTATATCTTTATATACATTTCCCACATCTGTATCCACATTTAGCAGCAAACACAAAGACGGCTGGTAGAAAGACTCTTAAACACCAACAGATGCACATAATATCTTTGCAAAATCCACGGCAAATATTTCCTATTGTATGAAATATTCCAAACCGTTCTCAATCTCACGCTAACGGCCGCTGTTGCATTTGTAGTGCACCAACCAACTATATTTAAAGCCTTTCAAATCCAACCTTAAGGAATTAGCCACACTCTTCAATCGAGCCAATAAACAGCAATAAAAATAGAAAGTAATGAAATAAATCTCGTAAAATAAACAAAATCTTACACAAGGCTCCAGCTGCCCAGAGTCTTGTTAAAAATGGCAGTGTTGTAAAGTTCCACGTGTTCGAGTCCAAACATCCAGCCAGCTTTGCTGTGGGTGAAACATGTGAACTTTGCTCAGAGCTGGAAAGGCGCCACGCTAAAGATAAAACTGTAGCGGGCCACAGCGTGAAGGGCGGGACTCGACCCTTATCAACCGACAAGTGGGTGCATCTGTGGAGCCCTTTCTGAATATATGGACTAGAGATGGACTAGAGATGATCACATTAAAATAGTTCCATGGTTGATTATTTACACACCATAAAACCTTGAAGATTAAACAAATCGGTTTTATCAAATAGTAATTCTCCTTAACTTCATCCACAGACGTCGCCGTAGGGACACCTACGATAACTCCTCTGACCGTGTTTCTTTCAGCATCAGACACAAGAATGTCCTTTCCACCCAGACGTTTAGTTCCAATCGCCTCCCGTTGCTGAGCCGCGTCCTTGCACACGACCAGCAGCGAGCCATCTCTAAGGACACTCGCACTCTTGATCACTCCCACAGCTACAGTTAGGCTCTTTGACAATGCCACTGAATTCCACTCCTTAAAGGATGCACTATCCTGTGCAAGCTTTATGATCACCTTACAGTCTCTGCTCTCACCCCGGATATCAATAGCTTCAGCCTCATCCTGCTGCTCATTCCCAGAACCCTCGGACGAGCTAAGGGACTTTTTACGTTTCCGGGCACGTGCAGGCAGAAAAGGCTGCTCCTCCACGCCGTCCAGAACGTCTTCCATCCCCGATCCACTCTCCTCCGCCATCTCCCGTCTCTCCAGACCGGGTGTTGAGCAAGGTCTCCTCACAGTTTTAGTCCAGGGCTTGTTCTTCCTCAGACTGGTGTCAGGCTGTGGTTGCTTACTTCTACCGCCAGACTTTATTCTTGAGCAAGGTCTCTATTCATGAAGGCTTTATTCTTCAGGCTTTATTCTTTAGGCTCATACCACTGTAGTCACGAACAACAACAACAACAACATCGTCTTCAAAGCCCATGGGATCAAAGTGGAAAGAATCAAATGTACACGCATTCTATTCCCCACATGCTTTATATCTTCAAATGAGCGGTCAGTAGCAGTAAAGCAGTTTAAAGAATGTAGTCTTTAGATTTCACTCTTTAGACTTTGGTGTTTTATGGCGGTTGGTATCCAAGACTAAAGAAGAGCAAAACTCATAACCTCATTACTGCGCTCTTTCTATCCTTTTTTAGGGTGTAGCCCCTACTACAGTAGGTTGTGGTAAATGCACCTTTTCAGTTGGCTAGCAACCTCCATTAAAAGTAACAACAAAAACAATAATTGCAGAGCAAGTTCAAAAGTTAGATTGAAAAAGGGGAAAGAGACAAGTGCAAAGGGAACCAGAACAGAAACATGTGCAACAGGACAGAGGAGAGACGGAGGAGGAGAGACGATGGCGGAGAGCTGTGCGAAGGGCACAGAGGCAGACGTGTGAGAGGGGCACAGAGGCAGACGTGTGAGAGGGGCACAGAGGCAGACGTGTGAGAGGGGCACAGAGGCAGACGTGTGAGAGGGGCACAGAGGCAGACGTGTGAGAGGGGCACAGAGGCAGACGTGTGAGAGGGGCACAGAGGCAGACGTGTGAGAGGGGCACAGAGGCAGACGTGTGAGAGGGGCACAGAGGCAGACGTGTGAGAGGGGCACAGAGGCAGACGTGTGAGAGGGGCACAGAGGCAGACGTGTGAGAGGGGCACAGAGGCAGACGTGTGAGAGGGGCACAGAGGCAGACGTGTGAGAGGGGCACAGAGGCAGACGTGTGAGAGGGGCACAGAGGCAGACGTGTGAGAGGGGCACAGAGGCAGACGTGTGAGAGGGGCACAGAGGCAGACGTGTGAGAGGGGCACAGAGGCAGACACAGAGGCAGACACAGAGGCAGACACAGAGGCAGACGTGTGAGAGGGGCACAGAGGCAGACGTGTGAGAGGGGCACAGAGGCAGACGTGTGAGAGGGGCACAGAGGCAGACGTGTGAGAGGGGCACAGAGGCAGACGTGTGAGAGGGGCACAGAGGCAGACGTGTGAGAGGGGCACAGAGGCAGACACAGAGGCAGACACAGAGGCAGACACAGAGGCAGACACAGAGGCAGACGTGTGAGAGGGGCACAGAGGCAGACGTGTGAGAGGGGCACAGAGGCAGACGTGTGAGAGGGGCACAGAGGCAGACGTGTGAGAGGGGCACAGAGGCAGACGTGTGAGAGGGGCACAGAGGCAGACGTGTGAGAGGGGCACAGAGGCAGACGTGTGAGAGGGGCACAGAGGCAGACGTGTGAGAGGGGCACAGAGGCAGACGTGTGAGAGGGGCACAGAGGCAGACGTGTGAGAGGGGCACAGAGGCAGACGTGTGAGAGGGGCACAGAGGCAGACGTGTGAGAGGGGCACAGAGGCAGACGTGTGAGAGGGGCACAGAGGCAGACGTGTGAGAGGGGCACAGAGGCAGACGTGTGAGAGGGGCACAGAGGCAGACGTGTGAGAGGGGCACAGAGGCAGACGTGTGAGAGGGGCACAGATGAACCCCGTGTTGGCACTGGGGGGTTTTCTGTTGCTCAAAACACGTTTGTCACGTATAATGTGCGCACATTTCTCCAACTGTCTCACATTTCTTTGAGAAGCTCTGGTATAGATGTGATGTGTGAGCAATTGATTCGTAAAACCTACATTCATCATATTTTAAATTTACAACTGGATAAGTAAATGCCACAGTGAAAACTACACCTTTTAGGACGAGAGATCAATCCAGGTCTGAACAATATAAGAATGAAGTATTAATTAAATCTGAACTTACATAATCCATTGAGCACAACATTTTGAAAACCAGTGTATAATAATGTAAAAAATGCATAAAAGTTACAAGATAATTACAACAGGATACAATCAATCGATTTGAGTAAATACAGTTTTTCATATTGACTTGAAGATACGGAACAATCACTTTTGTTGTACCAAAGCAAACAGCTGATTTCTGCTGCGGGGCTGAACTTTGTGCCCATTTTCCCATGGTTCCTGCCCTCTCCCCTGCAGTCAGACTCAAAATAACCATGAATTCACACTCACTGTTGGTCCAAATGATCGGTTTGACAACAGCTTTCTCGGGGAGAATACATTTTTATTCATGAAGATAAGCACAACACACTGCAAGACACCATCAGCAGTTCATTTCTAGATGTAGTTTAAAATACAATTTCCTTGACCAAAAGTAAAAGCTGTTAAAACCCAATGTTTATATAAATTAGTGGCTTTATCTTTTGCATAGAAGAAATTAGATTAATAAAGCATTAAGATAATATTTCCCACACTCTGCAGGAACAGGCTTTTTAAAAACAAACGTATTGCTTGTATTCAATCTTTAAATGTATTTTGTTTAACAGTGTGGTTACTTATAAGTTTATGATAGTACAAACGTTGCTCAGCATTAATAGTTTCCTCTATTAATGGGAAACACTGATAAAGAATTGGGTTAGTTTCTTTAGAGTAGCCCAATAAATACAAACAGAGCTGGTGTTTTATGACACTATGCACCGGGGTCAAGATAGATATCCATGTCCCTGTTGAACCAAGGCCCGACCCGTGACCGGCCTGGGAGAAAATTAGGAACAGCGGGTTAAAGCTGCTTAGAGTGGGACAGCTGCTTCTGCCGCGTCACCTGCAAAACTCCTTTTCTTACTTAGAAACCATCTTACGAGCCTCAACAGTTGTCCAGCAAGAACTTTAGGCAAAAACACACAAAGGGTTTTTATTTCATTTTTTTTACGGGAGTGTCTACAGAGCGTGCGGCCCAAACTGCTAGGCTATTTTGTGCCGCGGCTTCTGAAACTGCTGGGCTATTTGACTGCGCCGGGTTAGGGTAAGGGTAAGGGTTAGGGTTAGGGTCAGGGTCAGGGTCAGGGTTAAGGTTAGCCATGAGGCTATATGGCCGTGCCGCGGCTCCTGAAACTGCTGGGCTATTTGGCCGTGGCTCTGTAGCCACGGCCTTTTTCTACATTTAACCATAGTGTTTGTAGGACAGCGCAGGACGGTGTAGGACAGCGCAGGATGATGTAGGACGGTGTAGGACAGCGCAGGATGATGTAGGACGGTGTAGGACAGCGCAGGATGACGTAGGACGGTGTAGAACGAGGTGAAGCATGCAAGGGCCTTCATCGTCGCTTGCTTTGTGGGCAATAAAAAAAACGGGATTATTGCGATCCAATTGTGCTTGGCGGCCGATTTGTAGACGGAGGATGTAGACGGAGATCGCGGCTAATTGCTACTGCTAACACCTAGCGCAGCTTCAACACTGGAGACTCTACAGCGGCTTAAAAGACTAATAAAGACAGAGAGGACTAGAACTAAAGACATCTGGAAAATATCTGTACAAACATTTTAAAAAGCCATCATTCAATATTTTGTCAAGCTTGTTAGTGATTATATTGTCAATTGTATCTTCACTGAACCTTGGATGATGAGAGGAAATGGGACATAAAAACAGCTAAACTTTAACAGGCTTTCCCCTTCTCGTACCAAACTTACCAGTAGACGTAGTACGACATCGCCATCACCACCAGCGCTCCACAAATGCCAGTGAAGATCATAACCGCGCTCTGGTTCAACATCTTGGCTTTCGTCCCGTTCCCGAATCGCGACGAGAATATTTTTGAAAACGGATGATAAATAACCAAATAAATAAATAAAAAGTCCAGAGACGGCGCGGTTGGTCACTGAGCGTCCTGCCTCATAGCGACGCTAATCCCAGGAAAGCGATGGGGCGGATTACCATGACAGCTACTTCTCAGCTCCTTCTCAGGATCCTGCCGACTCGGCGCAAACGGACCTCCATTATGCTTTTGCCGTGTAATTGTAATGCACAGATACAAACAATGAACCCCTAACAACGGCCAAAAGTGCGTCTGTGACTGAGGAAGTTTGCAGAAACGGGCGAATTAGCTCAAAAGCGCAGGAGACACATGGGAGTATGGTCTTAGATGCATCCCTTCTCTCCCTGTAATCCAGTAGATCAGATTAGGTCTTATTAGCCGGCTATGGGCACCCTGGATATGTCACATTGCATTACCGTTTACAAAAGGAGACGCCGGGGCTTGTATCGACCGCGACCAGGTTAACGCGATTGCGTTTGTTGCACCGGACAAATCAGATCGAAAGCGATAAAACGAGCGTGTGTTTAATCAGCAAATGGAATAAACTACAACAATTCAGAGTCTGTCAAGAACCTTAACGTGTTACGCAACTATATTTTTTGGTTATATCACATTCCACAATCGTGTTACAGCAACTCTCACCTACACAACGGTCGAGCAAACTTATTCATTACGAAGGTCTAATCCCCGAGAGTATTTCTTACTTTATTAATACAATTACAACGTTTACTTTGTTCACTGTTGTCAAAAGTAATTAGTGCCGAGCTTTGAAATCAATAAACAATCTCATGGATGAAGTTACACTGTTTTCACCTCCTAGTTTGCTAATACAATCATTGCAGCGCATTAGAATGATTTACTATTATCAGGGAAAGTAGATGTGATCGAAATACAAATACTATCGTCAATAATAATGATGTTTCCTTCGTGGGCCACTTCCTGTTTGGTCCAACACCTTTTTCCAAATCGTCATGAACCCCTTTCAAGCTGTAAATTATGGAAAGCCTAAAATAACCTCATCATGTTGCTTTAAAGTCACTTTAAATATGGCCATCCAGACAATATCTTCTAGAATAAACAGTGAGAGGAAAGAAGCTACAGTTATTATAATTTTACAATGGAAAATGTGGTTTGTGCAGAGGTTGACAACACAAGGTATTGCTCGCCCTTTTCTTTTCAACACTAGACTTAAGCATGCTTCTTGCTTTGATATTCTTTGAACTGATGGGTTATTCGGTCAAAAGTAACTGAAGACCATCAATAGACTTTGTAAAACCGTTATTTTTGCTTTAGGACCATCTCACAAAACCTAACAAATGCAATTTCTCCAAAACTGCACTTGTTCATATCATTGTCTGTAGTTCCACAATCAGTCGTAGCACAGAGTGACAATAAGGTTTTGCCTCCAAATGAATAGTGCAATGTTTAACCAGTTGACCGCAGGTATGGCCTTATGGTGCCAGAGTGGTTTTACAACGCTGATAAGATAGCACATTGCACACATTAGAATGACACAACAATGGTACGAACATTATTTAACTACAACGGTAGAAAGTAAGAAAACACTATATTGCAATAATGATACGTTTACTTTATTCATGTGCACACAATGATGCCTCCCATACGTTTCTGGCCTTCATGATGCCACCAAGAACTCTAATTTAATTCCTTTTTGGAGTAAAATGTAGTGTAATCATATTTTGTTTTGAAATTTTCCATTTATATGACAGTGGTACAAGTTAATACAAGAAGCAAGAGGTTTCAGAATAATGGTCACATTATCTATGACCTGGTGGGAAGAAGTTTTTTTTTTTTTTTTTAAAAGTACAATAA
This sequence comes from Eucyclogobius newberryi, assembly GCF_026437365.1. NCBI lineage: Eukaryota > Metazoa > Chordata > Actinopteri > Gobiiformes > Gobiidae > Eucyclogobius > Eucyclogobius newberryi. Next base: position 26,017,708 of record NW_027315768.1, read on the forward strand.
TATAGGGTAAAGGGTAACTTTTACTTTGACAAATATATAGATAGATAGTAACCGAAAGTGTTTTGATCTCTATTAGTACTTTTAAAAATTCAACTTCAGGTCAACATTTGTCATATACAGTAATAGAAGCCAAATCGCCCCCAAGTCCAATGCCCGATAGTAACCTTTGATCGTACGACTTCCCTACGCAGTTGTCGCCCCCCCCCCTCACACATGACACACGCGCCGCTGTCTTTAACCAGCACGTTTTCAATAATAATCCCATTACAAACGCCATGGACAAAAGACACTGCACAGACAAGACAACGTAACACCAGAAAACACCTGCACGGAAAAAGCCCCACAAAGAGCCACAATCTCTGCACAAAACGACAACACAATGGCTCAAACACTTTCATCTGCAGGGGAGATTATGCTCAATTTATTGCACAACTACGACAGACGCACCTCTTTGACACATGTCCTTGCAAGTATGGCTACTAAATACCTAATTTAATCCGGCCAATGTTTAAACGAATTCTCCCAAAAACAAAGAGTGCGCAGATGTTTGCAAAAATCTCAATAAGTTAGTAGCCGACTGGTGCGCGTCACAAGGGCAGATACCGCTAGCTACAAACATTAGCAACCCACTAAAACTAGTGCCATAACTCTAAATATCAGTCATATTCTGGTACGTTATTAAAACGGATGGGTAGCGGGCTAATATACATTCATGAAATAAAGTTTGTCTTGTGACGCAGCTTAATATGAATGAATTAATTGACCTGAGCTAACGCTATGATATGCTAATGATGAGCTAAGTAGCAGCCGGGTTAGCATTAGCTCCACGTAGCAGGAGTCCTTACCTGATGTTACTTTACCAGAAGCACTAAACTCTCCGTGGGGTTTAGACGTTGCTCCTTGGTGTCTGGTCTCGGTGTTGCACGGATGAAATGGATGATCACTTCTCCGGTCTCCCCGCGAAGTGACTTGAGAGATGATGCGATTTGCTATTGTTTGTGGTTAAAGCCCCATATTTCCCCCCAAGCACGAGAAGGTGGCATTCCTACATCCGGTCCGCACCCCCTCAGGAGGATGACCATATACAACACAATATTATGTCATTTTAACTGGCTCCAGCACTGCCAGATAGTTTCTTATTAATCTAAGGATTATTATTATTATTATTTAAATTAAGGCTCCAGTGAAGTTATGCTAATAAAATGCTTACAACTGCATGCAAGAGATCAACATTTTTCAAAATATCACATTCTTAGTACAATGTAATTTTTATTTTTTTTATATGTTTTTCCTATTTATTTTCCACCTTTTCAGGAACTATGGTGTTGTTGTAAAAGTAGTCCAGCTATTGAAAAAAATATATATATATAAAGTTTGCTGCAGTTATAGGTTATTGCTTATAGTTTTTTTTTTTTTTTTTTGTATTGTTCTTTTATCTTATTCTCACCAAAGCTTAATCGAATATTTAATTCTCATTACGGGTGAGTAGTACTCATTTTTTTTAAACAACTTTTCAAGAAATTGAAAGACACCATACTTCTACTTCTTCTTGAGTAATATTATGTTTGCCGTAACAATACACATGTTGTCAGTATTAAATGATTTCTTTCTTCAATATATATATATATATATATATATATATATATATATATATATATATATATATATATATATATATATATTGTGTGTGTTTTTTTGGGGGGGAAATTCCATAATTTTATGTCCAAACTCTGTGTTCAGTAATTTCTCGAAATACTTTACTTTCCGAGTCATTATTTGGGTCACCCCTTTTTAGTTTTGTTTGAATATTATATTGTGGTCTCACCTAAATTCAGTTGACCTTTCCCCTAGAAATCCACTCCTCAGGTTCAGAGCTTGTTAGCCCCCTGGTGGTGGATTTGCATACATACACAGTCTAACTGGATGTGCTCAGTGTATAAAAAGGAAATCATGCATATTTAGAAGCTATTACCCCCTTTGTAACCTTGACTTCATAGTTTGTCGTCTGCTATGACCACAGCTAATATTCCACATGCTTGGATTACAGTGTTGTTGGTCAGTCCGTGTAGTTATTTGGTCCGTGTAGTTATTTGGGTTAATGCTGGCTGTAGCTACATACTGTGGATTAGTGTTGGCAAAACAATCTGTTACCTGCTCAATCAATACACTACATGCAAGTCCTCTAACACTGTCAATAGGTTGTCTTTTTCTTCAGACAAAATGTTTTCTTTTTATTGCTGTGGTGATTCCAGAAATTTGTCGTGCATATTTAATTAGTCTGTTTGGTTTGTGCTTTACTGCTATGTTCAGCAGTAGAAAAATGCAATAATAAAGATGATAACAAAAATATAAATAAAAACTAATATTTTGGAGTTTCTCTGTTTTTAGTAGTAACTCATTTGTGACAATTTCCAGTCGAGTTATTTTTTAAAAGTAAATCATATTGTACTTCTATGGACATCATTTTTGAACAATTCTGATATAACAGAAGCAGAGCAGTTATTTCACTTCTGGCACCCATGAAGAAAGAAAAAAAGAGCAATCACTATGACACATATTGACTAAAAGACGTTTTATTCATTAGGGTGCTCTAGATTAGAGCAGGAGGTCAACGGTTGGCACTTCACTTTCTAACATGACATTACTATTGATTCACAAACGTCCAGTTTTTAACCCAGTTAAGACTTCGACATGTCCTCTCAGACCAACTCTTTCAATGAGATATGAAAAAATAATAGTAAATACTATTTTAAATGTCATTGTGCAAGTACCTCAATTTGAGATGTTAAGACATAGATCTATCCTGGTATACAGTATCTCACTAGGTCATTCAATACTGTATACATACAACAATTAATACACTAGTAAAAGTGAACAATTATTAATAAATTAGGCTTTTATTAATAATATGTTATAAGAATAAATGTAATAAAAACATATGAAACTATCTGGTCTACAATTATTTGATTTTTATATTTTTTGCATAATTTATTTCGAAGAAGTTAAACGGTAACCATTTTAGCTCTAAATAATGTTTAAGCACATTTTGTGATTAGATGATCAAGAAAAAGAGGGACACAATTACGTTGTACCCATCCTTAATAAACAACGCTGCAGACGGAGGCAATCTAACCTGGTCTGTTTGTCATTTGAATAATTTTTGTTACAATGTGCTTATAATCCTTCAAATATTTCATGATGTGAAATGCAACAGTTGTTTTGTGTGGGACCCGGTTAAAAATTACAAAATACAACAAGTCTAAAATCTGGTCTCTCTATTGTCACAATATGGATAAATCCATACAATGACAGTGACTCATATTTATGGACCATGTGTATACAACAATACTATCCACTATATCATAGTGGCACTTGTTTTAAAGTTGATAAGGCAAATTCACTGGACTGTCTTTGATGAGAAAATCATACGTGTCAGATTAACATCTAACCTTCACTGATTTTTCATTTGTATAATTCTGGCTTCTACAACAACATCAGGTTTTTCAATGTCGGCTTTGCTTTGGACCATCCTCAGCTCGAGCTGTGCAGCATTTGGCCTTTTCCCTGGTCCAGCCATCTCTACAAAAGGAGCCAGAGAGAAATAAAGCATTAACGAACCTGATAAATGATAAAGTGAACTGATACAGGAGCCCGAGAACATAAAATATATGGCTAAAAGGTCTCAAATATATAAAAAATAAAAATAAATTAAAAAAAGACAATAGCAGATTAAAGTGAAAACGTACCTGTGGCGTATTTAATTGTTCTCTTGATGACGTGATGCATGACAGAGGCAGTTTTCTCACAGGCAGACTGTCAAAATCACAAATCTAAGTTACAGTAGTTGGTAGTGACATAGTTTGCATTTCTCTCATTTGAATTCTACAGACCTTCAGGTCATTTGGATGGTGGTGAGTCCATGCGAGCAACATGGCAGCAAACAAGTCCCCAGTGCCCACAAACACAGCATCCACTTTGGGGATGTCAATGCATATTTTCTGAGTGGTATTGGTCCCATCTGGTTTAACTGAGAAGAGAAAACTGTTAATAACGTCTGTGTGGATTCAATTAAACCTCATGGTTTTCAGTCCCATTTGCACAGCTTCAAACTGAGCACACTCTGCTGGCAACCACGGGGTCGTGTGGGAGGATCACAAGATATAATTGAAAAAATATTATGACACTGTAATACATCAGTTTTTAACTCGGAAACGGTATAATCTTGTTAAATTAAGTGAAATTACTACAGGCACCAATTTACTTTTGCTGTAGGGGTCCCAGGTTTATTTTTGCTGTCGGGGTCCCAGGTTTACTTTTGTTGTAGGGGTCCCAGGTTTACTTTTGTTGTAGGGGTCCCAGGTTTACTTTTGTTGTAGGGGTCCCAGGTTTACTTTTGCTATAGAGAGCACTCACGTGACGTCACACGGCCGCCCCCCACGCTCCCCCACGCTCCTCCAGGCTCTTGGCCGTCATCAGTGCGTGTCCCTCTATACAAGCCAATTCTAGACCGCTGTCTGTCTGCTTCGATTTACGATAAAACACGGCTCAAAGGGGCCCAAAACTTCATTAATGATATCGCACTCTTTACTATTATCACAATGGTGTAGGTTGATGTGGCAGTTGATGCAGCAACCGGGAAGATAAGAAGATAAAGTTCTATCCGATACGAGAAACCCGGAAATAAGAGCGCGATGGACATATATATATATATATATATATATATATATATATATATATATATATATATATATATATATATATATATATATATATATATATATATATATATATATATATATATATATATATATATATATATATATATATATATATATATATATATATATATATATATATATATATATATATATATATATATATATATATATATATATATATAAATATATATATATATATATATATATATAAATATATATATATAAATATATATATATATAATATATATATATATAAATATATATATATATATATATATATATATATATATATAATCTATAGATATATCTGTTCTGCGCATGCTGTAGAATTAACTTCAGTTTGATTTAGGCTTTAAGTAGATCTGAAGTTAATCTGAAGTTTTATCGGTTGTCACTCACTCGTGCGCGGACGGAGCGGCTCGCGGCGGAGCTGACAGCTGATCAGCCCGGTGCAGGTGACCGAACCCCGGGCAGGCAGCCTCACGCACCGCCTGCCTGCGCTGGAGCTCCGGAGCATAAACGCTGTAGAATAACTTTAGTTTTATTCAGCCGTAGAGCGTTTGATCAAAATTGTGACTTGTGAACCATGGGACCAGTGGGCTTGGAGTCGTGATTTAGGCATAACATATGGATCTGAGTTGATTGATCGCAGCTTTTCTAAATATAGACCTCTGTGTAGCTCATCCAAGGAGTTTGTGGCCTCTGAAAGCTCTGGGGGCTCCATAATGTACGTTTGAGATCACTTTCCGCGCTCTATCAGTGCAAAGGAACGCAACAAGTGACGGCCAAGGGGCGGCAACGTATGACAAGGGGGCGGCAACGTATGCGTATCACGTGGTTTTGTGACGTTGGTGAGTGCTCTCTATAGGGGTCCCAGGTTAACTTTTGCTGTAGGGGTCCCAGATTAACTTTTGTTGTAGGAGTCCCAGGTTTACTTTTGTTGTAGGGGTCCCAGGTTTACTTTTGTTGTAGGGGTCCCAGGTTTACTTTTGTTGTAGGGGTCCCAGGTTTACTTTTGTTGTAGGGGTCCCAGGTCGGTTGCATAGGTGTTTTGAGGCTCTCAGTCTCAAACGTTTGTGAATCCCTGGTCTAGACTAAAGAGCCACTGCTGCCCCACAATGCCACCTGGTTTTTCATCCAAGTACGTAAGTGCCCAGTGCTTAGCTTCGGAGGAGATACTGTTCAAAAATTCTCACCTGTTTTTTGACTTCCCATAGTCACTAAGAACTGGTCCCCTCGTGTGGACGGTAGGTCTGTACTGGTCAGGACCACAGTCTCTGGGCCCATTTTATGAAGTAAGTCCATCACCTGAACACAGACACAGAGAGTTGTATAAATAAACTAAAGTTTAGATGCTAAACAATGAAAGGTGTGTATTAAATCACCTCTATGGCATCTTCTACTGAGTTAATTTTCCTTCCAGTTAAAAGCCTGTAAAACAATGTGACATATACGAGTGTGATGCATCAAGTCAATTAGATATGGTTGAAATATTACTTCTGCAAACATAAACAAAAGTTACAGTAATTGGAGGATTTTTTTTTAAGGTTTAGGATTTAGTTTGAAAGTCCTGACAACACGATCACCATAGGTTATATTTTTAGCCTGGTAAAAATAATTAAGAAGTGAAGTTAATCCAAAACATGCAGGTGTATTAATAATCCTCCTTTAAAAGTAAGTTTAGTTTGCGTGATATTGACCATTAATATCTCAATATTTTTGAAAAGATATTCAGGCATTATTTTGTCAATTCAAAAGAAATGTGTCAGTATCAGTCGAGGTTTAATTACCACCAACAAATGTCTGTCCAATTAATCACAAAAGTGCAAAAGTATGACCTTATATTTGAAAGTTTACAACTTTACTGTAAACGATAAATTCAATATTCAACTTTTGCCTATCTTCAGAACAACATTCATTTCAATACACTTACTCTGCCTCAAACTGATTGGGCGTGAGAATATCGGCCAAAGGCACAACTTTGTCTCTGTACACTGGCAGTAGATTCTCTGGAACATACTGAAAATAAACATCATTAATATAAACGGTAAATGTCACTTGGTCCAAATATGGAAGAGGAACGTTTGCGTACCATAGCACCTTGATCTCCCATAACAGGATCACACACTGGGAAAAACACACACAAAGCATTGGATTTGAACATCAAGGAATAAGAAGAAGAATTATACTTAAATAGTGGAGAGATTGTGGTATGGCAATTTAATAAAACTCTTGACGACTTAAATACACCTTAACACATAGTGACAAGACTACATACACCTTAAGCCTTTGGCCACGTTTTTATTTAAATATGGCAATAATGATCAGAGTAAATAATTGTCAGGGTATTTTCAGTCCAATTTCAACACAACCATGAGCCTTTCTATGATATTACACTAAATATCTTACCATGAAGTTAGTTACATGTCAGTACCACATATGAACAGTGTTATTTAGTAGGATAAGCCCTCACCATACACCAGTTTGGGATTGGTCCCCTTGAGCTCCTTTATAATATCCACCACTGTCTCCAGGAAGGACGTGTCTCGGCTGTACCCTGAGGCCAACAGGAAAACCAATGGAAATTAGTGACATCTGGTACTTACTTCACCCAGTAATCCAATTATCAGACAATAGAACTTTAATATATTGCCAGTAAATTGCATCATTGCTGTGGTGTTTGTGTCATGACGCAAAAGGGCTGCTGCAAAGATGACGCTTTTGAGAGGGGAGTCGGGCAGATTTCAGTAACCTCTTCATGGCTCATGCGTCACAATAAGAGGGGGACAAAACCGCTACTTTACAAAGTTTGAGCATTTACAAGTATGCCAGTTACTTGTTGTTGTTGTTACATGTTGAAGATAGATTTGAGAGTACAGGAAGTAAATCAAATAAGTCTCCAAATCTCAAATTGAAAGTTGACAGAATGAGGTTTAGATTGTGCACAGGATTAGTTTGAACACTTGGGATGTCAGGTTCCACAGTGGGGCGTGTCCAGGACGCTGTGGTGCATGACAGAAGCTCTGGACTCACCTGTGAGGATGTAGTCGTAGTGGTTCACATTGTTGAGCTTGATTCCTTCATAAAGAACATTCAACTCCTCTGCAGTTAGGACCTGCCCCTTCCAGTGCCCGTAGCCTACAATACAAAAGAGAACGTTTCATTTATATCAAAAGTTGGTCATTGTGATTGTTAACCTGTTAGTGTAGATTTGTATATCAGATAAATTATTGGGTAAATGTATGAATAATTTAGTTCTAAACTAATTTTGTTACTAAAGTGACCATCAAACTGAACGATCCAAGTACGGCTGTGCAAATTAAGCACAGTTTTTGCTCTACCTGCACATCGTGTTAGGTTTGATTGTATGTTTAAGTTGTTTAGCTTGTTTTTATTGCATTACTCTCTTCTCCTGCTGTTCTTAAACTGCATTGCAACACTGGAATTTTCACCATTGTGGGAGAAATAAAGGTTCTCTTATCTTAGTTCTAAATTAGTCAATTCTGATCGTCAATAAAGCTTAGGTCTGAGGTCCACAGCCAATCTTCTGTCAGCAAAAATGTACTACTTTTTGTGAAAATGGCCCTGGTTAAAAGCTCAATTGTTGATACTGAAAGCCATTTTCATTTGGTTTTAATAAGACAAAATACAATTGCATTTAGACGAAAGAAAGGGGAAAAGAAATCTTGACACAGCCTTAAATCAAAATGTGTTTCCCATTAAATGTTTGAAAATGCTAATTAAAAAAATCTCAATAAAGGTTAAGAAGATCGTTAGCACAATCAGCAAAGCAATTTACTCCTGTATTTCATATTTTTAAAAACCCCACACCAAACAGTTCACTATTGGCTACAAGTGTGGGCCAATCGTAGAGGTAGAAATGGTGTTTGCCCTCCTGATATATTCCCCATAGACTCCACACTGGTCTTCCACATCGAGCAGAGCCAAATGGGGCCTCCTTGCTCTCTGAATTGGATGCCTGTATCCCGGTTGCCAGCTTCCCCCGCCTTTGTCCCTCTTTCAGCACTAATAAACTAGAATAACCCCGAATGCTCCTCACTGCGAGCAAACAGAGAATAGCCATATTAAACCGCCGTCCCCGGTGATGAGGCTCTGCATTCACCTCGAGTCTAAAGCTGATTTTGAGCCGTGCACTCCTGCAGCGGAGCAAGTAACAAAGTCCACATTACACATTACACTGTATGAAGCAAGTTCTTATATACAATGCAAATATTTTTAAACGCCATGACACGCGTGAGTACATTAGTAGTAATACATTTTAGCTTTAGTAAAAGCCAACCGGTCAACATTCAGCAGAAATGGTAGAAGTCCGTGTTTGTATTGGTGGAGTGGGGCTCGCCTGTGGCCCCATGTCGAGAGAGCACATTCTTTACATACTGTGACCCATGAAGCTGATGATAATCCTATCATCTCTGCAGGTGTCTCCGGCAAATGACTCAACTCAAGACGTTGAGGCTTTTTCTATGTTTTAATGGGGGTTATGGTTAAAGGTAAGGGGGAAGCATTTAAGGACATTTATATTGTAATGGTTGAAATGGTTTGTTTTGTGTTCAAGTCTGTAAAATACACTTTTCACATACACCCTTCGATCATATTTATCTGGTTATTACCTTGTTATCGAGATGACAGCTTACTTTATACCCACCTGAGTGGTATTTGTCTGCAAAAAAGTTATTTTTGTAACTTATAGGGCTTGCTGGGTACTGTTACTGAAAAGATTACCTGAGACTAGCGTGTCAAAAGTATAGATAAACAGATAATAAACAATACTGAAGCTAGTATCAACACTAAAGATCAAGTACTGATAATGCAATATAAATAAATACATAAATAGGACAAAACGAGAGCCTTCCTGAATAGTTTAGAAAGTTTTCTTAACTATCTGACCACATAAAGTACTATTATTTTTGTGTGAAAATTACATTCTATTGTCCAAAAGAAGTGTTTTTAAATGATGATTATTGTATCAAAAAGAGCATCGAGTATCATGCCTTTTCCATAGAGTCGAAATAGATTTTGAAATGTTTGCTTTGTGACACAGCACTATAGAAAGAGATGAAGATTACAGTCAATCTCACGCGAATAAATAATAACTACTGTTTTTATCACTGTGAAAAACAACACACTTTGAGGTATTATAATGTACTCTTTAATGTCACGAGAATATGTCGTGCAGGCATCCGTTTGTCTGATCGTGATCCTTTCAAATGAAACGACTTCTAGTGAAGCCTTGTGACTGCGTTTTATGTACTAATGAATCGCATGAATCGTACATCACTCATGTGATGGTAATATTTAATGGTAACTGTAAATTGATTCATAAGCATTCTATACACATGTTTTTATACTGTGTGTCTGAACATATTGTAGGCACTGTCTAGACAAATCAAGATTACTAGATTAAATGATAATCCTCTTTAAATACGTCACAATTTAGCCATGAAACCGTTGAGGATAATAACTAATCAAATATGTGACTTTAAATGTGAGCTTTAGTCCATAGACTGTACTAAAACATACTATGGAAACTCTTGTTGGATCTGGTAAATGTCTTTGTTGATTAAATAAATGTGTGTAGACCTCTTCCTTTTCACTCAGACTATTGCGTACATCATCTCTGCCCTACACTACAGTAACTAACCAGTTACAAATAACGCCTGTAGTTTGGCGTAATACATCTGCGAATAATATATTATTATAATAATATATTATTAAGCATATTATGCTTTGACTCATGTGCTTGTGTTACACAGAATATTACTGTTGCATAATTAGGTCAGCCTTTCAAACACTACAGCAGCAGATTGGATTAACATTTATTTGGAACAGGTTTATAACAAATGTCTGATGGAATTATTTAGAACAGCAAAGCATTTCAGTGCAGGGAATTGGCTCACCATGACCTCTGATTGGATAGTTGTAACCTTTTAAATCAGGAAAATGTCATATTAGTCATTAATAATGTTTGCATTTGGATTACATCTAACCAGCTCCACAGGCCCTCATATACTGACAAATGTAACCTGTCACCTGTCTGAAATCCCACCAGTGGACATGCCCCATTGTGTGACTGTTTGCTTATCGAGAGAGAATGGTCCTGCGTCTGTGGCCAAGAACAACGAGGAGCTCTGCTCCCTCGACTCATGTTGCAAATCAAATACATCAATGTTCCTTCAATAATCTCCGACTGTTACAACTTACACCCCATTGAATCATGAAGGCAAAGACACTGATGCAGAACTGTGCAAGTCCAGCGTAGTAAAGCGGACACAAGCTGCTCACGAGTTAGATAATTCGATTAAGTGAAACGTTATGTGTCGAGATGTGTCAGCAGGACTAAGCTTTGCAGAGCAATTGCAGTGTCATTGTCTGACTTTTATCTAAATAGGCTACAAACACAGCAAACTATCATGAAGTCCAAAAGTGCGATCTGTAATGAACTGAAAGGCAAAACTGGCACTCACTAAAAACAGTTATAAAGAAGCCGGTATGTGACAGTTTAAGAAGCACTAAGATGGTGTTGTTCAACTTATTGTGAAATGTCCTCGTGAAACGCTGCAATAATCATCTCCAGACTGACCTGTGTGGTTGGAAAACTGCACAGAGTTTATTGAGTCCACTTCAAAGCCCAAAACCTGCAGAAAGAAGGACCGTGTTAAAGACTTCACTGTAACAGCGACTCTAATAGTCTGCTGGATGTGACACATTATGATGAAAAGGGCAAACAATTCGGAGATTTTAGTTCATTCAGTGACTTGATTGGGAATAATTTGCGTCTACACTTGACTAATTTTGTAGTGCGATATATTGCTGCAGAAAATTAACAGTTAACAATAAATAGCACAATGAAAATAAATGATCTAGTATTTATGTAACAACCCTGTGCGTAAAAGGTATTGTTCTATCTGTCAGTTATTTTTAGCGTTATATATATTTTTAGGGCTGCAACAAGATTAATTGCAACCAATCGATGATTTAAATATCGATTCGTTAACTTGGGTTCTAAAACCTGAATAATCAAGAATAATCGCAAGATTAATCGATCAGCAAAATGATCGTTCATTGCAGCCCTGGTCTTTTTACTATAAAAAAGTTAAGTACATTCGACTTCTCCTCTGTAAAATGGCAACAAACATAAATAAATAAATAAATAATCAACTTAATGGTTAAAAAGTTTCAATGTTAGTTCAGCCTACAACTTTTAAAACCAGGATTTTATTGGCCCGTACAAATAAAATAGCTTATCACCAACAGCAGAAACACCATGTTCTTTTATTGGTTTATAACACATACTGTATTCATGTCTGAATGAATGAGTTATTAAGTATATGCAGGGGGCGTAAATAACGCGTGATGTAACATAACGTGTAACAAAGCTGATTTACGACATGTCTTGACCAAAACGGAAAAATGCAGTGTAGCCTTAATCTCACGTAAAATATAACGTGAATTATACATTATAATTATTGTTATTATTATTAATGAATGTTATTATTGTTATTACCTGCAGCGGAAACGTGGCCGACTTGTTCCCCACGTATCCCCTGACAACGTGACTCTGGATGGACAGCACTCGACACTCCATCTGCGCGGCTTTTTCGTGGATAAAATGGTCAAAACAAAACACAAAACGGCCTAATAAAGCTGCATGGAGATGTCGTGCTCGCAGTCTGGTCGGGACAGGCTGAGGCGAGGCATGTGTGAGCGAAGAGGAAGTACTGGAGCGGGGTGAAGGGCAGGAGGAGACGCGCCGCTGCAGCGGACATTTGCGTCTTTTACACACAGGCACATCCGAGGGCGACTCAAAGTGTGGTGTGTTCAGAGGCAGAAGCGCGGTGGGAGAAAAGAGCACTGCGCGAGAGAAATAAGAACATGGAAATTGCATTCAAGCAATGATCAAAATGCTCAAAAAAGTAACCAAGAATTGACCTCAATTAACTACTTATTGCAAAAATAAAAAGTAATAGAAACTTTGTATGCGTGAAATGCATTCAATATAAATTGATGTATAAAAACATAATAAAATAAAACCACAAAATCACACATTTTGAAATAATTATGTTACTTGTGTTATGTGTTACGTTTCTTCATAACATCATGTCAAAGTGCACATTGTTCACAGGGAAATTCTAACTACTGAAGAAAATGTGGTTGCCAGAAATCAACAAAGAGCTTCAGACTTTTAACATTGCCATTCCATTTGATTTCAGAACTTTGTATTGGGCCTTAAACCTCCTGCCATGGATACAATAAATAGATACCTTTGAAGCATACCTTTGGTAGCAGGGGTAAAGGCCATCGCACAAAAAATGCATGACAAAAGCTGCACCGACAATCAAGAACGCGACAGACATTATAATGGACATACGGAATATGAAAAAAAGGTGCTGCTCGGCGGTCGAGTGGTTAAAACAGCGCACATATGCCATGCTCCAAGTGCAGCCGGCCGCAGTGTCGTGAGCTTGAATTCCAACTTCGATAATTTACTGCATGTCCTTCCTTCTCTCTCATCCCCCATTTTTCACTAATAAAGCCTTTGGGCCAAAACATTATTTATAAAAAGCAAAAACAAAAAAGGGACTTTGAAAAATATTAATCACATTTGAACTCAATTTGGTAATGAACAAATTTAACGGACTTTGGACTGGGTGGGACCACTATTTTGGATTTTATTGGGATTTTGTCTCTGTGCTTCTTCTGTTCTTTTTGTTTTGTCTGTTGCACTCTGGTCTTGTTTTTTGTTGTATATATTTTTTTTATTGAAAAAAGAGAAAGCACCATCAGAGGAGCTGTTTGCACCAGGAGCAGAGAGTTGTCCGCAGCCACAAACACAGGGCCCAGAGCGCTGAGAGAAGTCGGCCTCAGGAGCCACAGCCAACCACCACTCTTGGTGCAGAGGGCTCTTCAAATATAAAATAGCAAGCCTAAAATATTTTGCAGCCCTGAGGTCCTACCACAGGTTTTTCCATAAATAGGGGCCTACCTTTTTTTCTTATATTGATCACCACCTGTAGGAGGATCCGGAAGGGGCCGGTGCAGAGAGATCTGGGCGGTTGACTGCCGCAGGGGCCTCAACGACCAGATCTCCGGACACAGAAACTGTTCCTGAGGACATGGAACATTACCTCGCTGGGGGGAATGCCTGGGCTTGTGCGGGAGGTTGAGCGGTCATGACCTCCACGCACCGTTCGGCCTTCTGAACCCATCTCCGTGAGAGGGGCTGGACCACTTCTGATCCACTTCTCTGGTGTTGCCCGCGGGGAGACGCTGCCTGCTGGTGTGGGCTTGCTTCTAGCCCCACAGCTCACCCGCTACATGTTGGTGTTCACTCCAGTGAACGAGAGGGTCGCGTCCCTTCGGGTTCGGGATGAGGACAGGTCCCTCACTGTTGTGTCAGCCATGTGAAGTACCCAACCTTCTTGGAGTTCTTGGGAGGGGTACTGGACAGTGCACCGACCAGGGACTCTGTTGTTCTACTGGGAGACTTCAACGCCCACGTGGCAACGACAGTGACACCTGGAGAGGGGTGATCGGGAAGAACGGCTTCCCCGATCTGAACCCGAGCGGTGTTCAGTTATTGGACTTCTGTGCTAGCCACGGATTGTCCATAACAAACACCATGTTCAAGCACAAGGGTGTCCATCAGTGCACATGGCACCAGGACACCGTAGGCCGGAGGTCAATGATCGACTTTGTTGTCGTGTCATCAGACCTCCGACCGCGTGTCTTGGACACTCGGGTGAAGAGAGGGGCAGAGTTGTCAACCGATCACCACCTGGTGGTGAGTTGGATCCGCTGGCGGAGGAGGAAGCCGGACAGACTTGGCAGACCCAAGCGCATTGTGAGGGTCTGTTGGGAACGTCTGGCAGATCCCAGGGGAGGTTGGGGACATTGAGTCCAAGTGGACCGTGTTCTCCGCCTCCATTGTTGATGCGGCTGCTCGGAGTTGTGGTCGCAAGGTCTCCGGTGCCTGTCGCGGCGGCAACCCCCAAACCCGGTGGGGGACACCGAAAGTAAGGGATGTCGTCGGGCTGAAGAAGGAGGGCAATTAGGGCTTTTTGGCTTGTGTGACTCCTGAGGCAGTTGACAGGTATCGGCGGGCCAGGGGTAAAAAAGGAGAAAGAGAGAGAACAAATCAAAAGAAAGCGAGAGAGAAAATTCTGTCGAAAGAGCGCGAGTAAAAGACCTGCTAGTCCGCTGTACATTAATAACACAAAAAACAATAACAAACAAAGATGCTCTTTCTTTCTCTCTCTCTCTTTTTTAAAAACAGTATAGCGTAGAACACATGCTTTGAAGACGCACAACTACAGTAGGTGGTGGTAAATTCATCTTTTCGGTTGGCTGCCGCCATTAAAAGTAACACAACAACACAACAAAAAACAAACTAAAAAATAGAAAAAGGGCTAAATTTGAATAATTATTAAACCTAAATTAAATATTTACATGGGGCCCAAAGTCACTGGGATAGGCTCCAGTCACCCACGACCCCGAAAGGGAACAAGCGGTAGAAAATGAATGAATGAATGAATGAATGGAGGTAAACTAGCGTTAGAAGTAGCCAATTACAATTAGTCTATTTATTTTCTTAAAGTAAAAATAGACTTATTCAAAGTTAAAATTAGCTGGATTGGTTCGAAGATCTACTTAAAAATGAGCAATTACATAATAATAATCATTCAAATGAAATGTAATTCTCGAATCAAGTTGGAAGAGACAAGACAGAATATTTAACCAGCCACATTTAGATGATTCGCAGATGTTTCATAGGACACATTTGCCAGTAGGTTTGTGATAATATGTGTGACTGAGAATAGACAAAGCAATCACATTCACAACTCTTTATAATATGAGATGTGGACAAATAGTGAATGTGGGTGTTAACTTACCACAAGAGGGCACAGATTAGCTTTGTTTGTTTATTCCGGAAACAGAGAATGAGCAACATATTGATCAGTTGCACCTAAAGAGTTTCCCAAAAGCATCTAAAAAAGAAAGAAAGAAAGTAAGAAACTATTTGTCCTTCATTTTATTATATTGAACACACTTTGACCTCTTTCTCTGCATTGACTTGCGTTGCACAACTTTCAAACCAGATGTTGCCAACTGGTTTCCAGGCTGCACAGAGATCAGGACAACTGGGGTTTGAGTGTCAGCCATTGTGACTGAATGGAAATATTCTCATTGGAGTAAATGTATGACCACACTAAATGGTTCTACAGTTACACATGTGATAATTCTACAAACGAGAAAGAAAAAGGGGAAATCCTGATACAGTCCAACAGCTGGTTACAAGGTTGTGATACGGAGAGCATCTGACCTGATGCCTTTCCTTAATGAGCATTAGGAGGCAGATGTTTTGCTCGGATGCCCTCCCTATTCCCAAAAAGTTAACCTTGCACTGACGTAAGTTGCTAGTTTAACATTTTTGGAAAGGTCAAAGTAAGCAAAAATTAGTAAAGGGCCAAAGAATCTAAAATATTTCCTTTGGAAAGACGTGATAAAGAAGGAAATAGCTATCTTAATCTACTATGGTCACGGGGTTTGAAGGTCTAATGACATTATCCATAAAGTATGTATGTCTGATTGATTTCAGTGCACCTTATGTGAATATCTTCTGCACAGAGGCTGTATGACATAGTTTACGAGATAATCTTCAGAAGAAAAGCAGCAGGATCAGAGAATACACCAGTGCTGTCACCTTCATTCATTTGTTGAGTCTATAAAATGAACATACTGTACATAAACGCATGCAGGAGTCATGCCTGTGTCGTAGTCTTCTTGGACACTTTGTGTGGGAGATAAGGTGGATGAGAATAATAGGGAAGAACAGATATAAACTAAAGCTAATATTTTTAAGATAAGATAAATTGTCCACACATGGGGAAATTTCATTGTTGCAACACAGGTAGATACAGAGGAAAAGGACAGGTAACGTGTAGGAAGTTTAAAAGAAAAGAAAAAAAAGGCTCTATCGAATTAAAAACTCTTTCTTAGCATTAAAAATAATAATTTAAATACAGGTAATTTTAAATAGCTCACAGTTCTTGATTAGGGTATGGTGATATGGGCCAAAAATGTTTAGCATGATATAAAAGAGAACATTTGTGCTAGCGATATAATTCACAATATAAGACCCACTGCTCCACACAGAGAGGAGCATCCGTCCCATGTGTGAGTCTGCAGCTGCATGAAGAGGGAAGCCTGGGTCTCAGAGTAGAGCCACTGCTCCACATAGAGAGGAGCATCCGTCCCATGTGTGTGTCTGCAGCTGCATGGAGAGGGAATCCTGGGCTGCTTTGAGCCCTGACTCCGGCAGAAGAAGTGCTGATAATTAGCTATAACACAATAGGAATTCTACTTTAAGATAAGATAAGATAAGATATTCCTTTATTGTCCCACATGGGGAAATTTCATTGGTGCAACGCAGGTAGATACAGAGGTAGATCCAGAAGAACAGATCACTTATAGGAAGTCTGAAAAACACTTTCAATACCATTGCATGTGATCCCGACAGTAATTGCACATGAATATGTGTCACGACAGCACATAGGTTGCACATGAATTCCAACAGCAATTGCACATATGACAGAATTGCACATCAGTATTAGGTTAGGTCAGTATTGCGAGTGTTCAGTACTAACAGTTTTTGTTATAAAGTCTGACAGCAGCAGGAAGGAAAGACCTACGGAACCTTTCCTTCACACATCGAGGGTGGATCAGTCTCTCACTGAAGCTGCTCTCCAGAGCGGAGAGAGTGTCCTGCAGGGGGTGACACTCATGGTCCAGCATAGATGTGAATCTAGCCAGGACCCTCCTGTCCCCCACCTCCTGCACCGAGTCCAGAGCACAGCCCAGGACGGAGCTGGACTTCTTGATGACTCTGTCCAGCCTCTTCCTCTCCCTCTCTGTGATGCTGCTGCTCCAGCAGGCCACACCGTACAGGAGCTGATGCCACCACAGAGTCGTAGAAGGTCTTCAGGAGTGGCCCTGTCACTCCAAAAGACCTGAGTCTCCTCAGGAGGTAGAGCCGACTCTGGCTCTTCCTGTACAGTGCGTCTGTGTTATGAGTCCAGTCCAGTTTGTGGTTCAGATGAACACCCAGGTACTTGTATGAGTCCACTCTCTCAATGTCCCGTCCCTGGATGTCTTAATATAAATTTAAGACATCTTAATTAATCTTTAAGGGATTGGTGACCTCAATACATTTACACAATTTATAATAAGTGGTTAGAAGTTGTTATATTATTGATTTAAACCAAACTGCGGGCCGTGCCATGGCTCATTTCCAGTGCACACAGCCTCGGCTTGTCCCAGTAGCTGCAGTAGCATCTGTGGATTTAGTTTAGTCCAGATTCCTCGAGACAGCAGCGCGTGTGATTAAACAAAGCCCCGCCCCCTGAGCGCTCAGACGCGCGCTGATTGGCCGCAGAGCTGAGCCGCACTGACGCACGCCCGCCCCCCTCTCTCCGTGGACCGGGAGGAGGAGGAGCCAGGTACAAGCTCCACTGACACGTAACAAACTGCGTAAATTATAAGGAAGGACCCGACAACTTTCCTCAACTCCAGTGTGGAAATGATTGCTTCATTTCAGACTTGATGTAGAGTCGCGCGGCGGCGGGACTGTTGCCTCTTTCGGGACGCCGTGGACCGACGCGCCGGGACCGACCGATTGGCACAGACGGCAAAAAAAGAGCCCCGGGGCGCAACATGAGATTCTCCGCGCTTGTTACTGTCCTGCGGTCGCTCGGCCCGGTGGTGGTCGGCATCTCTCTGGGCTTCACGTTGAGCTTGTTGAGCGTGAGCTGGACGGAGGAGACGTGCTACCTGGGCAGTGCCGACCGGGAGGATGGCGGCGGCGGCGGCGGCGGCGGCGTCGGGCAGCCGCGCGGGCAGCTCAGCGGGGCACGCAAGCCCAACTCTGTAGCGGGCGGCAGCAGCAACGATGCGGAGTCAGAGCAGGACTTTGAACCGAAGATCATCCCGTACAAGCAAGTCCAGCCGCAGAGTCCACCAAAGAAGCTTGTCAGGTGTGTATCAAGAGATCAACGGCACTTTTATTCATCACGATGGGAATTATGGGCACAGTTAGATATACAAAAGTAGTCTCGTATAAGTTGCTTTAATGGATAATTACATATAACTTATTTAGACTTCAGAATGCTGCTCTGGGACAGAATTCCTCCAGGTCTCCGTGCACAGTATCAATAGAAGTTGTGTCTTGTGGACTATTTCTGGAGCAGATTACAGTAACCTACAGAGCACCAGGCCTGCCTCTTCTGTCCCTTACACTTAGGGGGCACTGATAATAAATCAGTGCTCTGTTAGTCCCTTTCCAGGTGTTGACCTGCAGGTATCAGCTGGTGACCAAGTGGGAAGGAAACTTCAAACAATGCAAAACCTACTATTAGCTCTACTTAAAGTAATCTTGCAAAAGAACTGGACAAATATCCCTACGGGGGCAATAAACCTTAACATTCTCGTATATCATTTTTTTGTCTAACACAATACAGATGTCTGACTAAATGCTGGGAGGAGAGGTGAATCAAAGTTTAAATGATAAAAAAAATCCCAAAAATAGACTAAATGGGAAAGAAAGTGACCAAAACTGTAATTTATCCCTTTATTGTGAGTTATATTTATGTTGACAGTGTTCTATCCTTGCCTATGCCTTGTCGAAAAGTATTTTAACAAAGAAGTACCATTTACTTTTTAATAATAATACTTTTCCTTTTTAAAAACTCTTGGATGACACAATCCTTTGCACTGCACAGTGTATTTGAGTCACTTGAACAGGCTGTATTTTCCATGCAAAGTCCAGTCATTCTCAAAGTGGTGTCATTGTACGTGGCTCCCGGGAAAATGATGGTTACCTTGAGACACACGGACTATGTAAGGCCTTCAGAGGAGACATGTCTGCCATTGAGACCAACCACACACTTCTACACGTTTGACTGGCGAAGAATGAGGATTTTGACTCTTGTAATATGATCTAATATGGCTTGAGTTAAAAAATAGAAATCTGTGCTGTGGATATTGTTTTAGTGAAGTGAAATAAATGACCGCTTTATTTTTAGATTAATGCAGGTGACTCATGTTCAGCAATTAAAAAGAAAGTATACATTTGTGTGAGATGTAGTAGTTTTTGTTCAATGTGAAAAAAAAAATATATATATAAATTATCCCTGAAACTTGCCTTCAAGTTCAGGTCTGGGCATTGTACTGTATTTTCTGGACTATAAGTCGCACCGGAGTATAAGTCGCACCAGCCACAAAATGCATAATAGAGAAGAAAAAAAACATATATACGTTGCACTGGAGTATGAAATGCGGTTGCAAGTGTGAAAATAACAAATAATATCACATATAAGTCGCTCCGGGGTATAAGTATAAGTATGTAAGTATCAATATAAAACTATGGCCAAAACTATGAAAAGAGGTGTGACTTATAGACCGGAAAATACGGTATATTTTTTATCTTTTTGTCACCTACAATGCATCAGTTGCATCTTTTTTGCAGTTTTAAATATAAACGCTTTTAGTTTATTTTATGTATTTTAAAGGTGTACTATCCAACTTTCCTGCCTGGAATGTTTCACGGTATGGTCTTAAACTTATCCACCAGTCAAGTTACGAGTCAGGTCTGTATTCATGTGTTTCAGGCAAATGATTCCTTCCTGATTTATCAAAAGATATAATATTTTTATATTATTTAAATTGTTGTTAAATTGCTATGACAACGATCCTCGGTTGTCATGCCAAATCCTGATAATCAGTAGCTTGCTTTTCTTTTGCCACTGTAAAAACACACCTTTTTTTTAGAGGTATTTGTTTCGCAATAAAACGCTTGTGGTCAAACAAATGCACGGTATCTGCGTTTAATGCCGTAGTCTGAAACATTTAGTCAGTGTATTGCTTTTCGTGTCTTTCAGGGCCAAATACGTGAGCACCGAGCTGGGCATCCGCGAGCGCTTATTCGTCGGCGTCCTCACATCCAAAAGCAGCCTCAACACCTTGGCCGTGGCCGTCAACCGCACCATCAGCCACCACCTGGACATCGTCGTCTTCTTCACCGGGACACGGAACCGCAAAGTGCCCCACGGGATGTTCGTCGTATCCCACGGCGACGAGCGGCACATCTGGAACATGTACCAGACGGTGAAGTACATCCTGGAACATTACGTGTCAGAGTACGACTGGTTTTATCTGGTGCAAGACGACGCGTACGTGGAGGCGGACCGCGTGAAGGAGCTGGTGGAGCATCTCAGCATGCACCGGCAGCTGTACATGGGACATCCGGCGGAGTTCATCGGTGGGGAGAGGGAGGGGAAGTACTGCTGCGGCGGCTATGGGTTCTTCCTGTCCCGGACGTTGCTGCTAAAGCTGCAGCCGTTTCTGGAGAACTGCCGCAATGACATTCTGAGCGCCCGGCCCGATGAGTGGCTGGGGAGGTGCATCATCGATTACACCGGCAACAACTGCGTCAGCCAGCATGAGGTAAGGTCACGTCAAGCCCCGGATAAGGACCCGTATCGAGGCATACAGTCGTTTTGGTCTGGTTTGGAGCTAGTCGAGAGCTTCGGGTGTGTTCATACTTGTTCTTGTTTGAGCCCAGTTTAGTCTGTTTTACAGTCTTAAAGTCCGGTCAAGTCCAGGTTTAGTCCTGGGTTTAGAGTGCGTTTGCTCTTGTTTAGTCCTTGTTTGAGGCCAGTTTTATCCAGATGAAGACTTTGATTCATCCTGTTTTAGACTTGGTTTAGTTCTGATCTAGTCCAGGATTAGTTACATTAATTCAGGCTGTGTTCACACTTGTTCTTGTTTGGTTCTGGTTTGAGCCTAAATTGAGTCCTAATGTAGACTTTGTTTTACCCTCTTTTAGTTCTTATTTAGTCCTCATTTAGTCCTGGTTTTAGCTTGTTCAGACAAGAGTGTACATTCATCACATAAAAATTGGGACTATACCCAACCCCAACCCCTACCCGTACTGAACAAACCAGAACTTAAGCAGAACTTAACCAGAACTAAACCCAACCCTTACTGAACAAACCAGAACTATACCAGAACTGAACCAGAACCCAACCCGTACTGAACAAACCAGAACTAAACCAGAACCCAACCCGTACTGAACAAACCAGAACTAAACCAGAACTAAACCAGAACTATACCAGAACTATACCAGAACTATACCAGAACTATACCAGAACTATACCAGAACTATACCAGAACCATACCAGAACTAAACCAGAACTAATGGGCTCATTTTTAGTACCAAATAATGACAAGTTTGAACTTCACCTCTTCTTATTTAGCTCTGGTTTAGTAGTCAAAGATTCAAGCCTGATTCAGTTTTTTTAATATTGTCTCTTCTGTTTACAACATATTGAGCAATAGTGGGAGTGCACTGATGATAATGCCTTGTTATTTCGAGACTTGCTAAATCTTCTCAGCGGTCGTTGAGCCAAAAAGTGTTCAGCTCTCGAGGATCGCATCGCTCAGTCAATCGTTATGAACCAGGCAGCTGTGGAAAATCGCAGCGTGGGAGTCCCAGTTTCCCCCTAAAACAGCTGACGTCTAACTGAGCCCATGGGACCAGACAAAGCACAAAAATGACTTCATAAACTTCTTCTTGTTACATTTAGTTATATTTGTGTTATATATATATATATCCATTTGAAAGTAGCGGTTGGTGCTGTGAACGTGATGGTATTTCCAACTAATGTAATACCATCAATTTCTATAGTATTTTGGTCTTTTGTCAAATACAAGCCTTAAACTTAGCAGTTACAGTAGCAGCACTAGAGGTAAAAGTATTCAAGGAAATACTTTTTATAATAACGTTATGTAATTTACGTTACTTCTTCTGGAATGTCAAAAATGGTAACGCAAGGATTATTTCGTTGAACGTGACCAGTACACGCAGCGGTATTGTTCTTTTTATGAATGAATTAAAAGCGGTACACATCCGAACATTATTACCACTTAATTCACCACAGTCTACAGCGTAATACAATTCCTCTTTTAGCCACAACAGCTGACTTCTTTCCCCGGGGATCACACGAAGCCCCCGAGATAATAAAACGGGTAATTACAACACTAGGGCGTGGATGGTATTTATATTATAGGCTAGTTTCCTAATACCCTTTGGCCTTTTGCGTAACCTCGCGGCGTAAACGGGCCAGCGGAACACGCAGACCAACCCGGGTTCAGTGATGTGAACATCCCCTGTGGGTCAACAACATGCGCTCGTCTCGTATGTCATTTGCATCTAAACGTGTTCAGACCTGATCGTCCTCAGTGCTCCATCATGCAATGCCCCAATGTCGTTTCCTGTTTGCCTCATGCTAAAGTTCAAGGAGTTGGAATGGAGGGGGGCGTCCACAAACACGACGAATACTTGTGCCCATGCATGTTTGGATTCCGTGTGCATGAAGGTCTGTTTTGTTTTCTCGCAGGGTTTACACAGCTTTAGTCCTGGTTTAGTCCTGGTTTAATCCTTATATAGAGCTGGCTTAGTTGTGTTGTTGCAGTGGTTTAGTTCCGGATTGTTCTGCCGTTGACCTTATTTGGGTGGTCCTGGTTTCGTTCCACTTAAGTCTAGCTTTTAGTCCTCGCGGGTAAAGTTAGTCCAGGTCAAGATAAATAGTTTTTTCTGCCTGGTCCTGGTTTACGTCAAAGGTCTGTGGACATAAACCTGTGTTGATAGAGTAACTAATGTAACTTCTATTTGATAACACACTGTCACGCCATCAAATGAAAAATGGAAAACATGTTGACATAGCTCAGATATGTTGATTGCGCGCATAGATATTAAATAAATCAAATTTTTGAATAAATTTAACCTAGGTTTAGTCTCTAGGCCAAAATTGCACATATTTGGGATGTTTAAATCTGACAAATGGACAGAGCAAGGTTTGAATATCTTTTGTTGACATATTAGTTACAGAAATTATGGACTCTTATTTAGTTTATTGATCTCTTTTTTTCTTTATACTTCAATAAATCAGGCTTGGCACTAGGTATCAACAAATACTTCTGTACGTTCCGTCAAACTTGTTAAGTACAAGTTTGTAAAGTTTTGTGTGCGTGACGCTTCTTGTGGATTCAGTGAAATAATTAAACATCTTTAGGAGCAGATTGGACAACATGAAAGCCTACATATATGTTGAGGGATAAACTGACCAAAAAACAAACAAAATCAACATTAGTCTTGTCTTAATCAGTGTTTTAGACCTGGTTTAAACATGCTTATTAGCCCTATAGCCCATTTAGCCCTATCTTTGTTTAGTTCCGGTTCAGATCTGGTCCTGCTTTTTCCCTAATATAGTCCAGACACGATCACGGTTTATCTCTTCCCCGCTGCCGTACATTAATTTAAAATGACACGTGTTGGAGCAGTCTTTTTTGGCCCCCATTTTGGCCTGAATCCAAAGGCAGGGGAAACCATCTTGTTATACACGAGTGAGCGAGTTGCATGGTTAAACTAATGTGCCCCCGAGAAGTTTGAAGAGCTCCAGCTGAGGACAGATAAGGAGGCGGAGGGGGGGAAGTTAACAGGCCAGGCCCTTAAGAGCAAAGCAAAACACTGGGCCTCGCATCAATTTTCCCCCTGGAGACAACAGTGATGACAATTAGGCACACACAAAGCGTCGCTAAGTGTCCCGACCACTGGAAATGTAACTTTCTGAAAGACAAAATAAAGTTGAATGTAACAAAAGCAGCCAGATAAAAATAGTTATTTACATTTAGGTCTATATTTTTGGACTGTAGATTGAACTAAAAAGGCTTCATTTTGCTTCTAAAATTGTCACTAAATAATATTGACATCCCTAGTCATGATAAAAGACTGATTTTGACGCCACATTTTTTGAGTGTCATTTTCACACAAAATAATAGTAGTAATGTGGTTTCATACTGGTTCTGATTCAGGTCTTTCTAAAATCCAGGAAAGGTCCAATTATTATCTTTTTTAAATAAATGTTTTTGACTAATCGAATCAGAACAAGTAAAGTCGTCAAGACATTGGTGGAAAATGCTATTTCTTTTTTAATAATGTAAATAAACCATTATCTCAACTATTAAACAATTTTTTTTCCGATTGTTCATAAGCCCAATAGTTTACTTTAGTTTAATACTAATTTACACCCGTCTTCCCTGAGCAGGCTGATGTTAAAGCTCATAAAAAACCTTCCAGAATATAGTACGAGGACAGTCAAGGAAATGGTACTACCTGTTCTCATTTACATTTCCAAAACAAATCTTAAAACTATAGTGTTGCCTTCTTGTTCAATGCTCCGCTTTACGTCTCAAACCCAAACGTTGGCACTGCTCTGTGTGCGGAAGTCCAGTATCAACTGTCACCTTAATCGGATCAGCTCTTATTTTGGTACTTGCTTTAATTGGAGTCACAAAACATACAAACATTCCTAAAACACGAACGACTTCAGGAAATATCCAAAACACGGACAATAAAACACCATTGTCCGTCCAAAATACACCCATGTCTGCACTTTACCCTGCAATTATGGTACAGACCTCCGTGTTTGGAGTGGATACGAGCCCAGAAGTGTAACATTCAACTGTAAGAAAGTCACCATAACAAAGTTAGCTTGTAATAACATCGGGTATGTTTCTGTCATGCCCCGAGTGCCCGAGAATGAATGGAAGTCTTTGTGCGTTTGCATTCCCAGGGACTTCACTACTACCATTTTGAGATAGGGAAGAATTCGGACCCCAGCAAAGAGGCGAGTGAGGAGTTCAAGAGGGCGCTGGCGGTCCATCCAGTGTCGGAGCCGGAGGAGATGTACCGGCTGCACCGCTTCTTCACCCAGCTCGAGCTGCAGAGGACTTACGAGGAGATCGCTAAGCTGCAGGTAAGCTGATTTCACCCGTGTGTCACCCGTCACAGAGTTCACAACATCGCACACCACACGACGGGTGGGGGGGAATTGGTTTGCAGAGTAGATGGGGAAAAAAAATCAAGTATTAAAGGAAGTTGTCACTTGTCACAGGAGGTAACCTAAAAAAAAAAAAAAAAAAAATTGTGAGGGTGAAAAAATAATCAAAAAACACTATGATGACCACTGGACTGGATGACACAATGAGATAGATTTAGACATTTGTGTTTAAAAATGACTGTAAACAGCAAATTCATTCACTTTTTAAAGATTTTGAAGATTACTGGTATTTGTGTATTAAAAAACCCTCTAATTTATGTACAATACAAAAAATGACCCTATAGACCAGGGGTGTCCAAACTTTTCACCGAGGGCCGCATTTTGAAACTTATACGGAGCAGAGGGCCACAGACAACCCGACA
Source organism: Eucyclogobius newberryi (assembly GCF_026437365.1). Taxonomy (NCBI): domain Eukaryota; kingdom Metazoa; phylum Chordata; class Actinopteri; order Gobiiformes; family Gobiidae; genus Eucyclogobius; species Eucyclogobius newberryi. Next base: position 26,043,763 of record NW_027315768.1, read on the forward strand.
ATGAAGTGAAACATGCCAAATTTTGCATTTTACATAGTTTCAATGAGCCTCCTCACCTTTAATAAGACTTGAAACATTAATATTAGATTGGTATAACATAAACCTGTTTTTCCAATTTTACAGTAAAAAGTAGCAGGAAGCCTGAGGGCCAACAGAAATTGGGCTGAGGGCCACAGTTTGGACACCCTTGCTATAGAGCGTCATCTTCAGGATTAAAATTAAAAAACTTTATTTGAAATTCATTGCAGCAAAAAACACACACATAACTGGTAAGTACCATATACAGTAGGCCAGGGGTATCTTTTTTCACCAAGGGCCGCATTTTGGAACTTATACGGAGCAGAGGGCCACAAACAATCCAAAAATGTTGAATTTGTAAATCATTTGAAATGTTACATTTGACATTCTTTCGATGCGCCTCCACACATTTAATAAGACTCGCCCTCAGAGGCAACTGTTGTTGTGATTTTGGGCGTTACAAAAATAAATTGAATTGAACTTGGGACATTAATATTAGGTTGATATGACATTCCAATTTTACAGTAAAAAGTACTACTTGTTGTTGTTTGGACAAACTTGGCAGGAAGCCGGAGGGCCAACAAACCATGACGGTTCACATGGATTCAAGGTAAATGAAAATAAAAAGGGAAATCCCTAAGAAGGTTCAAGTATCTATTTACAGAAGGAGTAAAAGACAGTGATTAGTTCTGATCGAGGGCGTCTGATAGCGCCGACCTGAGGAGTGAAACATGGATATAAAACTGTCTTTGTCTTCATCCAAACCCCTTTTTGTTTGGTCCACAGGCGGAGATAAAGAATGTGAGTGTGGAGGCGTTCGAGGGGAACCGTAGCGCCCACTGGCCTGTAGGGGTCACCGCGCCGTTCGAGCCCAGAACGCGCTTTGAGGTCCTGAGCTGGGACTACTTCACCGAGGAGGAGATCTACTCGTGTGTGGACGGCTCTCCCAAATGTGAGCTGAAAGGCATCGACCATTTGGATGTTTCGGACGTTATCGAGGTCACTTTAGCCAAGCTCAATAAGAAATACATGCCTCTTCTACACGTGAAGAAACAAGCTTTGATTAACGGGTACAGACGATTCGACCCGGTCCGCGGTATGGAGTACATGCTCGACTTGCAGCTAGAAGTGACCAGCCAAAAGGGTCACAGCCGGTCGATCGCCAAGCGCGTTCACCTGGTGCGGCCGCTGAGCAAAATCGAAATCATCCCCATGCCGTACGTAACCGAGGCGACGAGGGTGCACATCATCATACCTCTGACGGCGCAGCTGAAAACCTACATCACACGCTTTCTCGAAGTGTTCGCCACCAGCGCCTTCGAGACGAGCGAGAACGCCGTTTTGACCTTCCTGTTCATCTACGACCCGGTGGAGGCGCAGCAGGTCAGCCAGAACGACATCTTCGCGAGCGTGAAGGCGCAAATAACGTCGCTCGAGCGCAAGTACCCCACGGTGAAGATCCCGTGGATAAGCGTCAAGACGGAAACGCCATCGCAGATCAAGTTCATGGACATCATTTCGAAGAAGCACCCGGTCGACACGCTCTTCTTTTTGGCCGGCGTCAATTCAAATATCAATTCGGAATTCCTCAATCGGTGTCGCATGAATTCCATCAACAGCTGGCAGGTGTTTTTCCCCGTACACTTCCAGGATTATAACTCCGAGGTGGCTTATCACAACCAGCCTTACCCTGCCACCATCGACCTGGTCAGGGACGCGGGACACTTCGACCGCATGTCCTTCGACGAGGCCTGCTTTTACAACTCCGATTACATGTCGACGCGGACGCAGATGGCGGCGGACGTCCAGGAGAACGAGGAACTCCTGGAAACGCTGGACATTTACGAGATGTTCGTCAAGTACTCTGGTTTGCACGTCTTCAGAGCCACCGAGCCGGCGCTGCATCAGCAGTACCGCTACGAAAACTGCAACCCGCGACTCAGCGAGGAGATCTATCACAGATGTGTGCAGAGCAACTTGGAGGGTTTGGGCTCGCGCTCACAGCTCGCCATGCTGCTGTTCGAGCAAGAGCAAGGCAACAGCACATGAGGACGGCTTGTAAAACGCTCTCTGTAAAATGCCGTGTCAAGGACTTTTATGGCCTCCTGTTGCAATCCAAGAACTGGGTGCGAGCGTGCGAGACCGCTGGAAAAGCAAGCCGCCTCGTCCCAGCATGAACTTTGAACTAGAAGTGGTCCGCGCCGCAATCTTCTTTGCAGGAACGAATGATGGGAGATTTTGATGAGACAGAACAAAAATGCAGTATCTAGACTTCGATGTTTACAGCGATAACAAACAGTGCGATCTCGAAAGATGTGCGAGCGAGCCCGGTGACCACTCAAGGCCAGAGCAGTATAAAGTGCTTGGGTCTATTCAAGAGGCGGTGGGAACAAAAGTGGGAGACAAAGGGCGCTCGTTTCACAGGTCGGTTTCATTCAACTTCGCACTATAGCATTAGCACATAGAGGGCTCGTCAAGCTCTCGGCTGTTGTTAACCAAATGAACAAAACGTAAGGTTATTTTTGTAGTGAAAGCTCCTGCAGTAAAACTCCTGCTTTAATCATGAGGAGGAACTCTGCATCAGCAAACGAATGGCAGAGATTTCCTGATAAATTGCACACGTTTGCCTGTAGGTCGTCGTGTGAGCGTAGCTTTTTACAAGTGCCTTTATGTAAACGCCGAGATCAGTTTACCTTGGAAACCAGTCCAACTTTCTGGTGACATGCCGCTTTAGATGTTTATTTATTAAATACAAAACAGCCAAGAACAAAATGAAAGAAAATGGTAACGCTCATGCTTTGTGGTTAAGCACTGTTACATGTTGTGGGAGAACAAAGTAGGATTGTGAAAACCTTATATTTTTATTAAGGTGACTACACATGATCCTTATTTTTAATATGCAATGAACTTAAGTGCCTCTATAGTGGACAGAGGCGAGTGTTGCATGGTGTGTACGTGTTTTTCACATTTCAAAATGTGACTGTGTGCAGCGCTCAGATGAGGCTCAGACCCAGTATTGTATCATTATTTAGTATTTAAATACTAGGAAAGAGAGACTTGATCATTATATTAGTGACAGGGTTCATTATCCTGCTTTATTTATAAAACAAATCCATGATCTGTTCAGCTGCCCTGGTCTGAGACACTACAGGCCTGTACAATGTGCTGTGCTTCTGAGCAGCTCCTCTGTTCAGAGCCTTTACCTGCTCCAGGTGTGTCAAATATTCAGGAGTGAACTCATGAAGCAAAGGTACTGTAAAAGAGTCACTCATGAAATCAGATTTGAATGTACAAACTGTCTCTACATGAGCAGGTGTGCTTCTTTTGTACCTTTTGTGCGTTCAAAGGTTTATTTGTATTGAAGACTTTGTAAGTCAATGGTGTTATTGTCCTGGGACGGCCGCTTCAGGAGCGGAGGCGCTTTAGTTGCAGTGAAATTGGAGCCTTTTTATTGAGTTTTACTGAGTGTCATTGAAGGCTTTTCAACCATAATGTGCAATATTACCACGACTGGACGTCCCGACCAGGACACGACCCAAATCTTTGTGACGTTTGCTGCAGAGAACAGCGCACGTACGAGACGCACTGTTCATGTTAATTTAAGATTTCAGTTTGAGTGAATACACTGTAATGTTGTGGCGGGACCTATTTAATGTATTTTTCTGACACGACGACACTTTTCACCAATGTTATTTACTCTTTATTTAAGTTGAATTGGATCAAAGTGTTGGAGATGTGACATTAACTGTGGTGGTCGTAGCGTGGGCTGTACTTTGCTGTGCAGAGGTCAAAACATAGAGTGTCTGACTTTTTAAATGGGACTTTCTGGTAACACTTTATTTTATAGTCCACACATTAACGAGCTGTTATCACTGTAGTTTGTGGTTAATTAGTTTTTATTGCATTTACAGTAGTCGCTGCAACCATAGTCTACCTTATTTTGCACATTCCCTGTTCCCCTTAGACAGGCCCATTAAACACGTCTTCTACTTTGACTTAACGTTTATTCTGGGGTCGAGCTGCAGTGCATGTGCAGGGCAAGTCAGTCCGTCTTTCTCTCTCGTTTATGTTTTTCACATTTAAAAACTGCATTAACGAACAGGCACATTTCGCATTGTTACTCCGTGGACTTTAAAATGAGTTGTTACCAGCTTTTTAACGCATCTCTTCTTGGAGATCAGATGAGTGAATGCTCTGTGTGTCGTTGTAGTACGAATGTTTTAATGCATTTTACTTGTTACACAAATCTCCGAAACCACTGTGAACAAGATGGCGTTGATTTTAAATGAAGTTATTTTGGTGATTTTCCTCGCGTGAAATTGCCTGATGCTGTTACGACGCCATCACTGAACCATCTTTACCAAACTTCTGTCACTTCTTAATGAATTGTGCAGATCTTGAGTCACTCTGCACTAATTTTATATTTTATAGACATTTAAAATTTTAGATTTGCAGTCGTTCGAACAAAAGTGTTTTATGTTTTTGTGCGTTTGTCCTTTTGACCTTGAAAAATCCAAATGTATTTAATTTTCTTTCAAATAGTCGACAGTTGAAACACAGGTAAATACATAGATCTTTACATGTATTATTTTACATGTGATATTATTTTAACGTTATCCGGTTTACATTGTTGGTTGGGTACTTGTATAACCAAAGCAATATTTGAAATTACTGTTTGTCACGTTGAATACATGCTGTACTTCCCAATGAACTGTGAATTATAATTTTCTTAAATAAATTGTTTTTATAAAGAGATTTTCTTGACATTTTATGCAGCGGTTTTATCATTGGATTTCTTATAAACATTTTTACATATAGACTGTCCTTAAACCAGAGAGCGCTAAACCAGGTCTAAAGCAGATTTAATCCAGGACTAGAACTGGACTAATTAACGGACTAATAAATGGACTAAATAGACCGTAGTAAACCATGTCCAAACTAAGACTTGTCGAGGTCTGAACTTCTTTAGTCCTGGTTTAACTCTAAATTATTTCTGATGTAGTCTTGATTTGGTCCTGTTTTTAGTCCTGGTTTAACCCTGTTTTTTTCCATGTTTAGCTCTGGGTTTTGTTCTAGATTAGTGGAAATTTGACTATGGCATTCGTGCTAGTGCAAACACACCCTATAATGCACCTAAACCAGGACTAAAATGAGTCATAACCAATTAAATCAGTTATGTGAAATCATTCGAACAAGTCAATTTGATTTATATGCTAATTCAGGACTTGAACAGCAGGATTTATCAACCCAAAGTGAGGGTCTTTCAAGTCCTGGTTTGACCTATAGGGGTCAGTAGAAGCACACGCTTGGCCCTGACCACTGCAGCCCATTCACCTCTGTGTGCTCTGAGGTGACTTACTAATAATTCAACTGCGCCTCCAAAACCCAGAAGGATTTGACTTTTTTCCCTCCTAAAACCCTGAAAAGTCCTTTGCATTTAGCATTCCTGCCCATGAGGTATTTATTTCTGTTGTCTGGGCTGGGTAAAAACAGGCAAAAGCGCTGCAAACCTAAATTATAGCTTTAGTTATTTCAGGGGTCTTTATGCAGCGGCCCGAGGCATGCTGTAAAACCACAAAGTACAGAGCAGCCGGGAGCTAATTGCAAGTCATCATTTTGTACTTGGTTTTTACATATGATCCCAGGACTTTCTCCTCCCACACGGCTGCAGAGTCGTTTCAAGTCTCTGGGTAACGACAGCTGCCAGTTTGGGTTCACCTGAGAGGTTACATGTCTCCTGGCCTCCTGTAGGTCACTGCCTCACTTTAGGGTTTGTGCTGTCAAACTTTACACTCGTCTTTTACTGTTGCCATTAGGGCTAATTACGATCACTCTTTTCTGTTTCAAGATATCGCACTTCTTTTCTTCTTTTATGGAAGTAACTGCTGCTGTTCCTCGTTCCACTGCGGGTAAATCTACAGTACGAGTGAAATAAAAGCTTTGTGTTGACAATATGAAATGATTTGAACATTTGTGTTTCTCACATCGCTCCATCATTATTCATTATTTTTATTTATTTGTCATTTTGTGTGGATCCTTTAAAAATACCAGATTTTGTGCATCATTTCATGTTTTGCCCTTCACACTGCATAAACTTGTGTCAGTCGTCCAGTCAGTTTCTCTTGAGTCAGTTCTTGGATTACTACTTTGTACTTCTACTTGAGTAAAATGATTTTGAAGTAACTTTACTCTTTCTACCTCTGATTAGGCATAATAATTGTGACTAGTCGACTATCATCGTTATTGACTCTAAAACACACACTATAATACCTTTTATAAAAATGACAGCAGCAATCAAAATCTAAATAATAATAATAATTATTATTATTATATCAATAATACACTGTTTCATATAGTCAAAAAATGTAAAAGAAATGTCCATTAAGTGAATTTACCATATATAAATAATACACCTAACTAAATGAAGTAGTTTATTAAGAAGGATTCAGTCTCACAGAGGTTTGGATTTACAGTCATAAGCCTTAATCATGCTTTATTAATGCTACTGCAAACCTAATATTGCATGTTGCTTATGGATTATATTTTTGTTGCACTAAATGAAGTGAAGAAGTTCCTGAATGCAAAAGAAAAAAAAGGTGTTTCTTCTTCTAGAGATCTTAAAATGCACCGAAGGAAATGCATTGGATTTAAGTCTGTTTAATTAAACTAATCTTGATTCTAGTGTGAAATCTTGATAAGGCTTTTGTAATTGTTCTGCCCAAGTTTTATTAATATGTTGTGTGGGCTACAATCAAATCATCTATTATATCTATCTAATCATCTCGATTGTAGGCCTTTGTGTCTAAAGAGTGTCAGTTCCACATCATTTAGCACACTTATAACACATTTAACACTGAATATTTCACTGAATAACAATGAAGTAGTAAATAATTAGCAGCATCATTCACATATTTTTCCCTCCAGTTTGATCAGGGAACAATACAACCACACTTGCATCTTTTTCCTGTGTCTGTTTAGGGTTCCAATAAAGAGGTCTGAGATTAATAATACTGAGCATGTGCCGCATTAAAAGTGGGACTAAACCTGGACTAGACTATACCGGGATTCGACCAAACCAGACCGGAAAAAGAAACCCCAAATGACCAAAAGAAAGTTCTGAATGGGAAACACTGGGTTTATCAATCTAAACTTTAATAGTCATTGTATTTGCCATTTTTCACATTTATAAAAATCTGTTGTAACAGGAGAAATAATCACAATTTCACATTTCTGTACAAAATGTCAACGCAATCTTCCAAACAGCAGCCGCCGTCCATTTGATTCCACATTTCCTCACACGAACCGTGGTTTGCATCAGCCGCCATTCTTCTCTTCCCACATCACAATATGTCAGATGTAAAACCAGACAAAACACTACAAAGACGTGAAAAGTAACATTGGAAATAAAAGCACGATCACATGGCAAGAAAATATAGTCAAAGTCGCGTTCGGTTGTATCATTTTCTTTTTATCGCTCCAACATGTCCCTGTTTTATGTTTCAGCAGATGATAAAACATCACAATCACATCAGAACTAAAACGTGACTAGACCAGTCCTAGGCTGCTCCACGATCCAAACAAACGTGAAGTGGATTGATCGTGCTTGAAGTAACTGCCACACAGAGCTATAAAAGGAAGAGTGCAGAGAGACATGAGACAAACCAGAGGAATCCCGGGAATGTCAGCTACATGTTTGTCACACTGGGACGTCCCATCAGCGACAGGAGCGAGGACAGGAGCGAGGACAGGAGCGAGGACAGGAGCGAGGACAGGAGCGAGGACAGGCCTGCCCCCCTCTGACGCCCCGCACAGCCCCCCATCCACGGCCGCTGCAGCATCATGTGGACCACATCAGAGGAGAGTCTCAATTTGGGCTTCTTTGTTTTGAGAGTGACGGCTTGAGTTTGCTCCTGAGCGGCACTTTTACACGAGGTGTTGCCTTCATCACGTCTGTGTCACTAAAATAGACTGAATTACAACTTGTTAACTGTTAAATAACATTTTAAAGCAGTCAATAATGTTAAATATCTGCACCCTTCTTTTAAAAGTGCATTTTATAATGTTTTTATCTGTTTGTACTGTAATTTGAATGCATGTTTTCCCAGTGATGTAAACCATTTATTAATTGTGCTACAAATAAAAAATATGATATAATGATAATAATAAAACATTTGCAAATCTCATTAGCACTCATTCAGGTGTGACACACAACATATGATGCAGGTTGCATCATAGAAAAAACAGGGTCCAGATGACGACAGTTGAAACTTTTTCTACAACTATAAACCAAGTCAATAAATCTCAATCTGACAGTTAAACAGCACATTTAAGACAGAATTAGGACTTGTCCTTCAGCTCAGTATGAAACTATAGGGAATCTAATGCTGTGATATCACAAATAGGAAAGGAATTTACGAAAAGAGAGATAAACTGGGTGCCAAGTTGGTATTTTACTGTTATAACAAGAAAACAGCAAAAGTGACATTTGGGATGACATATTTTAAAGCAAATCCAACATAATACTCTTGGATTACTATTTTGGACCATCCCATAACGCATAATAATTAATGAGGACTTAAAACTGCAAATGTTTTGTGTTTCGCTCATTAATTCCGCCGACGTCCACCATGTTTTTTTCAGTCTTCCGAGTTATATTTAGTTTTGTCTCCACTACAAACAGATGTCTTCTTTCCTTCTGAACTCACTGAGCTGTGACCGGGCCTAGACAACGCGATTGAGGACATTTGTGGGGGAAATGACGGCAACAGACCACACCCCAAAAAAATGCCACCCCTTTTTTACCTGGACCATCCCCTTTAACGCCTACGAGATCCCACTGCACACGGTGTCATCTCCCCCCCCGCCCCGCCCCGCCCCGCCGTGTGTCTCAGGACGGGGCCCACAATTACAGAGGAGCAGATTGTTATGCACGGCCAGTACGGCGTGTCATCAGAGCCCGTGATTGGGAACCTTTTGAAAATGTCAAAGCGGCACATGATTACGAATATTAAACCGCCACGTAAAGCCCATGACTACTGGATGAAAAGAGACGAGATGACGAGCAGGAGGCGCCGTGAGACTGTCCCACGTGAAGACGAAGAAGAGTCGACGGTGGCAAATGGACACGGAAATGACAGCAATGATCAAGCAAACAAGCAAAACAATATCTTTTAATGTTTTTTGACATTGCACACACCTCAAGCTTAGAATGTCAACGAAACACTACATCCAGAGACAGAGAAAGTCGAGTTTAATTCACTTTTATTTGAGATATTTGTCCTTTTAAAATTGTGTCACGACAGGAAGTGAGTTACTGAGTGTTTAGATTTAAAGCTGGACTGCCCAGAATTTACCACCAAGCTCTTTTTGTTTGTTTAATTTAAGGTATTATGGGTGTTTTATCTTACAATGGGATGCTAAGTTTCCCCCTATTGATTTAGAGAATAAAACTCAAAATGTAAAATCCTACTTTTGGCAGCTGCAAAAAAGGCAGTAACAAAGAAATGGATGACGGGGACTGAGTCGATTGTGAAGACTGGACTGAGATAACGTTGGACATTTATAAAATGGAAAAACTTGACCTTTACTTTGAACTTAAACATGGGCAAATTTAATATTCACTGGAACAGACGGGATACATTTGGGGACATGTGCCAAAGTGACATTTTATTTAATACTTCCATTTGATTTATTTGTATGCTCTCTGGTTTTTTCTGTTTATGCTTGGACTAAATGGGACTTATATGTAAGACAAGTTGAGCTATAATTTTATGTTTATCGTTGTTTTTGTTGTGAAATGATCATTATTTTTATGATTTCTAGTATTACTGTAATGCTATTCATATCCTCCTACTTATGAGAGAGTGTGACATTCAAAGTTGATATTGATTAAAGATTTCAAACATGACATACTGCATAAGTGTGGGAATGTAAGTCATTTGGGGCACCAGCCATTGATTAGACATTTAACACTTTACCAAATGCGGTTTATGAAGATTTGCTGACCGAATAATTGAACTGGTAAATGTGAATTTAGAATATGCAAATTAGTCAATAACAGATGAAGACGCTAGAAATGATTGATCTAGCTCTATCTACCGGTAGTTGTGTGTTAGTTAATCTAAAGTGATCTCATCAGACAGATTGTGAAATGCATTCATATGACCAGAAGATCCTGAGGAGATGGGCCTGTGTCGCCTCCAGGGGTCACTCAGGGGTCACTCAGGGGTCACTCAGGGGTCACTCAGGGGTCACTCAGGGGTCACTCAGGGGTCACTCAGGGGTCTCATTGGGAGAGACTGCTTCAGCTCGGTCCACACGCTGGACCGGACCCGGGACAGGACAGTGTCAGGCTGAAGATGCACTGGATCAGGTTCAGTGATCCGTGTTCTCCTTCACTCTGAGGCGCTCCTCACATAAAAAGGGCCGTTGCACTGATTCACAGATGAGGCTGGTCTGAAGAGACTGTCCTGGATCCAAGTTTTGTTGTAGTCTTGAAAAGTTGCAAAAAGAATTCTTATGGGAGAGAAAAGTTAGCTTCCACGGGCGTGTCTCTGTGGAATGTTCTTTGTTCCGTGGGTTATCTTAGCGTCACTAGGCCAGAGATGAGCCCTTTTTCTCATCTCTCAGGTTGAGGTCATTCTTTTCTTGAAGACCTGATGGGACTGAGTTGGTCTTCTCTCCTCTCTCTCTCTGACTGACCCCTGGGGGTTGGGGATTGGGGAGCCATTGTTCAACCAATCAGCACGCATTCTGAGTTAGAGCTGATCTTAGAGAAATATCCAGTATTAATTATCCAGAGTAATTCAGTCATTGTTTAGCATTAGCATTAGGCCACATAGTTACAAAGGTAAAATTAGAAGTTATGAAACAGTTAAATGAATATGTAGAACACATTAACATTATGAACAGTAAATTTGTCTTGAGGTCAAGGGTTGCGATCAGATGATTGTTTTCTAAAACCGCATTCTCTTTTCTTTAGCGGTTTAGCGTGTGTCCTGGGAGAGAAAATGGCTTTGAGTTTTGAGTCATTTGATGGAAAAGGTTTTTTCCAACGTTTTAAGCGTTAAATTTCTGCTCCTGCAGTGATGTCATGAATCTCCAGTACTTTGGTACAACCTCACTCCTGCACTCCTGTCACCATGGCAACATTCAGAGGTCTCATGGAGGTCACTACATTATTATTAGGCCCGAGCCGAAGGACGAGTATCGTCCCGGCGAGGGACTTATTAATATTGGATCCGGGGGCTAGAAAAACGCAAAAATCGAGTACTAAACAAAGATGGATATGCTCGTGAGTGGTATCGAAAATTAGAACTCCGTGAGCTCTAATTCTGAGTGAAGGTTTCGTGAAAAAATATTGAAAGACGGCTCAGTAGCGCCACCTCAAATATCGATTAACATGGGCCCAATGGGAGCCCGAAGCCAAAAAAAGTGTCAGTAAAAATATGACGCTCACTCCAAAAAATAGTTCATGGGAGGACATGTAAAAAATAATATTGTGACCCCACCCTAAGTCATACAGGAAGTTGGCCATATTGGATCAAACATGGCACTGCCAAAAATGCATCTTTCGTACTTTTGGCCTTTTCTCCTACAGTTTTTTTAGAAAACACTTCAAACTTGGCCACAAGACACAAACCTCAATGTAGTGTTTGAAATCTGAAGCTGATACGTTTTATGGTATGGTCATCTTGAATTTTAAACAAAATCGCAATTTATGGAAAATTAAAAAAAATTCTACATTTCTTAAACATTTTTTGGGGAGAAAATTTTGCTGTAGCGTTTGTGGAGATTTTTTTAACTTGAACGCAATGATGTACGTTTCCTCTCGTGCCGTGGTCTTAGCATTAGCGTAAGCATCAGCATTAGCGGCGGGTCTCTGTTGCTAGGTGACGGCGGTACAGGGAGGAAGGGGCACGGTGTGAAGTCTAAAGAATAAAGTATAAAAAATAAAGTCTAAGAGAATAAAGTCTAAAGAATAAAGTCTAAGAGAATGCAGTGTCCGGATTGCAATCAAAACACAAGTCTGGCGGTAATGCAACACTCGGATGCCAACCGCCATAAAACAACAACAACAACAACAACAAAACACGGTCGCGCGGGAAGGCGGTCGCGCGGGTGGGGAGAGCCATCATCGCCACTACCGCGGCTTTAATTATTATTATTATGTTTTGTCTTGTTTGTTTGTGTTTGTGTACATTTAAAAATTAATGATAATTTAAATCTAGATAAAAACCCCAAAAAACAAAACAATGTATCAAATCCTTTACTAACCTGCTGTATTGCAACCATCTCCACCAGTCTTCATAATATAGGCCTGTCCATGGATTTCACAGTCTTCAAAAACTAGCAACGCTGTCATTGCAATTCACAATTCAAACCAAAATATTCTATTTTTTGGATGTGGTATTCACGCCTGTTTGGAACTATTTTACATCACGCAAAAACAAAGGCAGTGAAATAAAGTATTTGGATTTACCGGCACAAACAGAGGCAAAGGTCAAATGTGGTCGATGCAGGAAAGTAAACAAGACGGCAGAAATAGTGAGTAGTTGTTGTGTCTCCAGGAACTCGTCCAAATGCAGAGGAAATCATGCTGTCCCAAACACTACAGTGCCCCAAAATAAAAGCTGTAGGTGTAGTTCTTGTAAGACGTGTGTGTGTTTGGTCCAGCTGCCGCCTCTCTGCCGGCCAAAGCCCCAGTTTGTTGTAAAGGAAGGACTTCACAGGAGCTCTTAAACATCTGCGCTGAGGGTCAGGACTTGTAAAGAGAGTTATGACTGTACAACACGAATGACCTGTGCCGCTAATATGAGGCAGATGACAGTGATTTCATTATCGTACCTTTCATTTCCGTTTGCTCTTAAAACTGGGGTCTGCCGCTCCTTCTCTTTGAGGTTTATGCAAAGCAGTAACAACATTACAACCTCCGGAGCAACGTTCAAAAGCATTTCTGTATTTGTGAATGACATTTACAGTTTGTGCCATTTTCTTTATTTTCATTTTTTAAATGGGGCTCAAATGGTGGTTGTAAAATCAAAATAATGTATAATTTATTGTAGCACATTTTTCTATCAAAATTGAACCGCTAGCATTTTAACGAAAAGGCTTACTACTATTTCATTATTGTTCTGTAATGATTTAATTAGCCATTAAACTAATACTTTTTCTTTCTTTTTTTGTAGTTTGTCAGGAAGGAGAATAAGTCGTTAAATCTACTGGTAAAATACGGGGTAATTGAACAAAAAGTATTCCAACCCTAAAAAGGGCACAAATTATTACTAGTAAACTTAAAGGTGCACTATGTAGCTACAAGTGGGTGGCGCTGGCGATAGATGGATACATTTATCTTTATAACTGTATTATGCATTATTCATAATGCAATAATGTGGCAATCCCTCACCTGTGAGGTTACATAAAGCACCTTTAAGATGGATCACTGGCTTAAACCATGAAAGGAGGTATTTTAATCTAAATCATCCCGTCACAAACCCTTTGTACTCACATAATTTAATTTTCCGGCGAGTGCTCGGCTTTAGAACTGCTTTTTCAGACGGCGGAGTGAAGCTGGGGTGGACCACCCAAGCGCAGCCAATCAGAGCACTGCTTTCAGCTTTTACTTCCTGGTTGACAAAGTAGGAAGTTAAAAAAGTACTTTGTTATTAGCCACAAACAGCAAGCAGTGGTCTCATTTAGTCACAAAGTGGTGCTTTTACACTATACTCGGGAGGAAAACACAAAACTTTACTAAAAAGTTTGGTAACCCAGCCGTAAGTCCATAAAGTGTTGAATCAGGAAGGGCAAAGAAACAAAGTCAATACACACATGTAACAATGTGGAAAACAATGCAATGTAAAAAGAATGGAAGATTGCAATGCTCTAAACTGAACTCACACAATCATACCGTGAGTGTAACTTGTGGTCCGGCCCCAGCCTGAAAACCAGTGTTAAAACCAACTCTGATTCAAAATGCAAATAACTGCACACAGAACTACTATGGCACATGTTTTATAAATGTAATCTTCAACATATAAATGAACACGAACATTCAAAGTATATCAAATCTGCTTATGAGCCACTCGTGGGTCTTGACACACCCGCTGAAAACATACTTCTGTGTCAATTATGTAAAATAAATATATTTTTTTGCCAATTTCAGAGACAAAATTTAACTCGAACAGGTCTGAGCACGAGCCGCTCTCTTCCCCTTGGGGACTGCTGCAATCCATCCACAGAAGGAACTCAAAATAGGATGAGCGTACAAGACTCTACTGCGGGCTCTAAGCTGGAGAGATGAGCTAGCGAAAAAATAAATCAAAGTTTGTTATTGCTTGTGTCAGCATTAAGTATGACCCAACAGCATTTTTAAACAACTAGAGAGTACGGAGCCCCACTGATGTAACGTTGCTTAAATGAACATGTAAATTGTATGAATAACAGAGCAAACAGCGCACGCACAAGTCTATCCGTGTCTATGGTGCAGATATCATGATGATTGGCAGTCTGTAGATTGTGTATATAGGAATTGCTACAATCGTGATTGCTATTGTCATATAAAAATCCTCTTCTAAAACGTATTAAAAGTAATATTACATAAGTTAGGCATTATTATATGAACAGAATATAAACAACAAACATTTTAACAGAGGTTTCTCAACTTTATGTACAATTACAATGCTACTCTCTAACACCTGAATCACGGACCAGACAAAGTGTAATAGATGAACTTCCAAAATCAGGTTAAATTTGTGATTCTCAACTGGTCTGAGGATGAGGCTTAATTTTATGACATTTGTATTTGACAAGCGTTATAATCCTCTGCCAAGAAAGTACTCTTTTTGGTTATTTTATTTGATCATTGTTTTGTTTGTCTCTAACACAGTACAATAACTACACTTTTAATAGCCTTAATCAATCTTAAATTCAGACATAATTGATCATAGCAAATGAATTGTTAAGAATGATTCAGGCTTAGTAACTTGAATTTAATGACTTAATATCCTAACCCTATAATTAAGTAGTAACTAAGCCAAGTATTTGTTCATGTAAATAAGGAGTAGTTGTTATAAAGTGTTTGTTTGTGGGGAAGATAAGGTTTTTGGTCACAGAACAAACACAAAGCCTAGTGTGCGTAGTGACCATTTGTGACTTTTCACCCACATTTGCACGATACTGTTTAATAAAAACCAATGGCCCCAAAATAAAATAATCGGACAAGGAAAGGTTGATGTGTTATGAGAGATCCAAAACACAAGATCATCTATTGTGTTGTAAATGTTCACTTATACGCAATGTTTCCATCAAATAAAACAATAAACTATGGGATTCTGTGCAGGATAGAGCCAAATATGGCTGAAAATGATGATTTGTACAGTTTTACCATCGCAAAATGTGGATTAAGCAATAACTAATTCCATAATTTGACCATTTTAGTGTTTCTATTTTCTTGTATTTATTGTTAATTCTATTTCCATTGAAACTTTTTTGACACACAAATTCAACAATGACTTTATAATTTTGATAACATCCACTATTCAGCCCACCACTTGAGAATCACTGCTAGAAATAACCCTTGTCTGGATGAATGCGACACGAGCTGAAGTATCTGTAGCTTGTTTACAATAGAAAGTGAATATATTATATCGTTAAATAATTACATAACTTGGATGCGTTATGGCTGGGTCATGGTACAGTGTATCGAAGAAAGAGGTAAGTCAGATACAGACAAAAATATATAGTCACCGTTGAAATTCTGAATAAATAATAAACCATACTTGTCCTTGTCGGGAGCAAGGCGACATGCAGTCCTCCTCATGTCCCCGCCTCGTGACCGTGTACCCAAACAAAAAAAACTGGCCCAGAAAATCACAATATTGTCCCACTTGTCCAGAGTTCCCATCCAGATCGGAGAGAAAGAGAGTTGTGCCTACATTTATTTTATTTAAGTGATTCGTTAGCAGCACAAGTTTGGTGTTTGACTTTGGCTGTAGCTTTACACTGGAGGCAGCAAAAGACACGTGTTTAGCTGTCCTTTTTCGGGTATCTTTTGGCGTCGCCAGGCCCGGGACGGCGTTTTTCTAGCAGGCGAAGTCCTCAAACACGCCGCGCCGTCCCGTGGAGTGGTGAGGGTGTGAAACGGGGTGAGGCTGTTGGTGGGGCAAAGGCTGTTGATGGGGCAAAGCTTGTGAATGGGACAGAGGCGCTGGATGGGGCATGACCTGTGGGAGGGGCACTGGCTTTTGGTGGGGCGTTACTTGTGGGAGGGGCACAAGCTTTTGGTGGGGCGTTACTTGCGGCAGAGGCACTGGCTTTTGGTGGGGCATTACTTGTGGGAGGGGCACTGCTTGTGGGAGCGGCACTGGCTTTTGGTGGGGCATGGCTTGTGGGTGGGGCAGTTGTTTGGGTTGGGGGTGCGGGTGAGGCATTGGGTGGTGGTTCAGGGGCAGGATCTGGTTGGCGTATGCTCCGTCCGGATGGCTCCGCGTGTCATTGGGTTCCTGTTGAGAGATAAGTGAGAGTGAGGGCATAATGAGTCGCTGCAGCAGAAGTCGGTTGTTTAGTCTTTAGAACCAGGGTGTGGTAATCTCACATAAAACAGGGGACTTCCAACATTTTTAACATTTTTTTTCTCTACTTTACGGGGCGACAGGCAGTAGTTTGAACACCAAACACCACTTTAACACCAACAAACAAAGTTACATTTAGACATTTTCGCTTACACAAAACATTTTAGCCTCAACATGCAACATTTTATACCAAAAAAATGCAAAAACATGTTATTTGGGACATTTATTTAAAATGTATTTGATTTTTGCCAACTATCCTGAGGGGGGCTGACTGATTTTGGCCACTGTCCCACTCAATGATAAAAAAAAGAATAACAAATAAATAAAAACACATACATTTTGTGTTTTCCCCAAAAGAGTATAGTGGAAAAGCAGCACTTTGTATCGATATAAGACAGCTGCATGCTGTATGTTATCTCTCGTAAACCCGGAAGAGCTGAAAGCAGCGCTCTGATAAGCTGTGCTTGGCGGTTCGCTCTAGTTCTACTTTGTCGTCTGAAAAAAAAATCAGTTCTAAAGCTGTTTAAGCGCAAAAGGTTTTGTGAGAGCGAAGACAAGTGAGACAGATTTGCATGTGTGAAAATCAGGTACCTCAGCTTTAATGTGTTTGTTATTTTGACATTCTCAAAAGTGCATCTGTCCAGGGCCTAAAGTTTACCTCAATAAATGTCATAATTTAATTTGTGTTGTCCCCGAGTTTCTGAACGCTACAAGAACATAATAAGGATGAATAACATCTCTTCATCACTATATTTACTGGAATTTCAATGGCATTTAAAGGTGCAATATGTCATGTGCTTGTCTCAATATGCTTTGCCTGGAATGTTCCACAGTACGGCATAAAACCTAATTATCTCCAGGGAGACCAGCACCCACCTGACCACGTTACAGCTCAGCTCTGTGGAGTGGCAAAGAATTTAAGGTCAATATATTAATTTAGCAATAGAAACTTGAATAAATTAGTTTAATGTCATACTGGGGAACACTCCAGGCGAAGGAATAACATCTCCATGGAGACGAGCAGGTTTCGGAGCTCCAGGAAAGTTACAACGTGCACCTTTAACATGTTTTTACGCTGTCTAAATCCAGCTGCGTGTTCTCTTTGTGAAAGTCCCGAGAGTAGACACACGGAAAAGACAAGTACTTTATCTGTAATCCATTAGTTTGGCACCAAAAGCATTCAGTCAATATTTACATAAGCGTATAAAGTGAGCTGTTATTCCATGCTTACATATACTGTAGATAACATGTATTAATCATCAAAGACAGAGACATGCGCTGCATTAACGTCATTTAGTGTGACCAATAGCATAACATAGACAGTCTGACCCTTTTCGCTTCATTTTCCCAAAGCGCAGTGTCTGAAAAGTAGTTCTGCCATTTAGTGCATTAGCAGTGACCCAATGTGAAAGTAGCAGTGCATTCGCTGCTGCTAAGCTAATGGTTATCACATAATAGCATGAACTGTGGCTAACTCTGTCTCTGCTTTCACATCGACACGTATCACACATAAAAGACAAAGTAACAGGCGTGTCAGGGAAAGTCATGATTGCAAATATTTGATCTCTAATGACGTCATCATTTCATATTTGTGGTTTCAAGAAAGGCTCCATTGATGTTGTTTATTCTGTGATTTTCCACTTGTTAAATGTGCTCATTAGCAACGTATTGTTGCGTCTCAAGCAACTCTGTGGTTAAAGAAAGCCAGAGTTTGATTTACAGTTTAGTTTATGTATGCATTTTATTAACACTTAACAATATTAAAAGTGTCTACAGACTCATTGATGTTGGCCCAAGTACAACATTGTGTGGTTTTTCAATGACGTAACGGTTTGTGTGTCAGCAAACAAAGCAAGCTATCAGTTTATCTTTAAGAAAATGGCACGTTTAATTAAACAAACCAGATAATTAGTTGGTTTGTTTTTTGTGGAAGTTTTCTGTGAAACTTTCCAATGGATTACACTCCCTCAGAAGTGATGTAATGCCCATAATTTCCACCCCCGTCTTTCCCATTCAGTATCAAACTAAACATGTTGCCACATGTGCCTTTATCAGTATTATCACATGTAATAATATGTTGGTTTCCGTGTTTGCAAAAGTAGAACAGTACTAGCCTTGTGTATGCAAATCTGTATCAATATGTCAGTAAACCACAGGTATTTGGACGTTATTTAGCAACGGTTCAGACGGACTGCAATGTCAAAATAATTTAACACTGAATTTTAATAAATGACTACATTTTATCAATACATTAAATAACTTCTACAAAATGTATTATTCCATGAAGGGACACATCCATTAAAATGATCAGTATAATATTTTCCCGTATACATTTCAATAAAATAAACAACAACATTTAATAATCTCAAATACCATTATTATAAAGTGTCACATTTTGTAATCTGACTCTTTGCAGTATTTTTGCAGCCCACCAGAGGGCCCCAGACCACACTTTGGGACGCAGTGTCTTGACTTTATTTCATGTAGTTGGAGGCTTTTTGTAGGAAACATTGCAATCATTATGTTTAATTTAAATTAGTTATGGCTTTTACACATTCCACGCAGTAGACACGCATTATCCGTATGGAAGCAGCTAAGAGTGTGAATAAAAATAGCCCCCCCCCTTTAAATCATTTAGTGAGGGTCACTTGACTTCACAGAAAATCATATTGTATTGACTTTGCATTGCATTGTTGAGTAAACCACTAAAACATATATGTGTATTTGTGTGTGTCTTTGCATAGTCGTGATCCAGGGGTGACTTGTACCTTTGTTTTCATTTCCTCGAGCTTCACCGTGGCGACCGTCGCTCTCTGTGGACTCTTCTTGTCCTCTTTCTGCGGTCTGAGCAGCCTTTGTATCCTCTGCTTGAGCACCTAATGCACCCGGAGGCGACAGATCACAAACAAGACAAACATACAGCAGATAAGGAGCTGTGCATCCGCGCTGATAATGTTTAATACATGTTTGTCCGCTCAAAGTTGGACTCAAAGTTTGAAAAGAGATGAGGCAGAGGTGTAGATATTTCGGCAGCGTTAGTATGTCCACAGCAGAGTCCGGAGCGGATATTAGTTTCTCCAGCGGGAAATCAAATAAATCTGTTCACATGAATAATAAGAGATAACAGCTGCACAGTCAGGCACGGGCAGAGCCTGAGAAATGCCCACAGTAGAATAATATCAAACCGAATCCAATATGCGTAAAATACATATTAATTAATAAAATATGCACTATTTAAAGGTGGACTATGTAGCTTTTCTGGTAGAAGGTCAGTCACCTTTTTGTCCTTACTGCTTTTCCTAGCATTTTTCCAAGCGAGCCAGCTCACAGTAAAAATGCATGACAGTTAAGGTTTAAGGTAGTCATCTGGACAATGTTTTTTAAATTGAAAAGTTTCGACTGCCATTCAGAAGTCAGTCTGAAAGTGCTTGTATCAGTCCGGCCCTAAAGGAATAATTATGTTTTTTAAAGACATTTGTCCTGCCCCTGTTTACTTTTAGGTTACGTTTTGGGTCGTTATATCCTATTGTTCTCTGGCAGCGTTTCCCTCCAAACTGTCTAATATCTGATTACAGCCATGGTAAGATGAGGTTGTTGTAAACAGAAGGTAGATTGTATCGCAGCTCACCTTTCTGTTCTAAGAAGGATTTCATTTTAAATTCCTCCTTCACCTCTTTCAAAGCACCCCATCTCCCTGATATAACTGTACACCTCACTGTCTTGATGGAACACTCCTGATATCTCTGAGCAATTAAAGACCTGTAATTGAGTAAATGCAAGTTGGATAATACCGAGGAACATTTGAGTTACATATCAAACCTCTAATGTGTCAATATTAAGTGTTTTCAATCTACAGTTGTTTAGTTGTAAATAGCAAATGCGATGATATTATTCTTTCCAATCGGAGAAGATCCTTGGTACATGTTCCTTGATAAACAGTGATTTAATTGGCTCTACACTTCTTTGCCTGTAACAAATTTACAGTTAATTGAAAAGATGTAGTACATTATGATTACACTGGTTTTATTTTGAAAGCAGCGTTAGCTCGAGTGTTGGTTGCTAACACATCTACAGTATATAGCACAAGAGCTTTTATTTTTAGTCAGTTTCTTCTTCATTTATTAGACGAGATTAGTTTTGGTTGCAGTGGCTCCATAGAAATGCTCCAACAAGCGTCCAATACAGACTGAACTCCAGAGAGAACACAACAACTATTTATTGACTGCACATTGGTGAATCATATCTGATCTTGAATTGTGACGGCGTTCACAGTACCTCATAGATATAATCCAGTATTTCTAACACGGTTAAGATGCTGGCTCCAATGAATAGGCCCATCTGTCCACCAATGTCGCCTGAAAGAGAAGAGAGTACAATAAGGACATACAATAAACGCAGTGATTATGGATGAAACATAGTGGATCCGTATTGACCAGCATACAACGATAAGCCATAACATACAAAAAACATATATGTACTTTTCGCCTGTTTAAAGAAGTTTAAAGTTGTATTGTCCACAGAGTAAACACATTTTGTAAGTGTTAAAGTGGGAAAATCTATGAGGATTTGATTTGGACAAACAGCGACGACTGCGTTGCCAAAACTTCAGTGGCACAAACCAAATAACCCAAATCCTAGTAGTTTCATTTAGGCTAATAGCACTGTTACTAATCACTTTGGGCGGGTTTGGATTTGCTTGGGATGTTGTTTCCAGCTGCCAAGTCGAGAATCACAAATGATTTTCAGCGAAGAAATATGCAAATACATGTTGTTGTTGTGTTCCTTTTAATGGCGGTTGGCAGCCACCTAATGTACCTACTGTAGTTGTACGTCTTCAAAGTATGTGTTTATGCTGTACCGGGGGGAAAAAGTGTGAGTGTGAGTGTGAGTGTGAGAGAGAGTGTGAGTGAGTGTGAGAGTGAGAGTGTGAGTGAGTGTG
Source organism: Eucyclogobius newberryi (assembly GCF_026437365.1). Lineage (NCBI taxonomy): Eukaryota > Metazoa > Chordata > Actinopteri > Gobiiformes > Gobiidae > Eucyclogobius > Eucyclogobius newberryi. Next base: position 26,065,288 of record NW_027315768.1, read on the forward strand.
AGAGAGTGTGAGTGTGAGAGTGAGAGTGTGAGTGAGTGTGAGAGAGTGTGAGTGTGAGTGAGTGTGAGTGAGTGTGAGAGTGTGAGTGAGTGTGAGTGAGAGTGTGAGTGAGTGTGAGAGAGAGTGTGAGTGAGTGTGAGAGTGAGAGTGTGAGTGAGTGTGAGAGAGTGTGAGTGTGAGAGTGTGAGTGAGTGTGAGAGAGTGTGAGTGTGAGTGAGTGTGAGTGAGTGTGAGAGAGTGTGAGTGTGAGTGAGTGTGAGAGAGTGTGAGTGTGAAAGTGAGAGTGTGAGTGAGTGTGAGAGAGAGTGTGAGTGTGAGAGAGAGTGTGAGTGAGTGTGAGAGTGAGAGAGAGTGTGAGAGAGTGAGAGAGAGTGTGAGAGAGTGTGAGAGTGTGAGTGTGAGTGTGAGTGTGAGAGAGAGTGTGAGTGAGTGTGAGAGTGAGAGTGTGAGTGAGTGTGAGAGAGTGTGAGTGTGAGAGTGAGAGTGTGAGTGAGTGTGAGAGAGTGTGAGTGTGAGTGAGTGTGAGTGAGTGTGAGAGAGTGAGTGTGAGAGTGTGAGTGAGTGTGAGTGTGAGTGAGTGTGAGAGAGAGTGTGAGTGAGTGTGAGAGTGAGAGTGTGAGTGAGTGTGAGAGAGTGTGAGAGTGTGAGTGAGTGTGAGAGAGTGTGAGTGTGAGTGAGTGTGAGTGAGTGTGAGAGAGTGTGAGTGTGAGTGAGTGTGAGTGAGTGTGAGAGAGTGTGAGTGTGAAAGTGAGAGTGTGAGTGAGTGTGAGAGAGAGTGTGAGTGTGAGAGAGAGTGTGAGTGAGTGTGAGAGAGAGTGTGAGAGAGTGTGAGAGAGTGTGAGAGTGTGAGTGTGAGAGAGTGTGAGAGTGAGAGAGAGTGTGAGAGTGAGAGAGAGTGTGAGAGTGTGAGTGTGAGAGAGAGTGTGAGAGTGTGAGAGAGAGTGTGAGAGAGAGTGTGAGAGAGAGAGTGTGAGAGAGAGTGTGAGAGAGAGAGTGTGAGAGTGTGAGTGTGAGAGAGAGAGTGTGAGAGAGAGTGTGAGAGTGTGAGTGTGAGAGAGAGAGCTTACCTTACCACACCAAATGCAAAAATATATTACCGTATTTTCCGGACTATAAAGTCGCACCGGACAAAAAATGCATAATAGAGAAGACAAATACATATATAAGTCGCACTGGAGTATGAAATGCGGTTGCAAGTGTGAAAATAACAAATAATATCACATATAAGTTGCTCCGGAGTATACTTACTTACTTACTTAAGTATATAAGTATAAATATAAGTATAAGTCGCACCCCGGACAAAACTATGAAAAAAGGTGCGGAATATAAAGTCCGGAAAATATGGTAATTAATTCTGGTCTGATGGTAAGAGTATAAATCCACAAGAAAAATATTTGCAGTATTATCCAACTCATAAACTGTTACTGTGCCTGGGTAATTAAAATGAACTAGAGTAAAAATAAACATTCAACCCTTGTAACGAATGGCTTTAATTTAAATAAGAACTTGTTGCAATGGCCAGAAAAAACAACAACAACAACAACTTCCGTACTTACAAAGAAGGAAAGGTTTCAGAATACATCGTTAGATAGAGTTTTTTGCATGGGGCTGTCTTGGCATATTAAGAATTGTTTTATAATATAATGACAACCAGCGTTAGGTGCGTTCATGCTTTTTAATTCCTCGACCAGACGCTCCCATGACCCAGAAACGTGCAGCTAGATTAAGTTTATAGCGGCAGCAGCAGCTCAGGGCTCACTCTCCATCGGAGTGACGCACTTTTGTTACGCTCCATGTTTGCTGCACTTGGTTAAACCGAGCGGTCAAGCATACAAACCGTACCTAACAATCCCGCCACGTCGTACGCCTTCTTTTGCTCGATCGTCTCGTAGTTCAGCGCTTCAAAAAATATGTCCAGGACCAGAAAGTTATCCCTGTAAACAGAAAAAGCACTCAGAAGTCATAACGCCGGTGAGTTACAGCGTTACTGATTATAATTGGTGCTAAATTTGACGAGGGCAAAAATCAGGCGAGCTGTGCAGGTTGTGAATCGTTCTGATAGACTTGACATGCCCATAATGAGCCGCATCAGGGTTTAAAACAGAACAGCGCACGTTTCAGCCGCGGTTAGAGCTCGTTTTGATCAGGGCCCGAGCGGTTGATTCGCACCGAGAGGTATTGAGTTCAGAATATTGTTTGCAACATGTGAATGCACGGGAATCAACTGATCAGAAATGCAGGTGCGTCTGTGAAAAGGCAACATCATTAGCAGCTTTCCACGGACGGAATAAGAAACGGCTCTAAAGGGGTTTGAGCCACCTGCGAAAATAGGCGCGGTGATAATTGGTCAGACGCAACAGTACAAGGAAGCAATTTTATAATTCTGTGGGGTAAATGAAGGCTTATCTTTGGTACTAAATGAGCAGAAATGTGGGCGAAGTTGTCATCCTGCCTATTACTCTGATTGGAGTCACAGTTAATTATAGTAACTTTAAATAGGACACACCTTTGGCACTGTTAAAGGTGTGACATATTTATGAGATATTTATCCGCTGTGGGCAGTTCAGAGTCAGCACTTTGAACCATGAGAGGAAGATGAAGAGGAGCAGTAACAATAGCAAAGGATTAGTTGTACATGGTAATGTTGGAAATACTTTTACTAATACCATACTGTGGAACATTCCAGGCAAAGCAATAACTTCTCGACAATTATACTGTTATCGGCTCTCAGGTGTAGTAGTAGTTGTAGTAGTAGAAGTAGTAGAATTATTATTATTATTAGTAGTAGTAGTAGTAGTAGTAGTAGTGGTAGTAGTAGTAGAAATGTGTTAAAACATTTGCATTGGTCCAGTAAAATACCCTTACACTGCAAATTTACACCACCTTAAAACTAGAAAAATACACTTGTTTTAGGGGAAAATCTACTTGAATTAAGTGAAATTATCTGCCAGTGGGGTAAGTGAATTTTACTTATCAAGAATTCTTGAAATAAGACTTTTTTTCTAAGTGGGTATAACTCTTAGAATAAGTGTTTTTAGCTTATTTTAAGTAACAATCCAAATTAAATTATCTAAAATTAAGCATAAAACACTAATTGTAAGCAGCAAATTAAGGTAGAAAATCTTAAAACTAGAATATAAAGCTTTTTATTAGTTTTATTTATACTTAATTTTAGCAAATAAATCTTAAATTCTTAATTTGCTTATTTTAAGAAAAAGTAAAAGAAACTCAAAATGAGTGTCAATCTTTATTTTCTAAAATATTGTACACGTTGACAAAATCTTGAACAATCCAGTGCCATTGCTAAGTATAAAATTACATCTGTAATGGACACACAGATTTACTGTTGCAAAAACATTTTGTGGCACAAACATTCACAAAGCAAAGACCTTAAACTTGCTCACCTAAATCTTGCATGTGAACGCTTTTAGAACAAAGCTGCAATTTCAACAAATACAAAAAAACAATGAAGAGAAAAACAGACACTCTAAAATCCCCTTCCTCCATCTCCAAAATACAGCACTACTATCCAATGAAATCACGCCACTCTGCCAGGGCTTTTTTGTATGAGGAGGTGGTGTCGCTCTCATGAATGGCATCCTGAAGTACTTCTGTCTGAATGACAGACAGTAAGGTTGCCACACATTTGGGGTACGTCAGATGGAAAGTGTAATAATAAGACATAAGATAAATTACCCCCTCACCAAGCTGTTCTTTATCTAATGTTGCAACTGGTGTATTGCCCACCGCAATGATGCACTTGCAACCATCGAAAAGTAGTACAGGACAGGAGAGAGTTCTCTTTTGTAGAAAAACATGGGTCTTCTGAAGGCTATTAAACAGAAAAACAATACATTTTATCTGGGTGTTGTAAATGTCAACTGTTAGTGTGTTCTTAATGCAACTCTATAAAAAGCATTTTACCTTAAGGCTGTGCAATAAAGCCTCACTGGCACACCCCATTTTTTGGGGCAGAAGCGCTGAAGAGGGAAAGAGTGCTGGTAGCGCCTTCAACGCAATGTGGGCATCAGCTGTAACAAAAACTAAAAATAAAATTACATACAGTAAATTTGAGGTATAAATAAAGCCACTAATAAAACTTACTTTGTTCCATCATCATAGGTGGCTTCATTGCTTTTTTAGACACCCCATAAAAGTGGATTCTGGAGCAGAACTCCCCCCATCTCTGTCGAACTTGATCCAGGAATTTATCATTGGATGAGTCCAAAATCCTGCGTAGCTCACCCAAAACCTGAAATGAGAAAAGAAGATTTGGTGCAACAGTAAAATCAAATCTGACTTATTATAACTTACATTATGAAGCTCCTTGAAACATGGATATGCTTCCAAGATTTGGGCAGCTCTGTTCTCCTCTCTGGTGGCATTTGAGTCAATGTATGCCCTTCTGGCCTGAAACTCAAGATCCAATAACTGGGACACCGCATCTTGGTTTGGCTTTGGCTTCCTATACATTTCCTGGAGTGTTTTGTAGTGCCTGACTTGTATCAGCAGACTATCCTCTTCCACTAAAATGGAAAAATCAAAGAACATTTCAGTCAACTATTATTTTAATTTACTATTGAAAGCTGATAGGACTTGTTAAAAATGTAATAAAATGATAAAATATCCTCCACTGCAAGAATTTAGGGCGGAAGTTTGCGCAGTAAATTAGCAAAAGAACTGACTTCAGGTTTTACCTTACTGATATGGCTTGACAAGAATGCATTTTGAGTTATCCAAATATGGTCAAATAATGCTTATCAAGAAAATATTGTTTAACAGATTTTGTGTATGGAGTATGTTACATACTGTAGGGTACTTACATGAATTTGAATTAAAATCATCATCAGAATTGCTGGCTGGTGAAAGCAGAATGGTTGATGCCCCACTGGTCGATGTCCCACTGGAATCAGCATCAGCATCATAATCTGCCTTTTCCTCATTTAATTCTTTGTCACTCAAGAAGTCAATCCGCCTTTTCTTTGGCCGGCCTCTCTCAGGTGTCGGATCCTGCTTTTTAACTGGGGATTTTATATTTTGCAATCTTTTTAGCAGGTAGGCATTAATGCTCCCCTGGAAACAAATTGTAAATTATTTTCATGGTTGCACCAAAAAGAACAACATTTAGTCTAAAAGCAAAAACAAAAAGAATCATACATACATATTTTGTGCAGTCATCCTTGTCCTGCAGCATTGAGTAGTATTCCACGATTCTTTTAGCCATTGCAGTGACATCGGTTTTGGAGGGATATTGGACCATTTGACCGGGGCTTGCTCTAAGTAGAGACACCATACTTGTAATGGTCTTCCTCACCAGCCTGCATCTTAACTCTTTATACATGATACACTCTTCCGTGCCAGTGCTGGCCATGTCACAGTAGTTCTTTCGGCACTGCTCCAATTCAGTATCGGTGTAGACCACATATTCCGGTGGACAGGGGAGCTGCAGGGTCTTCAATGGGGTTGTATTGGGAGAAGCAGTGGTCTGAGGGATAATCGAAGCCTGCTTTGCAGAAACAGTATGGTCTTGCTGTGTTACAGAAATAAACAAACAATGAACTGCAAGTACTAAACATAATGCACATTTGTAGAACCAAATGTTTTAACAAAATAATAAATACCTCTGGATTGAATAATGACCACAATTGTTTCCTTCTTCTGAAATGCTCTGGCCCAAGCAAAAGGTCCCTCAGATCATCACGACTCAGTGTTGAAAGCAAGCTCTCATCAATGTTGGCAGCTAATTACGACAAAAAGACAACATACATTGTTCATACAATGTAGAGCATGTAGACACCAAGACAATATACTTTACGTTACCTTTTAAGATAGATACTGTGACATCATCCAGTTTCTCCATGGCTTTATCACCTGTCAAACAAATTAAATGATTCATGATTATTACTATAGAAAACATTAATGCTTAATTAATTAAATTAAGTTAGTTCAATTACCAAAGTAAACTAACAACTTAAAATAAACCTAAAGATTGGCCACCAAGTAATACAATTTCTGACAAAGTCCAAATATCTAAAATGCTTTTTATTTGAGTCATTAGTTTCAGCTACATGATATAAGCAACGTTTTGAAGACTTGATTAGCATGCCAAGAAATAACCCCACCAACGTTTCAAATAAAATGAAAGAGTAAATTTTATTTTCTTTAAACACATTGAAAATTTCACTCCTGTATTATACCTAATTTATACAAATGTGCTGTGTGGACACTCTGTAGTCCAATGTGGCGCCAACGCAGCTAGCTAAGTGCAATAGTTGCTAAGCTAACTAGCATCTGTAAGCCTTCTACATTAGCCACAATTTATGCTTAAAAATTCTTGTATTGCAGCTCTACCCATGATTTGACCAAAATTGTATCACTTTTCAATTCTTGCAAAGCATTAGTTATTTGACTAATATAAAAGAGAAATTACAAAAACCTTACCTCGTGTTCCCAAATCGACCATTTTTTTCTCGACTGACTGATGACGCAAGATGCGCAAGATCGATGCGCAGATCGCTCTGGGTCACAACCATTTGGAAATGGCCATGGGGGTGTAACATTGATTTTGTACAAATTCATACCACCTTGCAATTTACGATCTCCAAAAATATACATGCAATTTTTATAATATTATATGGGACGTACAATATATAAAACATGGTAACAATACTGCATTACTAAATAAACTTTATTGAGTGGCCTTGACCAAGTCAAAGTCATCGCTTCCGCTTGATACCGCCGGAATGTTCCACTGACAAAATGCATTAAATAAACTAAATTAATCTATGTCGTTGTTTCATTTTTTTAATAAAACATGCTTGATATACATATTTATGTTTTTTCTGTCGTTTATTTTGTATGCGCTTTCGGGTCACTGTTGTTCATTATTTCCCCTTCTTATTTTAATAATCCCACGGTGTTTGTTGGTATTGTCCAAACCCAGCGCGGCAGATTATTCTCCATTCAAACAAATTTGAGAAGAAGACACGACAGATTTATCTACAAAAGTGATTTTCTGCTTTTGGGATATCATGGCCTGTTGGAGGTGTGTGTCCCTTTTAAGTCATATTAATACTGCACATGGTCGGAGCCCAGACTTCCGCGTCATTTGTGGAGTGGATGGATGCGCCGAGGAATATCGTGTTTTCAACTCCTTTTATTACCATCTCCGACGCACGCATTCGCATTATTTAGCTACTGGGAACCCTCCAAGAGGATGGCTGACCACCACATCCAACGCAGCTGCCATAGGACGAGAAAACTTTGGTACAGTTGTTTTTTCAGACTGCACCGAAACAAGGTCCGGGGCGGAGCAGGTGCGCGCTGTACCCGGAGCGGACACGCCATCTACCGCGTCTGCTTCATCTGCAACGCTGGAGCAACAGGAGCCACCGGGAAGTTTTGTGGAGGTGGAAGATCAATGTCAGAATCAGGTAATGTAACGATTTATGATTTTATGATTACTTTATTCGTGATGCGCAATACGGAGTACAGTTGTTCCGTTATTTCGAGTCGAGACGCTTTAGTAAATAAATGTCTTTGCGTAACAATTCTCCTGGAGACCCCCAAAACGGGCTATTTGTATGAAATCTAGCCTACATGTTTGCATTGGTACGTATGCTGTGTTTGTCACTGCGCACAGAGTGCTCTGGCCTGCGATGAGCCTCAGATCTGTGAGCGCTCCTGAGGTGAGAGAGCGAGTCCTTTGCCTTTAGTGGCCTTATTATAGTGGCCTTATTAATGGTCTAGAGAGGTGCACCATCAACACGGTGTTGGTTGGGCGTGCAGTGCATGGTTACCATGGTTACCCAGTGCTCATAGAACTTTTTTCCATCTCCTCTTAACGTTGCGTGCGTCAGGTACAGGTTCTTGCATGAACAAATTGACAAAATTAAAATATTGGCTTTGGTTGATTGAGGTTTTACAGAATAGTAATGCTGGACTAACTATAATACTTTTTCCCCGTTCTGTAGAGTGGAAGAGCAACTATGGATCTTGCCAGATGTGCTGCTGCATTTGCTATTGGTGTGCGGGAGCAATGCCACCTATCTCAGGTAAGATTTGTTTTTATTTTTTTACCAGGCATATTTGGAGTCATGTCAATGTGATGTAAAAACATAAAAACATGGCCATTCTTATATTTTGATACTAGCATGGCAGGTATAAAAAAAATGTGGTTATGCATAGTTCCACAGAAATTAAAGTAGAGTCAAGTTCAGAACAAAAGTAGGACAATGTGCAATAGTCAGAATAAATTACCTAGGTAAATATTTTGCGATCTTACGATCAGATTTTTACACACGCAGGTAAAAAATCTGGTTTTAATAATTCAAATTGTATATCTTGCCAATACATCTATAGCTGCTGCTAGTTAATTTTTTTAGTTCATTTGTTTGGCCTATATTGGTGAAAAGATGAAGAACACGCTTTATCATTTTTATACTAAACAAAGAGAGTATAATATTAAAATGTATTAATTCATTTGATGAAGGATATTTTGTTGTCTACCTTGTTATGTTTTTTTTTTTTTTATTGAGATGTTATGTTTGTTTTTTAAGATTATTTTTTTCAATGATTGTATGTTTTTCAGAGAAGCGTTAACAACATTGTCTCAGGCATCCAGCAGTATCAAGTGGCACTTCTGAGTTCCCTAAGAGAGAACATCAGGACTGCCTTTGAAAGACATTCCAACATTGAACATTTACAAGAAGAGGTTCTATCAACACTGGATCACTTTCAAGATCCTTTTGCCGTATTTTCCACAGCGAACATGCAGGACAGAGCAATGCAGGAGCTTTGTAACCCTGTCACACCTGAGGAGATTATCATTTCCAAGTATGCCTGCAGAGTTAAAAAGGGAGAATCAAGGGTTCTTGCAATCAAAAACAAGTGTTTCTACTATGTCCCGCTTATTGAAAGTCTTAAACAGCTGTTGTCTAACTCAAAAATATTTGAAATGCTCAACACCAGTCCACAAAGTTGCCCCAAAGACAGTTTTGTATATGACATTAATGATGGAAGCATTTTCAAAACCCATCCATTGTTTTCTAAAAAGAAATCTGCTTTACAAGTGATACTGTACTCAGATGAGATTGAAATTTGTAATCCACTGGACTCACATGCAGCAGTAAATAAATTACTAATGTTTTATTACACTTTAGGCAACATAGACCCAAAGTTTAGGTCAAAGCTTGCATCAATCCGACTCCTTGCAATAGCGAAGGCAAAGGACATTGATGAGTGCGGGGTAGATGTTATATTAACTAGAATAGACCAGGATTTGAAGTTGCTGTACAATGGAATAAATATTGATACTGTGAATGGGCAATTTCACCTAACTGGTGCAGTTGTCGCTGTGTGCGGTGACACACTTGCCCAGCATGAGCTTGCAGGTTTTAAGGAAGGAGTTGGTTTTGCATACAGCAAATGTCGTCATTGTGAATGTAAACTTTAATGAAAGGAGCTTCACTAAAAGGACAATGGACCGACACATTAGGCAGTGCATCGAAATCGAAAGGGCTAGCACTGAATTCTTAAAATCCTCCCTCAAAACTATGGCATAAACCGACAAAGCAAGTTGGTTGATTTTCCAGGTTTTAATCTAATAGAGCAAATGCCACAGAATATTATGCACATTATTCTTGAAGGTGTAGCACCTATGGAAATTAAGTGTGTGTTGAAATACCTTATTCTCTCTGGAAAGTTGGAGTTGGACATGTTTAATGCAGCGATGCAGACATTTCCTTTTTCTTCAGTAGACGTGCGTGATAAGTCCTCTCCAATAAGTGTTGCTACATTAGCCTCAAATGACAATAAACTCAAACAATCATCTGGGCAAATGCTGATATTGATAAAGATTTTGCCATTCCTCTTGGACAGTGTAGAGAAAAATCCCCATGTCCGTTTTATTTTGGATTTAATTGAAATTGTAAAAATACTTTTTGCCCATGTTGTGTCTGTACAAACTGTGTTAAAACTGTGTTAAAACTGAAACAAATGATAGAAGATCATCTCAAGCTATTTAGACAACTCTTCCCAGAAAATAATATAATCCCAAAGCAACATTACATGCTGCATCTACCTTCTCAGATGATGTCTCTGGGACCTGTTATAAGGCATATGTGCATGAGATTTGAGTCTAAACACTGTTTCTTTAAACAATGGTCTTCCAAACTGAACTTTAAGAATGTGTGTAAGTCCCTTGTAAATCACAATCAGTTATTGGAATGTTGTCAAAATGAAGCAGGCACCGAGCACCCGATTTTTTTACATGAGAAAGAATTGGGTCCTGTTTCAGAAGTTGCTAATATTGAACATGTCAGAACAAAAGTTAGAGATTTCTTAGGGATGGACAATGTACAACATGCAGTGAGGGTGAAGTGGCTTGTTCTGTATGGTAACAAATACATTTGTGATAGGTCTCTGATAATCATCTCTGCAAATGGTTCAATTCCCACCTTTGGGCTTGTAAAAAATATTTTCATTGTTAACTGTGCGTTATATTGCTTTGAATACCAGGTTTATGAAACAATGGGTTTAAACAGATTTTATTGCATATGAAATTGCTGTACCTAACCTTGCGCAAGCAACAGAACTGACAGATGTTGAAAAACTTCTTGACTATACATCATATTATCCAATCAATTTCAACAGCTGTGTGTACGTTATGACAAAATATAACCTTGAAGATGTCATTGTAGTAAAAAACTAAAGATGATTTGGATATTGTAAGGGTTCTGTTTATTACCTTATTTGTAGTGGTTTTGAAATTATGTGCCTAAGCATTCAATAAATGCATATTAAAATGTTATGGATGTCACATTCTTATTTTTAGGAAAAAAAAGTTATTGTACCTAAAATATTCTTGTTTTAAGAAAGGCTCCTATTTTTAACGTCTGAAAACTTGTTCTGCTTGTTTTGCATGTATTCTTACTAGATTATAGATTTAAAAACTAAATAAGAAAAAAAAATATATTTTCTTGAAATAAGCTTAATAATCTTACACATTTAGCGTTTAATGAGTGAAAAATTCTCAAAACAAGATAAGTAAGCTTTTTTATCTAGATTTAAGTGAATTAATCTTGGTTAGTTTTATGAAATTTGCAGTGTACATGTTTGAGTAATCTTGTATTGTCCTGCAACTGAGGCTCGAGTGCTCAGAGAATTCCTGATTTCACTTACCCCTGAGCCCCGCCCACATCCCTGTGCTTGTTCCAATTATTTGAAAAACTCCCAAGTGATTCATTGGGTTGTAAAAATGTCGTGTAGCTACTTTTCAAAAATAAAAACATGTAAATAACAGTCCGCAGTCACTCTGAAGAGGCGGGGCTTATCAGTGCTTCAATTTTGAACAGGAAGCCAATGGACAGGTTTCTTTTGTTAAGACTTTTGTATCAACATCATGTTTTTTTCAATGAACAAAATGTAAAATGATGATCTACTTATGGTTATAGCTCAATTCTAAGTACGTGAAAACGCATAATTAAATCCCCTTTAAACAAGTGTGCACAAATATTACAGATGCCACCGTCAAGTACACCATCAATTATACCGTTATTGCACATTTTCTTTTACTGTATATCGTGAGAAGCCATAATATCACCCTGAGAGCAGCAGTAGCAGTGGCAGTGGTAGTATCAGTGGTGGCGGGTGCAGTACTAACCGTATGTACTCCTCTGTCTTGTCGTACTTCCTGGACAGGTACCTCGCTGAGCCCTTGCTGGGGATCTTGACCATGGAGAGCTCTTTACCATAGCGCGTCAGATTACACGGCGTCTCGCATGGACACGTGTCTCCGCTGGTCTTCTGGAGCTGAGCTGAAACAAACACGCGCACAGACATATTGGGTGTCCATGCCATACATAACATCGCATTCACTTTCTGGAGACTGTTTGTAACCTTAACCATAGTTACCGTATTTTCCGGACTATAAGTCGCATCTTTTTTCATAGTTTTGGCCGAGGTGCGACTTATACTTATATTTATACTTAAATACTCCGGAGTGACTTATATGTGATATTATTTGTTATTTTCACACTTGCAACCATATTTCATACTCCAGTGCGACTTACATATGTATTTTTCTTCTCTATTATGCAATTTTTGTCTGGTGCGACTTATAGTCCGGAAAATACGGTACTACCTGCGTAATTTGTGTTAACTTATAGCTTTAAACCACCTTTTAATTCTACACAACAAAGAAATGCAGTTTAATTGCCGCACAGCATGTTACGAAACGCCCAATAAATAAATAAATTCTCCTCGGTAATTGCAGTGATTCCGCGTGGGCGACCTCTTTGACTTCTTTAATATGTTCGAGATCTCAGCACGGCTTCTTGTCAAATTCAGCTTGTTTTTCAACGTTTCTTTTCCCACAAACTGCCACTTGAGCGGTGGAGATAAAACGGGCATTATCCCGTCAAACGTCATCAAAGTAATGAGAGTCACATGAAAACCTGTCATGTGCATTTGGTCTGAGTTAGTTAAGCAGCAGCAGCAGCACTTGTAACAGACATAGCAACGGTCGTAGCAGTTTTTGCATCTCTGCATATTATCTTTTTTATATCCCACAACTTTAATTTGCCCTTGACTTCCATTTGACACTCTGCAGCATGTTTTGTTTAAGTCTGCGGCGCAAATTCACAATAGACCGAATTACTGATCTCGCTGTTAATTAAATAACTTTATGCTCAAACCCCTTCATTTGGAACAATGAAGATAATTGTATAGCGGAAAATAACCGTGCCCCCTTTTCTTCTCTACGGCTGGGAAAGCGTCTTTAAAAATCTAACTTTTTTAACAAGTTATTACTTTTCCTTAAGGGGGACTTTATTCAGACAATTTGATTTAGGCGTCTATGGCCCATGTGAATACGCTCGTTCTTGTAAGATGTATCTGCGATTTCATTCAACCATGTTTAAACTGTGCTAAGGTCTGTGAACAAAAAGAAAATTAAATTTTGGGCTTATTTTCCTGTGAAATTATAGCTCTGTAATGTACTGGCTGCTATGAAAGCGTCTTTTTTTCATTCTTTTTTTTAACTGCAAATGCAATTCAACCGGTGAAACTAAGGAATCTTTGTTCAGCCTGACGAATCTGAGGTCAGAGTCAAAGATGGGAGAGATGCGACTTTTGTGAAGACGTCCACCCATTACGGCCACTCGGAAAGACTCAATAAAAATGTTAATTGAAAATGTTTGAAAGTTTTATGCAAATTATAGCAAGCGAAGATTGTCACACTTTTCCGTTTGAAGATACAAGACGTGCTGCTTCGTATCACTTCACATCTCTCGCGCCAACGGTGTTGTAATGAGCGGATCTAACTCCTGGAATCAAGGTCGGTATCGAGGGTTTCGGTGGTTTTCAGGACGAGGCGAAAGGTAAAGACAAGTTGCAATAGAAACATAACATTTCATCTTGTCTTTTGAATGGTGTAAAGTCCTCAATATGTGGCCTACATGAAGCTGAAGCCCGTGACATAGTTACGGGCTTCAGCTTCAGGCCAGGACTGCACAAAGTGGACTTAAGTGGTGAATCGTTTTAAAAATAGGTTCATTATTCTGCCTGTGATCATTATGAGACATTAGGATATACATGTCTTTTTTTAAATTGGCTGGA
>NW_027315768.1:26083904-26121404 GCF_026437365.1 Eucyclogobius newberryi
GGAAGTCTGGAAGTCCCTGCTCAGACTGCTGCCCCCGCGACCCGGCCCCGGATAAAGCGGCAAAAGATGGATGGATGGATGGAAATTGATAATCTTAACACAATAATAGCTATAGATAAATTGATATAGATGGATAGTTTTCCCAAATCGTGCAGTGAGTTTCATGTGTAGTGTTCAAAAAAGCGTATGAATGAACTTGAATGAGACAAATACAGCTACAGCTAAAGTACAGCGCTGTCCAAAGTACCCGGCTCCCGTCCGCATTGATACAGCGCAGTCACATTCAAGGACTTAAACGTTTTTCAATTCAAAGCCGGGATGAAGGTCCCGCCGCACCTTGAACTAACCGCTGCCACGCCTTTCTGGAGGATTTTTCAGGGGCACTTCATTTGCAACTTTAAAATCTATTCACTATTGACACGTGCTGGGCCCACTGTGTCGAGCGCGACGCCACCTGAGCAGAGGAGAGAGCTGAAGCAGACGGACTGGAAAATGTTTTATCAGAAGATGTAAGTTATAAAAGTAAGACAGAAGTCATTATTATACAGCAATATCTGAAGTTAAACATCAGAGCAAAGACCAAGGCTGTATATTTAGTCGTCTGCGAAATCCAATCAATCTGAAGCGATTACATTATGAATATATGGTCTGAGTGGCAGTATAAAAGTTCATAAGACAGGTTAGATTATATATTTCACACCATCATATTCAAGATTTTACAAAGAAATTTGGCCAATTTCCCAGAGTTTTACCGTTTTGGAGACGTTTATAATTTGACTTATAATTTGACTCGTTCCACAGCTGTTACCTAGCAACCACAATGCAAACATATAAATTACGCAATTACTGATTTGTCAGGAAATGTGTTAGAAGAGTGAAAGAGGTGCGTTTCCTTTTGTATCAATACCTTAGTCATGTTAATAAGAAACACATTTCCTCTGAAGCTGAATGATAGGTCGTCATAGTGAGAGGCGTGTGTGGGAAATAATTGGCTTCACTTTAATCACATTGTCACGCCTTTAATGTGGAACATTTATCTATTTATTCATTTGTTTCAGCAATGTTGGTGTAAAAAGATGTTCTGATAAAAGACTGTGATATCGTTGTCCTGTCGCTGATACTGTCCTTGTGTGAGGTGTGAAGACGATGCATCACGTTTACACTTTTCACTGCTTAAAGGCGCAATGGACGATTTTTCGGCGATCTGAGAACTCAGGTGGAAGTGCACATGCCACTCCCCCGTGCACATGCCACTCCCCCGTGCACATGCCACTCCCCCGTGCACATGCCACTCCCGCGTGCACATGCCACTCCCCCTTGCACATGCCACTCCCGCGTGCACATGCCACTCCCCCGTGCACATGCCACTCCCCCGTGCACATGCCACTCCCGCATGCACATGCCACTCCCCCGTGCACATGCCACTCCCCCGTACACATGCCACTCCCCCGTGCACATGCCACTCCCCCGTGCACATGCCACTCCCCCGTGCACATGCCACTCCCCCGTGCACATGCCACTCCCGCGTGCACATGCCACTCCCCCTTGCACATGCCACTCCCGCGTGCACATGCCACTCCCCCGTGCACATGCCACTCCCCCGTGCACATGCCACTCCCGCGTGCACATGCCACTCCCCCGTGCACATGCTACTCCCCCGTACACATGCCACTCCCCCGTGCACATGCCACTCCCCCGTGCACATGCCACTCCAGCGTGCACATGCCACTCCCCCGTGCACATGCTACTCCCGCGTGCACATGCCACTCCCCCGTGCACATGCCACTCCCCCGTGCACATGCCACTCCCCCGTGCACATGCCACTCCCCCGTGCACATGCCACTCCCCCGTGCACATGCCACTCCCCCGTGCACATGCCACTCCCCCGTGCACATGCCACTCCCCCGTGCACATGCCACTCCCCCGTACACATGCCACTCCCCCGTGCACATGCCACTCCCCCGTGCACATGCCACTCCAGCGTGCACATGCCACTCCCCCGTGTGGACTGATACAACACACACGTGCGTTTGTTTATCAGCGCAACGGAGCGCATCACATCTCTCGTCTCCCGTAGATTTCAGTCTATTACTGAGTCAGCTTGAACAGTCTTTCTCCGTCTTCATTTTGCCCCGTACACTGAGGGAACTATATTATGATAGATCAATGCGCTTAAACACGCGGAAATGTGGGACGATCCGCACGAGGCTGCAGGTGAGCGGTAGGTGCGTTTTATGATTGATAAGTGGCAGGACTAATCGACCGTCCACGCCACGAGGAAATAAGACTCAAATTTATGCCAAAAAAATCGTCCATTCAACCTTGTATTAACTTGTAATTTCATACAAAAAAATGTGAATGATTTAAAATGGTTAAATTTCAGAACATGTTTGGAGGGCAGTTACATCGATAAATATTTAGTTTTGTTTTGCTGCGCCTGTTCATCCAAAAGCAGTAAGAGTGAATGCAACAAGGCCTGCACCAAGAAGCTGGATATGTGTGGATGAGGTGCTACAAAGATGCTTCATTTTCCATCACTATGGCAACAGGCCTTGAACTATAACCTGCTCCAAACCATGTTAAAGTCTATGTGACTCCAGCTTTTCATAGCAGGAAATAGTTTGGTGAAATAACACCTGTGGCAAATATTTATCGTAGTTTTTCTTCCGCTAAGTTACGGTCTGTGAAGAAATGTTTATAAAATACAAGTTTAAAATGACAGGAAGTAAAGCTGAATCCCTCTGTGATGTCATCAATTTGCGACGTGCCGTTGAAAACACAGACAATTTACACTAAACTGATACACTTTTCTGACACTTTAAACAAACATTCAACTAAATAAAAGTGCTGTATGCTATTATTGTTTGTCAAATCATAACTAACGTCTAATGCATGGATTTCTGCTCTTGTTGACAGTACTGTTGCTTGGTAACAGTTGTGGAATTACCTTTACCTGTGTCATATTTGCTGCCCATGTCCAACCAGGAAGTACAATTATAAACTTGAAATTTGAAAATGATCAAACTGGGAACAAACAAGCAAAATGTTCGGTAAAAGCTGAAATATAATTGTGTTCGCTACGTTTTCGTGAAAGTCTAACCTGTCATATAGACCAATCAGAGACGAGCATCCAACCGAATGACCTGAACTGAACTCTTCTACATCAGTGCGCATTCTTAATAAAGAAGACGAATGATGTTATGGGCTACACTTAGATTATGCAGGTGAGTTCGTGATGGAGTATTCCCTTTAATCACACTGTCATACATTAAATACACTCTTAAAATATGTACAGAATGAAACAGTCAAATGTAAGCTATCTGCTCACATTTGTCCGTGTCTTTCCGCGCAGCTTGGCACAAACATCGGCGCCGTTCATTCAGTTAATGGCGCTGTATCGTTCGTCTTTCATTACTTAAACACATCTGTTTTCCCGATTAATGATATTCACTTTCGCCGCGGTGTAACTCTCGCGGCGGTATATTTGTGATCTCTTATTTATTATTTGATTGACATTGCTTCGAGGTTTCATTCAGAAGTGGTACAGGCCGCGTTGACTGATGATGTGACGTGAGTAACCCGCGCGGCTCGACAGGATTACAGACGAATTTGCTTCATCTTTTAGACGTGATTTGCATGTCGTTTGTTGCTCCATTTAGGGACGTTGTTTATTGATTCGTCTCATCGATTGTGCTTAATAAGGCGGCAAATGTCAGTGACCGGGCAGTGACAAACCAACAGCGTTGCAAACGATGATTCGACAAACTTTAAACGGCAATGTGTGGCTTCAAAAGTGATTCCTTTATTTGTTTGGATTGGTCCTGCTTTTGGGGTTTGAGTGGATGTTAGTCCTACTTTGACCTGGGTAAATCCTAGTTTAGACCTGGTTTACTTCAGGGTCAAATCTCGGTATAAAACAGGTTGGTTCTTGTTTGGACCTAGTCGTGGTTTAGACCTGGTTTAGTCCTGAATAAATCCTGGTTTAACCTTGGTCAGTCATAGTTGTTTTGATTCCCAAATTCAATTCAGAGTTTTAACCAATTGTAGCTTTGTCCTTGTTTATTCCTGATTTCTGTCCTGATTAGACTGATTTAGTCCTAGTTTCTATCTGCTTTTTTTCCTGGTTAAGTTAAGTTCTGCTTTAGTCCTCTGCCCTGGTCCCGGTTTAGTGCTTGTTTAGCCCTGGTTTCTTTCTTCGTTAGTCCTGGATTCTTTCTGATTATGTCCTGGTTTGATTTCTGGTTCAGTTCTGGTTCAGTTCTAGATTACTGTAGGTTTATTTCTGTTTATGTCTGGTTTATTCTTGCTCCAGTCCTGGTTTGAATCTGGACCTCAGACTTTGCTCGTCAGAAGTATCTATCTCCCTTGTTGGTGTGTGACTGTGTGGACCGGGAGGTGACTGTGTGTGGACCGGGAGGTGACTGCGTGGACCGGGAGGTGACTGTGTGTGGACCGGGAGGTGACTGCGTGGACCGGGAGGTGACTGTGTGTGGACCGGGAGGTGACTGTGTGGACCGGGATGTGACTGTGTTGACCGGGAGGTGACTGTGTGGACCGGGAGGTGACTGCGTGGACCGGGAGGTGACTGCGTGGACCGGGAGGTGACTGCGTGGACCGGGAGGTGACTGTGTGTGGACCGGGAGGTGACTGTGTGGACCGGGATGTGACTGTGTTGACCGGGAGGTGACTGTGTGGACCGGGAGGTAACTGTGTGGACCGGGAAGTGACTGTGTGGACCGGGAGGTGACTGTGTGGACCGGGAGGTGACTGTGTGGACCGGGAGGTGACTGTGTGTGGACCGGGAGGTGACTGTGTGGACCGGGATGTGACTGTGTTGACCGGGAGGTGACTGTGTGGACCGGGAGGTGACTGTGTGGACCGGGAGGTGACTGTGTGGACCGGGAGGTGACTGTGTGGACCGGGATGTGACTGTGTTGACCGGGAGGTGACTGTGTGGACCGGGAGGTGACTGTGTGGACCGGGAGGTGACTGTGTGGACCGGGAAGTGACTGTGTGGACCGGGAGGTGACTGTGTGGACCGGGAGGTGACTGTGTGGACCGGGAGGTGACTGTGTGGACCGGGAGGTGACTGTGTGGACCGGGAGATGGCGTGCGGTCGAGAGTCTAGACTCGTCTGAATGTCTCTGACAGACTCATTTCACACAGAGGAGAGCGCTGAAGGAGGGACAAGTGAAATGAACTTACTTTCACCTGACGGATATTTGTCTCAATGTCCTTCAAACTGGACCTTCTCTGTTATTCTGAATGGCCTTGTCTAAAAGAGAAATATGAATTTTATTTCTATTAAGCAACAAGCCAATTTAGAGAGTTGAGAAGAGGCTTTTGATCTACTCTTTGCAGCATTCCTTTCAAAGACATTCTGCTTTCAAATATTTATTGAACGCATTATTTCATTCTTTCTGGGGTAAAATTCGATCACCTTTAGTTTAACTGCTTTCACCTGATCGGACATTAAGCCGCTACTTTTCCCCCACACTTTGAACCCTGCGGCCCATACAACGGTGCGTCTAATTTACTGGTCACTCTACAGGTGACACGTCGTGTTCTCTGTATTTTAAGCTTCAAAACGATGTGTGTTTAATTACAATCATTATTTATATTCATGAATTCATGAATGAGTCTAATGAGGAAGTGAATCTAGATACGACAAAAGGCAAAGACACACGTAGAACGTGGACATGTGATATACGGCGGTCTGCAGTTTAGAACCTGCCGCATTGAAATGAGACTTTCTTGGCCCCTGCATTACTCCTCTGGACCATATGTTGGCTAAGCACAAGCTTAGCACAAGCACAAGCTTAGCCAACATATGGAGCAGATGAGCCAGATGTGAAGACACAGACACAGAGTAATCATGGACAGAAGGACAGAAGGGACAGCTGTGATGTGTTTTCTGTTTCCATCCATCCATTTTCTACCGCTTGTTCCCTTTCGGGGTCGCGGGTGACTGGAGCCTATCCCAGTGACTTCGGGTGTTTTCTGTTTGTTAAACTTAAAAATGCTGTGTGTTTTATTACACTCCAACTCAATAATCTAATTAGGTCGGCTAGGCCGCGGGTGCAGACCCCCGGTTCAAAAGAAAACCGGCGTACATATATTACATTTATAAATAAGTTACACATTTTATTTATTTAATTTACAAATAACTCATGAATGACTCATGAAATGATTCAAACTAATAACCATTCCACCTCATTCCATTTTTTGTTTTTTGCATTATTCTGACCAACTGTAAATTGTGTATATAATTAGACAAAGTCTATTTTTTTTTAATATATATTTTGCTACTATTATTATTAATTGTTGTGTTCCAAGTTCCTACTTTGTGAATTCGGTTCACTGACAATTGGTTCTAACTATGGTTTCGGTGGGTTCAGGTGATTTTTCAGCTTGTTTTGTTGGTAGTTTTAGTCAAATTGTTCAAAAATAACCCTCATCTTTTGAATAATTTCTCATCTCAAAACTATCCTGTCTAGCAAAACTCTTAGTAACCAGGTGCATGCTTTCTTAATCTAATATTATATTTTAAACAGCTACCTCTTTGGCTTTAGACCAGGGCATTGTACTATCACTATCAATGTGCTGCTGTTTTTGTTGATTTGTGAAAGGCCTTTGATTCTGTAGATCATTGTATTCTCTTGGATTGTCTGGATGCTATTGGGTTTGATTGATGCTCAAATGCTCAAAACGTTTTAAGATTGCCTCACAAATAGAGCTCAAGCTGTTTCTGATGATGGCTTTCAATCTGAATTATCTTCACAATCTAAATTCTGGACTTTGGTGATATAATATTCTCTTATAAACATTATTCAGCAAGTCTTAAAACCTCTGAACTCAGTTTATCATTCAGCTTTAAGGTTCTTTACAGGATAATGATACAGAACTCACCACTGCCATTATAGGCCTAAGTAGAATAGCAATCATTGGATGCAAGAAGAGAACAGCACTGCATTTAGTTTGTTTACAAGGCTCTTGATTGTAGTATTTGGCATGTATGCTGAACATCAGATTGGGAATTTATCGATTACGAGCTCAGGACATTTATATTTTACTGTCACATCACATCAAGACAGAATTGGGAAAAAGACTTTTGGCTACTTTGCTCCATATCTATGGAACAAAGCACTGCCCTTTTTTAATTGAATAATCTTATGCCATTTTATGAATTTAGGACACTTGTTGGGGATCACCCACAGAGACAGTGCTCATGTTTTGCATGATTTTATTACAATTTGATGTGTGATGATGTGATATTTTATTGAACCTGTGTGTTTTATTAATGGTTTTATTTTTATATTCTGTACTTGTTTTATGTGTATTTTGTCAACACAGGGTGCCCATGAAAAAGAGAACTTCTCTTATTGAGGTCTTCCCTGTACATATACATATAAAAACAAATCAAACACAATTAGTTTCTTCTTAATTTGTTTCAGAGCATCTTAATAATCCACGTTAAGCGCCAGATGCACGTACAAACATGTTGCACAGTTATAGTCTATAGAATTTGTCCATAACTTACTAAAGCAGAAGAAGTGAAATGAAAGAGAATTCCACATACAGAAACCCACACCAGCATCAAAAGTGTTCCCTCTTTTGTCAGCACCAGCGTGTTTATCAGGAGAGGTGACAGATGACACTTTGTCCCACACTTTGGCCCTCTCCAGCGCTGGGCTCGGATTGAACGTCGCTCCTCTCGACCTTGGTGCTTCATATCTGAGTGCGCTGCTCTAATGCCGCGCTGGATAATCTGTGTCCAGTGGCTCTCAAAGACCTCAATCAGCTCAGCACTTTCATCTTTTCTGCCCATTTCAGACTTTACTGCTGCGTGACTATTAATAACACAGGCTATTTATATTAATGAGCGTGATTTAGGGGGTTTGTTGTTTTTGACAATGGGCCACAGCTGTGATTCCACGATGGGGAAATTCATGTTTAAAAACTGCTTGAAGGGGTCACATGTCAGTTCCAAGCCGCAATTAATTGAAGCTGGTGGAAGGGCATCTGATGTAAACACAGAAGACTATACAAATCACACAATAGGTGGCAGGGAAAGGTAAAGTTAAAACAAGAATCAACAACATGGATTAGGGAGTTTGCACTTTCAGTAGAGATTAAATATGAAAAGATATTCAATCCTTTAATGACAAACAACACTTCTATAAGATTGAATAAGGCACTAAACGTTGTATTTTTACAGTTTACTGTCAATTTCCCGATTGCAGGAAAAACTCAACACGACAGTTAAATGTAACAATATAACGTTGGCAAAAAGTAAAAATGGGAAGATGTTTCCCAAAATAAATAACAATTAGTTTTGAGGAGGATAATTACTACAGTAAATCAACTTTTCATTCAATAGATAATCGCTGGAGCGGTTTGTGTACATTTTATTTGCAATTGTGGGGAGGTTTTTACATGTTTGGTTCTAGAGGGTTTAAGAAGTAACTTTTATGGGTAATTATTAGATGTAGTTCATGCTTTTTAATGATTGTGTATTTTCAAATGTGTTTATTGGGATTATCCTGCTTTAATGTTTCTCTGCAGCAATGTATCGTGCTCTAATCATTGTTACTGTGACAAGCCTAACAACAGCCAATCTTACTGCTTAGCTCTATTAGAAGCACAGGGATTTTATTACTGGAGACAAAATCCAGACTTTCCGAACTTAATTGAACTTTATTTACCCAGGAAAATCCCACAGAGAGTTCAGAGTTTAACACAAGTAGGAACCCTGACTTACCACCTGAGTGCCACATGAACAGCATCATTTGTACAACAGCTATCGATTATCCAACCAAACCAAAAAACACAAAAACTACCTCTTCTCACTGTTATTCCACGTTAAAGCCTCCTATTGTGTTCTAAAGCTCCGGATCTCCTGGTGCTTCTTGTTAAATGAGCTCAGAGTCTTACCGGGCATGTGCACCATGCGGCATTTGCAGACGCGGATGACCTCGTTGGTCTCACACAGCAGGCGGCAGGCGCTGATGCTGTACGTGTCGTATCCAGGGATCTTCTCTTTGCTGCTGGAGCGGCAGTTTCCCCAGGGCTGAGGCAGGTAGGTCAGCTAAAACCAAACAGAGATTTATGAGACCTGAAGGTAAGTGAGAGCAAAGGTTCACACGATGTGCTGCGGGGGAAATTGTGCTAAAGAGTGTATAAGGAGTTTAGTTTATTGGACATTATGATTGGTCCTGGATGTAGTTAAAGGAGTTTTTTACTTGAAGCTCATGCTCTTTTTATAGTGCTGATCAGGGCTGTGCCATTAATCACATTTTAATCGAGATTCAGTCAACAATATAATTTTTTTAACTTAATAATCTATAGGTCTGCAGCCAATCCTCAAACGCATGCGGTTTGGAGAAAAGTTTATATTTTGAAGAAAGAAATGTTACCTATTTTTAGTTTCACATGGCAATTTTTAAAACATATCTTGTTTTTGTTCAAGAAATAATTACTGAAAGCCAATTCATTTCTTTTTGCTTTATTATTCTTGGTTAAGTACAGAACAATATCTCATTGAGTCCTGGTTCAGATCTGATTTGGCTCCTTTATTTGTTTATTCCTGGTTTATTCCATCTGTTTTTCTCCTAATACCGTTAAAATTGTTATAATTAATTACGACTGGTTATGCATTGGTTTAGTCCTGTTATTCATTAATGCTGAGGCCATGATTACACCTGCTTAAAACCTCATTTCAGTTCCAACACACACTTTTCGGAGGTTGTGCTTGGTGTGAAAACTTTGAGAACCATTGCACACTCCATAAGATTTCTATTGTTAGAACTGAGCATTGTCCAGAGTAATGGATGAGGGAGGTCTTACCCGCTGCTCCTGACAGGACACAAAGGTCTGGAATCCCGGGGAGACTCCGAAGCCGAGCTGGTGGATGTTCGGGGGCTCATCCTGACTGTGGATCTGCACACGGATCCCGGCCTCCAGAGAAGTCTCATCTGCAGCAGCAAACACAGGGGTTACCCAGGCCGACGCGCAGGGACTCACTGACGGGCAGCTTGGACTGGGCTTCGCGTTAACTGCTAACCATGTGTCTGTCGGGAATCAAGCCAGTGGGGATTTGCCAGAGAACGTGGAACACTGGTGGAACATCATTTCAAAGATAATTTGTTTTTATGTGTAAATATATAAAGGGGACACAGTGGTTGGGATCAGAATTACTTTTATTCATCGTTCAAGGGCATTTCTTTTAGATTGTAGAGTGATTGTCTTAAAGCTGGGGTACCCGGCTTGTGTTTTGACTGGGGAACATTTTGTGTTTCCCCCATAAAGTATATTGAAAAAGCAGCACTTTCTGCCACAACTCCGAAAAGTAAGTAGCACTAATTGACTGCGCCATTAGCGGCTCGCTCGTTTCACTTGAGCACCGTCTGAAAAAGGTTGTTATAAAGCCCAAAAATGAATACATGTGATGTGAATAATAATGAAGTGCCAAAGGGTGTGAGAGCCAGGAACTTGGTACATAGTAGATTTAAACACATACTTCTATTATTTTGCATTTGGGTAACGGGTAAGGCGGCTGGATTAATTGATTAAGCATGATTAATATGAGAATGAGGTAGAACATCCAGTATAGTCGCCTCATTTTATCCAAAGTCTATTAAATTAGTCTATTTTCAAATTTGGTCCAAATGTAATTTTCTCCATGTTTCGAAATGCCAATTATGGTAATTATTTCAGTCCAGTTCTTGATTGTCGGTTCAGCCTGTGATTTCTTTGTGATGACCTTTTTCACTGCGGCCAGAAGTACCTGTATGTATGTTCCGTTTATTGTGTGCATTGAAGGCCTCGCCCCAGATACAATGTTCTGGAATCGGGTGAGGAATATTCTGGAATTATTTTTTATCTCAGGCCAATATTTCTGAGCAACAGTCTCCAAACACATGGAAATGGTGAGCCTCCCGCCCACCACAGTTTCTCCAGCAGTTGCCGTTTCCTTTGACATGGTGTTATGAAAAAGCACGTCACATTTTTCCAACATAATTCACTCCAAACATGGGATTAGTCGTCCTCCTAATGTACATATATTTTCCCATTCTTCGTCCGTCAAAACAAAATTACTCTCACTTTCCCATTTATTTTCAAAACATATAGTGCCTCTCTAGATAATTGATGTGTTTATACAATTTATAACGTTTTGAATGTGCATACCTCCTGCTCAGTGGTTAAGACACAGCACACATATGCCCCCTCTCTCTCATTCCCCATTTCACCCTGTTCCCTCCAGTCTAATAAAGCCTACGTGCAACAAAATCTAAAAAACGTCAGTTAGAGGATTATAATGGACATTGCTTTGTTTAATTTCTTGGTTATAATAAAAAGTCCTGTTTATCCGAGCCTAAAGCTTCAGACATCTCTCTTATTGCAGATTGGAAGCCCTGTCAGTCAGATCCAGCTGGGACGTTATGTACTGTATACTACCCCCAACCAAATATGAG
Organism: Eucyclogobius newberryi; assembly: GCF_026437365.1. Classification (NCBI taxonomy): domain Eukaryota; kingdom Metazoa; phylum Chordata; class Actinopteri; order Gobiiformes; family Gobiidae; genus Eucyclogobius; species Eucyclogobius newberryi. The sequence goes on from NW_027315768.1 coordinate 26,095,379, forward strand.
GCATGAATAATAATGTAAAGAGAAAAGCTCTGCATAAAACCAATGCATTACTCTTACATTGAGCATCAGTTGTACATGTGTGTGCGCATCAGGAAAGTGGTCATCAAATCTGATTACTTCAAAAAAAATAAGATTACGTTTTTGTTGCATTTGTCACGGTCTGACAGCTTGGTCTTGATTTTGACATGAACCATTTTTCAGTCAAAAAAAATCAGTCATTATTGAAATCCAGACTCCCAATTGTACGGGTGTTTAGAGAAAACTAGAACTCCTTAAAAAAAACCTGGGAATCAAACCCAACACCTTCTTGCTTTCAGGCAGCATTGAGTGACAGTTTGGTCTTTCTCTTTGACATGTACAATATAATAAGATGCCAGTGAATATCAGATGCCGGAGGTTTGGCTTTTCCCCATGTACAAATCATATTTCCAGAAGGGTAATGCAAAAACATAACAGGTTGAATTTCTATTTTGAGCAATATTGAAAGCGCATGACAGGACAACATTGAACAAATATGTTACGGCTTACTCGTCTCCCTCCAGATGGGCAGATACTCGTCCTGCTGTATATCCAACATGATTTCCAGCCCGTTCCCCATTCCGCCTTGCTTGGTCTTCCTCAGCGCCGTCTTGTTGCCATTAAATGTGTAGCACTTTCCATATCTGGTGTACACCTGGGGAAGAAGACAGCGCAGATTCATATCAGGGCCACAGCCATAAAAAACATGATATCTCCACGGTCACACACACATGCGACCGGTGACAAGCAAGCGAAATGAAAACACGGATAGAAAGTGGCGAATAAATAAACAAGCTGAGAAAGTGGAGGTACATAATATTACCCACGAGCCCCTGGGTGTAGCGCGCTAGCCTCCGTGTCCCCGGTGCACTTTGATAAGCAGCGACTGGATGCACGCCTCGGTGATGAAGCCACGCAGAACAACGAAAACTCTACAATGGCCGCTTTTTCTACTTGCAAAAGAAAACAAAAGGCCATAATAAAGGATCTTAGCTGAATAAATGAACACTCAAGTGTCTCAAAATGGCCTGACTCTGTAGGGAGCATATGCAGGGTTTTTCAGCAAAATAAGATGAATAAATACGCAGCAAATCTGTTTGTTCAGTGGTAGAGGTGATTTGTATGCGTGGATTCACATAAACACTACCCAAAACCCACAAAAAGATCTAATCATCGTTGACTTCAGCCTCTTTTTGACAAATGTGGTATTATTAGGTCATCACACTAAGATTCAGAATGTTGTTTTTCAGAAGGACCTCGATTCAAGTTGTTTATTGGCAGGAGAAACCAGGGCACCCAGAGAAAACCTGGGACTCAAACCCAACAGGGAAAGTGCTGAATATAATGCCACTGATTCATTCATTCATGGCTTATCCATACACACATATCTAAGACAAATGTCCCTTTTCTGGTGGAAAGTCTGCCACTCGCTTGTCTTCGTGCTATTGCCTCGGCTCAGAATGTTTCACAGTAGTTTCAAACGTGTTAATCTCCACGGACAGTTTTCTTTTCATCAGTAAAAACACCTGAACTTTAATGAATGCAAGGGATGATAACTGACTGTGGGACATCCAACAGAAACGTTACACAGTCCACTTTCTATTTAATCTCACAAGTCAAAAATAAAATCTTTCCCCTTATCATTTAGTGAAGGGAAAATACAGTGAACAGAAGTCAGAACTCACAAACCAGGAACAGGAGCTTCGATGATATAATGCAATATAAGGCAAAGAATAATGATATAAACTACGTTAAAAAGGCATGCAATAAAAGAGGTTTCGATAAATGGTTGACACACAAAGATGCAAATAAATTAAGCCTAGGTGAAATAAACGACTGATTTGCTCTTCTAACATTATATATTTCTTGTCGTTTGTGACAGTGGAATGAGATCTATTGTGGCTCCTCTTATGTCGACTCTCTTATCTAAATACATATCACACCCTTCGAGAAGAAACTGCAGGAAGAGAAGACCGCACCGCCCCGGTAATTGGCCTAAACTCCAAAATATTTGCAGTTGTAATAGAAGGGAAGAGTCTCATGGAAGCAACATTTGAACGCTGCATAAACATGTACGACACACGCCCAGATCAGAGTTTACGGGCGGCGTAAAACACAGCTGTAGGCACCGCAGCGTAAACAGCGCTCGTCTCCGCGGTGATCCCTGTTGTGGATACAGTGGCGTTGTCCATAAGGGACTTTTGATTTGGCCGGATCCCTCCCTGCGGTCGCTAAAGGAGGACTCGCTGCACTGTGTTTAAACATCACGGCGCTCAGAGGTGGATCACAGTCAGAAAGGGATGTTTTTGTCGTTTCGTCTTTGCTAAAGTGAAAGGGGCACTCCCTGCTCAACGCGTCTTTGGCAGCTGGATAAATTATGGCTAACAAACAGCAATTTTTAAGTGTTTAAATGTAGTACGTGTGGTTTGAAAAGAAACACAGAAAGAGTTGTTTTCAGGACATGCATAGGCCTGTTAAAGGTGGGTAATGTATTGAAATGTAATATAGTGAATTGAGTGTATATTGTCCATCCATCCATTTTCTTCCGCTTTATCCGGGGCCGGGTCGCGGGGGCAGCAGTCTAAGCAGGGACTCCCAGACTTCCTACTCCCCAGACACTTCCTCCAACTCCTCCGGGGGGATCATCCAGACATAGTCCCTCCAGCGTGTATATTGTGTATGGTAAAAAGAAATGATAAAAAGAGCTGATAAAAAAGGTGCATTGCAAACTTTCAAATAAGGGTATAAGGTGATTGCTTTCTTTTGTTTGAAGACATGGTTTAACACATTTCCGTTGGCTTGATGAGATCGTTTCACAATCGAAGGATTTTACATTTATAAGCCGACAAATAGGAATCTACATTTACCACTGCGTTTGCTCTTTAACGATTAACATTTTTTGCCTACTCTCATCATCTGGGGCTCTCCTGAAATAATTAGGCAACCCGACTCCCCAAACTCCCCAAACTCCCCAGTCTGAGACCAACCGCTGCCACTCTGCGCCCGCCGATCACCACCGACCGCTCACACATCACTTTCATCGACAAGATGGGTGGAGTGTGTTGCCACGGACACACAGACGGTCTCCACACGGGATAGAACCACTGACCTTTAGCTGCAACACTGATCTCCTACTTTGAGCTTCTGGAAGTACATTTTAAATTCATTATTCTCATAGATAGATAGGAAATAAATAAATAATTGAAAGTTTGAAAGCTTCCTCAGCTAATCAGCGATGTAAAGAGCTAATGAGCATAAGACCTAATTTTATAAACCACAAACCATACCTAATTCTTAAGACTTTCAGCTGACTTTTGAGTCTTAAATGTGTGTTGTTTTGAAAACAACGGCATCATCGGGATTAGTATAATACATAGATAGTTAGCCTCCGTTGTGTCTTCAAATTTTGAATTTTCTGAAAAATCTATGGGGAAAATGAAAGGAAAATGTACTTTGACTGTTGAGTTCCATTTAAAATGCTCAAAGACATGTTAATATTGTACCATTCAGCTCAATTCTAAAGCCTGCTCTGTTTCCGATGAGGTACAAAAGGTTAATATATGTACTTTCCCCCTCTGCTTATTTCTGTATGCTGTATTAGTGTCTGGTGATTAGAAAATGGGTGTCAGCGAGGAGGTGAAGAGGCCAATGGAAAACTCCACTGATGTCCAGGTGTGACTTGTGAGTGACACGCCTTTTCGGGTGAAATTGTTAAATCTCTATTTGGGGCCGTGAGGAGCCGAGTCACTGGGACGACACTTATCACCGATCAATCACAGGCGCTGACACTGAAACCTGCGCAGGGCTCGCTTTATCTGACAAGACTGACAACAGAAGAGGAAGAAGGGAGGATTCTACACCGCAAGAACGGGACTAAACCAGGTCTAAAGCTGAGCGGGACAATTTCAAGTCTTGAGTCGGACTGAGCCAGGACTTGACCAGGATCATGTTCTCTGTTTTGTATCGTGGTATGTCCAGCTATGTACAATCTAACTTAATAAATCACTTAATTTTAAACACAAAATAGGTCTAATTGACTAATATGATTCCTTTGCAGTGGTCATACAGTTGCTTAAAGGAGGCAAGTTATGCAAAATCAACTTTAATGAGCGTTTAACCTTGTTACAACTGTGTTTCCTCATCATTAGTTTCCTCAGAATTGTATTTTCGAGTAATCCTGTTTTGTGGATTACTCAGTTGTACATCCCTGCGCTTAGCTGTGATCACTGGGAAAATGAGGACTCTGTGACATACATGTAATTTCTGGAACGTCCCGCGTAGCCTCTTCCAAAAATAAAAAGTGTTGAGGACAATCTGCTGCTTGTTACGATGACATGTCACATGAAGAGGCGGAGCTTATCAGTTCTGCAGTTAGGTACGGGAGGTCAATGGCTCTGTTTCTATTACTGAGCCGTTTTAGATGCTATAGATCAAAAAGTAGCTGAAAGAAGCCCAATGTTTCACTGGTTCACTACAGTTTTGTATTAGCAAATAAGAAGATTCATGACATAATCAGGATCATATTATGAAACGTTGCTTCCTCTGTGTTTCCTTGATCAGTTAACTCGCAGTGTAGTACATATGTTATCTTTTTAGTATTCCACTTCCCATGCCTATGGTCGTAATAAAATTGTCTATTTTGTTGTAATTTTGTGTTGTTTTCTTTCCTTTTTTTCAATTGTTAAATGTAATTTGAAATTGGACACTATAAACAATATGCTTTTGTTTCTTTCTTTGTATTTTCAGATTGAGTTATTGCAGAGTTCATGTAGATGTGTTCCTCTAAAGTCAAAATGGTCTTCTCTGCTTCAAAGCTGCATTACCTGATTCTCAAACTGTGAAAGACGTTTGTATTTAAATCCATCAAACCCTTTGGCACATCATTAATATTCACACCCATAAATCTTTGGGTGCGTGCACAGCTTTACAGCAGCTAATTTCAGACATGTCGGTGAAACAGGGGCGGACTGTCAAATAGCAGTCAATCCTGTTTGCCGGTGCTTCCGGGTTTGCAATAGATAAATTACTTAATGTGATAAAATGTGAATATATGATTATATTTCTGTGATGTATTTTATCTGCATAATAGTGATATTTTATCTGCATCATTAGTCTAAGAGAAGAACGGGTGTTTGACAAACTGCATTTGTGAAGGGGTCGTAAAGATGGGCCAAAGGATGTTTACCCTAGGGGGGGTGACAGCCCAGAGGAGTTTGGGTACTGTTTACCCAAGGCTTGATCTCTAGGAAAAATACCAGCTGTAAAACAAGTGCCTTGATGTGAGGTTGACCAATGAGAAATGTGACCCGCCTATTCCAGAATATCTAACAAAACCAACCAGCATGGGGAAAAACGGGGTGAGACGCAGGAGGATCACGCAGGCTGCTTACCACAGCTTGCGTGATCAGTCCCCGCGTTTTCTCCCATGCATGCCACACAAATGTCTGATGTTTCTGTGTCGTTTCATATTCTAGGTTGAATTGTGTTCTCGATGTGTTACGGAATAGCATCGGTGTATGTCTGATTCCATGACACTTAAACATTTATGCATGGAGCTGCTTTTATAACATACACCATGGGGGAAAAAGACAACATGTACTAATTAACAAGATTAAAATAGGGCAGCCTAGCTTTAAATAAAACTTTGAGCACGGTTTTGTTGCATTTCCCACCAAATTGCGTGAGTGACAGGGAACAACTGGAGCTATTCCCAAATGGAGGACTTGGCTGGGGCGCAGACAGACTGAAACAGTGCCGCGACATGGCAGCGACAAACTGAATGAAAAGCGTAATTGTGTGGCTCAACTTGTACACAACAGCTAATTATCGCAGCTCTTTATGCCGCTTTGTCTGTCTTTGTTGACATTATTTTGGAGTCTACAGTGCAATTTGACTGTTAAAATGTGGGCGGTGACGGGAATGGGGCCAAAATGTGTTTCTGTTTTGTATTGACGTATTATAAGTAACAGTTTAATCTGGAATGACATCAGTGTTGTTTAAAGCAGGAGAGAGATAGGAGGAGATACTGTCTGTAAAGGGCTAGTTTAACACACTGTTGATGAGCTAACGCAGCAAAGAGAAGGTCATTTAAACTTTGCGGCTCAAGTCAATCCTGGTCATTTAAACGGGATATCCGCTCTCATTGTGGTTTGTCTGATTAAAAGTGCATACAAATCTATTTAACTTCAAAGACTTAAAGGGTTTCATGACTTAAAGCTGTAAATGGTCAGGAAAGGTTAAATTGAAGTACTAATAAGCTCATTTTGCACAGACTTTAATGTGTTTTATATTTCAAACATTAAGAATGTCTTGACTTATTTAGACATTTTTAAATAAAAGGAATTTTCAAGCGATAAAAACACCAAACAATAGTAATAGTAAATAGGCTAGTGCGTCTAGTGCATTATTTAAATTTGTTTGTATAAATTCAAATAATTATCTATTATTGTGTAAAATGTCTGGCACAAACATAATGAAATATAAATTTGAATACGCAATTCCACATCCTCCTTCGCCTTGTGACCCCTAAGGACCTTTTAGCTCTCAGTACAGTACATCTCATAAACTAGTTTCACCTCATTTCAAGCCTAGTGATCCGATTTAGTCCTGGTTTAGTCTATTCAATATTTAAAAATGTGAAGTTCGTCTTGGTTTATCATGTATATATATATAAACACATACAATATAGAACAGAGAGCAAACAAAATAATACAATAAAATAAAAAGAGTCGGTCAAATTTCCAAATTAAGTCAGAAAACCAAGGCTAAATCAGAACTAAATGGAACCGAAAACAGAAATAGATCTAAATAGCAGAATTGTCACTCCATTATGCATCTCGCCTCCTCCTCTCCTTCATAAGAGCCTCCTTTAAGTACCTTTTATCCCACATGCAGCTCTCTGTGTAATTCATAGGTCCTTGGTGGTAAACCCTTAAACACAGGCTTTATGACCATGCCGGGACAGTCCCCTGGCACTTCCCCTTTAAATAACCTGCGTGATCATTCCACCGCCTCTCGGAGAACATCCATTTCCAGGCGGGCCGCGTGTCGCCGGATAGCACTCCCGCTCGGAGAAAAGGGGAATTTGAATTCATTTGCCGAGGGTGGTAGGGGACGCCAAAGAGAGCAGATTGGCAGAAGAAAACTATTAGACCCGATTCATGCAGGGCTAAGGTTGTACAAGAACTGTGAGTTGATTTAATGGAAGAGTTACAAGAAATGTCTGACTGTTTGCCGAATGATACGTACGCCCACTCTTGGATCAAACTGCAAAAGATGAAAGTAACTTTTAATTAACTGGTTTGGAAATTTGCATGAAGTGCGGAGTGTATTCCTTCCAGAGGCCATTTTAGGTGAAAGGACAAACCACAGATCGAGAAAACCTCAGTTATCGAGGGGATTCAGATTTTTGACGGTCGGGAGGACGTTTTTTCTGTGGCCCGTAGGCTTTATTGACAGGAAAGTGCAGGGTGAAATGGGGGATGAGAAAAGAAGGGAGGACATGCAGTAAATTGTAGGCGTCGGGAATCGAAATCACGACAGTTGCGGCCGGCGGCACTGGGAGCATACGTGCGCTGTGTCTTAACCGCTCCACCACCAGGCAACACGGGATGGCTTTAAGATTGATCAGACTAGCGTGAATGAAGCTAAATGCTACTCCAGGTGTGTTTTTGAAGAGGGAACAATGTTAGAAGAGGGTTAAAAGCTAAAAAAGTAAATATGTGTGTCCTAAAAGTTATACCGCATAACTTTTCACCTAAATATGTGTGTTATCGAGTTGTTTTTGTGAGCAATTATAAGGCTTCAGACGCGTTCTGCTGCTCCAAACGGGGTATTCCTTGTACTGTAACTTTGCCAGAGTACCCCGCTCCGTCACGTGACAATAACAACCTGCTTTACAGCACAGAATTATTTCCAATCGGAGAAATTAAAATAATAGAAAATGGGTTTGTGGGTTTGTATTAGACCCTTGGATGTTTGGATTGTCTCTAAAAAGCAAGGGAGGAAGCTGAAAGAGGTAAGTTATTCCATCTTTCCTTTTTGTCCTGTTGGTTCTTTCTTCTCATTGGATGTAGAATATTTGCAATTGAAAGGTGACTCTTATTTCATTCTGGCTGCAAAAGTGAAGCATTGATCTCCACTTATGCCTTGGGTCAAAGATGTGGTGAATCACTTCTGATATTACTGTCAACAAGCTGAACCTGAGGAGAAACTCAAGGGGCAATAACAAGAAATGTGTCCACAATGTAATAATGACTTTACTTTACAGATAATGTGGCACAGTGTACTGCATCCTTTCTACAATGAACACACATGGACAACTGTGTGCTGTGACCACGCGGCACTGAAGAGGAGAGCAGTCGGGAGAAGCCGTGAACACAGCAAGAGGTAGATCCATTTCTTAGAAGTAAGTTTTTAAATAATGCTTACAGCTAAACTTTATTTCATGTCATGACAGATTCTGCAGCTCTTACGTCAATCATTTTGAATAAAGGCTGGCTAAAATGTGTGAAAAAGTACATCACGTTTAGGTACGATATCCATGTTAGACATTATATTTTGTCTCTGATTAAACTCTTGTTTCCACCAGAGAAAATATAAAGTCCAGCTACATAATTCTGGAACTGGAGTGTGTCAGAATCAGAATCAGAGAAGGTTTTTTGCCAATGGACGAAATTCACAAACTTTGGACAATGAACAATGATAAAACAACATTTATAAAATCAAAATAGCCTTACTATGTACACAAAATGTACAGTTAAATGTACAAATGTGGTGCAGAAAGTGAACAATGCAGTAAGTGATTAAATTATAGCCGAAGTGATAGAGTTTAGAATGCTCTGAAGGAAGTCAAGGCCACAGTCACATGGCCTCCAAATGGCCATCGTTTCGAGGAGAATAGAGAGTGATGTTGGCTTTCCATGAAGAAGAAACCTTAAAGAAGATGAACCCAGGAGCCTTGAACTGTTGTGTTTATCAGGCACTACCCACAGCAGAGCTTGTGGCTCACTCACAGAAGACTAATGCATACTTTGAGGCTTTAAATCAAGTTTCAAGTGGACTAAAATATTGTGTTGTATTTGTAAGTTTATGACTTGTATATGATTGGGATGTATAATACTGGAAATTACTTTAATAATACATTTTGCAGTGACAGAGTCAAAATGGATGAAAGTAATAAGAACTAAGACTTTGGATTATTCAGAAATGTTTTATTCAGTGGAGCCTCACTTTGAAACCAGTGTCCTGTCCCATCGGGTCTGGATGTGTTACTGTTATCCTCTCTTGGACTGTCTGTACGCTGTATGTCTCTTCAGACAATGAAGAGAAGAATGAGAGCTGAAAATATTAATAACATAACATAAACACAAATAAAAATAAAAAAAACATCTTATAGGCCTACTGCAAGTACTGGATAACATCTAACTTCATAACCATTCAGAAGCTAAACTTGTCATGTATCTTGTGCAAATCGAAGACAGCTTTTGGTTTTGAATGTGATTGACCACTATCATTCATGCTCACGTAATGATATGCCATTAGGCATTTTTAGTTATTTGATTACTATTACAACAAGCCCTGACAAAAAGTACAAGAAGTGGCAAATAATGACCTACAATAAAAGCCTCTACTCGCTACTGTGACAAGACAAACTAAATATGACGAGGCTAAATAATAATGTTGAAGACAAATAACATAAAAAAATTATTATACCTGATAGTCAGCCATTGTATTTTCAGTCAGGTCGACTAAAGTATTAAAACAATGATTGAAACACACAAACTTAGCATATTTACATTTTGCTAAAGTGCAGTGGCACCGTGAACCATACGCACGTCACTTTTACACTTTGCTGTTCGTTTGTCATCTGCTTTTGACTTAATGTCAGAGAAATACATGTCCAGAGCTTGAGCTTGGTCAGGACCACAGCAGCTGGAGGATTCAAGCCATTTTCAACATCCAGTTTAGTCAAATATAAATGGATAGATTGTTGTTCAAAACAAAGGAAATTCAAACCACGTTGAAGAATATTAGTACTAAAATGAGAGCTTTATCTGATTAAGTGGAGCTTCTTGTGCTCATTTATTGTTCCCAAACTAAAGTCTATACAAGACACAATCAAATACATATTCTCTCTTTTTTCACAGACCATAACCCAGGTCTTTTGCTTCTCAAATTGTAAGAAACAGTTTATTCTGAACATATCATATGTCAAATCTACATTAATATGGGAAACAAACTGAACGTTTTAGAAAATCACATTCAAATGATGCGAAACACCATAAAAGCACTAGAATTTCAAACAAAACTATTGATTCACGATGCCCAAAAGTCACAGTTTTGTTCTGGTTTGGTTGTTGGGATCTGAGACTGCATCGCCTGCACTAAACACACTGCAAACCAACTATGGACATTCTATATTGTTTGCAAAATACTTGAATTCAGAATATGAGTCCTAGATTTAAGTTGTATTTACTTGGATCTCTTATTTGACTTTTTTCAAGACACAAGACACAATATTGTCTCTTATTTCAAGCTAAATTAAATGCGCACTATGTAACTTCTCTGGTGGAGGATCCGCTCGTCTCCATGGAGATGTCATTGCCCTGCCCGAATGTCCCACAGTATGGCATTAAGCCTATCAATCTGGCATTTATTCAACCAGGTATTTCTATTGCAAATATGTACCTTGAAAAATCTAACCTAAAACATTCAAATCTGAATTCAACTCATTTTAAGCCGTAGATGTTCCTTTTTCAGTGGACAAGCTTGAGATTTACCTGTAAAGAATTGTGCTGTCAACGTAACACAAAAAACACTTTCCTTTCTCAAATTGGCTCCACCTGTGACTGTGTGAATTAAAATAAATTACAGTACTGATGTCATGAGCAGAAGTATAATTAAGTTATGGTATTCTTTAATTTAAGTTTGAATGTAGTTTTCCACAGCAGGAGTCTTTTTAATTGGATGTAATAAAGATATAAAATACAGATCACATTTTCATCAAGTGAACGCAGTTATTCGATTATCCAAGGTTATATTAGGCTTCTATTTTAATATCCTGGGGTCGTCACGGCAATATATTCTGCTATTTTACAAACCCTTGATATGATATGATATATTTTATACAGAAAATGTATGTTATGTGGTGATGCAAAAATGTATAATCTTTGACTTTACCACAATTTATTTAGATAAAATTGAGTTGTTTTAACCAATTCCTTTGTGCAGTTGGTTAAAAAAGAAATATTATGCATTTATCTGGTATAATTGTCAACCAATATTATTCTAAACTGACCACGCTGACAGTCCCGCCCAAGTATAACTGCGGATCACAGTGAGTTTTTTTAATTTGTTACGTTTATCACTAGTTTCAGAGCAGTGGGCGTGTATATGGGGGTAGGGGGAAACGAGAATTTTCAGAGCAACGGCATCTTAAATGAAGGCGAACAAAGTGCTCAGGTAATGCTAGATCATATAAAAAATAAAAAAATAAACAGAATTCAAAATCAGATACATATGAAAATACGATTCACAATTTGTTCCAGCATTTTCACATTTCCACGCGCTTAATTTAGAGGAAATAAAAGCTGCCGTTTTAACAGAACAGAACATCCATGAAGTGTTTGGCAAATGGTTGAGTTCATATTTTATTCTGTTTAAATGTACTTGTCACGTCATAAACCCAAGGTGCTTGTCTGTAAATGTACTTTTGAATGGTATAATGAAACACACTGTAAAAGCCTTGAGTGCCAATCATGCGCCACAAATGCACTCCATTTACCACTTTCAGCCTCAACAGTCAAAGCTCCAGCTACACAGACAGACATCACGTTCATTCAGGTTGGTTTGCCCATTCTGGAGGACAAATTTGTGAGTTTGGAAATATTTAAATGACTGTGAAAAGTGAGGCTTCGTGCTCCAACGCCACAAATGTAAGTTTTGAACAAAAAAAACGGAACAATTCTATTTGACTTGATGAGTTTTCTGGTGATGTTCTGCCGTCTGTTGGACTGAGATGTAGATGGTTTGTCTGAAATGTTCCACGATATGGCATTAAACCGCTCCATCTCCATCACATGACACCAGCAGACACATTTAACAATGAAATAAAGGATTATCTTATTTTCCAGGTAAAATTTTTTTAGTTGAACCTGAAAAATGTACGTTTCTGCAAAGTATTTTGAAGAGTACTTAAATGAGAGATGGATGCGCTTAATACTTAATGTGGAACTTTTCAGGTGAAGCAATAACATCTTCTGGGACACGGAAAAGTTACAGTTCTGTCACGTGGCCGAGCGGTTTAAGCTGCTGCACATATGCCAGACTCTACGACAATTCACACTTCTCCCTGTTTCATGCTAAAGTTCTGTCCAGTAAAAATAAAGAAAGTTACAAACATAGTGCACCTTAAAATGGTAACAACAAAAGGTTCCTTAGTGAACAATTCACAATGCGTAATAAGCACTATTTATTTGTTTTATTTTGTTTTATTCTTCATAAGAGGCATTTTTTCAAACATTTATCACTTATTGGTTGTTATTACAAAACTGTTTAATAAAGCATTGTAATAATGCTCTTACAAACATTTTAACATGATTTATTAACACAAATAGGTTTTTGTGAACGGCTTTTATAACATGTATAAGGTTTTATAAGCCATCTACAAATGCTAGTGCATATTAAAGTGCTTTTTAATGGCTAAGTTTACTGAAGAACCTTATTTTAAAGCGTTTAAAGTCAACACAAATGATTTCATTGTTTTTCCAGTATAGTAAGTAAGTAAGTAAGTAAATAAGTAAGTAAGTAAGTAAATAAGTAAGTACATGTTATTTGTATAGCACCTTTCGTAGACAGAAGTCACAAAGTGCTTCACAGAAACACAGAATAAAACAATAAAAACACAAAAAAAACTTACAGTGAACAATATATACACAACAATAAACTGTCAAATCAGTCCCTAAAGCCAAATGTAATTATACAGTATATCATCAATAAAAAAAGCAAATCAAAATTGAGCGTACATAAATAAATAGGGCTATTATTAATATTTATTGATTTTAACATATTAGAAACAGATGATTAAGTATTTAGCCAAATGAATGGCATTGGTGCCCCCTTCACCCACAAAGCCCATCCTCATTGCGTCGCTCTGAATGACATCGTTGTGATGGCGATCTCAAAAGCGTTGCCACGTTAACCTCCATCACCGCGTGGGTCCCACACAAAGCATGTTCAGACCATTCAGTGCTTGTTCCTCACCGTATCCACGGCAGCCTTCATTACACAACTGAGCGCTTAAACCTCCACGGCACTTTTAATACAGCCGCTCCAGTGAATAAATACTACGCGCTCATCATCATCAGGGCCTCGCCACGGCAACAAAAGCAGAATAATGTTTTGGAACGGCAGAGACTGGCACAAAGCGTGGACGTGCCGCGTACACAGACAATGGATATTATCAGTGTTGTGTGTGAGGAAAGAGACGGCGCTTTGCTCTTTTTGTGAAAATGATGAATGAAGTCACAACATACATTTGTGCAGTGTACGCTAATCAAAGAATGGCGTTGTTATCAATGATATCAATCAATAAATTCATAAAAAGTCATGATTTCAAGCATAAAGGACACCCAACCTTACAGTAATTATGTCCTTTTCTGTGTGGGAGGTTTGACTTATTCCTCCCCTCTTTCCCCCTCTCTCTATTTCTCTCCCTCTGTCTCCTTCCTCTCAATCCTCTCTTTACTCTTCCTCCTCCACTACCACACTCTTCCCTCCCTCTTTCACCCTCTCTCCTCTCCTTCTCTCCCGCTTCATATTCACCCCCTACCTCCATTCTTCTCTAACTTCCCCCCTTCCAGTCCTCTTTCTCCATTCTTTCAACCTCATCCCCTCCACTCCTACTTTTTCCTCCCTCTCTTGCTCCCTTCAACACACTTACTCCCTCTCTCACGCTCACTGCTCCCTCTTTCTCCCTCCTTCCCCACTCCTCCACTTCTCCCCTCCTCTCTCCCTCTCCTTCCTCTCCTCTCCATCCCTCCCTTTCCGTCGGTCAGCTTTAAAAATAACCAAAGCATCCAGGTCAGAAGGGTGCACTCAGCAAACCTCTCTCTTTTCAAACGTTAGCGTAGCCAGTATTTTCTCTGCTCCGCTTTAGCACTCGCTCGCGGTGCAGCCAAGGCTCCTGGGCTAATGGAGGCAGAGAGGTGCTTCTGGAAATGGCCCGGCTCTCCAGCACAATGTGGCTACTCACAAATAGAATAGGCTCGCGAAACCTGCAAGTGTTCTTTGCCTTGAACCACAGATTTGGTGCATTTTCTCACTTATACCCAAGTAACGTGTGGAATCATTCGCACAACTATTTTCTTTTTTGTAGTTCTTTTAGTGATTCTGAAATCACAAAATGATTAAAGTGAGGAAGGCAGCAGGACCTGAGGCATCAGCCCCAGGCTCCTTAAGTCCTGCGCAGATGAACTGTGTGGAGTTGTGGAGCATGTCTTCAACATGAGCCTGAAGCTGAGGGTGGTACCACAGGTCTGGAAGACCTCCTGTCTGGTACCTGTGCCTAAGACACCGCGCCCCAAAGACCTCAACAGCTTCAGGCCAGTGGCTCTCACGTCCCACCTGATGAAGACACTGGAGCGGCTGGTCCTGGACCACCTCCGCTCCACCGTGAGCTCAGCCATGGACCCGCTGCAGTTTGCATATCGGTCTGGCATCGGAGTGGAGGACGCCGTCATCTCCCTGCTGCACCGCTCTCTCTCTCACCTGGAAAAGCCTGGCAGCTCTGTGAGGATCCTGTTCTTCGATCTTTCCAGCGCCTTCAACACCATCCAGCCGCTGCTCCTGAGGGACAAGCTGGAGACGGCTGGTGTGGAGTATGACCTGGCAGAGTGGATCCTGGACTACCTCACAGACCGACCCCAGTTTGTGAGAGCCCGGAACTGTGTGTCTGACACTCGGACCTGCAGTGTGGGGGCGGCCCAGGGCACTGTCCTCGCGCCCTTTCTCTTCACCCTTTACACTGCAGACTTCAGACATGACACGGACAGCTGTGTCCTGCAGAAGTTCTCTGACGACTCTGCCATCATCGGACTCATCACGGACGACGATGACGCGGAGTACAGAGGACTGGCGCAGGACTTTGTGGACTGGTGTCAGCGGAACCACCTCCTCATCAACGCGGGGAAGACCAAGGAGATGGTGGTGGATTTCCGCAGACGCCACCCCACTGCCCCCTCACCAGTGAACATCCAGGGACGGGACATTGAGAGAGTGGACTCATACAAGTACCTGGGTGTTCATCTGAACCACAAACTGGACTGGACTCATAACACAGACTGTACAGGAAGAGCCAGAGTCGGCTCTACCTCCTGAGGAGATAAGATAAGATAAGATAAGATAAGATATTCCTTTATTGTCCCACATGGGGAAATTTCATTGGTGCAACGCAGGTAGATACAGAGGTAGATACAGAAGAACAGAACAGATCACTTATAGGAAGTCTCTCCGTCCTGGGCTGTGCTCTGGACTCGGTGCAGGAGGTGGGGGACAGGAGGGGTCCTGGCTAGATTCACATCTATGCTGGACCATGAGTGTCACCCCCTGCAGGACACTCTGTCCCCTGCAGGACACTCTGTCCCCTGCAGGACACTCTGTCCACTCTGGAGAGCAGCTTCAGTGAGAGACTGATCCACCCTCGCTGTGTGAAGGAAAGGTTTCGTAGGTCTTTCCTTCTGCTGCTGTCAGACTTTATAACAAACACTGTTAGTCCTGAACACTCGCAATACTGACCTAACCATGTGCAATTCCGTCATATATGTGCAATTACTGTCGTGATTCATGTGCAATTACTGTGAAATTCATGTGCAATCTATGTGCCGTTGTGACACATATTCATGTGCAATTACTGTCGTGATCACATGCAATGGTATTTATGTATTTATTTATTTGTCTATGGGAGTTTTTGTTTATTGGAGATCTTCTACTGAAAGTGTTTTTCAAACTTCCTATAAGTTCTGTTCTTTTCTTCTGTATCTACTTCTGTATCTACCTACGTTGCACCAATGAAATTTCCCCATGTGGGACAATAAAGGATTATTTTATCTTATCTTATCTTATCACGCGAGACTCCGCATCGTTAACTGATTATTCAAGGTCACGATGAACCACGGTGACACAATAACCCGAAAGCAGGAGGATTCCTTTAAACTCGTGTTTTAATGCACAATATAATTAAAAACAGATTAGATGCGACAAATAAATGAATAAATAGCAGAATAAAACACTTAGTATCACAGGTTTGCTAGTGTCTTTTATGACTTGTAGATGTTAATTACTTGACCTTCTCCAGCTCAAATGCTAATGAACTACAACAAATAAAACATACATTTTTTTCCTTTAATGTGAAGAAAATGTAAGCGCAATCGATGTTGAGGCCCTAAAACAATGATTCCAGCAGAGTTGATATAAAATGATTGTGACAGGCTTGGGTTCACTGCGTAACTTTTCTATGAGAGGGTACGCTTGTTTCCATGGAGATGTTAGTGCTCTGCCTGTAATGTTTCATATTATGACATAAAGTATTTTTCTTCTTCAAAATGAAAGCTTTGTGAAGTGCTTGCCATGACAACACCATGAGACTTCTATGTCCTGATGGTGCTGCCTGTTTGTTAAAGTACACAGACAGTACATTTTTTTACAATTTTAAGGGTTTTTGTAGGTTATTTTTTTCATTATAAATTGTCCGACTTTTCACTACTGGAGTAAATTCATACGAGTACCTTTTTGGTGCCTTTGCTATGGCCCTGGGCTCAAACAGTGCAGTTTTACGAGCGTAATCAGCCCATACTTCCATAATGGGATCATTCCAGACGCTCACAGCAGAGACACAGCTCCCTCGTCAGTCTCTCTGTGTAATTGAGATGAATCATTTGTTGGAAAAAATGTGTCTGGGTCCAAGTCGCTTGTGACCTTAAGGCTACAGTCAAACACCGTGTGAATTACTCCATCCTCATTCGTGTACCTGCTGTAAAATGAGTGCTAAGTTCATTATCATTATGTCAGTGTCATGTTGCAGCTCAGTTAGCATCGAATTATTAGATGTATCTGGATTTAATACTTGTTTAATATGGCTTTAGTAAATGGGGAAAAGTATGCAGTAACATAATGAGCGGCCAGATTAAAGGTGCACTATGTAACTTTTAACCTGCTCGTCTCCATGAAGATGCCATTGCTTTGCCTGAATGTTCCGCAACGTATATAATATCCACCATTTATCTCTTTTGGGTGTTTTTATTGAGCAAAATGCATTGAAAAACGTGCATTCTAACAGTGACTGGGGTCACCTCTCCCCAGATCTGACCTGTAAATCAGCCTGATGGTGGCACATAGATAAGTTTAATGCCATAGTTTGTAACATTCTTGGCAAACAATGACATCTTCTCCATAAAGTGTACGTTCAAGATTATTAGTATCTTGAACACCAGCAATTTGAAAACGAATAAACGAATACAACTAAAAAGGTAAATCAAAATTATACAGTAATTTAATCAATTATAGCATTTTTATTTGATCTTATTTGAACTGTAGAGTGCAGTTCATTCATTCTTGTTCCATGATTCAAAGTGAGTCATCAAAGTCATTACAGCTGTACATCTCTGGCCCGGCCCGAGCCTGCCTCTCTTAAACTGTGGTTATTCCCGATCCCGCGGCGGTTGGGAACCATTTTGGGCTATTTATTCCTTCGCGGGCCCCGAGCAGGCTCCGAGCAGAGTAGAGTACAGTAAAGCTCTGATTGTAGGAGCTGACAGGGCACTTCAGGACTCCAGAGTGCTGGGATGTCGCCCTTTTCCACTGTTTCTGTTACGTGCAGGGCTTTACCTTCAATATAGATCTGATCCTGTGGCATTTACTATGTTTGCATGAGTTGATGAATATTTACACTCTGATTAGATGCTCACTGTATATTCGAATATTAACGGTATATGCACAGAAGGAAAAAATACTATCCGTCAACTACATGACATTTAATTTGTCTTCTGTGCATATAACGGTCATATTCTCTGTGTCATTTCAACATTTTTTAACAAACATTACATTTGATTGCATTGGTTTGACTCTAATAATAATAATAATACTTTAGAAATATACATCAAACTTGGTGCTTTGCTGGAAACTCAAAGACGTTTTACAATAAGAAACAAGTTAAAAGGATAACAATAGTTTAAACATCGTGCTTTTTAATCTTGTCCATAATTTGCTCTGTGCACACCCATAATCCGAGACACTTAATGTACATAATGTTGTTGCCTTATATTGTAGCTCTGCTCGTTAAATTCAAGGTTTTAATAGTTATAGCTAGTTTCTCTTGATGTTTCTATTCTCCTGCTGTTCTTGAATTGTACGTTGCAACATGGAATTTCCAAATTGCGGGAGAAATAAAGGTTCTCTTGTATTATCTTTTACAAAATCAAGAAAATGCTTGTATCGGAGCATACTAAATACAAGAATCCTTTCAGCAACCTGATTATCTCCATTGATGCCATTGCTTTGTCAAGAATGTCCCACAGCATGGCTTTAATCGTATCTCTCCATCTCCACGGAGACAAGCAGGTGAGGTGAGTTACAGGTCAAGTTTGTGCAGAGTTGACCACGCTCACAGTAACAATGTATGTTTTTATGGCATTTTTCAGCAATCAAACACATAATTAAATGGATGCAGCAAATGCCATAGTGTGGAACATTTCAAACAAAGCAATAACCAGAAAAGTCCCACATTGCACCTTTAATTTGCATATTCCTTTTGGGTGCTGTGCCTAAAACTAATGGCGAACATTCTGTAGGAGAAAGTCTGAGTAATATAATAATAATAATAATAATAATAACTTTTATTTATATAGCGCTTTTCAGTGACCCAAAGACGCTGAACATAATAAAAAAGGGGGGGTATTTACAGACAGGGGGGACAACACGTACAGAACACATTAATATACAGATAAAATGAACAAGACAGAAGAAGTAGAGAGAAAAAGATGGGGATGTAACAGGGGGTAGAAGTGTAGGCAATGGGGTAGAGGAGGCTAGGGGTAGGGGAGGTCATAGGCTTGGGTGAAGAGGTATGTTTTTAGGCGGGATTTGAATGTTGTGAGTGAGGGAGAGTGGCGGACAGGTTGGGGGAGGGAGTTCCAGAGTCGGGGTGCTGTTCGGGAGAATGCTCTGTCGCCAAAACTTTTGAGTCGGGATGTTGGTGCAGTCAGGGTGAGAGAGGAGGAGGATAGGAGAGCTCGGGAGGGGCGGTGGGGGATGAGGAGGTCAGACAGGTAGGGGGGGGCAAGGTGGTGAAGAGCTTTGAAGGTGAGGAGGAGTATTTTAAAGTTTATGCGCTGCTTGATGGGGAGCCAATGGAGAGAGCGGAGAACGGGAGTGATGTGTTCACGGGACCGGGTGTGGGTGAGGAGGCGGGTGTGGGTGAGGAGGCGGGCAGCGGAGTTTTGGACCATTTGGAGTCTGTGGAGGGAATGGGAGGAGATGCCAGTGAGGAGGGAGTTGCAGTAGTCGAGGCGGGAGGAGATGAAGGCATGGATGAGGGATTCAGCAGCGGGGAGGGTGAGGCAGTGTCGGATTTTGGCGATGCGGCGGAGGTGGAAGTATGAGGTCTTGACAATGTGGCTGACATGGGGAGTGAAGGAGAGGGTGGGGTCCATGATGACACCGAGATTGCGTACCAGGGTAGAGGGGGTGATGGTCGAGGTGTCGATGCTGAGTGAAAAGGGACCAGTTTTATTGAGAGTGGATTTGGTGCCAATGAGGAGGAGCTCTGTTTTGTCACTGTTCAGTTTGAGGAAGTTGAGAGTGAGCCATGATTTTATTGTAGAGATGCAGGTTTCGATGTGGCTGAGGGGAGGGTTTTGGGTGGATTTGGTGGTGAGGTATATCTGGGTGTCGTCAGCGTAGCAGTGAAAGTCCAGGTTGAGTTGGCGGAGGATGTGACCAAGGGGGAAGATGTAGCAGATGAAGAGGAGGGGGCCGAGGACTGAGCCCTGGGGGACCCCTGCGTTACTGGGGAGAGGGTGGATGAGTGACCGGAGAGGGAAATGAACTCTTGCCTGTTGGTGAGGTAGGATGTGAGCCAGTCAAGTGCAGAGCCCTCAACACCCAGTTGGCGCAGCCTTTGTAGGAGGATGGAATGGTTTAAAAGTGAACAGAAATAACACAAAACTTGTTATTTAGGCTATTTATTATTTATCATCATTGAACTATGACAACACTCCAGCGTCCTCTTTGTGTATGACCTCGGTTGCCGTGGTCTGGGCTCTGCGGCGCCTCAGGCATTTGTCTAACTGTCCACTTTGTTTCTGCGCGGCCATTTGGATGTTCTGCTTTAATTAAGTCACTTCTATCATTACCGCGGGGTCTCATTTCCAAACCTCTCCATCTACGCTCTCTGGCACCTTCTCCCCCGAAATACCACTGCCATTTTCCCCCTCCACCTTTTTTATTTAGTATTCATCATAACTGAAACGCACCTGGATCCCTTATTTGCTTGTTCTCTTTCCCAAAGCAACTCCCGGGAAACGATTTGATATATTTGGACAGTAGCCATGTTTTTCATTTGATTTTTTCATAATTTTTTGTCTTAAGTCGTGATGAAACTTCGCCTTGGATCTACTGCCCGACACGGACCGCCAAAGTTAAATACGGCACTCGCGGATATAGGATAGGAGCATACGCACATACAAATAAATCCGCTTTGTTGGAAGCGACGCACAAATGCTGTAGTGATTGTGGTTTATGAAGGTGGCGCTGGAGAGGGAGATAGCAGTAAATAAGGGTGTTGTTTGCTGCTCAGCCCCGGGACCCTTAATGGCGTGCAGGACTTGTTTTATTCACAAGATGGTGCAATAAGTGCAGTTACTTAACCACTTACATTTTAAAGGCCCTTATCGTGCAGCTGTAAAACACGGTCAGGGCTCCGCAGAGTAGCATTTATGAGGGCGAGCGGGGCCATTCTGGGGAAGTCGTTTAGATCAAGATATATTTGTTGACTATTCACAGTGTGTAATAGTAAAAGTTTTATTAAACAACTACTGTGTAAAGTACATTATTTGAAACTGTAAATACTATTTTACTAATTTTGTTGTTGTTGTTGTTGTAAGTAGTATTTTTTTTAGTAATAGCAGTATTTGTTATAGAGGCCAGGGAGACTGTGGTGACACAAATACAGCACATTTAATATGAAAAACTTAAACAAAACTATAACGAAGTATAAATCTCGCTTATTGGCAATATTTGATACTGAAACTGCCCTTTTTGCTCAGTATAGATACTTTTATGTGTTTATGATGGGCAACAAAGTGTGATTGTGTGATGCCTTTGAAATCCAGGTTGACTATGAGGGAGAATATTAGACTACCAATGGGGGAACAGTGTAGTAATAGTAGTAGTAGTAGTAGTAGTAGTAGTAGTAGTAGTAGTAGTAATAACTATGGGAGATTCGCTGTTTTTGAAAGAAATATCCAGGAATCTATTAATTTAGACATTGATCTTTTTGCCAGTTTTTGTTTCATGTGGACATGCCCATCAAAGACATACTTTTAACCATAAACCAGGCCAATAAGTCTGCAATAATGTGACACTTAAACAGCAAATACCACATCATTATTTGTGACCAGTCTCCAGCTCATGATTAAAATACTAATATGGATTCAAACTGCTCTGATGTCAACGCGATCAAAACTATCAACTTTTACAACTGAAGTAAACAAAAGTAACCATAAAGATGTATACAGTATAACAAAAGACTATGGAAAAAATACATACATCAATAGAGGTCAGGCATCTGTCAACAAACTTTTATTTTTCAGTGAGCCTTATGTTAAATAAATAGCTAAATGCATCGTGACCAGAGTGAGAAACATATTTACCTGCAGGCTTGTTCCGCAGCTCTTTTATTTACTTTTTGCACTCTTTTTACTCTCTACGGACGCTTTGCATGTCCGAACAACACGAACGCAACTCAATCCCGAGCTCAGTAACACATTCAGGCCCACACTTCCACGCAAGAAGTAATCACGATCGCTTCATAAATGATCGACGTAGATGTGTTTACAGCCAAGACAAAGGAGAGAGTTTCCAATCAAAAGGCACCGGGCCGACCTCACAGTCCATTAGACGGCACTAGATCTCAGTAACAGCAGCACACAAAGGCTTTAAAGTGCTCCCCCCAAACGCCGCCGCTTTAATTCAGCCTCTAATCACCCGCCCTGGCTCAGGTAAAGAGCACGATAATGGGACAAAGGACCGCGGATACGACCGAAACCGGCGCTCTCCCCGAATTGAGCCGGACCAAAAATGGCCACGTCGTTGCACATCCACGGGAACTGATGGATGAAAAGATGAATTTCTCAGAGTTAATGATTATAATTAAGGTGCTGACACTTCTGGCATTAAAACCCAATTTCCTGCGCTGAATGAATAAAATGGCAGAGGCCCTTAAACACAATAATTCCCTACAAAAGGCAGAGATTAGAAAAATAAAAGTTCAACGTCAGAAGTGGTGAAATTATCCCGCGGTGAAAAGTCGGTCATTCTGGGGCGAGTTGGTTTATGCAGAGAGCGTCGCTATTTGAAACGCTAATGAAAGAAGCATTTGGAATTAAAAAGCGAAGTGGTAACGCGGTGCTCAACGGGTGCAGTGGTGTAAAATGTACAATCTTACTACACAATGCAGTTCTCCGACATGTAAGGATGTTTTTCGTTGTTACTATCTTACTCATCATACTCAAAATGTCTTCAGGACAAGCAAAGTATTTGAAAAGAAATAATATACGATTTTGCTTTTACTCACTCTGTATGAATCAATCGCGATATTTTAGTTTGTCTTCATTGAAAACACATTAAAATGGCTTTCAGTATGAATTTGCTGATCATGAACAGACTTTTAATCACACATTCAACCACAAAACAGTTGAAATTCTTCTTTCAAAGAGTGAAATCTACTCCAAATCACATGTTTTTATTTCTGTGGACTTTCTATCAAAAAGATCAAAGAATATAATTCACAATTATTTGAAAAGTGGGACAAATATGTCACGCAATATGATCCAGAAATGCTCTCATTATTTAGCTACACTTTAATTTCTCTCACCACGTCATGTTTAGTTCAATAAAAATAAAAATAAATGACTTGATCTCGATTTAACTTTGTTTCGTTGCCCTCGATTGAACACTCACTGGATTTAAACACCATTTACCTCCGTTTATCGTATATATTCTGTCCAGAGCGGTGGGTAAAGTCTGTATGGATATTATGTTCCTATAATGGCAGGTTTGGAGGAGTGAGCGCAGACTGCTCTAATCCCCGAGAGGACTTCAAAGCCGGGCGATGTGTGCTTTGTGATTAGCAGAGTGGGCCGCTGCCACCTGCCCAGATGTTTGGCCCGGTCCCGGCTGCCAAGAGCGGGTCAGGAGAGGAGCGCAGCCTTCCAGGAGCTGACCGGCGCCACCACGCTCTGATGTGCGACCCGGCCAGGTGGACAGGGACTTACCACGGCCGACTGGGAATGAGCTTGCGTTTTAAAAAGAGGTGAAAGTGTGAATAGAGCATTTGAACTGGAACATAAGTAGATCATTTTTGTTCATTGTAAACGGAAATATTGATCTAAAACAGCTTAATTATAGAAACTGGGTCAAATTACGTCTGCAGAATAAATAAGATGTGACAATTCAAATACAAGACAGTTTAGAACCCAACGTGTATTACTGGAGTCTTACTATTTCCTATACAGAGAAGTGGGCGGGCATAGGAGGTAGGTGAAAACAGGAATTTGAGCGCACGCCTCAGTTGCGGGACAACACAGGATTACTCAAACATCCATCCATCCATCTTCTTCCTCTTATCCAGGGGCCGGGTCGTGGGGGCAGCAGTCTAAGCAGGGACTCCCAGACTTCCCTCACCCCAGACACTTCCCGCAGCTCATCCGGAGGCGTTCCCAGACCAGCTGAGAAACATAGTCCTTATTTTTATCCGACAATGCAAGATTATGTTTTCATTTACAAATATATTTGGGGAAATTCTGCAAAAATCATCAACTGCTGCATAATTTGTGGAACAACAAGTTTTTGAAAAGCGCCAGAATCAGTGGTAGTTGTGAGGCGCATTAATAGCTGATATTGCACTTTAATGTTTCGACAGCGTGTTTGGTATTCCCACGTCCGCCTGGAGCAGAGGAAGCCTTCCAGGAGCTCCACCAGACGTCCCTGACTTCAAGCATGAGAAACTGATTCATATTTTACCATCTTTTTCAATATTTCACAAATGTTTGCCAGGCACCCAGCGCCCATGTCAATTTTTTGGGAGAGGCTTTTTCAAAAGATCAATTTCCAACCGGCTCCAACAGGGTTATTCCACATGCTCTGGAGAACACAGCTGCCTGACTTTCAACTTTAATTTCCCCCCGAAATATTAGGGGAACTTTTTGATTTGCGGCGGGTTCAAAATGAGTGGCTGCATTTCTCTGTCTGGTGGTGACAGTCTCAAGATGGCGGCGCGGCTTTAACTGTCACTTAAAGATGTTGTTTGCGATGGGGCCTCTGAACGTTCCAGTGGGGGACGCCCTGACTGTCAATGTGCGTTTGTGTTCCTCTTTTCGCCACGCTGAGGTCCTTTGTTGTTGTTTACAGCCACATACAATTGACTCGCACTGATGTTTAGTACTAGAAGTTTATATGTGTTGAAATACTATAAGCTCCAGTACATTTTATGATGCAGGTTCAATAAGGGTAAAAAAACAATAACCCTAATTTGCTGTTTAAGTCATGGAAGGGGCGAGTTCAAGGGGCGAGTTCAAGGGGGGAGCACCACTGCGCTGGCATCTCAGGTTTTGTACTTAAAATAATGTATTTATTAAAAGCGCACATTAGTACTTGACCAAAATCACAATAATTTGCAAAAACAAACAAAAAACATTCAGACTTAATCTGCAAATGGACCATTTTGATAGACTTTGGACCAAATGGGACAATTACAAGTTTAGGGTTTTTGATAAAAATCTGTTTTGTGGTCAATATTAATTCTAAAAAAAAATAAGAAAAAAAAAATTAAGAAAAAGAGAAAAACAAAATATGGGAAAAACAAAACAAAAGCTAGCTTGCCTTGACATGCTTATACATGTTAGTACAATGTTATAACATGATTAAAATCTCAAAAAGGTAAATTTTGCATAATATGTATCCTTTAAGGCTTGAAGCAACATTTGAACACTTTGCATTTTGGTGAATACATAATATATATACTTATTTTAGTATAAAATAGTTAGATCAGTCCATTGTTGTTAATATTGACAGCCATTTTTTTTTCTAATCTCGGGTAAAGATTAAGTAAATGTAAATGTAAATGTAAATGTATGTACAATTGTTATTTACCCCCAACATAATATGTCTTCTCTCAAATAGTTGCATGTTTCTAGGATTTTGTCACGTTTTGGTTTATACTGCTACTTATTTTTGCTGTTGTTGGGATTTGTTTACTGCTTTACTTTTACCATCGTGTTTAGTCCTCAGTCCTGATTTAGCCGACTTTGGTCATGTTCTTAGTCCTGGTTTATATCCAACTTTGTACTTGAAAAGCCTGCAATTCCGTGGAGTGAAAACCTTGAGAATAATGGCTTTAAAGGTCAGTGAGTGCTACATGCCTTTACAATCCTCTCCCTTCTGTTACCTGACTGGCCATTTTAAAGGAGGCCACACTGCTTATATTCATTCTAGACTCTTCTTTAGGAAACTGATGAATCAAACTGTTCAAAATAGATGTTCCTGTAGATCCAGTTTATATAAGCGTATGTTTTTGTGCGAGTGCGTTTTTTCCTTGAATGTAAGAATATCTTTCCACAGCTGTGTGTGTGTTGTCTTGGTTAAACACTATTGTAAACTCAGGTAATGATGGGTTGGAGAAACGCTTCAGTCGCAGGGGCCGCTAACAGTGGATTAGTATTGACATTTTGGAGTT
>NW_027315768.1:26128904-26131404 GCF_026437365.1 Eucyclogobius newberryi
ATGGAAACCTTCAGAGAACTTTCTGTTTGAGTTCACAAGCTCAGTGAGATGGAAAACAGGCAAAATGTATAATTGCAATGCCTTAAATATAATAAAATGAATTTAAATCGTATCCAAATGAGCCAATTCTTCTTAACCTTAATTGTTTTTCATCTATAGTGTGTGATTTATGGTTATCTTCCTTCATTTCTTAAATAAGCTTTTCGAATTGTCCCAGAACACTGTATTTTTGCATGTTGGGACAGTCTCTGCATTCATCTGGCTATTATGCAATCAAAATCTTACTCTAACATATGCATAACATAAATCTACCACCGACTACAACAAACCCAGCAAATCTACAATGTTTTATCTGAGAAATGAGGCATAAATAGTGTGAATAAAAGCTCCTGAGCTCCGTGGAGTGGTGTGCGTGAGGAGCTGTTTGAGCTGTGACCGGGGATGTAGCACGCAGCTGAGCAGATAGGATTGATGTGACACTCTTGTGCCAAACAGACAATGTAATTAAAGTCATGCAACCATAGAGTGGATAGAAACTCAGGCGAAAGCGGCATTTTCAAGGCTCAACACCGGCAGGACGCGCCGGGAAACATTTTAGAGGGGTTTTGTCAAAAGACTGGAAAACCAAATTTCATTATACCTACAAAATGGGCTTCAAAATGAGCAACACATCTGGTGGGAAATTCACAGAATGCTTCTTTTGTCTTGTTTTGTTGTGATTTTGATGTGCGTACACTGTTAGTCAGATTTCTGCTGGCACAATTTATCCAAAAGCACAACTGTTTTGATCATTTTCTCTTTTGTTTAGTTAAAGTATGTTTGTGGAATTGGCGGATAGTAGAAAGATGAAAATACAGCCGTTACACATGCTTTGACAAGTGTGGTATGAAAACAACTCTTAATGCATGCCTCCTTTAAAGCATCTTGTTTCAGTGTTTGGAACGTTGAAGTGTCCTTGAACACAACGCATGTTCACTTCTTCCAGTATCCATGCGTAGGTTTATAAAAATAAGTCCTTAAGCCAGTAAATGTTAAAAGCTTCTGTTTGTAGTTTGAAAATGCATCAATATAATAGGTTTAAAAACAAGCACATCGTAGCTAAAAAATAATACATAATTTCACTGAGATAACTATGAGGTCAGATATGCTTTTTTAACTTGTGTGTGTCACGTTTGGTTCAGAAAGAGCAGGAAGATTTACAGTTTATTTGTGCAACAAGAACTCATTTAACCGTTACACATACAAACTATGGAGGAGTTGGAGGAAGTGTCTGGGGAGAGGGAAGTCTGGGAGTCCCTGGTTAGACTGCTGCCCCCGTGACCCGGCCCCGGATAAAGCGGCAGAAAATGGATGGACGGATGGACATACAAACTATATACTCTACGTAACGATTCAAACCAAGAAAAAACTTAAAAACCCCAAAATGTTTTTCCTTTTCTTTTTTCAACTTTTCTTTATTTCTCATAATAAGGGTTAAAAAAAAGAGTCAGGGTTTCTCCGCAGAGTTGTCTTCGGGTCGACAAAGGCTGCAAGGCTGGTTTTCCGCTCAGAGACAGCAGGGGGCGACAACGGGCACTTCAAGCACCCCGGATATACATATTTAACCATCGCAGAGACTTACAAAGACGCTCAATGAGATGAAAATGTTACTTAGTTCTACTTTACATTGACGTGCACATCTGGGCCTACCAAAGTGAGGTTTTCCATGTTCAAGGTCTCAAAAGTCGGAAAGCATACTCGTTCACACCTGTGCTGAAGTCTGAACACGTCCGGACCTCCAAACGCTCTCTCAGCTCAGATCTCTGCGGACGTTTTAGGGACAGTCATGGTTCAGGGCATTTGCTGTGGGCCTGTTCTTTACATTAGCCCACATGAGGTTAAAACACGCTGTGCAGGAGGTGTGTTATCGCGAGTCAGCACTAATCTGCGTTAACACCTGCGCCGAGTTCCTGCAGGTCCGGGTCACCCCCAAAGTTGTCCTTACGTAATGTCTGCGTCCACGTGACATCATGGAACTCTTTAAAGGCAATAATGAGTGTGTAGTTCCCCAACAAAAAGGAATGCATTTTAGTGCATTTTTCTTTCACAAATATTGAATTGAATATTGAATTACCTATAGTTATTTATGCCCTGCCCTTCATCAGAAATGATTGTATAAAATTTGAAGTCATTTCCATGCTTACTGTTTGCTTCAACTTCTTTGTCTCGGGCTTTAGCCTCATAATGATTCATAAATCTGGTTAATTCCATTTCAAGAAAACCTCTCCAGATTAGAACATGTTACCAAGTTTTATTTACTTTATTCACTCATTTAAATCCTCAATTTGCCCGGTGGTTGAGTGGTTAAGGCACAGCACACACATGCCAGGCTCAAAGTGCAGCCGGCCGCAATGCTCAAATCCCGACTCCGGTGATTTACTGCATGTCCTCCCTTCTCTCATCCCCATGTCAGGCTCTCCTCTCCTGTCTAATAAAGCCTACGGGCAACAAAATCTTAAAA
>NW_027315768.1:26138904-26196404 GCF_026437365.1 Eucyclogobius newberryi
AGGACAAATATTATGCATTATTTGTATTGTTGTTGACCTTTAAACATGCTCTTGAGTACGGTAACTTTGCTTAAGCCCTGTGTTTTAGAATTTAAAATAATCTATCTACTAAAAGCATACATCACATCTGTTTTAAAGCTAGCTTGCCTACGACATGCTAATCTAAGCACGCAGTTGTAATGGACGCTTAAAAACAGCACAGAAGATCTCATAGCTCCACCTATGATGTCACAGATCTGTTTTCTGAGACTGAGGAGAGGACTTCATCATCAAGCGTGAAGGAAGTTAAATACAACTCCAGGTATGCTTTTTTATGAGTGCCACATTCTAGGTAAAGCAATAACTTCTGCATAGGCCGACTCTCCATCGGAAAAGTTACATAGTGCAGCTTTGAAGTACAATCCGAATCAAAACCAGATGTCAGAAGTTGGAGTGAAGTTTGTGCAATAAATTCTCCTCTGTTTCGTTGATGGCATTTTTCAAACTGTGCAAAGTCTTTCTCTACCAGATGCGTGGTGCCGGGATGTCACTGGGAGGTAGAGTTTGATCTATTTCGATATTTTGGCCCCTGTATTTATTCTTAGACTTGGGTCCAACAACACACTGACAGTTTGGGAGCTGCCGCTGTTCTCCTGGCTCCAGTCATATTTCAGCCGTTCATTATTGGCCGTGGTACTGCGGTTTCACCTGTGCGCTACACCTCTGTACAGCCCGGCGAGCAATCAGCGCTCTGAATGCAGCCTGACAATGTCCAGCCCAGTTAATTAGTGTGAAAAGTGTCATTTTTCTACCTGCAGTGTGATTCGGCCGGGCTTACCAAGGAGCCTGTGTAGCCTGTGTCAGAGTGCTTTGTCAGTCGTTAAAAGGATCAGTGTTTTTTAGTGGTCAGGTGACTTCTGAAGCAGTGGTTCTCAAACTGAGGGGCGCGCACTGGTGGTGGTAGTTGGGGAGTTTAGTTTAAGTTTCTGCTCGGAGAGGTAAATCCAGGCCTGGTATAGAGCCTTTGGTTTTCTGTATTAGTCTTTTAGTCTTCCATCAGTAATAGGACACATTTTATTGGTGTTTATTTTTCCATTATTATTATTATTATTAGTATTATCTTGTCTTAAGCTAGCTGTTTTTATTTTATATTTTTTATTTTGATTTTGATTCATTTTTATTTTTATTTTGATTTTTCCCCTCCATCCCTTGTTGGGAAATGGGAGTTTTTGTTTATAAGAGTTCTTCTATTGAGAGTGTTTTTTAAACTTCCTATAAGTTCTGTTCTTTTCTTCTGTATCTACCTCTGTATCCACCTGCGTTGCAACAATGAAATTTCCCCATGTGTGGACAATAAAGGATTATGTTATCTTATTTTAGTTGATTAAAGGTGCACTATGTAACTTTTCTGGTGGAGAGTATGCACCTGCTTTTCTCCATGGCGATGGTATTGCTTTGAAATGCTCCACAGCAGGGGCAGGAGCAGAAGCAGGTGATGCGCCCAGGCTCCGTTACAGGTCAGATACTGTAAATGGAAAGTATCACAGTAACGTTGCATGTTTTTCACGTTTTTTCTTTCTGCATTTGCAAATACCTGTAAATGTACAAATGAAAGACGGATAAGGCAAAGCATCGTGGAGACAAGCAGGTGCCGGACACTCACCAGAAAAGTTTGTGCACCTTTAAATAGCCTACAGTACAAGAGGTTTAGAAAATATGTTGAGTATAAAGTTTAGAGTAAACAAAATGCAACAAAAAGAGCTGATCAAATATAAAGATAGTTATGTTGTACTGGTTTTACATACAGTATACAGGTAATTTTACATTTGTCTATGAATTAAATAACAATTAATCAATTTAAAAAACACATTTCACATTTCTGTTGTATATTGTTATCGAGCTACAATGTAGTAGATGTTTTGAGCTTTTATAACAATGCCACAGTGTCTATAAGTAGTTTTAATGCTTAATACTTGACTGATAGTAACAAAACTCTGTTCTTGGGTAGTAGAATACTAAATACAGGGCCGTAGCCAAGGGGGGTTCGGGGGGTTAGAACGAACCGCCCATTTGGGCCGAAAAGGTCCGTCTTGAGGGACCACAGATATTAGCCCTTCGGGGTCGACGCCCGCTCCGGTGCGTTTTGAAACATGAAAAGATGGTCGGCTTTAGGACCGCGCAGCATGAAAACTAAGTGACATAGACGGCTGCCGTCGACGTCAAAGAGGAAGAACGAACGAGAGGAATCATGCTGTTTTTGAGTCGTTTTGGAGAGTTTTAGTATTTCAAGTATTTCATTGTCAGTAATATAGTTATTGTGAAGCAAAATGAGGGGCACGCTTCATGTTGATCAAGTTTAGTCCTGGTTTAGACCTGGTTTGGACCTGCTTTAGTCCTGGTTTAGTCCTGGTTTAGTCCTGGTTTAGACCTAGTATAGTCCTGGTTTAGTCCTGGTTTAGACGTGGGTTGGACCTGGTTTAGTCCTGGTTTAGTCCTGGTTTAGACCTGGTTTAGTACTGGTTTGGACCTGGTATAGTCCTGGTTTAGTCCTGGTTTAGTCCTGGGATAGACCTGATTTAGTCCTGGTTTAGTCCTGGGTTAGTCCTGGTTTAGTCCTGGTTTAGACCTGGGTTAGTCCTGGTTTAGACCTGGTTTAGTCCTGGTTTAGTCCTGGTTTAGACCTGGTTTAGACCTGGTTTAGTCCTGGTTTAGACCTGGGTTGGACCTGGTTTAGTCCTGGTTTAGCCCTGGTTTATTCCTGGTTTAGACCTGGTTTAGTCCTGGTTTAGACCTGGTTTAGTCCTGGTTTAGACCTGGTTTAGTCCTGGTTTAGTCCTGGTTTAGACCTGGTTTAGACCTGGTTTAGACCTGGTTTAGTCCTGGTTTAGTCCTGGTTTAGTCCTGGTTTAGTCCAGGTTTAGACCTGGTTTAGACCTGGTTTAGACCTGGTTTAGACCTGGTTTAGTCCTGGTTTAGACCTGGTTTAGTCCTGGTTTAGACCTGGTTTAGTCCTGGTTAAGTCCTGGTTTAGACCTGGGTTAGACCTGGTTTAGACCTGGTTTAGACCTGGTTTAGTCCTGGTTTAGTCCTGGTTTAGTCCTGGTTTAGACCTGGTTTAGACCTGGTTTAGACCTGGGTTAGACCTGGTTTAGTCCTGGGTTAGACCTGGTTTAGACCTGGTTTAGACCTGGTTTAGTCCTGGGTTAGACCTGGTTTAGACCTGGGTTAGACCTGGTTTAGACCTGGTTTAGTCCTGGGTTAGTCCTGGTTTAGTCCTGGTTTAGTCCTGGTTTAGACCTGGTTTAGACCTGGTTTAGTCCTGGTTTAGTCCTGGTTTAGACCTGGGTTAGACCTGGTTTAGACCTGGTTTAGACCTGGTTTAGACCTGGTTTAGTCCTGGGTTAGACCTGGTTTAGTCCTGGGTTAGACCTGGTTTAGTCCTGGGTTAGACCTGGTTTAGTCCTGGGTTAGACCTGGTTTAGTCCTGGTTTAGTCCTGGGTTAGACCTGGGTTAGACCTGGTTTAGACCTGGTTTAGTCCTGGGTTAGACCTGGTTTAGTCCTGGGTTAGACCTGGTTTAGTCCTGGTTTAGTCCTGGGTTAGACCTGGTTTAGTCCTGGTTTAGTCCTGGTTTAGACCTGGTTTAGTCCTGGTTAAGTCCTGGTTTAGACCTGGGTTAGACCTGGTTTAGACCTGGTTTAGACCTGGTTTAGTCCTGGTTTAGACCTGGTTTAGTCCTGGGTTAGACCTGGTTTAGTCCTGGGTTGGACCTGGTTTAGTCCTGGTTTAGTCCTGGGTTAGACCTGGGTTAGACCTGGTTTAGACCTGGTTTAGTCCTGGGTTAGACCTGGTTTAGTCCTGGGTTAGACCTGGTTTGGACCTGGTTTAGTCCTGGGTTAGACCTGGTTTAGTCCTGGGTTAGACCTGGTTTAGACCTGGTTTAGTCGTGGTTTAGACCTGGGTTGGACCTGGTTTAGTCCTGGTTTAGCCCTGGTTTATTCCTGGTTTAGACCTGGTTTAGTCCTGGTTTAGACCTGGTTTAGACCCGGTTTAGTCCTGGTTTAGTCCTGGTTTAGTCCTGGTTTAGTCCAGGTTTAGACCTGGTTTAGACCTGGTTTAGACCTGGTTTAGACCTGGTTTAGTCCTGGTTTAGACCTGGTTTAGTCCTGGTTTAGACCTGGTTTAGTCCTGGTTAAGTCCTGGTTTAGACCTGGGTTAGACCTGGTTTAGACCTGGTTTAGACCTGGTTTAGTCCTGGTTTAGTCCTGGTTTAGTCCTGGTTTAGACCTGGTTTAGACCTGGTTTAGACCTGGGTTGGACCTGGTTTAGTCCTGGGTTAGACCTGGTTTAGACCTGGTTTAGACCTGGTTTAGTCCTGGGTTAGACCTGGTTTAGACCTGGGTTAGACCTGGTTTAGACCTGGTTTAGTCCTGGGTTAGTCCTGGTTTAGTCCTGGTTTAGTCCTGGTTTAGACCTGGTTTAGACCTGGTTTAGTCCTGGTTTAGTCCTGGTTTAGACCTGGGTTAGACCTGGTTTAGACCTGGTTTAGACCTGGTTTAGACCTGGTTTAGTCCTGGGTTAGACCTGGTTTAGACCTGGTTTAGACCTGGTTTAGACCTGGGTTAGACCTGGTTTAGACCTGGTTTAGACCTGGTTTAGTCCTGGGTTAGACCTGGTTTAGTCCTGGGTTAGACCTGGTTTAGACCTGGTTTAGTCCTGGGTTAGTCCTGGTTTAGTCCTGGTTTAGTCCTGGTTTAGACCTGGTTTAGACCTGGTTTAGTCCTGGTTTAGTCCTGGTTTAGACCTGGGTTAGACCTGGTTTAGACCTGGTTTAGACCTGGTTTAGACCTGGTTTAGTCCTGGGTTAGACCTGGTTTAGTCCTGGGTTAGACCTGGTTTAGTCCTGGGTTAGACCTGGTTTAGTCCTGGGTTTGACCTGGTTTAGTCCTGGTTTAGTCCTGGGTTAGACCTGGTTTAGTCCTGGGTTAGACCTGGTTTAGACCTGGTTTAGTCGTGGTTTAGACCTGGGTTGGACCTGGTTTAGTCCTGGTTTAGCCCTGGTTTATTCCTGGTTTAGACCTGGTTTAGTCCTGGTTTAGACCTGGTTTAGACCCGGTTTAGTCCTGGTTTAGTCCTGGTTTAGTCCTGGTTTAGTCCAGGTTTAGACCTGGTTTAGACCTGGTTTAGACCTGGTTTAGACCTGGTTTAGTCCTGGTTTAGACCTGGTTTAGTCCTGGTTTAGACCTGGTTTAGTCCTGGTTAAGTCCTGGTTTAGACCTGGGTTAGACCTGGTTAAGTCCTGGTTTAGACCTGGGTTAGACCTGGTTTAGTCCTGGTTTAGACCTGGTTTAGTCCTGGTTTAGACCTGGTTTAGACCTGGTTTAGACCTGGGTTGGACCTGGTTTAGTCCTGGGTTAGACCTGGTTTAGACCTGGTTTAGACCTGGTTTAGTCCTGGGTTAGACCTGGTTTAGACCTGGGTTAGACCTGGTTTAGACCTGGTTTAGTCCTGGGTTAGTCCTGGTTTAGTCCTGGTTTAGTCCTGGTTTAGACCTGGTTTAGACCTGGTTTAGTCCTGGTTTAGTCCTGGTTTAGACCTGGGTTAGACCTGGTTTAGACCTGGTTTAGACCTGGTTTAGACCTGGTTTAGTCCTGGGTTAGACCTGGTTTAGACCTGGTTTAGACCTGGGTTAGACCTGGTTTAGACCTGGTTTAGACCTGGTTTAGTCCTGGGTTAGACCTGGTTTAGTCCTGGGTTAGACCTGGTTTAGACCTGGTTTAGTCCTGGGTTAGTCCTGGTTTAGTCCTGGTTTAGTCCTGGTTTAGACCTGGTTTAGACCTGGTTTAGTCCTGGTTTAGTCCTGGTTTAGACCTGGGTTAGACCTGGTTTAGACCTGGTTTAGACCTGGTTTAGACCTGGTTTAGTCCTGGGTTAGACCTGGTTTAGTCCTGGGTTAGACCTGGTTTAGTCCTGGGTTAGACCTGGTTTAGTCCTGGGTTAGACCTGGTTTAGTCCTGGTTTAGTCCTGGGTTAGACCTGGGTTAGACCTGGTTTAGACCTGGTTTAGTCCTGGGTTAGACCTGGTTTAGTCCTGGGTTAGACCTGGTTTAGTCCTGGTTTAGTCCTGGGTTAGACCTGGTTTAGTCCTGGGTTAGACCTGGTTTAGACCTGGTTTAGTCCTGGGTTAGACCTGGTTTAGTCCTGGGTTAGACCTGGTTTAGACCTGGTTTAGTCGTGGTTTAGACCTGGGTTGGACCTGGTTTAGTCCTGGTTTAGCCCTGGTTTATTCCTGGTTTATTCCTGGTTTAGACCTGGTTTAGTCCTGGTTTAGACCTGGTTTAGTCCTGGTTTAGTCCTGGTTTAGACCTGGTTTAGACCTGGTTTAGTCCTGGTTTAGACCTGGTTTAGTCCTGGTTTAGACCTGGTTTAGTCCTGGTTAAGTCCTGGTTTAGACCTGGGTTAGACCTGGTTTAGACCTGGTTTAGACCTGGTTTAGTCCTGGTTTAGTCCTGGTTTAGTCCTGGTTTAGACCTGGTTTAGACCTGGTTTAGACCTGGGTTGGACCTGGTTTAGTCCTGGGTTAGACCTGGTTTAGACCTGGTTTAGACCTGGTTTAGTCCTGGGTTAGACCTGGTTTAGACCTGGGTTAGACCTGGTTTAGACCTGGTTTAGTCCTGGGTTAGTCCTGGTTTAGTCCTGGTTTAGTCCTGGTTTAGACCTGGTTTAGACCTGGTTTAGTCCTGGTTTAGTCCTGGTTTAGACCTGGGTTAGACCTGGTTTAGACCTGGTTTAGACCTGGTTTAGACCTGGTTTAGTCCTGGGTTAGACCTGGTTTAGTCCTGGGTTAGACCTGGGTTAGACCTGGTTTAGACCTGGTTTAGACCTGGTTTAGTCCTGGGTTAGACCTGGTTTAGTCCTGGGTTAGACCTGGTTTAGTCCTGGGTTAGACCTGGTTTAGACCTGGTTTAGTCCTGGGTTAGACCTGGTTTAGACCTGGTTTAGACCTGGTTTAGACCTGGTTTAGTCCTGGGTTAGACCTGGTTTAGTCCTGGGTTAGACCTGGGTTAGACCTGGTTTAGACCTGGTTTAGTCCTGGGTTAGACCTGGTTTAGTCCTGGGTTAGACCTGGTTTAGTCCTGGGTTAGACCTGGTTTAGACCTGGTTTAGTCCTGGGTTAGACCTGGTTTAGTCCTGGGTTAGACCTGGTTTAGTCCTGGTTTAGTCCTGGTTTATTCCTGGTTTAGTCCTGGTTTAGACCTGGGTTAGACCTGGTTTAGACCTGGGTTAGACCTGGTTTAGACCTGGTTTAGACCTGGTTTAGTCCTGGTTTAGTCCTGGTTTAGTCCTGGTTTAGTCCTGGTTTAGACCTGGGTTAGACCTGGTTTAGACCTGGGTTAGACCTGGGTTAGACCTGGTTTAGTCCTGGTTTAGTCCTGGTTTAGACCTGGGTTAGACCTGGTTTAGACCTGGGTTAGACCTGGTTTAGACCTGGGTTAGACCTGGTTTAGTCCTGGGTTAGACCTGGTTTAGACCTGGTTTAGTCCTGGTTTAGTCCTGGTTTAGTCCTGGTTTAGTCCTGGTTTAGACCTGGGTTAGACCTGGTTTAGACCTGGGTTAGACCTGGGTTAGACCTGGTTTAGTCCTGGTTTAGTCCTGGTTTAGACCTGGGTTAGACCTGGTTTAGACCTGGGTTAGACCTGGTTTAGACCTGGGTTAGACCTGGTTTAGTCCTGGGTTAGACCTGGTTTAGACCTGGTTTAGTCCTGGTTTAGTCCTGGTTTAGTCCTGGTTTAGTCCTGGTTTAGTCCTGGTTTAGACCTGGGTTAGACCTGGTTTAGACCTGGGTTAGACCTGGGTTAGACCTGGTTTAGTCCTGGTTTAGTCCTGGTTTAGACCTGGGTTAGACCTGGTTTAGACCTGGGTTAGACCTGGGTTAGACCTGGTTTAGTCCTGGTTTAGTCCTGGTTTAGACCTGGGTTAGACCTGGTTTAGACCTGGGTTAGAGTTCCTTCTGAACATCACTCACATGGAAGTACAAGGCCTGTGATGTGGCTCTCTGTGTCATTTTGGACAGAAACTGTTTTGAGAAGTGGCACAAATAGAAAAACGCCTGAGGATTTACCTACTTTTTATTGTAAATAGTTGTTTATTGCTTGTATATATCACAATAATACTTTTATATGTTCATATTTGCACCTTGTGGTTCAGTTTGAACCTTTTTAAATGCTTTGTTGAGCATGACGGACTTTGTGTTTTCTGTGTGTGTTTAGGTCCAGTTATGTTGAAATAGTATGTCAAAGTGAAAAACTAACTAACTGATCATATTGGTGAGGTTGTGCTGAAAAAAAAAGATGCCCAACATTGGTAAACATTTCTTAATGTAGTATATCAGGGCAAAATTGAAGGTACCCAAAAACGGCCAAAAAAGCTTCGGAGCCCGAAGGGTTCCAGTTTGACCTTGAGCATGTGGAGGAAACAGGAGACTGGAGCTGGAAGAGTCCTTGCTCAGACCAGAACAGAAGTAAAGTGTTGGATGATCCGTGAAGTGTTAGCTTTGTTCAGATATTTGTTTAACCGGCTACTGTTGTAGTTTCTGTGTGAAATTACTGTATATGTGTATTTGTTGTTGTTTTTTGTGATAAAACATTATATGTATACATGTAAGTTATCGACCTCATCATACTAAAAAGGTCCACCTTGACACAAAAAGAACCCCCCCATAGAAATCCTGGCTACGGCCCTGAAATACCTACATTAAAATGTATTTTTACACGGTATTTTGATTACTTAAACGATATCACACTGAGTTGCATTATATCATCGTGTACTTCTCAGCACTGCAATACTAGAAATAGTTCCATGTATTTTTGTGCTGACGTCTTAAATCAAACCTGATACTTTGAGTCGATCCCAGCATCTATGGGCTTTACATTGTTCAAATCTTAATGATGACAAAGAACACAACACAGACAAACTGCTCGAGTGATTAATTGGCATGAACTAGTAGATTTCTGGCTCCACCGTCTCACTTGTCAGCACTGCATTATAACAGTGTGATTGACTTAAATGCCACCATCGTCTTCTTTATTTGAACTTGGAGCACGTTAGGGCTGTTTAGACGCGACACGCTCTGCCTCCTCCCTCCGCTGTTGTCGGGTTGCTATTCTGAGACGATCCAAAGAAGATAAAAATGTTGCTCCTGACTGATGGTAAATTATTCCCCCGAATCCTTGAACTCTGCGTCAAAGTTTAGATTCATAACTCAACTCCGACATCTAACACGGATCCAGAGGCGCCTTATCTGACACGCAGTTAAAGCAGCTCATGTAACTTCCTCTTTTTCTCTGCACACACACACTTTTCTGACAAACACACATCAATAGAAACTACACAATGTTTTCAGAAAATGAGCCAATATAATGGCCCGACGTGCGAAATGCGTTTGTGTTTTCGTCAGGTTTAACAACGGTGACATAAGCCCAAAAGAAACTACACCGATAGTGACTGAACGTGTTTAGTTTGTCCATAATAATGTTATTTTCTTCTGCTATATCGTCTTATGTACGTTGGCCGATGTGCCACGTGGACAATTCACACCTCAATTTCCTGAAAACATTTTGCAAATAGTTTCCACTCTGAAATTAAACGCCAGTAGCTAATGTTCTGTCCTCGAAACACCAGCTCTAATACTGTATTATTGCTATTGTGATTGGTGTCCAGTGTATTTTCTCATTTGGTGCAAAAGTCTGAACAAAGTGGACATTGGTGCGCAGGAATGTTATCATTAATAGAGTCATTAAACCAGTGGAAGTTGTGTATGTATAAATGGATTTGTGGTAATTGTTTTTGTAGCCCGGGGCCTGTGATGCGGATTTGTTTTCTTGGCTTGTTTATTCCTCTGTATCACGGCTCAGTCTTGTCCATTTTCTGCATGAGGCCACTGTTTGGACAGAGCACAAGGTCGGCCATTTTAATTAGGCCCAAATGACCAAAGCGGGGGAAAGCTTAACTAACAGCGGTGCCCACAGCTCACATGCTTTCACCATCTCGTCTAACGTTTCATTTTAAAGCACTTTTTAAGGCGTGAATCCAGTTTTAAAGTGTATGTTACATTAGCACACACCGGAGGCAGGTGGACCCAGCAGCACTGAATGGTGAAATGCAGGATACACTTTCCTTCAGGGACCATAAAGCATCAGCTCGCGGGTGTCTGGTTGCATTATCTATTGTGAGTTTTCCATCTTTATTATCTTTTTTTATCTAGTGCAACTACAGTGCAGTACTTTGTAAACAGTGGTATGTTTATGAAATATGTGTAATTTGTGTAGATGTATAATAGCCAGTACTCCTGTCCTGACTAAGATCCTGGCTCAGGTCCAGAGGTGGATAGTTCTACATTTATTCAATTACATTTAGTCATTTTACTCCTGCTTGACTAGTATTTGACAGTGCTTTATATTGACAATACTAAATAGTTTGAACGCTTGTACTTCTTGCATCGCTTCTTCAGATTAATTCGTTTTTCTTTTATACTATATGCGGCTTGTACTTTTAAAATAGCTGATTTTTTTTGCATTAGGTTATGTTTTGTCCTTCCAATTACACAAACTTAAAATTATAAATCAGATTTCATGTCCAGACAGTTTACACTTTCACTACACCAAATACTTTCTTGAACTACTCTTACACTTTTTGTCTGCTCTACACACCTGCTCAGATCACAAAAAGAGGTCAACACATGAGATTGAGTTGAATATAAGCATGTCCTGTACGACTAACAAAAAATGTCATGCGAGTGAACATGTTATTTTTACTTGCGGTTCATGACAGCTGTTCGGTTTGCCAACTCCCCCTCTCGAACAGGAAGCCAGCATGTCGAGGCACTTCTATTTCCCTCACCAAAACAAATGTAGAAATAGAATATGCCATATCGGGGTCCCATTGGATGTCAAACCGGTCTGACATGTGGCTATGGTCATCACAAAGCCGCACGATGGACCGAGCGAGTGTGTGCGCGGGTGTGTGTGTGTGTGTG
Source organism: Eucyclogobius newberryi (assembly GCF_026437365.1). Taxonomy (NCBI): domain Eukaryota; kingdom Metazoa; phylum Chordata; class Actinopteri; order Gobiiformes; family Gobiidae; genus Eucyclogobius; species Eucyclogobius newberryi. Next base: position 26,149,919 of record NW_027315768.1, read on the forward strand.
TGTGCGTGTGTGTGTGTCTGTGTGTGTGTGTGTGTGCGCGGGTGTGTGCGCGGGTGTGTGTGCGTGTGTGTGTGCGTGTGTGTGTGTGTGTGCGTGTGTGTGTGTGTGTGTGCGTGTGTGTGTGTGTGCGCGAGTGTGTGTGTGTGTGGCCATGGGGTTAGCACTATCTCTGCGTTAGCCACAGTTAGCTCGTCTTGAGTCTCGCACCAGCGCAGAGTGATGAGAGCGAGGCAGTGGGGCTCTGGCAGCAGCAGGCAGCAGTGATAAGGAGTCCATAGCTTCACAGATTAAACAGCAGGATTAACCTGACTTCTGCAGCTCTGCCACAGTCCTGTCGTCAGCCTTATCTGCCCTCTCCCCTGCCCCGCCAACATGCGCCGCTATACATTTGTACTACTGTCATGAGGTGGGAAATTACTTTTTAACCCCTGTGTGGCATTTCCTTCTCTTTGGCAGCGGTGGAAAGTAACTTAATTCAACTGAAACTGAAACACTTAAACGTGTGCATTGTGTGTCTTTACGAGGGCACGTCACCTGCTTCTTCTCCATTAAGATGCCTTTGCTTAGCCTGGAATGTTCCACAGGATGGTATTAAGACTTTTCTATCTCCATGGAAACACCACGCCGAGTTACAGATTGGTTCTGTGGAGAGGCGACCCAGCTCACACAATTTCTCGAACTGCCAGCATTGCCTAGTTAATAGTGTGCACTTTGACATGGTGATATAAAAAATACTAATAACAATATAAATAGACATTCATCCAACAGAATTGTTTCCAAACATGTGATTTGTGGTCCTCCATTGGGATATATATATATATATATATATATATATATATATATATATATATATATATATATATATATATATATATTTTCCTATTCTTCCTCAGTCAAAACAAAAACTTCCCTCTCTTTGAATTTATTTATTATATAATTGGTAAAGGGCTGTCCAAATTGTTAATACATTTACACAGTTTAGATATTATTTCATATGAAAGTCCTGATTTATAAGCCTTTGCTACATAGTACAGTTTTAAAATGGACAAAGTGGGACTTCTGTAATGACGCACAGCTTTTTTACTGCAGAGTACTGCATGAATGCTTGTATTGTACATTTTGTACTATTTTTATACCTTATTGGCTGGATGTAATTATGGAGGCATGCATACATAACAGTCATATTTCATAAAAACTAGGCCTATACATCATTGTAATTTGTAAACCATTACTTTACTCTAGAGCAGCAAAGGGAAAAAAATGAATAAAACTTCCTTGAGTGCAGAAATGCCTTTTTCCCTCTCCAATTTTCTTTCTTGGCTTTTATTTCGTCAGATTTAATAACAGAAGATTCGGTTGCAACAAAGGAGTTATCCATGTTCAAAGGAATGATAAATAGTCCACAGAGATAATGTCCTCAGCTGTGTTGGCCCAAAGCTTTACCCTGAATATGATTATCACAGATCCTTATTTACGCCTCAAGTACCGAAGGGCCAGAGACAAGGAGACTTGTCCAGCCACTGTTTTCATGGATATTGGCAAGGCAATCCCAAAATGTATACGTTTAACCACTGCACTAAAATTGAAAGGCATACATTTCCATAATTTATGCGGTGCAATGTTGCCTCATTCTGTATCCATTCAGAAGTCAATGCATTTCAACTATCTCCGCTGAAGGCTCCAACAGTAATTATATCAGCGAGCGTTTGAGAAGCGGCAAAGTGGGAATTTTACAAAGCTCGTGTTTGTCTTTTTCCGAGTGATTTGGGGATTTAGCTTAAAGTTTTGTTTAATTGTTTCTTACTGGGGTTGCAGCGAATTATCAGACCATATGGACAAATTAGCGTTTATCTTTTCTACATGCCTCTCCCGAAAAAATGCAAAAGCAATCAATTTCGCAGGAGCCACCAAGTCTTCCAAATTTGAAATGGCTGTTCTCAGTTTTTTTCACTTAATTCAACAGCACGTGTCATGAATATTAAACTCAAAACAAGCTGTTATTTATCCGTATTTTTTTTAAATTAGAGATCAACTTCATTTCTGGGTCCACCTCCAAATTGTTGTTATTTTATCTATTTATGATGGATATGTTATTGGTGTGACTAGAATGTTCCACACTATGGCAGTAAACACTTCATCTTGCAATAAACTTTTGCATTTCATTATTGTGGTTTTAATCTGTTTGTGTTTTATTACTGTTTGCAATCTGTTTAATTTAATCTGTGAAGCCTTTTGTGAGTCTTGCTCTATGAAACGCGTTCTAAAAATAAAATGCACTTACTTATCTCCAGAGAAGTGACCCCACTCACAGTAAAGATGTTTTTCAGTCGAGCAAAAAAAACAACAAAAAAACTCTTGCAATTAAATGCTAAACAGACATTTGTGCCGTTTTATAAGTAGATGAGGAGATGAGCTTTCAAGAGTTATTAAAGCATGAATTAATTATATATATTGGTACACTGTGACTTACCAGGGAATACTATGATTCAATGTAGTTTCATGGATTACTTCAGTCATGAATTAAACAACTAACTACTGTAACGAATAATATGGAAATCCTGTTGATTCATCACAGTTTTGAACAATTAATTCATCATGATTGATTATTTTTGGAACATTTCACGCTCCAAGAACATAAAACCTTGATAAAGTTTACGACAAAGCAATGTAAATAATATTCTGACAGCACACAAATACGTATAAAACATGTATTTAATAAGAAAACAGTCCGTCAATGCATTATAGTGCCACCTTTTCAAAAAATGTCCAACCTCTCTAATTGGAAAAGACTTACTTAGTATTTTGGCGCACTGATGTTATGCAGCGGGTGATCAGGCTGGATCCACACGTGCCATACTCTCCCGATAATTAGCACCGGCCTGCCCCGACTGTGGTTTACCTGCGATAAGCGCCGGGGACCGAGTGGGCTATGACGTTCCATTGATCCAGAAAATTGCTGCGGAGCCACCCTTGAAATTAGTTTAAATTGCTGAATCCAAAAATGTTATCCTGGATTTGGGCAAGGCCAGCGTAAAAAAGCGTAATCCGCGGACTGATGTGGGGCGTTGTCGGGGATTGTCAGGATTGATGGCCGAGTTTGGCTCCAGCGTGACAGACACAGACGCACAAGCCACTGGGATTTGACTGGGAGCGCACTTACGGCTACAGGGTCGTGACTCGCTTTCAAATGTCCAGGCTTTTGAGAGTTTCCTGCACAATCCACCATTTTTAAAGTGCTTTTGAATTCAGTAACAGCAGACAGGAGGCGCTAGGAGTGTCAGAAAGTATTGTGATCATCAAATACTGAATCTGAAATGTTATCATGTTGTTTGTAATGCAATTTTAATCAAGTGGCACGGTCGTCAATGAACACTTGGATCGGTCATCTGCTGGTATGAGCGCATACATAGTTATAAATAAGTAATTACATGAGTAAATACGCCTGCAGCAACTTGAATTGTTTTGTCGATTCAACATATTGCTGAAATTGTGTAAAGCAGGACATCCAAGAAGTGTGAACTCACCTTAAAGAGGCTGTACTAAAGTCAAATCTGTTTTGCCACAGATATATTAGATATATTGTAAAAAAATAGACCGCAGTGCTTTCTCTACTGCTAATTAATAAAGCACATTATTCTAACAGAAGCAGGACGTGTGCTGTTAGTATGCTAATGTTTGTTAACTCACTATGGGAACAAAGAGTTGTGAAAAGCACGTATAAACTCAGCACGGGGAATGTTTAGGATGCTCAGAAAGATTCAGTAAGTGAGCAATACACTTAGTTTTACTGTCTTAAAACAGAACGCGGACAGCTTGCAGCAGTCCGCGTTTTGTTTTAAGACAATAAAACTCCGGCACAGCACCTTTAGGAGCTACTATACAAATTAAATTGGTTGAAAATGTCTGGGGCCTTTATTATAGAGCATAATCGCCCAACCATTTGCATATAGTACACATAAATCAAAGTAAATTAATGGGTCGGCATAATTGTTAACTACAGGAGACTTGGGCTTCATTTGCAGAAAAGACCAATTTCTTTCCAAAGTTTTCACCAAAGTATCAGGACCACGCTCCTGCATACTTAGCAGTGCACCAAATAAGTGCTCTATATTTAGGGCCAAGAGCACCAGCAGAGGCCACATCAAAATCAGGCAAATTGGCCAGACGAGGGGACTTTCTGCAGCTTTTAATTGAAGCTGGTCTGTGGTCGTTTTTTCCGCGGCGGGCTCCGGCTCGCAGTTAACACACAGTTGATGGTAATGACAGGTGTATTAAGTGATCATGGGATTTTAATAGCCACTTATCCACAGCTGTCGGAGGCAAGGACTGCTGGGAAAAGCCACATCAGCTGTTTGACTCCGCCACACGCCTTGTACGAAAGACTGAAGAAGAACACACGATACACGCCATGATTAAAGACAATGGGTTAGTCTGCAGTAAGCTACTAATTATTATGTCATTTATGTATTTTGTGATCATCTTCTGTGATGTGGGTGTAATGCCTGATTCGTCCAGGAGAGTTCCATAGTAGAGAAGGATTTAAGTGTGGTCATCTGGACACTGTTTTAGAAAATCAAGACGTTTCGATGTTCATCCAAAAGTCATTCTCAATCTCAGTCATCGAGAAAAGTGCTTTTACCCCATGATTTTCTTGCCGTTGAGCGAGAACCACTTTTGTATCATATGTGATTTCAATGCATTTTTTCCTGTTGAGTGAAGCCCTTTGAATTGCCTTGTGTATGAATTGTGCTCTACAAATAAACTATTTCAAACATATTCAGCACCCGTAATGCCTTATTGTTTTAGAGTGCTTTACAAATGAATCTGATAGGAAAGAGTAATCACAGGATGTCCATGAGTAATACACGAGGTGGAAAGTAACACAAATAATGACAAATATTCTCGTTACTCTAATTGAGTTTGTAATTTGCTTTTTAAACATATTGTGATTCACGCAACTTAATGCAGTGTTAAACAGAGATCTAAGATGCTCCTAAAATTGCATTAAACTGTAACTAGGACTAATTTGAGTACATTTTAGCCACTTTCGACAACAGCTGATAATGCCTCGCCTAACGTTACATGTAACTAATTGGACAACAGAAAAGTAAAATTGTTTTGAACAAGAATTCACACTGAAATCCTATTATACACATACAGTGTTAAAGCTATATAATGGTAATATTTCCTACTCTAACCTGGAGTTGCCTGTAGAACTTACTTTACAGCGGCTCTTATTGAAGGCCCTGGGTGAAGAAAAGCACTGTTTACTGCTTATCACTTCAATCTTGACTTGAAGATGAATTTACGTTGTAACACTTTGGCAAAACACAGCAGCGAATGCTTTTAGCTCAGAGAGAGAGCAACATCCTTCACTGCTATTAAAAACAAGCTACATCTTTTTATTTTAGTTTTGACACCCGCATGCATTTGTGCTGAAATAATGAGAAGGTGGGATGAAAAGGCTGAACTGCGAATCCAAGCGGTAAAGCGTCTTCAGTTTCCTTTGCTGTAGAGGATTTTCAGAGCGATTCTCTTGGGAAAACATTCAAAACAAATCCAACACCCACATAAGTTTGATTCCACGTACCAGCTAATATCGCACATCATTTCTGCACACAGGCTCAGCGGAGTGGTTTGTCTTGTAGCTGTTTTGCGTCGTAAACCTGCAATTATCACCCCTGGGGCATTAGTCAGAGGAGAGCTCTTGGCTGCGGGACTTCAAGGAAACATTTGGAAAAGGGATTCTAACTGGTCATTGTGAGGTGTTGCTAGCAGGTTATTGTGCAGCAAAACGAATGCTCTAAAATAAAGAAGAACGACAGAGACACATGCATTATTCTATCAAACTGTAAAAGAAAATGACTGGGAAATGTCTAGGACTTGTTGACAATTATAACACATTCACTTCATTTACACACACGCCAAGAACCCGGATAACTGGCCTTATTCAATTAAAACACAATTTTAAGACTGCATATAAACTTGAGGTATCGTGATTTCAATCTCCCACACGCCATGAACACATCTGGAGAACTCCACTTGCTCTGATTTACGTGTGCATGTGACCGTATATGTTTAAAACCCTACATTTCATGCTACTTAACAAGCTAATGTGAACTAGCATGCTCCTTATTCTACATAGATGTACAGTACAGTTTCCTTGAGTTTCAGAATAAAATTAAAAATGTTTTTCATAAAAATCCCAAAACCTACAAAGACAAAAGTTGTGCAAGGATGACCAAATACTGCACGTTTTAGGTTAAGAAGTGTTTTTTGTTTTGTTTTTAAAATTTTCTAGTTATTGGGACATTTCAAATACTAAAATATGTATCTGGGACTATTTTGAGGTAGTACCCAACACCTTTAAATTTTAGATTAAAAATAGCACTTTAGGTGTTTTTTATTTTTATTTAGTTAATTTTATTGTATTTCTGCTTCTTTCCGTGATTTGAATGCATTTTTCCTCTTGCGTGAAGCACTTTGAATTGCCTTGTGTATGAAATGTGCTCTACAAATAAACTTGCCTTGTTGTGCAAGTACAAAGACTTCCAATATTTCTCATGTATTCTATTGAAATTAACTAACAAATCAAATTACCATACCGTCTTTCTCAGATATAAAAAGGCCTCTAGCGCCACACTTCTCATCAAACTACGCCTGAAAACGCCACCGCTTTCATTGATTTCAATTAGCGCGGTCCAGCTCCGAGTCCTCACGATGTTCTGACAGGTCGTTCAGCGCAGTCCAACGGCTTTAGTGCTCGCTGACATCACGTACTGTTCAAATATAAACCTGGCGTAGGCTTACATCTCATTATAGGGAACAAAACGTGACATATTTTCGCCCCTCTGTGACATTTATTCACACCTCTCCACACACCTGACTACACGGCGGCTTTCACGTGGAATCGACTTCGGCGCCGCTGTGGTCGGGAAAAACAAGAGATGATGGCGGCGCTCCCCATAGGACAGACTAACAGGGAACGCATCCAGCACTTTTAAAGGTAGGCAGCACTTTGGAGTGGTTCAGGGGATGTACTCGAGCGTCATGTCCGATCACATCTCACAGAGACACACACACAGAGACACACACACAGAGACACACACACAGAGGCACACACACACACACACACACACACACAGAGACACACACACAGAGACACACACACAGAGGCACACACACACACACACACAGAGACACACACACAGAGACACACACACAGAGACACACACACAGAGACACACACACACATACACACACACACATACACACACACACACACACACACACACTCTGGGAACAAGGTCAGCATCAGAAAGCACAGGAGCGCAGTGGTGATGAGACAGCATAGTTTTTAGATTAACTACAAATGTTAAAAGAGGCTTTACACAGGATAAAACAATCCCCGTGTGAGCTGTAAGTGCCGTAATTGTGATTGCATAAAGGAAAGACTCAAATTTACAACACATTTTAAAGAACCGACACGTGAAGTAGAGGTATTATGGTTTTGGCTGTAAAGAGGACGTTTCACGGTTTGGTGAGGAGGTGGGAGGTATTAACAAAAACTAATATGGTATCTTTTTAATAAGACAATATCATAAATCAGTCCAACAACAACAACAACAACAACATTTTCTTTCCGTTGCCTTGTTCATTAGACACAATATACCGGTACTTGGTATCAAAATCTTGCATATGAACAACATTCAAGCGATTATAAGACAAGTAATTTGAGGATCTGTCCACATGGTCCGATCGGCTGGAACACTTTTGGACTGGAGTTGGGGGAACTGGACAAAACCGTTGCGATCTCTCCCATTATATCTATTTATTATCATTTCTCAGATAGTTCCTGGCTCTACCAAACTCTTTGACACATTCTTTACCCTCAAAAACCACTTGTGTCCCCCCCAAAGCTCAAATCAAGTCCTGCTCTTGACTCACAGCAATTCTGGGTTCGACTGCCTGGCCTTGCGTGAGGAGATTGTCTATTTTCTTGTCTTGGTGGTCTTGGTCTTACAAGTCAGATCTGTGAAGAGGTGACACTGCTAACAATGCTTCCAAGGTATTTTTGAGCCACACTCGTACTAGATTAAACAATGCAACGGCTGGATAGTTTAAAACATAATGTGGAACGATAATATCTGCATGGAAGACACGTGACGGGCCCAACACCAAAAGTTACACAGTGCACCTTTATGTATTGGAAGTATACACTTACAAGTACTACTTTACAGGCCATGAATGGATACTTGTGCTACTCACTTTGCGTTGAAGGTGCAGATGGGAGTTTCGATGCGGGTTTAACACCACATTTGAAATCTGACTCAATATTTACGTGGCATTTGTAGTGATGGATTTCTGGCTGCTGCTCGAGACTCTAATTCGTTATTACGGCGGACCAGTGTCAAAGGCAGATTTATCTCAATAAAACAACACGACGGGATTACTCGAAGAACAGCGGTCAATCTGAAATGGCGCTGTCGGGGAAAAACAAAGTCGCTTTTCAGTCCTTATTTGATCTAATTGGATATTTTCACTCACGCTCCTCCTCTGTCAGTCGCGCTGTGTAGAAACAACAGAACAATTTGATGGTCTTTGATATCGGCTGTGTTGACTGACAGATGTAATTGACTCGGCTCGTTGCAACTTCAGAGAGAAAGATACCGTGGTTTAAAATACGTAAACGTTGTACAAAGCTGTCAGACACAAAGTTAGACAAAAGTTGAACAACTGTCTCGATTATCAGATCGGCTCAAAACAATGAATTATTATTGTAGTAATGACATTTTACAGACGGTGTCCAGCATTGCAGAGCAGTGATACAGATTATTTTATATTATTCGTTATTAGGCCCGAGCGCCACAAGCTGGCGAGAGGCCTATTAATCTCGTAAGGCCGTGCGAAGCACGGCTGCGAAAGTGCGCACGTAGTGCGCACGAAATCGAGCGCGAAGCGCTCGCCCACTTCCAAACACTCACTAACGCACTCCTCCACTCATGCACGCCCCGTGCATACTAATTAGTTGTAGGAAAATGGAACATTACCGTTGTAAACGGGCGAAGCCCGTGCAAAAGTTCGCACTAAACGAGCACTTTACATTGGGATGACGACCGCGAAGCGGTCGTCATCCCCATATAAAGCACTCATTTGCGCTAAGTAGCTCACGAATACGTTCCCCATCTCTTGCATGTTCCGTGCATATAAGCATGTAATGCAAAAATTGAACATTATTACTGTATAGAGGGCCAAAAACACAAAGTGGGCGGGGCCCACTCAAAATTATCGAAAGTACCCGTCAGTGACCAGGGACCCACACCATGAGGTAGGAAAGCGCGAGCGCTTTCCGAAAATGTATAGTTTATGATATTTGAAAAATGGGAAACATTGTTTTCGCATCGGAATATTATTCTTTCTTTCTTTCTTTCTTTCTTTCTTTCTTCTTCTCGGGACCAACCCCCCTATTTTTCACCCAGTGAACATTGACGAAAAGTCACAAAAATTTGCACACCTCTAAAAATCGTGCCTCTCTACATTCTGGCTATTTCCCTTTTCTAAAATAAAAAAATTGGCGCGTCAGCGCCACCAAATGTACCAAAAATGCATTGAGAGATGGGAAATGACCCAAAAAAAATCTGATCGTAGAATCATGAAATTTGGCGCAGAGGTAGATGGTGACAAGAGAAGTAAAAAATATTATTACGGCAACGCCGTCCCCCGAACCAAATGTCGGCCATATTGCTTCAAAAATGGCTAAACATGACTTCGGAGTCTTTCCAAACGTCGTACTTTTACGAACTCCTCCCAGGGCGTTGGCCCTAAAAAGCTGAAATTTGGTGAAAATGCTACTGAGGAGTGGGACATCAAAAGTTATCCAAATTACATTGATACCTCTCACGGTCTCTGTGCGGCGAAGCCGCAAACTGTAACTAAAATTTCAGAAATCTCCCATATTTAAAATTTCTGCCGTTTGCGCAGATAAAGTCCGAATTGCGTCAAATTAGAATCAGTTGTTAAACTCTTTGCCCTAAACCTACTTGAAGTGAAATAAATTCATTTGGCGCCACAGCGCCCCCTACAGATTTTATATGGAGGTTAAATGTTTAGTTTTGCGAAATTATATGAAATTTGACACACAACTCAATTTTAGCATCCCCATCAAAAAAGTCAATGAGACCCATGTCATAATTGTTATGGCGTTGCCGTAACGATGACCGAAACCTCCCATGTTATTCCAATGGGGCCAGAACATGTTTACACTTTAGACTTTCACAAACTCCTCCCAGGGCGTCAGCCCTATTAACCTGAAATTTGGTGATACTCATCTTCAGGGGTGGACCATCAAAAGTTATCCACATTTTCATTCAAAGAGTCACGGTGTCTGTGCGGCAAAGCCGCACATTTTGCCAATAATTCAAAATAAAATAGCTTTTTGATGGTAAAACAAAGGGGAGAAGATGTGACAGCGTCACAGATTCAGCAGTAGGCGTAATAAAAGGACAATTGGGGCTCCTCTTGCGGCGTGGCGGCGGCGTGGCGGCGGCGTGGCGAGGGCCGATCATTGCCGCTTGCGGCTATATTTATCATTATTATTCTTTAACTCGTTGAATGCTACTACTACTTTGAATTGTTTATTTTTCAAAACAAGAACATTTTCAAAGGGCTGAGTCGCAAAATAGAAAATAAAACGGTACATTTTGCTGTGAATAATATCACATAAAACCAATAACACGGGAAGAACAATGAAACTAATTTGATTGAGCGAGTACCTCATTACAAATACTTGGCATCTGGATCGATCATTCAACAAACGCGTACAACAGCTGACAAATATTCTGAAAGCCAGATTGTCATTCTTCTTTAGAAATAAAAAGTAGAACACACATTTCTCTCAGTTCTGGATTATGGTTATGGTTATTAGTATTATATATATGCATTCTACAGCAACAGTGTTACAACCTCTGAACTCGGTTTATCCTTCAGTTCTGATGTTCATCACAGGAAGAGGACACACAACTCACCTCTTTGTACTCTAAAGTAGAATGGCAATAATCGGATGCAAGAAGAGAACAGCACTTCCGTTTGTTTGTTTATGAGGTTCAAGTTTGCAGAACATTAGATATATTCATATTCAAATAAGATCTCATTTTTAAACTACATAGGGTCAACACAGATTTAGCTCCCTGTCCGTGGATACTTTAGTTTTAATTCAATGATTTTATGCAATTTCATGAATTAAAAGCACTGGTTTGCAACGAGCCACCCTCCCAGTGCTCTTGTTTTGTATAATTTTAGTTATATTTAAAGTATTTTTTTATGTATTCGTAACATGTTATGCTCAGTTTTATTGAATGTTTTATTGTATCTGTAATTATCTGTTTGTTTTGTGTTTCTTTTATGTTAACAGGGCGCTCTTGAAAATGAGAGATTGCGCTCATTATAATAATGATAATAATAAAAAACAAAACAAAATTAAAGCAATAGAAAAATAGATGAAAAAACATAAAACAAGATTAAATGTATAAATACACAGAGGAGGGAAGTAAGCCTTTTTAAAAACGTCATATTCAGCCACCTGTACCAGATGAAGTTGCAGGTCAATAGTTTTAGCAGCAGTGACCCGCCTCCCCCTCCCCAGACACTTCTCTGCAGCCCTTTTTGAACTCAAGCTGTGATGCAATCAGTAGACACATCTCAGCATACAAGCACTGCACTTTTTGAGGAGTTCTACATAACTAACCAGCGCTATACAAAGCCCCATACAGTACATCAGTAAGACATGTTGAATTATGGGCTGAAAATAACAGCACTTGAATATGTTGAGTTCCTGTTGAGTTCCTGTTGAGCAGCTGCCCAGAGCAGCCCCACAGTGCACAGAAGGAGAGCTTCATTCAGCCACCTTTTTCAAACCCCGGCCTGCATAAAAGCTTTGAACTTCGGTGCACTCCCGTTTGTTTCTGAAGGTGAACACGTCATGCACCAGGCTTGTTTCATAGGTGTGTACAAAGAAAACAGCTGGTCCCATCTGGGCTGCCATAGATGCATCATGCAGGGTTCAGTAACGAGTCAGGAGGGCACTGTAATAATTGGTGCCAAAAAGAAACAAAATAGAAGAAGCAGTAAAACAGCCACTTTTTGCAGAAGGATCGCTCACTTATCCTGCCAGGTCGCCTCAGTGGCATCGAGGGTTAAAGTAAACCTGATCTTAACTTCACACATTAAGGGTGCATCATGGCATCAAACTCATCTAATCTGTCTTTTTCTGAGTGGTAGATAGATACATTTAATGCCATGCTGTGGAATATTCAAGACAAGCTGGTGTCAGAAACTCTTTTAGCTTTAATCAGGAGCACTTGAAGGTTTGTCAAATACAAAAGATACATTTGGAGACAATAACGTTCATCTTTTTGATGGAAGAGCCAATAGAGCTGAACAATAAAATAACTATCGGTATTAAAATAATAGTTAACACTATATCCATTTCGCTACAAACTAAATAAATTGCAGAATGGCAGAAATGTAATGTATCTAGAATAGAAAAAAATGCAGTATTTTTTCTTAATTAGTTTTTTTTTATTCTTGGTTTTGCCATTGTTTTAATACATTCCATCGCGGCACAGCCATATTGCAAAATGTCCCATATTATGCAGCCTTAACAATTACCTTTATAATTTTCTGGTCCAACAGGATCGTAAACATCACAAACAACACATCACACGTCCCACGCCAAAGCTTTACACGTCGAACCCAAGTAAATTAAGCCGTTTGTGTTGCCGTGTTTATCCTGCCATCAATAGCGCCATTAAACCCTTCAAGAAGCCGCTGCCTCATCACTTGTTTGAGCAGGTCGCCCGGGGTCTGTTCTGCTCCGGACCATAATCACTGTGTCTCCAACCTGCCAACATCAAGCGCTGAGAACACATGGGCTTCCACCTAGTCCAGGCGTTACTGCTTTTGTCAGCAACATGCACGCCCGGCTCCCTAAATGTCAGCTAACAAGGCTAACGGAAAAAACAAGAGATCACACGAGCTCATTATGCCGTCCTGTGAGTCGCCCCCTTGGCCCCTGGCGGCATCACTGGGTTGCTGTAAAAGAAAATTTAACCCGCGAGAAAAGTCAATGAAGCGATGATGAAAATGAGCCCCCGAGTCGCAGCCGATTGATTTTCGCAGTGAGAAATGGCAGGTGCGCGGGGAGCACTTGTCGACGATACACAAATTGCGGCAGGTATAGGATTTTTTTTTTTTTTTACAGCGTGGGCTTAAGCTTTGAGGATTTATCTAGCAGAGAGAGGAGACAGGGGAAGTAAATGGCCGCTAAGGTGCAGTGTTCACCTTGATGAAAGTAAACGGTGTAGAAATACATAATGTTGGGGTTTAGAGTATAATGGTCCCCAAAGAGCAACATAAAACAATAATAGTGCAAACCAAGGACATAGTTTCAATTAGTTTTAGCTCGATATGCGGCCATATTCACTGGTTTCGGTCACATGAGGTTTTTCTGTTATGGATGCCACTTTGAAACGTTTAACCACTCATATAACACTATGACTGCATATTTAAAACTATGACTGTATATGAATTTACTATTGTATATCAAGTTAAAATAATTGTAAGACTGATTCCAAACTAGGGTAGAGCAATATAATGATTAAATGCAATGGGGTTCTATGATCATATAACAACACTCCCTAAGGCTCTGTGTGAGTGACGGATAGAATCAACCAATCAACCAACGGACGGTGCGGTGTTTTCCAAACAACAAGCCATGGATTAACCGTGAACTGAAGGCTCTGCTGAAGGAGAAGAAGAGAGCCTTCAGGTCAGGGAACAAGGAGGAGCTGAGGACTGTGCAGAAGGAGCTGAGGAGGAAGATCAGGCAGGCTGAGGCCGGCTACAAGAGGAGGATGGAGGAGCAGCTGCAGCAAAAGAACATTCAGGGGGTGTGGAGGAGCCTGAAAACCATCTCGGGCTTCAAAATACCCCCTGCCCAGACAGAGGGGGATCTACAGTGGGTGAATGATTTAAATGCTCACTTCTTGAGGTTTGATCGGTCACCCGCCCCTCCCCCTGCACAGCTGCATGCTCCCTCTTCCACAGCTGGACAATGCCCTGCATCTGTTCCTCTTCGCTTATCTGCCCCGGACCATCAGCTCCCCACTTCGCCTGGACTCACCCATCCCCCCAGCACACGGTCCCCCTGCCAACCACTGACTGTCACAGCAGCACAGGTGAGGAGTGAGCTGAAGAGGATTAAAGTGAGGAAGGCAGCAGGACCTGATGGCATCAGCCCCAGGCTCCTTAAGTCCTGCGCAGATGAACTGTGTGGAGTTGTGGAGCATGTCTTCAACATGAGCCTGAAGCTGAGGGTGGTACCACAGGTCTGGAAGACCTCCTGTCTGGTACCTGTGCCTAAGACACCGCGCCCCAAAGACCTCAACAGCTTCAGGCCAGTGGCTCTCATGTCCCACCTGATGAAGACACTGGAGCGGCTGGTCCTGGACCACCTCCGCTCCACCGTGAGCTCAGCCATGGACCCGCTGCAGTTTGCATATCGGTCTGGCATCGGAGTGGAGGACGCCGTCATCTCCCTGCTGCACCGCTCTCTCTCTCACCTGGAAAAGCCTGGCAGCTCTGTGAGGATTCTGTTCTTCGATCTTTCCAGCGCCTTCAACACCATCCAGCCGCTGCTCCTGAGGGACAAGCTGGAGACGGCTGGTGTGGAGTATGACCTGGCAGAGTGGATCCTGGACTACCTCACAGACCGACCCCAGTTTGTGAGAGCCCGGAACTGTGTGTCTGACACTCGGACCTGCAGTGTGGGGGCGCCCCAGGGCACTGTCCTCGCGCCCTTTCTCTTCACCCTTTACACTGCAGACTTCAGACATGACACGGACAGCTGTGTCCTGCAGAAGTTCTCTGACGACTCTGCCATCATCGGACTCATCACGGACGACGATGACGCGGAGTACAGAGGACTGGCGCAGGACTTTGTGGACTGGTGTCAGCGGAACCACCTCCTCATCAACGCGGGGAAGACCAAGGAGATGGTGGTGGATTTCCGCAGACGCCACCCCACTGCCCCCTCACCAGTGAACATCCAGGGACGGGACATTGAGAGAGTGGACTCATACAAATACCTGGGTGTTCATCTGAACCACAAACTGGACTGGACTCATAACACAGACGCACTGTACAGGAGGAGCCAGAGTCGGCTCTACCTCCTGAGGAGACTCAGGTCTTTTGGAGTGACAGGGCCACTCCTGAAGACCTTCTACGATTCTGTGGTGGCATCAGCCCTCCTGTACGGTGTGGCCTGCTGGAGCAGCAGCATCACAGAGAGGGAGAGGAAGAGGCTGGACAGAGTCATCAAGAAGTCCAGCTCCGTCCTGGGCTGTGCTCTGGACTCGGTGCTGGAGGTGGGGGACAGGAGGGTCCTGGCTAGATTCACATCTATGCTGGACCATGAGTGTCACCCCCTGCAGGACACTCTCTCCGCTCTGGAGAGCAGCTTCAGTGAGAGACTGATCCACCCTCGATTTGTGAAGGAAAGGTTCCGTAGGTCTTTCCTTCCTGCTGCTGTCAGACTTTATAACAAAAACTGTTAGTACTGAACACTCGCAATACTGACCTAACCTAATACTGATGTGCAATTCTGTCATATGTGCAATTACTGTGAAATTCATGTGCAATCTATGCGCTGTCGTGACACATATTCATGTGCAATTACTGTCGTGATCACATGCAATGGTATTTATGTATTTATTTATTCATTTGTCTATGGGAGTTTTTATTTATTTATAGGAGATCTTCTACTGAAAGTGTTTTTCAGACTTCCTATAAGTGATCTGTTCTGTTCTTCTGTATCTACCTCTGTATCTACCTGCGTTGCACCAATGAAATTTCCCCATGTGGGACAATAAAGGAATATCTTATCTTAATTAGAACAAAGTATGAACACAGGACAAGCAGATGAGTTTAATGACCACTTAAAGATTACATAAAGATACTAAGTGCATATTGCCCATCCCTATTCCAAACACAGTAAAGTAAAACAATATTTTACATCATTATTCACGATTATATTTCAAGTTGAGGACTGGAATCAATATCCAGAGGTTTGGGATTTCCATCTGCTTATTCTTCAATAATATATTAAAAATGAAAGCCAGACAATAGAGTTTCAGTCTTAAGCTTGATTATCCCTTGTGAACAGAAATCACATTTATCTGGAAATGTTTGTCTATTGCAGGTTGTGACATGATCATTTGATAGCGGGTGTTTATTGACGTACTCATTGAAGGTCTTCATCCTTCTCATGTGCCTTCAAAGTGCACACCGGTGCAAAGACGGGAGAAATGTCACCGTAAGTTGTTTGATATTTCATTTCACTTTATAAGGCTATTGGGGACCCAGCGGTTTGTCAGAAAAAACAGACAGAAAACAGGCACAGACAGTTGACACTCATCTATATTGAAGACAAGTGGATGTTTTTCATAGTTCTGCAGTGTTTTGGCATACTTGAAAGTATACAATTCAGAGGCATTTTCTGAATAGGCATGATGCAGGTTGGGGCACTGGATAGACATAAAACCACACTTTTGGCAGAAGAGATGACATTCCAGCACTAAAACGGTTTTATTCCCAGGTGAAGGCACAAAACGGAGACATCAAAGATTTCTGTATAAATACGTTCTGTATAAATACGTTCTGTATAAATAAGGCACCACAGCAAAAAGGGGCTGAAGGTCTGTGCTGACTTTAAAATTTCAGTTTTTGTCTTCACAAGTTTTCTCAACTACTTTTACTTATATAATGTCCAATGACCATATAGTGCCAAAAAAAAGTAAAAGTAAAAATATTCTCCTCAAATAATAGTAATTGTGAGAGTATTTATCTGGACATAACATCTGATTTATTATTTGAAATGTATGTGGTTGGAAAGACAAAAAAATAATAAATCACAAAATCTGGTATTTACAAAGGATAGACCGCACAAAACTAAAAGCATGTTGTCTGAAAACTACTCCAAGTACAATTTTACTAAGCACAAATTTTGCACGTGTTAATTTAAAACCAAAACAAAGTAGAAAACAGCAAACTCTGTGACAATGTGGCGTGAAAGCGACCTTCCTGTTTGAGTGGGAGAGAAACAAAAACCCTTGGCATTTCCCTGTTTTATGTACTATACAGCAGCATATCCATTACTAAACTGAAGAATAAGTCATTGTTTTTTTACTTTACAAAGCCTCTTACGGCTGGATGACCACTAACCAGAGAATTTCAATCACACTCTCACTCGGTGCGAGCAGTTGTGTCAAAGTTCAGAGTAAAACGTTGCCGAATCACAATGTAATTTGCTGGTGGCACAAAAAACTGAGCAGTGGTAGTATTGTAGCTGGCAAAAAATCGTAGTGTATCTTCTTGAAGTCTTTGGGTAACCTGTTTGGCAACACCTTTGTCCAGTTAAATCCTAATTGAAGTCATGAATGAATCGAATTTAGATCGAGGGTGACGTTCAGTCATTTCTAATCCACAATGATCAGCTTGGGTCTTTTTAATCAAGAGGTCTACAGGAAATAAATCAAGTGTTTTGGAGCAAAGACTAAGAAAGAATAAATGTGACTTTTTTTTTTTTTTTGAAGCTACTGAC
This sequence comes from Eucyclogobius newberryi, assembly GCF_026437365.1. Taxonomy (NCBI): domain Eukaryota; kingdom Metazoa; phylum Chordata; class Actinopteri; order Gobiiformes; family Gobiidae; genus Eucyclogobius; species Eucyclogobius newberryi. The sequence goes on from NW_027315768.1 coordinate 26,167,575, forward strand.
AATGTTTGAAAGTCTGTGTCATTTATGTCCCGGAAATTAATGTTGAAAGCCATTTTACCGTATTTTCCAAACTATAAGTCATAGTTTGGAAAGGGTGCGACATTTCACATGTTCATGATCATTTTCACACAGCAAGAGGGCGCTCTAGGCTCTTAGCGACGCAGAAGAAGAATCTGCACTTCCTCTTCCTCTGGAGTTTGTGGAGTTGTTTAGAAGTGACACAGAGGAAGAAGAATTCAATGGATTTAGTGATTTGGGGTAAAACTGATGCTTTGCTAAACTTGTTAGCATGTTCTTTATGCTATAGTTATCTGAAGAACTGTTCATATGTTACGTTAACATACCAGACACTTACCACAGTTCTGTCTGTGCCTCATGTAGCTGAAGGTGTTAGCGTTAGCATACGTACACCTATTCACCATGTTCTATAATCTGTTATTATTTTAAACTGCAGTTCAAGATGAAATGTCTGTTCTTGGTCCTGGATTTTATCAAATACATTTCCCCCAAAAATATTTTTTTCTTCTCTATTATGCATTTTTATGATACTCCGGAGCAACTTATAGTCTGGAAAATACGGTATTTGCTTTTAATAAAACTAATTAAATCACCGGCTTTTTTGTGTGCATTATGTATAAACTACATATAAACTGTAGTTCTTGGAAGAAAGTCACCTTTAGACACTGCACTGGGAGAACTTGCAAACTCCACTCACACAAAGTTAAGGCAATCAAACTTATTACCAGCTGTATGGTTCATTGCCTCCTCACATCTTTTTTGGAAGAGAAAGAGAGAGAAAGAGAGAGAGGGAGAAAGAGGGAGAGAGAGGGAGAGAGAGAGAGAGAGGGGGGGAGAGAGGGAGAGAGAGAGGGTGAGAGGGAGAGAGAGAGGGAGAGAGAGGGAGAGAGAGGGAGAGAGAGGGAGAGAGAGGGAGAGGGAGAGAGAGAGAGAGGGAGAGAGAGGGAGAGAGAGAGAGGGAGAGAGGGAGAGAGGGAGAGAGAGGGAGAGAGAGGGAGAGAGAGAGAGGGAGAGAGAGAGAGGGAGAGAGGGAGAGAGAGAGAGAGAGAGAGGGAGGGAGAGAGAGGGAGAGGGAGAGAGAGAGAGAGGGAGAGAGAGGGAGAGAGAGAGAGGGAGAGAGGGAGAGAGAGGGAGAGAGAGGGAGAGAGAGAGAGGGAGAGAGAGAGAGGGAGAGAGGGAGAGAGAGGGAGAGAGAGAGGGAGGGAGAGAGAGGGAGAGAGAGGGAGAGAGAGGGAGAGAGAGAGAGAGAGGGAGAGAGAGGGAGAGAGAGAGGGAGGGAGAGAGAGAGAGGGAGAGAGAGGGAGAGAGAGAGAGGGAGAGAGAGGGAGAGAGAGGGAGAGAGAGAGAGAGAGGGAGAGAGAGGGAGAGAGAGAGGGAGGGAGAGAGAGAGAGAGAGAGAGAGGGAGGGAGAGGGAGAGAGAGGGAACAGATGAACTTATGGCCTTTCTGTGTTTTACTCCATTCTGGTGGAATTGTTGTTTCTCTGTGGAGCTCTGTAAGAGGCCAGTGTTAATTAGAGTTGTACAGTGCTTCAAAACAGAAGGTCAGAAGGAAGATTGCTGTTTGCATTATACATTATACATATTTAACCTGACGCGAGTCCTTCCTTTAAATATCCTTACATAATCTAATGGCTTATGCATGGCCCCGTACATCATTTTAAATTATTGCCAATGTTGATTCTGCTGCTCAAATGAGTTCCGGAAGCAAGTTTGCTGTGCCGCTTTGGTAATTGAAATGCAAAAGAAAATTGAGTCTAGAACCTGGACTGATATGTAGGAAACATGTTATTAGAGAGATGGATTTATTCATTTTTCTTTGCACTATTAAAAGCGCCATGCCTGCACAAACCAATATAATAGTAGTCTGCTGCTTCCTAAAAGACAGACTGCTGACCCCAGCTATAATGAGACCACAATCTATAATCCCCATTATACTGTGCAAACACGGCTTTAGCAAATGACTATTTACCATTTTCTATTGGACAACAAGGGTTTGAATACATCTGATTTGTTATTGAGTAAGCTCTTCCAATATTATTTCTAACACTGCCAATAAGAGAAGCCAACAAACGACCTTTGGGTTTCTCAATAAGAGGTGTGAGGCCGCGTGGTCATAGTCTGCTTTTTAAATCAAATAAATGAAAGACTGAACAGTGAACTATTAATTAAACAATAAACACTCAATACCTAATACATGTACTGATAAATAATACATATAATTGGCACCACTTTATTATAACTACACCGTAATTTGCCTTAAAGCATGAACAAAGATTTAATTCATATTGAACACATAGTTTATTAAGCTTGATTCAGTTAGGTTTAGGGATTCGTGAAAAAGTCAGACATTCCCCAATAAATCCATGGGTAAGCAGTATATGGGGGTCACACTCTTTTTGACCTTTTTCAATTCATAGACCCAGAAAGTAGAGTCGTATTCTTACTATTCTTACTATACTTACTATTCTTACTATACTTACTATTCTTACTATACTTACTATTCTTACTATACTTATTATACTTACTATACTTACTATTCTTAATATACTTACTATTCTTAATATACTTACTATTCTTACTATACTTACTATACTTACTATACTTACTATTCTTAATATACTTACTATTCTTAATATACTTACTATTCTTACTATACTTACTATATTTACTATTCTTACTATTCTTACTATACTTACTATACTTACTATACTTACTATTCTTACTATTATTACTATACTTACTATTCTTACTATTCTTACTATACTTAACGGTGGTATGGACGATTTTTTTCAGCAAATTTTGTATCATATTTCCTCGTGGCGTGGATAAATCATTTGTCCTGCCACGTATCAATCATAAAACGCACCTATCGCTCACCTGCAGCCGCGTCAGGCTCGTACCCATGTTTCCGCGTGCCTAAGCGCATGGATCTATCCACCTGCGTTCTCAAATCACCGAAAAATCGTCCATACCGCCTTTAATATTCTTACTATTCTTACTATACTTAATATTCTTACTATACTTACTATTCTTACTATACTTACTATACTTACTATTCTTACTATACTTACTATACTTACTATTCTTACTATTCTTACAATTCTTACTATAATTACTATACTTAATATTCTTACTATACTTACTATTCTTACTATACTTAATATTCTTACTATTCTTACTATTCTTACTATACTTAATATACTTACCATACTTACCATACTTACTATACTTACTATTCTTACTATTCTTACTATACTTACTATACTTACTATACTTAATATTCTTACTATTCTTACTATTCTTACTATTCTTACTATACTTACTATACTTAATATTCTTACTATTCTTACTATTCTTACTATTCTTACTATTCTTACTATACTTACTATACTTAATATTCTTACTATTCTTACTATTCTTACTATACTTACTATACTTAATATTCTTACTATTCTTACTATACTTACTATACTTAATATTCTTACTATTCTTACAATTCTTACTATAATTACTATACTTAATATTCTTACTATACTTACTATACTTAATATTCTTACTATACTTACTATACTTAATATTCTTACTATACTTACTATTCTTACTATACTTACTATACTTACTATTCTTACAATTCTTACTATACTTACTATACTTACTATACTTACTATACTTACTATACTTAATATTCTTACTATTCTTACTATACTTACTATACTTACTATACTTAATATTCTTACTATTCTTACTATACTTACTATACTTAATATTCTTACTATTCTTACTATTCTTACTATACTTAATATTCTTACTATTCTTACTATTCTTACTATACTTAATATACTTAATATACTTACCATACTTACCATACTTACTATACTTACTATTCTTACTATTCTTACTATACTTACTATACTTACTATACTTAATATTCTTACTATTCTTACTATTCTTACTATTCTTACTATACTTACTATACTTAATATTCTTACTATTCTTACTATTCTTACTATTCTTACTATTCTTACCATACTTACTATACTTAATATTCTTACTATTCTTACTATTCTTACTATACTTACTATACTTAATATTCTTACTATTCTTACTATACTTACTATTCTTACTATTCTTACAATTCTTACTATACTTACTATACTTAATATTCTTACTATACTTACTATACTTAATATTCTTACTATACTTACTATTCTTACTATACTTACTATACTTACTATTCTTACAATTCTTACTATACTTACTATACTTACTATACTTACTATACTTACTATACTTAATATTCTTACTATTCTTACTATACTTACTATACTTACTATACTTAATATTCTTACTATTCTTACTATACTTACTATACTTAATATTCTTACTATTCTTACTATTCTTACTATACTTAATATTCTTACTATTCTTACTATTCTTACTATTCTTACTATTCTTACTATACTTACTATACTTACTATACTTAATATTCTTACTATTCTTACTATTCTTACTATTCTTACTATACTTACTATACTTAATATTCTTACTATTCTTACTATTCTTACTATTCTTACTATTCTTACTATACTTACTATACTTAATATTCTTACTATTCTTACTATTCTTACTATACTTACTATACTTAATATTCTTACTATTCTTACTATACTTACTATTCTTACTATTCTTACAATTCTTACTATAATTACTATACTTAATATTCTTACTATACTTACTATACTTAATATTCTTACTATACTTACTATACTTAATATTCTTACTATACTTACTATTCTTACTATACTTACTATACTTACTATTCTTACAATTCTTACTATACTTACTATACTTACTATACTTACTATACTTACTATACTTACTATTCTTACTATTCTTACTATACTTAATATTCTTACTATTCTTACTTTTCTTACTATACTTACTATACTTAATATTGCTGTCTTTAGAGATGAAATAATTACCCGCAGGTTGTCTTTTGGGGTGTTTTCATCATTTGAGTATGTATCCTTTAAAATGGAGCTAAAACGGTCTCCATCCATTCTCTTCATTGTTTTATACAAGCCTCCCCAGCACTGCCAAAGGTTTATTGATGATTTTACTGAGATGCTTCAGTCGTATGCACAGACTTTGATGGTTTGGTCATTACAGGTGGTTTCAATGTGCATGTTGATAATGTTTGTGACAGAAACGCTAAAGAGCTTGATGCTGTCCTTGAAACCTTCAGTCTTACTCAGCATGTGAGAGGCCCCACCCACAGCAAAGGACACACTCTAGATCTCATAATTACAAAGGGGGTAAATATTTCAAATGTTAATGTGATCGATGTTGCTCTGTCTGATCATTTCTGTGTCTTCTTTGACCTGTCTGTTTCTCCCAAACCTCCGGTTGGTCCTGCAGTTGTTCAGAGGAGACACATAAGTAATGGCACAGGTGCACTGTTTATGGAAATGATAAACTTTGAAAATGTCTCATGTTCTAATGTAAATGATTTGTTGAACTCTGTTACATCTAGTGTTTTGAATGTTCTGGACACCATCGCCCCTATAAAGGCTAAAATGGTTAAAAATAAGCAGAAGGCGCCATGGAGAAATGATGATTCGGTCAGGGCACAGAAAAGGGAGTGCCGCAGGGCCGAACGGAAATGGCGCAAGTCAAAGCTCCAGGTTCAAAAAGAGATTTACAAAGAAAAGCTGAACATGTACAACCTAATCTTATGTAGAACTAGGGAAAGATATTTTTCTGAAATAATTGGAAGCTGCAGTAACAACTCGCGTGTCCTGTTTGCCACAGTAAACAGATTAACAAACCCTCCAGCTCAGCTGCCGTTAGAACTCATTTCCACATCCAAGTGTAATGAGTTTGCATTATTCTTTAATGACAAAGTTCAGGGCATTAAAAATGCTATAAATCCCACAATGCAAAAAATTACCCTAAAACCACCAAGACACTTAGAGCTAACTCACTTTGTACCAGTAACTGACAAAACTGTCCATGAGATCATCACCAGTCTGAGTTTATCTACATGCTGCCTTGATGTGTTACCCACCAAATTTCTAAAGTCTGTGCTGAACAGTTTGTTAGCACCATTCACTCACATAGTTAACATGTCGCTTCAATCTGGAACATTCCCAATGTCTTTGAAAACTGCGGTCATAAAGCCTCTCCTAAAGAAGAGCAGTCTTGATGCCGCAGTACTGAGTCATTACCGGCCCATCTCTAATCTGCCATTTTTAGGCAAAGTCCTTGAAAAGGTTGTTTACCAACAGCTCACAGATTTCCTCTTAATAAACAACTCATTTGATGTTTTTCAGTCAGGTTTTAGACCTCATCACAGCACTGAGACTGCTCTTGTCAAGGTGACAAATGACATCCGCCTGAACACTGACACGGGCAAAGCCTCAGTCTTAATTCTGTTAGATCTGAGTGCTGCTTTTGACACTGTCGATCATGGGATCCTCTTACAGAGACTAGAGGACTGGGTGGGCATCACTGGCACTGCCCTAAACTGGTTAAGGTCCTATCTGGAAGACAGGAAGTACTTTGTTGAAATTGGTAGCTGTGTCTCAGACCACATGACCCTGACCTGTGGAGTGCCCCAAGGGTCAGTCCTGGGTCCCCTTCTGTTCAACCTCTACATGCTGCCGTTGGGTCAGTTGATACGCAGTGAAAATGTGTCCTATCACAATTATGCAGACGACACTCAGATCTATGTTTCACTGTCGGCAGGTGACTATGGACCAGTGGATTCACTCTGTCACTGCATCCAACAGATCAGTGTGTGGATGCAAAACAACTTTCTCCAGCTGAACTTTTTAGATTTTTTCTTTGCACTCTTCTCTTTTGTTTGTGATTTTATTAGTTTAGAAAATCAGTTGGATTGATAATTTTTAATTTAGTTAATTTTATTGTATTTCTGTAATTTCTTTGTGATTTGAATGCATTTTTCCTGCTGTGTGAAGCACTTTGAATTGCCTTGTGTATGAAATGTGCTCTACAAATAAACTTACCTTGCCTTGCCTTGCCTTAATACTCTTACTATACTTACTCCTAAGTCCTAGCGTGCAAGAGCAAAACATACACAATAGTTGACGAGTCCAGTTTCGTTGATGAACACTTTTAAGAGGTGTAAAAATACTTGTCATGAAAGTGTGTCAGATAAGATCTTCACTTCCCTTCAAACACGGAAATCTGCTTGAACATCTCATGCATCGCTACAGACATTAGATAAAAGCACAGTCAAAGAATAGACATGATGAATGTGAAGATGCTAATATTCTGGAGTTTTTGGTGTTTGGGTCTTTCTGATGATGACACGGAGGTAATTATTTCTTTAATATTCATGTATCCTTCAGGGGGTATTTTGTAATCCATTATGTTATTATAATTTGTATTTTTACTATAAGATATCATAATGAAATCACTGTAAGGTCTAACTAGTGAGTTTATGTTTTAATTAGACTGCTAAATGGAAAGAAAAAAAATATAAAAATGTGGCCCACAGCTCTGTACTTTTGTGTTCTTAAAGTAGTGATAGTGACGCATGATTTAGCAGATGTTTACAGCCACATACAGCACTTGCTTTAGATCAATATTGCCAACATATATCTAATGGTGCCATAGATTATAATTATAAAACAGACCCAAGCACATGTCTTTTTTTAAGTATGTTTTTGTACAAATGAATGAATAACCCATGTATTGAGTTATGCTATAGTGTTACCAATATGAAGTATCTGTGACAATGATGACTTAGAAGTGTTATAGGGTTTATAAGATAACATAAGCCTTTATTTGTCCACACAATTTCAGTGTTACAACACAAGTAGGTGTAGAAGTAAAAGAACAGATAACTTGCAGAAAGCTTTAAAAGCTTTAAAAAAACACTCTTAATAGAAAAGCTCTTGTAAAAAAACTCTTATATTCTCTTCTTAAAAGTTAAAAAAAAAAATATTATTGACATTATGTCAGACTATTGCACATGAATGACAGTATTCCATATGAATATGACAGGATTGCACATGATTAAGGCAAGGCAAGTTTATTTGTAGAGCACATTTCATACACAAGGCAATTCAAAGTGCCTCACACAGCAGGAAAAATGCATTCAAATCACAAAGAAATTACAGAAATACAATAATGATCTAAATAAAAAACAAAAATAAAAAACACCTAGCCAAATCCAAATTTATCTGACCACATTGGCAGGCATTGCAGACACTCCTTCCCATATTTATTTGACATTGTAGCATGACAGGTGTCTCCGGGATGGACACATCACTTTTAGATTGATTTGTTCCCATATCTACGCGCTTTCTGCAAACTGCACACGTCTGTGCTGAGCGTATGTTTCTTTTACGACGTCTCTCTCGTCGACACCTCCACCTGATGTGGCGCTTTGTATCTTTAATGACGGACCTCGTCTCGTCTGCCCCGCCCTAGATTTAGCTTTAGCTAAACTAATTTTCTCAGACAAAACTCGACCAAAGCTTTAGTGTTAAAACCTGGCTCTTGGTCAGTGGGTCGGTGCCAGGCTCTTCCTGGACTTTACAATAGGCTCAGTGCCGACCGACAACCAGTGTGTGTTCTGACCCTCTCCCCAGGCACGTGCCATGAGCTGCACTTGGACACTAGCACAATGGGCTATTGTGTCCAGCAAAATTATTTACATGTTCAAATGCAATCGTATCTAAATAGTAGTTATAGAATTGTAGAGAATTTCTCTAAAGAAAGACCAGTTAATTTGAATAAATTTAAAAGGTGCTATTTTTAAGCTAAAATTTAAGGGAGTGTCTGCAGAACCGTGGCGCGCGGCTGAAACTGCCCTGTTATTTTTGTGCCGGCCGCACGCCGGGTTAAGGTTAGGGTTAAGGTTAGGGTTAGGGTTAGGGTTAGGGTTAAGGTTAAGGTTAGGGTTAGGGTTAGGGTTAGGGTTAGGGTTAAGGTTAGGGTTAGGGTTAGGGTTAGGGTTAAGGTTATGGTTAAGGTTAAGGTTAAGGTTAGGTTTAAGGTTAGGGTTAGGGTTAGGGTTAGGGTTAGGGTTAGGGTTAAGGTTAAGGTTAAGGTTAAGGTTAGGGTTAAGGTGAAGGTTAGGGTTAGGGTTAGGGTTAGGGTTATGGTTAAGGTTAGGGTTAGGGTTAGGGTTAGGGTTAGGGTTAAGGTTAAGGTTAAGGTTAAGGTTAGGGTTAGGGTTAGGGTTAGGGTTAAGGTTAAGGTTAAGGTTAAGGTTAGGGTTAGAGTTAAGGTTAAGGTTAGGGTTAGGGTTAGGGTTAGGGTTAAGGTTAGGGTTAGGGTTAGGGTTAGGGTTAAGGTTATGGTTAAGGTTAAGGTTAAGGTTAGGTTTAAGGTTAGGGTTAGGGTTAGGGTTAGGGTTAGGGTTAAGGTTAAGGTTAAGGTTAAGGTTAGGGTTAAGGTTAAGGTTAGGGTTAGGGTTAGGGTTATGGTTAAGGTTAGGGTTAGGGTTAGGGTTAGGGTTAAGGTTAAGGTTAAGGTTAAGGTTAGGGTTAGGGTTAGGGTTAGGGTTAAGGTTAAGGTTAGGGTTAGAGTTAAGGTTAAGGTTAAGGTTAAGGTTAGGGTTAGGGTTAGCCATGGGGCTATAACGGGCTATAAGGGAAATGCCGCGGTCCCTGAAACTGCGCGGCCATTTGACCGCGCCGCGGCTCTCCAGCTACGGCCAAAATTTAAGGCCATGGCTGGAGAGCCGCGGCGCGGTCAAATAGCCGCGCAGTTTCAGGGACCGCGGCATTTCCCCTATAGCCTCATGGCTAACCCTAATGTGCAATACCTGTTAATAAGAGTGTTCTATTTTGTTTTTATTCTGTTTACTTACCTTCTAATAGTATTACCTATTACCTAGTCTTGTGCTAGATATTTTTGTCTTCATCTTTTTATTTTTTATCTATCTATTTTATTTTATTTCCCAAGAGTTCCCAAGAGTTCTATTAAGAGTGTTTTTTTTTTTAAACTTCCTATGATCTGTCCTTTCCTCCTGTTTCTACTGCGTTGTAACAACGAAATTTCCCCTTGTGTGGATAGTAAAGGATTATCTTATCTTAACCCTAACCCTAACCTTAACCTTAACCTTAACCCTAACCCTAACCCTAACCCTAACCCTAACCTTAACCCTAACCCTAACCCTAACCCTAACCTTAACCTTAACCCTAACCCTAACCCTAACCTTAACCCTAACCTTAACCTTAACCTTAACCCTAACCCTAACTTTAACCCTAACCTTAACCCTAACCCTAACCTTAACCTTAACCCTAACCTTAACCCTAACCCTAACCTTAACCCTAACCTTAACCTTAACCCTAACCCTAACCTTAACCCTAACCCTAACCCTAACCCTAACCCTAACCCTAACCTTAACCCTAACCTTAACCCCAACCCTAACCCCAACCCTAACCTTAACCTTAACCTTAACCCTAACCTTAACCCTAACCTTAACCCTAACCTTAATCTTAACCTTAACCTTAATCTTAACCTTAACCTTAACCCTAACCTTAACCCGGCGCAGTCTAAAACGGCGCTAAAACGTGGTCAAATAGCGGCGCAGTTTTAGGAGCCGTGGCGCGCGGCCAGCACAAAAATAACATGGCTTTTTCGGCCGCGTGCAGACACTCCCAAAATTTAAAGGGGCAGGGTACTACCTCAAAATAGTCCCAGATACATATTTTGGTATTTAAAATGTCAAAAATGAAAAATAAATAAATAGTAAATACAATAGAAAATAAAAAAGGTTAATGTGTAAATAATTTGAGCCATAAAAGAGAAGAGTGCAAAGAAAAATCCTTTCAGTCATATGTGCAAAACTGTTTTTAGCTTAGATTTGAACATTGTCAGAGTAAGTCAGTATTACACATGGGTATGACAGTATAACACATGGGTATGACAGTATAACACATGGGTATGACAGTATAACACATGGGTATGACAGTATAACACATGGGTATGACAGTATAACACATGGGTATGACAGTATAACACATGGGTATGACAGTATAACACATGGGTATGACAGTATAACACATGGGTATGACAGTATAACACATGGGTATGACAGTATTACACATGGGTATGACAGTATTACACATGGGTATGACAGTATAACACATGGGTATGACAGTATAACACATGGGTATGACAGTATTACACATGGGTATGACAGTATTACACATGGGTATGACAGTATTACACATGGGTATGACAGTATAACACATGGGTATGACAGTATAACACATGGGTATGACAGTATTACACATGGGTATGACAGTATACACATGGGTATGACAGTATAACACATGGGTATGACAGTATTACACATGGGTATGACAGTATTACACATGGGTATGACAGTATAACACATGGGTATGACAGTATTACACATGGGTATGACAGTATTACACATGGGTATGACAGTATACACATGGGTATGACAGTATAACACATGGGTATGACAGTATACACATGGGTATGACAGTATTACACATGGGTATGACAGTATTACACATGGGTATGACAGTATTACACATGGGTATGACAGTATAACACATGGGTATGACAGTATAACACATGGGTATGACAGTATTACACATGGGTATGACAGTATACACATGGGTATGACAGTATAACACATGGGTATGACAGTATACACATGGGTATGACAGTATTACACATGGGTATGACAGTATAACACATGGGTATGACATTATTACACATGGGTATGACAGTATTGCACATGGGTATGACAGTATTGCACATGGGTATGACAGTATTGCACATGGGTATGACAGTATTACACATGGGTATGACAGTATTACACATGGGTATGACAGTATACACATGTTCAGGGCTAACAGTGTTTGTTGTTAAGTCTGACAGTAACATTAGCCCTAATATGAGTCTGTGGTCTTTCGATTGAAGATATTGTGGACACTGATGCAGATTCTCTTTTTATTTTAGTATGAGGAAGAATTTTACTTTCCTGACTTGGAAAACACAACTTGGACCGATGACGGAGAGTCGGTCATGTGCAGTGCCAGCGCTCCTGGGTTCCGAACTCTAGGAATCATGATCACCTACATCGTTGTCTTTGTCTTTAGCTTCCTCGGAAACAGCGTTGTTGTTTTCGTGGTCACTTCCATGAAGAAAGGCAGGTCCAGCACAGACATCTACTTAATGCACCTAGCAATAGCCGACCTTCTGTTTAGCCTGACTCTTCCCTTCTGGGCGGTGTACATTCACTCCGGTTGGATTTTCGGAAGCGCCCTTTGCAAAATCCTCTCCAGTTTACAGGAAGCCTCTGTCTACGGCGGCGTCTTCCTGTTAGCCTGCATTAGCATTGATCGCTACTTCGCTATCGTGCGAGCTAAACGTCAACTTTCGTCACACAATCTCGTCGTCAAAGTCATCTGTGGAGTGGTGTGGCTGGTCGCCGCGATGCTGGCCTTACCCGTTGCCGTGCAAAGAGAAAGCATGTTCGACAGTGATCTCGGGGAACACATCTGCTTCGAAAACGTGACCGGTGAAAACATTGATCGCTGGCGAGTGACCATGCGCATTCTGAGGCACACAATGGGGTTTTTCGTCCCGTTCGCCATCATGTTCGTCTGCTACGGTTGCACTGTTGTCACGCTGTTTCACGCTCGCAACCAGAAAAAGCACAAAGCGATGCGAGTTATCCTAGCCATAGTTTTAGCCTTTGTCCTGTGCTGGTTGCCTTTCAATGTGTCTGTTTTGACTGACACCTTGATTCGGGGCGGGTCCTTGCTTCTGGAGAGCTGCGAGACTAGGTACGCGGTGGAAAAGATGCTGCACGTGACACAAGTGCTGGCGTTCACACACTGCATGGTCAACCCAGTGCTGTACGCCTTCATCGGGGCGAAGTTTCGAAACCAGCTCCTCACCGCGCTGAACAAACACGGGGTCATTAGTAAAAGTATTCTCCAGACTTACAGGAAGGGCTCTGGACACAGCACGAGCAGCTTCAGATCCAGGAACACCTCAGTGAAAATGTGATGACAACCGTTTCACACTGACAGATGGACAAGTACTCACTGGGATGAATGTGTGCAAGGATAACTGGCATCTGCATGTGTTCAAATGAGTTGCACATTCTGTAAATTTGATGTCATAAAGTAGGTTTGTACACCATTTATTCTTAGATTAACTTTTGTAGCCGATATTTTCTTTAGCCTAAATGTTTCCTGGTTAATTACTTTTTTTTTGTAACATATTTTTTATTGTTTGTTTAGCTAAGAATTTTTCAGTTTCTCTGCACTTTTTGTTTGGCCAGGTCCTGCTGTCGCATTTTGTTTGGGGTAGAGATTAATTTTTTTAAAACTTTTTTTAAGTTAGAGGTGTTGGCACGGGGTCGTACCTTTTTGTTCTGTTTGGCCGGCCCACCAGGTCACTCTTTCAGATGCTATTTTGTTTTTGGGCAGAGGGTTTTGTAAGAGTTCAGTACTTCTTAAAAATAACATAAGAAAAAGTTTATTTGTGCTGAACAATTCGGACATAAGGTAATTCAAAGTGCTTCACAAAACAGGAAAAAAATCATTAAAACCATAAAACAGATAAAGACATGAAAGAGAAGAGTGAAAATAGTATAATTTCAGTCACATGCACAGCTAAACAAAACAGTTTTTATCTTAGATTTGAACATTGTCAGAGTAGAAGCCTGTCTCACATAAAACTGAAACGCAGATTTTAAAGTCTCTTCTCTGAGCCACAGGGGGCAGTGCAGGGACCTGAGAACAGGACTAATGTGATGGTACTTCCTGGTTCTAGTCAGGACCCGAGCAGCAGGAAAAAACAAGACGTCAAATTCAAACTTTGAACTCTTACACTCGTGTCTTTTTTGCTTTTAAATATGTTTGGTTTGACATGTTAATTTTAAATGCCCTTGTTGTTATGGACAATATATAGGAAACAAATGTAATTTATATGTTTTTATTTGGTCCAAGTACAGCTTTATAGTATAGTATAGCTATAGTTTATACATGTTTGTATTGTAATACTGTAATGTTTTGAACTTGTTATATTAAACCTGACATCTAATAAACTTGTATATTAATTTTCTACCATTTGTTTTCTAAAGATACTCTGGTCTAGACAAAGGCCATGTCATGTAAAACATAATGCCAACATATTATGTAAATCAAGTGGCATTTGTGTCGTGGTGTTGGCTGAAGACTAATAAATAATATGATTGTAATTTTGTGATGTTGTAATTAGTAACAATTTACAATAAAGCATGACAAATACTTGATTTATAATGAACAAAGGGTTTAGTAACCACTTAATTAATACCCTCACCCTTAAATTGAGTAGTTACTAAACTGTGTTATTCATGAATTAAGTACAATTATCAATCTTAACCGAGCCGATAGAAAAAGTCTTCATGTTTTTCCTTATGTTTGACATCAAATCCAGTCTGGTTCCATTTAACTCCCCGATCTCGTGCTCCACATCTGTGTCCGGAGCCATTGTTTCCCTGTTAACCCCAAAGGCATCTGGAGACACCTGCTTGTCCCCCTTTGACCCCTCCATTTTGTCCTCGCCCCCGTCAGGCCATCTGCTGCTCCCGTGTTAGACACAAATCTCCTTGGGCTAAAAAACCATGTCGTGTCCGCGCTCCGCTTCCACCCCGTCAACCAGAGAACGTCTCAGAGTGAAGACGGTCCCATCCTAAATAGAATGGTCTTCTTTTTAAGACAGGTACAGGCGTTTCTTCTATGTTGTGTAGATAACGTGGCATTACTCCTACATCACACTGGCATGTTTTACCTCTTGCTTTGATTAGCCATGTTTCAACATTAGATCTGAATAAACAAGTATAAATACATATTACTCAACTATAACATGTAGAGAGCAAGATTTGAGACATTGTAGACTGTAGGCCATTTCTCAGATTAACAACGGCCATACAAGAAGGTTTTTATGTTCAGAAATGTAGGGCAAATTGCAGTCCATAATCAACTGTCGAGGCCAAAGGCCCCAAGCCTTTTCCTGTATTGTACTTGACTCGCCCAAACCTGCTGGTATCTAGAGTCTACATCAGCTAATATTTGACTTTGGGTGCCATTTTGAGAAATCCAGACTATGATTTATTTATAAGTGCGTTGGCTGCAGTTAGCGATGATTTGATGACACACAGCGCTGTAACACTCGCCTGATGCACCACGGCTTTGGACAGCCGCTCGAACACACGACACGCAGCTCCTCCACTGCTAAGGAGCATGTCAAACTGCCACTCGCGTTTGGTTTAGTTCATTAATTTTTTTCAATGAGACAGCATGTATCAATGAACAGCTAATGCTGTAACTACACCAGATTTAGCTCAAAGCTTATTTCCATCAGACGGGGGGAAAAGCAGATAGAACAGTTCCATCATGTACACAAACTGGGGAAAGACAGTCGCTCCAGAAGCAGCTGTTTAGAGCTGCAGGAGCGAGTTATGAAACGTCAGCGAGCGCAGATGGACATAGGCCTACTTTGTTTTTCTAAACATTCTGCAGCGCGCGCCACTCCAAATACCTCCATTCCATGCGACGTGCCTGGGTTTAATAATGAACACCACAATGTAAAGGCATATTCCCTTTTGTGTGAAAATGTATCATGAAATGAGATATTGAACCATGTGTATTTTCTACAAAAGAAAACAATACAAAGTTTTGAATGCTGGAGTGGAGAAAAGCTTACATGAAAAATAATAATAATCTTCATTTATTAAAGCTTAGACCAAAAAATGGGACATTTTTATAGCCATCAACAAAATGAACCCTGGCTTCATCCATTTTCCAGATTTAGATGTGTCACATATGTACAGTTTTTGCAGGTCTTACACATAAAATGGCTTATTTATGAAACATTACATGATGAAAAAAGTATAATAGATTTTCGATAACATTTATGCAAGTAAATTAAAGTTTAAGATTCAAATTTTTAGCGCTAAAATAAAAATGTCCCTCCTTAAATGAAAAACAAATATCAAGCTAGTAGTTGGTTTGTGGCAGCACATTTCAGAGTCTCTGTTCAAACACCCAAAGGACGGCCTTCTGCAAACTAAACATGAGCTACAGCTGTTGAACCTATAAGAAAATAAAGCTGTGTCACGTACTAAAACCTCCAGAGTGGCTCGGGCTGCGGCAGGTGTTTCCAAAGCCTCCGCTCCTTCATTCACATTCCCAACCTCAGCTTTATATCACGGCTCCGAGTGTGATGTGTGGAATTGACATTTTTAATCTGCCTTGCTCCTCCCTGTGATCTACAGGACTGAACCGGAGAGACAGGGCCCCGGCATTAATCTCACCAACACATTCATTCTGCAAACACCGTAAAGCATCGCCCGCACCCTATGTATCTGATACTAAATGTGAAATATTTCAGAACATCTGCGCTAAAAAGACCGAAAGCAATTTGATGCCGTAAATACTGTGACGGCAAGATGTGACACACGTATCAACACATATTTAGACATACACTTTTAACAGGATTGAAAATGATCCCTGCAGATAAAAATGGGAACGAATAAATTATTAAGAAACAGAGAGAGGATTGGCTGGAAGAATATGTAGCCTTTATCACCACGCAGACCAGTGCCAGCGTCTGTCTGTGATGAGTAATGGCCCGAATGCTGATAGCAGACATCACAATTTGTAGTATTATGAAGTATTATTCAATATCTTTCAATATTTGCTACACGCTTGTTTGACTTACAGACACAAATGAATGATGGAAAAAGCTGCCATTCATTCTTTTTGCATTTAATTGAAAGATTAAACACATCTAGGCTATTTCTACGTATTGTGTATGTATTTCTATCTCTCATGACACAAACATATTAGCATAACCAAACACCTTCGAAATGAAAAGATGTCGGTGATGAATTCATAACGAAACGCATGCACGGAACGTTTCGGCGGATCCTCGCTCTCCTTCCCCGAGGTAACTTTTTTTAAAATTGTTTAACGGGATGTAATGTAATCGTGATGAGCTTCCGTGCTGATTGCAGACCATAACGCACAATTAGCAGAACAGCACTGCGCTATTACGCGTGTCGTAACGCGGCAGATCACTGAAGTTGATTGCCTCTAAAACAGATGCACAGGTAGCGGATGCGTCTGGTGCTAGCGGCGACTGTGCACAGGGGTCAAAGTAAAGGTCACGAGACTTTCATTTCAGTGAGCGACCGCGGGGGACTGAACACCGATGTCAAGACAGCCGTGAATACGTGACACATTGGCCGTGGAGGAGGCGTGTTCCAAACGGCATCGACAGGACTGATGCGAAACATGAATAAAGTCATCAATTAGTTTATTTACATTTCTTAGTTTTAATGTTTGAACAAGAGCCTGTAGAAAACACAGTGAACAATGCTCAGATGTCTTTCATTTTTCACCCCAAAGCGACTGTCATGCAGTTTTGAAGTTAGGCTGCACAAGATATTGCAATATTGGCAGACGCATTAACTGAATACTTGCAACAATATGTCGTAATAACATTAAGGTTCCTCATATGACAGAAATGTATTGTGTTTGAAATGAAAATGTATAAAAATGTTCTTTTTTTAATGCAGATTTTTTTTTCCACATTCAGTCAAAATTTTTGTGGATTTAGTCTTTGTATATTATGATTATAATTGGAATTTCAGTGACAAAAAGTATGAAAAAAGCCATAATAATAAAAATAAAAAGAAGCCATACCACATTTCTCAATAATTCCCAATATTGTGCAGTTCTGTTTAGAAGTATAAAAACATCCTTTCATTTCTGCTCTCTAAAAGCCTGTTAATCGATATTTTCACTTTGCTCCCATCTCAAGGCCGGGTTACGTGCACGTCTTATTCAGACACTCCACGAGTCGAATAAACCTGGTCAATATATGTGTTTAGTCTTATTCATTTCGTCGGGGACACACTCGACAGTCCTGCTCATTGTCGCGGGTAATTCGCAGCGCTCGTCCCCAAATGTAGCGTTTGGCGTCTTTCAGTTAGCCGCGCCCCGGGAAACCAGTCACAGTACACGGTGATTTGGCAGATTTGAACGCCAGACGTTACAGGAAGTGGCATTTGTCTGGCTGGATTAGGCAATGAAATGACACGACGACAGTGTGTGATTGGCTGGGAATCACTGACACAGGTCTTTAAATTAGACAAAATGGTAAACTTGCTTTTCCGTTGGAGGGTCAGCCACCTGCTTGTCTGTGTAGATGTTTGAGAATACGGCTTTACATCTCCATGGGAACAAGTGTGACGCTCCCAGGCCGAGGTAAAGGTCAGGTTTGTGGAGAGTTGACAGCGTAAGAAAAACGCAAAAAGGTTTAATGCCAAACTAGGAGCTGCAACTAACAATTGCTTTAGTTAGTTAGTCAGTGTGAATAAATGTTGATTTCAAAAGTATATTATTGTTGAAAATCAGAAATTGTTTATTCTATGTTGACATTTTTATTTAATAATTCCAATTCTATGTCAGAAAAAGCAATTGCTCAATACATTGATTTGACTTTTCTTATGTAGTTAAACATGATGTCTGAAGTCTGTATTGTATTGTTCAGAAAATGTATATTCAAAGTCGGATTTGTTTCAATAAGACAAACACAAATTGACTCAAAAATCAAGATAAATCAATAAGAGATGAAAAATAAATAAAAAAGTGACTCCCCACTATAAAAGTTCCATAATGTACCTTTAAAAGCAATCACATCAGCATGACATCCACTTTTTTTGCACTGACACTGCTGAACAACTGCATGAGCCTGGAGTCACACCTGTTTGTGCTCCCGACAGGCACATGATCACTTTAAAGCTAATTAATAAGGCATCATTACATGTGGCTCTTTAACATAACACCCCTTGTACGCATTGTGCCCTGGCTTCATTTTTTCATTCCTTTTATTTGTTTATAAGAGGAGGAGGAGGAGGAGGAGGAGGAGGAGGGCCCAGGGGCGCGCTTGATTCTCTCATCAACATAACGAGGTCATTTTAAAGAGAATGCCGTTGAGAACCGTAATGGGCCTATCATCCGTTTGGCAGCCTGACCTTTACTAACAAAGCATAAAAAGCTCTTGTGCGCACAGGACGGCCTTCACGTGCAGTTTTTTCACTAGCGAGAGGATTTATTGATACTGATGCGGATTGGTATGTGCGTGCGTGTTCATTTTCCGGTTGAGTGGAGGCATATTTAGCATGTTTTCGGTTTTAATAGCGAACGGGTGCAATTCGAAATTCCACTATTCCTCCAGCTTGGTACTTCTGACCAAGATCCGGGCTCAAGATCACAGCGCCGCAGACGTGCCACTGTCCAAGCTGAAAGTTGGATAAAATGAACAAATTAATTCATTTTTTGTTTTGCGCTTGTCGTGGGTGACTGGAGCCGAGCCCGGTGACTATGGGAGAGTTGGAAAGTTGGATAAAATGCAGGGGACAATTTTCTCCAATGGGTAAAATAAAGTCTAAAAATGCCACATATACATAAACTTAGTCTAGGGCTGCAACCATGAATCCACTAATCATGAGAAGTATAAAAATAGTATAAAAAATAATCGTAGTCATATTTGTGATAACCGTAAGGGATCTGGATTATAGACAGACTCTAAAACACATTTAGAAAAGGCTCTTTTATAACAAATACTGAACATTTTCATCAGTAATACACCTGCTTTGTAAACATTTTCTAACTAGAAACTTTCAGTCACAATATTTCAACCTGAATGTGGTTGATATTCTATTTAAATGTACGTACAACAGACATAATAATATAACTACTAAAGTAATAGTTACCGGTAGTCACCCACTTGACTTCCACATAGATACTAACCAATCACCAACATCTGCACTTATTAACATCACTTCCAAACATTTCTGGCATTTCACTTTATGTTTTCACCTATGGTTTGCCTGGCATTTCACCCTCCATTCCCTCCACTGCACGTTCCATTCCTTTAGGCCTTTGTTTGGCTGTGGAAACTGAACACTCTCATGCAGAACATGTAAGTGGCCTCCCATGTCCTTATCGATCTGTCCACCGCACCGACTGTTTGCCATCTGTGGCACTGATCAAAACCAGCCAAAGCACCTGCACGTTCCATCTCCAGGGAGACAGTGTGAGACAGTGTGAGACAGTGTGATACAGTGTGATACAGTGTGATACAGAGTGAGACAGTGTGATACAGTGTGATACAGTGTGATACAGAGTGATAGAGTGTGAGACAGTGTGAGACAGTGTGATACAGTGTGATACAGTGTGATACAGTGTGAGACAGTGTGATACAGTGTGAGACAGTGTGAGACAGTGTGAGACAGTGTGAGACAGTGTGAGACAGTGTGAGACAGTGTGATACAGTGTGAGACAGTGTGAGACAGTGTGATACAGTGTGAGACAGTGTGAGACAGTGTGATACAGTGGGATACAGTGTGAGACAGTGTGAGACAGTGTGAGACAGTGTGATACAGTGTGATACAGTGTGATACAGTGTGAGACAGTGTGATAAAGTGTCAGTGGGATACAGTGTGATACAGTGTGATACAGTGTGATACAGTGTGAGACAGTGTGATACAGTGTCAGTGTGAGACAGTGTGATACAGTGTGATACAGTGTGATACAGAGTGATAGAGTGTGAGACAGTGTGAGACAGTGTGATACAGTGTGATACAGTGTGATACAGTGTGAGACAGTGTGAGACAGTGTGATACAGTGTGATACAGTGTGATACAGTGTGAGACAGTGTGATACAGTGTGATACAGTGTGAGACAGTGTGAGACAGTGTGAGACAGTGTGATACAGTGTGAGACAGTGTGAGACAGTGTGATACAGTGTGAGACAGTGTGAGACAGTGTGATACAGTGTGAGACAGTGTGAGACAGTGTGAGACAGTGTGATACATTGTGATACAGTGTGATACAGTGTGAGACAGTGTGAGACAGTGTGATACAGTGTGAGACAGTGTGAGACAGTGTGATACAGTGGGATACAGTGTGAGACAGTGTGAGACAGTGTGAGACAGTGTGATACAGTGTGATACAGTGTGATACAGTGTGAGACAGTGTGATAAAGTGTCAGTGGGATACAGTGTGATACAGTGTGATACAGTGTGATACAGTGTCAGTGTGAGACAGTGTGATACAGTGTGAGACAGTGTGATACAGTGTGAGACAGTGTGAGACAGTGTGAGACAGTGTGATACAGTGTGATACAGTGTGAGACAGTGTGAGACAGTGTGAGACAGTGTGATACAGTGTGAGACAGTGTGAGACAGTGTGATACAGTGTGATACAGAGTGAGACAGTGTGAGACAGTGTGATACAGTGTGAGACAGTGTGATACAGTGTGAGACAGTGTGATACAGTGTGATACAGTGTGAGAAAGTGTGAGACAGTGTGATACAGTGTGAGACAGTGTGATACAGTGTGAGACAGTGTGAGACAGTGTGATACAGTGTGATACAGTGTGAGACAGTGTGAGACAGAGTGAGACAGTGTGAGACAGTGTGATACAGTGTGAGACAGTGTGAGACAGTGTGATACAGTGTGATACAGTGTGAGACAGTGTGATACAGTGTGAGACAGTGTGAGACAGTGTGAGACAGTGTGATACAGTGTGATACAGAGTGATACAGTGTGATACAGTGTGATACAGTGTGAGACAGTGTGAGACAGTGTGATACAGTGTGAGACAGTGTGATACAGTGTGATACAGTGTGAAACAGTGTGATACAGTGTGAGACAGTGTGAGACAGTGTGATACAGTGTGATACAGTGTGAGACAGTGTGATACAGAGTGAGACAGTGTGAGACAGTGTGAGACAGTGTGATACAGTGTGATACAGTGTGAGACAGTGTGATACAGTGTGATACAGAGTGATACAGTGTGAGACAGTGTGAGACAGTGTGAGACAGTGTGATACAGTGTGAGACAGTGTGAGACAGTGTGATACAGTGTGATACAGTGTGATACAGTGTGAGACAGTGTGAGACAGTGTGATACAGTGTGATACAGTGTGATGCAGTGTGAGGCAGTGTGATACAGAGTGATACAGTGTGATACAGTGTGATACAGTGTGAGACAGTGTGATACAGTGTGAGACAGTGTGATACAGTGTGATACAGTGTGATACAGTGTGAGACAGTGTGATACAGTGTGATACAGTGTGATACAGAGTGAGACAGTGTGAGACAGTGTGAGACAGTGTGATACAGTGTGATACAGTGTGATACAGAGTGATACAGTGTGATACAGTGTGATACAGAGTGATACAGTGTGAGACAGTGTGAGACAGTGTGAGACAGTGTGATACAGTGTGATACAGTGTGAGACAGTGTGAGACAGTGTGATACAGTGTGATACAGTGTGAGACAGTGTGATACAGTGTGATACAGTGTGATACAGTGTGAGACAGTGTGAGACAGTGTGATACAGTGTGAGACAGAGTGATACAGTGTGATACAGTGTGATACAGAGTGAGACAGTGTGAGACAGTGTGAGACAGTGTGAGACAGTGTGATACAGTGTGATACAGTGTGATACAGAGTGATACAGTGTGAGACAGTGTGAGACAGTGTGAGACAGTGTGATACAGAGTGATACAGTGTGATACAGTGTGAGACAGTGTGATACAGTGTGATACAGAGTGATACAGTGTGAGACAGTGTGAGAGAGTGTGATACAGTGTGATACAGTGTGATACAGAGTGAGACAGTGTGATACAGTGTGAGACAGTGTGAGACAGTGTGAGACAGTGTGATAGAGAGTGATACAGTGTGATACAGTGTGATACAGAGTGAGACAGTGTGAGACAGTGTGATACAGTGTGAGACAGTGTGATACAGTGTGAGACAGTGTGAGACAGTGTGATACAGTGTGATACAGAGTGATACAGTGTGATACAGTGTGAGACAGTGTGATACAGTGTGATACAGTGTGATACAGAGTGATACAGAGTGATACAGTGTGAGACAGTGTGATACAGTGTGAGACAGTGTGATACAGTGCGAGACAGTGCGAGACAGTGTGATACAGTGTGATACAGAGTGATACAGTGTGAGACAGTGTGATACAGTGTGAGACAGTGTGATACAGTGCGAGACAGTGTGAGACAGTGTGATACAGTGTGATACAGAGTGATACAGTGTGAGACAGTGTAAGACAGTGTGAGACAGTGTGAGACAGTGTGAGACAGTGTGATACAGTGTGATACAGTGTGATACATTGTGATACAGAGTGATACAGTGTGAGACAGTGTGAGAGAGTGTGATACAGTGTGATACAGTGTGATACATAGTGAGACAGTGTGATACAGTGTGAGACAGTGTGAGACAGTGTGAGACAGTGTGATAGAGAGTGATACAGTGTGATACAGTGTGATACAGAGTGAGACAGTGTGAGACAGTGTGATACAGTGTGAGACAGTGTGATACAGTGTGAGACAGTGTGAGACAGTGTGATACAGTGTGATACAGAGTGATACAGTGTGATACAGTGTGAGACAGTGTGATACAGTGTGATACAGTGTGATACAGAGTGATACAGAGTGATACAGTGTGAGACAGTGTGATACAGTGTGAGACAGTGTGATACAGTGCGAGACAGTGCGAGACAGTGTGATACAGTGTGATACAGAGTGATACAGTGTGAGACAGTGTGATACAGTGTGAGACAGTGTGATACAGTGCGAGACAGTGTGAGACAGTGTGATACAGTGTGATACAGAGTGATACAGTGTGAGACAGTGTAAGACAGTGTGAGACAGTGTGCGCCGGCGAAAATGCATGCGTGTTGTGCTATGAAACGTATCCAGAATCTCTTCAGCAGTGAGAGAAAAGGGAATAGTTTTCACCATGATCACCAACAGAAAAAATACTTTTAGTATCACAAACATTGAGCAATAAAACCAAAATCGCAATTTCAATGACCAAATCACAGATGTTGCAATTGTTTAAAATAGATTGACCTCTATAAACAATAAAATAACCTCTCTATTTAAAGAAAAAACACATTTGAGAGAAAAAAGGTTTCTATTTAGAAGTTTAAACCTTCTCAAACTGTTGTGAGTTTAGCGTTCATATTGCAGTCTTAGATAATATTGCTCAAGGACATTTTAATTTTTTAAGGGTTTTGACCCGTAGTCTTTATTGGACAGGACAGTGTAGCATGCAATGGGGATGAGAGAGGGAAAGACCTTCAGCAAACTGTATGAGCTGGACTTAGTGATTAGTCATTTTGATTGATCCGATACTCAAAAAATACTGTGTAAAGTATTGCAATATATCGATCCAATACCAGTACCAATGTTCAATGTTTCGTATTAAAATGCTATAAAGAAATTTACATTGGCTGTATTTTTTTTTTTTTATGTCATCCCGGCTTTATCAATTATATTTAACAAAAGTGAGCAGAAAACACAAAATAAAACACGTTTAAAAAAAATGTAAATTAAAAAATCTGACAAGTTAAATTAACTTAAGCGAGTTCAGTTTTGAAACACAAAACTGAACTACAACTAAAAATAAAACAAAAGGATTTTTAAAAATGAAGGCTAAATAATAACAACAACAACAACAATAACATTGAAATGTGTTACTTGAGTACAATAAGGTATTCTGTAATTGTACCCCCCCCAAAAAATAAAAAAATAAACTTAAGATAAATAATTCACCCCATTTTTATTTAATGAAAGTGAAATATTTGTGCTTTAACATTCTACAAACTCGAAACTGCTTTTACTAATATAAATAGCACAAGTAGATTTTGCCACCCCGTAGCCCAGCACACAGTTAAATGTGTGATATTTACCAGAGTAAAGGTTAAAATGGCTGCATATGCAAAGACACGGACCAAACAGGAAAGGGGCTGGACTCGACAGACTATAATTACTGCTCAGTCAAATGAAATGCTGGTTTAGAAAAGGCTTGTGAAGAAGCTCCTGATCATTCAGACCATCGTTAACCTCTGCACGACCCTCATTCAGCTCCACAATCCCAGGTCTTATCAGGATTACTGCCACATTTTAAATAATTAGGGTCAGCAGTGGACAAACAGCACATAACCTTTACGTACACACGTTTATAAGGCGTTATCACTGCACTGAATTTAATAAGATTGAGACTCCAAGTGAAAGGACACGACTATAAGGGTTGAATACTATACTAATCTTAATTGTCAGTAAATACAATAGTGCAAGAAAGAAAATGAGCTTGTTTATAACTTTCTGGTGTAGATATATTCCACTCACGGCACCACTGTATGTCAACTCAATTACTATTTGTCGAGCCTCACATCTTTATTAACATATGTTTTTAAATACAATGTCTTGAGTGACAAGTGAAAAGGAGCAAAAACAAGAGCAATCTTATGTGATCTGCCCCTTTTTCCAGTTAATCCTAAACACTGATTGAACGTCGGCCTATATGTTTTAAACACTGGGCAGACCATGTGATGACTAGTGCCACATTATAGCATTATTTGTCAATATGTTTTTAGTTCATATTTTTTTTCAATGTGTAAAAAAAACCCAAAACATTGAAATTGTCAATATGTAATGAAATGGAATCCTATAATAAAAAAAAAAATCCTTTATTTGCTTTTAAATGTGACATACTCTGGTGCAAACTGAACTTTTACTTCACTTAATACAGAATAAATGAATTCAACATTTGTTAAAGGGGTGTAAACATTTCTGACTAAATCATCCTAAACAAACTAAACAATACCAACCACAAGGGGTCAGTAAAGATCTTAATGTTATTGTTTTTGCAGGGGGCGCACACTAATTACCACGCTAATCACTAGTGTTTAAAATCAATGCCTCTTGTAGCAAACTCACGTACACCATAAGTACTGTAAAAAATCTTTTAAATCAATAAAAATAAGCAGAAGATTGTCAAGTTGGCCGTCTGTCAACCCAAACTGTCAATCAATATTATTAACGAGGGAGTAAAAGCCCATTAAAGACAACCGGGTACCGCTCAAACACAAGAATAATGATCATTATTCAAGTCATTCAGACATTAAAGATAATCAATTTTGAATCAATATTTGGCAAGGAACGTCCGTGGTGTTGAAAGAAAACCGCTTGGCGCAGTTTAAGACTCCAAAAGCAGGTTAAATTGGCCTCGCGTCTCAAAACGAACCTTGCATCTGATGTATTTATACAAAAAAGGCTTTACTCAGATGACACTTTGCATACATTCCCGCATGCATACGCCTTCTTTGAGATCAAAAATCGTAAATCTCGGTATTTCCAAGTCAGGCGTTTGACAGTTGGTGGCCATATTGTGCCAAGAAATGCAAAACAGGTCAACAAACAAATCAGCTTCAAATGTACGGATCTTTCTTTGCAAAATTGGATGCGTTCTTATTGCGAGGAGGAACGTGTCGACAAGATAAATTATATTAGAGGGTTAAAACAAGTCACAGTTGCATGTAGGCAGAGGCCATATAGATAGGTGTGTGTTGAATATAAAATAGGCTAATGCATAACACAGGCCTGCGTCAGCCCACAGCTCTCTCCTCGCTGAATCTCATTTAGCACCTGCTGTTGGCGTTTCAGATCAGCGTGATGCAAGTAATAAATGCCATTTAAATCTAATGCACTTACGCTAATCTGCATTACACAGTGTTAGGTGTGGGGTTTGGGGGGGGGGGGGGGGGGGGGGGGGGGGAGTTCGCCTGAGCAGCGTGATTTAGCCCGGGACTCCCGGGCTGAACGCTTATTTCCGTCGGCCGAAAAACGACTAAGTATTTTCGGGTATAGTGTACTATTGCCGAAAAACGACAGAGTCTTTTCGGGTATAGTGTACTATTTCGGTTTTTGCACTAAGTCCCTCAGGGGTATAGTGTACTATACTATGATGGTCAGATCACCTCCAGGCCCCAGGGGAGTGCTTTTCTGGGGTCAAACAGTGCACTGATGATGGGGGATTATTTCATTTTGCTCATTTTGGTGTTTTTTCACATTTTAACCCATTTTCACCCCTTTTGCTCACAACTTCGTACTACGGCCCGGAAAAACGACAGAGTCGATGGGTATAGTGTACTATTGCCGAAAAACGACAGAGTCTTTTCGGGTATAGTGTACTATTTCGGTTTTTACTCTAAGTCCCTCAGGGGCATGGGGTGCTATACTATGATGGTCAGATCACCTCCAGGCCCCAGGGGAGTGCTTTTCTGGGGTCAAACAGTGCACTGATGATGGGGGATTATTTCATTTTGCTCATTTTGGTGTTTTTTCACATTTTAACCCATTTTCACCCCTTTTGCTCACAACTTCGTACTACGGCCCGGAAAAACGACAGAGTCGATGGGTATAGTGTACTATTGCCGAAAAACGACAGAGTCTTTTCGGGAATAGTGTACTATTTCGGTTTTTACTCTAAGTCCCTCAGGGGCATGGGGTGCTATACTCTGATGGTCAGATCACCTCCAGGCCCCAGGGGAGTGCTTTTCTGGGGTCAAACAGTGCACTGATGATGGGGGATTATTTCATTTTGCTCATTTTGGTGGTTTTTTTTTTTTTTTTTTTTTTCACATTTTAACCCATTTTAACCCATTTTGCTCACCCCGCACTCTGCCGCATATGAGGCCGGGGAAGGGCCACTCTGGCTGGGCATGGCCTCCGCTGAGCACCCCCTGGAGCCACTGGAGCCCCCGGAGGCCCTCCAGAGCCACCCCCCACTGTCCCCAGACTCACCCGGGGGAAGGGCCACTCTGGCTGGGCATGGTCTCCACCAAGCACCCCCTGGAGCCCCCGGAGCACCTCCAGAGCCACCCCCCACTCCTCCAGACTCACCCCGGGGAAGGGACACTCTGCCTGGGCTCGGCCCCCACTGAGCACCCCCTGGAACCCCTGGAGCCCCCGGAGCACCTCCAGAGCCACCCCCCACTCTCCCCAGACTCTGCCCGGGGAAGGGCCACTCTGGCTGGGCATGGCCTCCACCGAGCACCCCCTGGAACCCCTGGAACCCCCGGAGGCCCTCCAGAGCCACCCCCCACTCTCCCCAGACTCACCCCGGGGGAGGGCCACTCTGGCTGGGCATGGCCTCCACCGAGCACCCCCTGGAACCCCTGGAACCCCCGGAGGCCCTCCAGAGCCACCCCCCACTCTCCCCAGACTCACCCCGGGGAAGGGCCACTCTGGCTGGGCATGGTCTCCACCAAGCACCCCCTGGAGCCCCCTGAGCACCTCCAGAGCCACCCCCCACTCCTCCAGACTCACCCCGGGGAAGGGACACTCTGGCTGGGCATGGCCTCCACCAAGCACCCCCTGGAGCCCCCGGAGCACCTCCAGAGCCACCCCCCACTCCTCCAGACTCACCCCGGGGAAGGGACACTCTGGCTGGGCATGGCCTCCGCCGAGCACCCCCTGGAACCCCCGGAGCCCCTCCAGGGCCACCCCCCACTCCTCCAGACTCTGCCCGGGGAAGGGACACTCTGGCCGGGCATGGCCTCCGCCGAGCACCCCCTGGAACCCCCGGAGCCCCTCCAGGGCCACCCCCCACTCCTCCAGACTCACCCCGGGGAAGGGCCACTCTGGCTGGGCATGGCCTCCACTGAGCACCCCCTGGAACCCCTGGAACCCCCGGAGGCCCTCCAGAGCCACCCCCCACTCTCCCCAGACTCACCCCGGGGATGGGCCACTCTGGCTGGGCATGGTCTCCACCAAGCACCCCCTGGAGCCCCCGGAGCACCTCCAGAGCCACCCCCCACTCCTCCAGACTCACCCCGGGGAAGGGACACTCTGGCCGGGCATGGCCTCCGCCGAGCACCCCCTGGAACCCCCGGAGCCCCTCCAGGGCCA
>NW_027315768.1:26201404-26371404 GCF_026437365.1 Eucyclogobius newberryi
ACAATTGCTAAACTAAAATTTGATATTGTGACATCCTTAGTTGCAACATAAATATTTAAAAAGAAATAGGTGGATTCTGAAAGTAAAAGCTGGGAGTAAAGCACTTAGTTGTTTTATACTCAGCAGATATGGTGAGAACGATCAGGGCAGACGGATACATGACACTTCAAACAGAGGCAATGATCCCTGCATTAGATTACATAATCTCAAAATCGGACATAAATTTAAGGCTACTTCTGAAGTGCAAATGAGCCGTATCGATCGTATATAATAAGGCCTAAAGCAGCCAGAGTTTAAGCTGCTGCGAGGCGCTGAGAGGATGCCAGCTCACCACTTTTGTGAAGGGCAGCTCTCCCTTCAGGCGTTCATGGCATAATGTCCGCCTTGTTTGGGGTGTGTCGGCCCATGATTGGCGACGGGGTTACAAGGGTTTAGTAAACATTCCTCCATTTCTGTCCTTTTCACTTTGGCCATGGTGAACGTCTCAGCGACTATTAGAGGTTAAGATCAGAGCCGTTGCAGAAGGGGCTGTAATGGTGGGCAGAGTGACAGGGCAGTGACGGGAGACAAATGTGCGCCTTCATCGCGGCGGGCGTCAGTATAAACAGTGGTGGACCTCGGGGTGACGCTCGGAATGGCTAATTCGCTGGCGATGAGGAAGACGAGAGGAAATCATGGCTGTCAACAGGACTAACACTTCCATCTAAAGCAATTGAGTGGGCTTTTTCAGCTCTGCATTACTGTGAAGAAGGAAAAAGAGGCTGATATGCTGGGTTTAGATTACATCATAACATTCTATAACATTCTATAACATTCTATGGGTCCATCATGTTTAATAGAGACGGGTTCCGGTGGAAGAAATATTGTTAAAGGAGACAGAGCACGCAAAATTCACTTTTATGAGCACTTAAACATGTTATGACGGTTTCCCCCCTTCATTAAGCATTTTGAATTATGCATGTTTGGGTGAGGCTTGAGTGCTCAAAAATGTTTATCTTTTACACAAACATACATGAGATTATTCACGTAAAGTAAAATAGGGCCATACATGTAGAGCTAAAAATGTCCAGAGATGAACAGTGAGTTGCATTTACTCAAGTAACTCTCTCGTTACTCTCTCAAGTAACACTCTGATTAAGTCTACAAGTGACAAACTTTATGATGACAATATGAAATGATTTAAACATTTCTTCCACCGCTTCTTCAAATATCATTATTGTGGTATGACCTTTGAAAACACTGAAAAATAAAAACGAATGAAACTCTCTAGCGGTAAAATGCCACCAATAGGCCAGTATCAGGAAAGTATCAGTACACATTTTCATCATAAGTGGATTTTCCTCCAGAACAAATGCTGCCCAACAAATCATTACATTCTAGAACCAGCAATATGACCAAAATAATTCAAAAAGAAACTGTTGCTTTTACTGCCCATAGTCTTCATATGAGTTTAAACTTCTTGTTGTAGTTTCAATCTTTACTTTAACAAATCATTGCAGATGCCAGGTGTCACTGTGCTTTCCCCACATCTCCCTTTAACCCGCTCATCAATCCCGTTGGCTTCTCTCCTCTGTCTCTTTGCACACCAGGCGGACAGTGTTGCGTCGTGGGCCACATTGATCAGGCCGAGGAGCACGAACGTCAGAGGGAAAATGATCCGATTCGTCTGGAAAAAATGACCCAACGCTGGGAGTCTGTGATTGACTTCTACTGGGAACAACACGGCTTGGATCTATTGTGAGGCCTCTGATACACGGGTCCATAATACCAGAGACAGGACAGGGCATCAACAAAAGGCCGGCGCACATGTGGACCCCCGGCGTGTGCACCTCAACTGCTCATTTGTTTCAGTCTTTGTAAAAAAAAAAAGAGCTGGTTCTGGTGTTAAATGTTTGACTTTACACTTTGTCTGCAGGATTTTATATGAAGTTTATATATGGACTGGCCACTAAAGCATGAGGGAATGTAAAACTTTTAACATCAAGTACAACCGAAGGAAAAAAGTGGCTCTCCAAGAACAACCAGATTTTAATCATAACTATTTGGACTAATCCGGGTCCAAAAGAAGGGCTAAATAAGGTCTAAAACAGGACAACATCATTGCTATAGTAGTTCTAAACAAGGTCCAACACAGAGAATCAATCCTAAATTCACAGTTTGACCACCACTGGTATAAACCATGTCAACAATGTGAACATTTGGTTTGGGAGTTGTGCGGCAAGATTGCAAACGAATCAAAATCGCAATTTGAATGGCACAGTTACAAACCTCAAAGGCTGATGTTTCTGAAGTATTTGATTTCCTCCACAAACAACACAATAGAACAGTTCAAATATGTTGTGAAATACAGGTACAATTTGAGTACTTTGTCAGTTCAAAGGCCTATTTCAGTCTTTTTGTCAATTCTTCTGGAGGCTTTGAAATGGCTTTAAACAGAATTCTATCATTGAAACATAAATTGTAAATCCAAATGCAATTTCACCTTTTTTTCCAAAAGCATGTTGCCTATTTGAGAGGTAAAAAAATAAAATGTTAACAGTGCTGTTTAAATAAGACCTTAAATGATGTCATTGATAAATAAGAGATTAAGTATTATTGGTTACACTGTGCAAAATAATTCAAATCTATGCATGTATCTATGCAAATGTACATATTTATGGAAAATTCATATTTACCAAACCATTATGGCCGGATAATTTGGACTAAAAAACCTATGCATGTATTCAAAAATGTATGTGATGACCAAAACTATTATATTCAAACTGTGACTCCCAATCTTATATTTATGATTAATTGTAAGTTGTTGGCTAGTTCCACTCTAACCTTTCCTGTGGCTCAGAGATAACTGGCCTCTCCATCCATCATCCTTTGCTTTGTCTCTGCACATTGAACATTTGAGCCTGTGGCAGGACACAGTCCAATCATATGTTACTCACAGACACATGAGGAGCATGCACAATGATGAAACTGAGGATTTATGTTTTTGTAATGCAAATGGCAGGCTAAGAATTCATTTTTGATATATTTTCTTATGCAGGAAGCGTTACATTTTCAAAAAATAAGTATCGACAACTTCATGCAAGGAATTATTGGGAATAATGAAACCACACACCTCCAACAAGGAATAACATTTACACATTTTCTAAGAATACAACATTTTAATCCTGTAATGACTCCCTGTGGCATGGATTACAAGATGGGATATATTTATTCATTAACTGTTGAGTGCCTGCTTATTTGCAGGGGAACAATTTTGACCTGATCGAGCATAAATCCTCAATTTACTTTATTGATGGCTAAAGTAATATCCTAATAATTAGGCTAGAAATAAAACATATTCTCACAGTGATGGAAGTGGAGCAAAGTGGAGTAAAACATTATTATAATAATTTATCTTGCTTAACCATTAATTTTAAAATGTGTTTACCGGTATGTACGACTGCAGTACATAAAGTACTACTATATTTCCTGTATTACGATGTTAATGGCACAGGAAGAGAGCTCAAGTGTTTTTTTGTACAAAATGAAACACATGGAACCAAAGAGCCCATTATCCATTAGGACAAGACACAGGCAAACTACATATGGAGACAAAATGGGACTTTTTCATGAAATTGGAACTTTCAAGAGGAATCTAAATTATATAAATGCATTAATAATCTGGAAAACCATTCTACTATGTATACAAAAAATAATGAAGTTAACTTTGTTTTGGCAGTTGCTTTCAAATCACTGTTTGACCCACATAATCCCAGCAAAGACGAACAAGAGATGAGTAAACAGGAAAACACAAGACAGGTAATGCTGAGGGACCTAAACAAACAAAGAAGACGGTTCATGGCTGCATTGGAAAACAGCCCGCCTCACAAGCTAACACGGCTAACACGGCTAACACGGCTAACATGGCTAACATGGCTAGCGGGTCCAGTGCAGCGGACCGCGGCCCCTCCCCCGCGGCAGGACGGGGCTCCACCGGCCCAGATGTGGAATATTGGGACTTTATCGTGTAAGATGGAGGTGAGGGGATGACTCTACAGCAGTTAGCCCTCATCATGTGTGAAATTAAACACAAAATGCAGCGTTGTATGGCATCACTGAGTGCAGAAATGAGAGCGGCGGGCGGCGTGGCTCGACTCCACCATTTGAGTGTGACATAAGGGGGCTGAAAGCGTGGGGAGGAAGAGCTGAACAACATATTTCAGAAAATACAGATGAGCTGATGGTGGTGCTGTGGGCAAAGGTGGTAACTCTGTGGACGCAGAACTAGAACATGAAAAGCAAGATCCTGGATTTGGAGTCCAGATCTCGAAGGAAAAACCTCAGACTTTTGGGGGCACCAAAGGGAGAGGAGGGAGACGACACGAAGAAGACCCTGGAGAAGGTCATCCCAGAGCCCATTTCAGGCTCTGGAGTTGTGGTCTCCCCATCGCAATGGAAAGAGCGCCGCGCCTGGGCAAAACAAGACCAGCAGCTGATTAACCACGAGACCTGATAATGAGGTTTCTTAATGATTGTGTGAAAGAACGTGTAATGAAGGCTGCAAAGTTAAAGGAGACCTCCAATACAAAGGCAAGTCCATATGACTGGCGTATCTGTGAGGAGCTCAGGAAGAGAAAACTGAGACATGGGTTTTCTTTCCCGGCGACTCCTCTGGTGACTTTCGAAGGTAAAAAAGCGTGGGGAATGCGAGTTCAGGTTGTAGTCACATGGTGATACAGTTCTGTTGATTTGAAGAGACTGATGATAGTGACGTGATTTTTTGTTTGGTTTATATCAGACTTTATGCTCCATGTTGGTTGTGTATCCAGTTCTTTGAGAGGATTTGAGCCTTGTACATGGTCGGGATTTGGATTCGGTGCATGTTTTCAGCATGAACACTTTAGTTTCTGTTCTTGTGTTCATGTCTTGTGTTCGACCAGAGCGCAAAAAAGTTCAATGAAGTTCAATGGCAAAATCAATGAACCCAATGGCAGGGGAAGTGTTACAAGCAGCATCCTTTAATGTAAACTGCATTGAACCCAAAACAATCAAACATTTTATTAAAAATGAGAAAAGAAAGAATTGACATGAAATATTTACAAGAGACACATTTGAATGACACCAAACATAAAAAACGAACCACATTTTGTTATAAAAAAATTGTACTATTCATTATTTCGGGGCAAACACAGGAGCCGAGTGGCAATAGTGGTTTTTGAACAGAGTTTTGAATGAGAGAGGGTAGATATGTCCTTCTTAAAGGAACTATTAATGGAAAGGTTTGTACTCTATTAAATGTATACGCTCCACCAGGGAGTAATATTACATTTTATACTAATATTATAAACCCGATTGAAAAATCACTCTGAGGTAATCTGTGGCGGCAATTGAAATCTTCCAATGTCAAACTCAAAAGGTACTGGAGGAACAATGAATAATAAGTTCTGTAAAATTAATGAAGTCTGCTTATTGACCCTTTGTTTAAGGAAAAAAAGGACTTTATACTGGACTTTGTAGGTGCAAAAAACTGCAAATTTAAAAAGGCCAACATTTCTAAAATTCTAGCTATACAGGCACTGCAGCTTGTGCACAGAGACATAACCTCGGGGCTGGGTGGAGTTCAGAGAGGCTGGAGGGCCCTTGTTTTAAAAAGGAGAACTGGAGGGTGAGTTCCAATTAGAGGGGGATAGGATTTCTGGGGATAGTCAGGGTTCTGATGGTGTTCAATTTGGGGACCACAGGATATAATCTCTGCTGTTGTCCAGATGATTTTATCAAACCTGGACCTGCATCATGCTTTGAGACGGTTTGCAGTCAAGTGTGGGATGAAGATCAGCGCCTCCAAATCTGAGGTCATGGTTCTCAACCGGAAAAGAAGGTGGGAGGGGACCCCGGGGAAGTCCCAGGACACCCACGTCTCTCAGCTGGCCTGGGAAGGACTCGAAAATAAGCAAACTAAAGCAAACTAAAAAGATAAAGTTGCTGAGAAAAGTGCTAGATCAAAGTTAAAACTACATTGTTCAAGCTTGTGGGACGTTTTACATTATATTAATATACTAAACAAGATTATTACTATACTAGGAAACTTGTGGTGGCTGCTGCTGCTGAAATACCACTACTACTGCTACTTTTATATTGGTTAAATATATTTTCAATATGATTTCACAATTCATCTTCTTTTATCACTGAGTAATTCAAACAAATCATAACCAATATTTTCCATCCATGCACCCATGAATGGCTCATCACACATATGCACCTGGTTACATCTCTCTATTTGGTCTAAAGTTAAATGTAAAATAGTTGAAGGATTCAATACATTTCTCTGATCTAAAGCTTGTGGTGAGTCTAAATCAGCCCATTTCCATTCACCTCCACTTCCCCGTTCTCCACTAATGGCAAAGAATCCCTGGTGGCGTCGCATCTTTTTCCATCTCGCTGCCAATTGTACAGGACATCTTTCACATTCTGTCTTCTTCTTTGACATGGGCCCCTTTGGACTGCCAAAACAGGCCAGGAACACACAAGTCATATGTGTATCCTCTGATGGATATCTAACTGAAATACTTGTGAATACTGTTTTTTTCTCGGGTTAGACAAACTCGGAGACGAGGGGTTGGTACACGGGAGGAATGGACCGGAGTCCGACCGGAGACAACGTTAAAACGTTAAAAACATGCTGCAAAGAGTGAATGAACAGTTTCTACAGGTCCCTGGG
This sequence comes from Eucyclogobius newberryi, assembly GCF_026437365.1. Taxonomy (NCBI): domain Eukaryota; kingdom Metazoa; phylum Chordata; class Actinopteri; order Gobiiformes; family Gobiidae; genus Eucyclogobius; species Eucyclogobius newberryi. The sequence continues at coordinate 26,208,102 of NW_027315768.1, forward strand.
TATGCGCGTAGTCATTCATATGCAAAAATAATGAAAGCAAGAACAACTGTGGGGTGTTTGACAGGAAATGTATCTAAAGCTGCAAATTCATCACGGCAAAATATTAAATGTGCACAATTTAACTTTAGTGGAGGGTCTGCCACCTGTAGAGGCTCTTGCTATGCCTGGAATATTACACAGTGTGGCATTAAAAACAAGACAATGACAGCACCAGGCATAGTTACAGGTCAAATCAGCGGTGACCCACACTGTAAGAATAGTTGTTTTTATTTATATGTTTGCAGGTATTTATTTAAGCAATAGAATCCGCTTTAAACTTGAATGCAGATGGATAAGTTTAACTCCACGGGCAAAGCACAGGCAAAGTAGGAACATTTCTATGGAAACAAGCAGGTATCCTCCATCATAAGAAGACATATTACACAAAATTGTTGATTATTTGAAAAAAATAAGACTCATGATACATATTAATTCTAATGGTCCAAAAAAATCATGTAACCATTTTTCAAAAATAAAAAAACCATAGAAAATATGCTGCTTGCTGTAGTGTAATGTCACTGTTAGTCGTTTTGGATCATCATTGCCTTTTATGATGAAACAGTGATCTACTTTTGTTGTAGTTTAATATTACTGTAAGTCCAATAAAGGCGTATTACGCCTCCTTTAATTAGGATGTACTTTTAATGTTCAGCTTGCTTCAACACTATTGGGGACACAATTGAGACAAAGAGGTTCCACAATTAATGGGAAATACAGGAAAGAAGTTACATAATTCCACCCAGTACCACCTAAACTACAGTATATGCACCCCACTGGTGGTGATGCAAATGGTCACATTTATTTATTGTAAATGCAGCTCTTAGGGTGAGTCTATTGTGCTCTTTCTGCATCTAATTATATAGAGCTTTACTCTCTGCGAAGCATGAAGTGCACTGTCAGCATACTAGCATACTAACGGCAAAACTCGCTTTGGCCCCTTGCAAGTCGTGAAAAGCACTAAACGGTGAATAAGGCTAGAAATGTATTAAGGCAGTGAGCAAGACCAGTGGACTGCTGCAAAGATATTAAAATAAACTAGCACTGTTTTTCAAGTGCAGTAGCTTTAATATCTAGTTTCTATAATCTTACTATTAAAATATAATAAACACAAAGCGTTAAATTGAAAGTAAATATTCCCAAATTGATGACCACAGACCCCAAACCAGACTCTGTATCTGCATCCACCTGAAAATGAAGTACACAGCCCCTTTTTAACAATTTGTAAAGGGCACTTTGTATGTCCACACTTGACCGCTGGCGTGTGGCGAGGAACCAAAGCGAATCCAAAACTAATCAAACATCCTCTGACTGCAGCTCTAATCTGCGTGACACTCTGCACTACGGCTGATAAAGTCCATTAGAGCCTAGTTAATATATCCAGACTTGATACGTTTGGCTTGTGAAGTTGAGGCGTCGTACCCCACAGATCATGAGTGGAATGATGCTCCTCACTTATGGGAGCGTAGGCCAGTGAACAGGAGCGTGCGGGACAAAGGGCATTGGCTCTTTGATATCACTGTTGGAAATGGAGTAGGTGAAGTTAGCTCCTTTGCACACAACTAATAATATAAAGAACAGAACTATATAGAACTCTAAAGACGCAGAATCCCGGTAAACCCTGAAATAATATCTTTGAAAAACCTGAGCAGTGACAATGACAAAGCCGAATAAAGCACTTCAGTCATTCATTAGTGTTTGGAATTTGCCATAAAAGTGACTTATTCCACTCTCTTAAACTCAGACCGTATTAAGAAAATATACACACAAAAAATATTGTGCCAAAAAACATTATACCGACTATATTATTTAAACTAATCGTCACAGTTTCTCAACCCAAATGGAAGCAAAGATACAACGGAAAATCTCTATAGTACGTTCAGAAATGATAGAATTGGCTTATTCAATTTTTTTTTTTTAATACAAATTCACTTCACTAAGTTCTCTCAACTGTCATCAATCATAACTTTTGGGTTAAATAATGGCATCTTTTAAAAGCCATATCATGGTGCCCAGAGAAGATGTGAGATGTTCAAAAGCAGACTTATTTTGAGCAATGCATATGATTGAAAGGATTTTATTTGCTCTCTTATTTTAGTAAAGTAAATGTTATAATGGTATTTTAGGATTTTAGAAGTCTGTACTTACAATCAAACTTGCCTTGCCATTATATAGAGATATTACCGGTAACGATATGCTTCTGATTTGGACTATATTTTTCAACTATAGACGTTCTGCAATGTTATGATTTTACTTAAACACAACCTACAGGATCATACGAGATTTTCAGCTCACAATATTGTACCTATAGACCACAAAATCTACCAAATGATCTTGCATTTGTTATTTTCCACTAAGCCAGGACCTCTCAAATCCCAAAGACATCCAGCCCCAGCAGAACGCACCTCTTGCATGTCGACGAGCCTCATTCAACATTCAAATCATGAGCTGCTTTGGCCAGTGTAAGAAAAAAAAGAAATGTCAGGTCATTATAGATCGCGATTTTTGCTGAGGTAAAACGAATACATGAAACCTTTATTACCCACAAGGCTGTGCGGCAACAAGAGGAGCGACACCTTCGGAATAATTCCATTTTTTGTGGGCTTTTGCTGGTCAGATCAGACAGCGGCGCGCTCCTCTATGAGCTGCTGGTGCATGTTCTCCTGCTGGTCATGTCAGGGTCACTGCCTCATCACATTAGAGACTGATCAAAGTAAAGCAGAAGAAAAGCAGGAGAAGCTCGTTTATAACAGTGTGGGCATTAAGTCTGCAGCAGCAGCATCTCGGGGTCACCGGGACGAGGGTACGCCGGATGAAGGGTTGTTTAGAGTCGATACCCAAATACTAAACAATACTAACAAGCAAGTAATACTGAAAAATATAATAGTAAATCTGAAGTACCCAACTGTAGCGTATGTTACCAAAAGTGTATTATTGTGAAGTGGCGGTACGAAGCTTTGGGATGAGAGTTGATCGGCTTTTCAAGGGTTCAAAGCCGTGTTAGCGACGAAAAACGTGATGAAAACGAGTGATGTGCCAACGATTTTGTGACTGACAAGTTAGAAACATTTAAATACCTACTTCCTCCTTTCACGGATTCAAAATCAAGTAATCATTCTATTTGAAAGATATTGTCTAAAAAAGAGGATCACTGCAGTATCAACATTATATCAACAGTATCGAGTGTCTTTATAATCAATATAGTTTGAAATGTTAAGTAATCAAGCTCTAGCTACAAGATACTGTGACACACACACACACGTACACACGTACACACACACACACACACGTACACACGCACACACACACACACACACACGTACACACACACACACACGTACACACGCACACACACACACACACACACGTACACACACACACACACACACACACACACACGTACACACACACACACACACGTACACACGCACACACACACACACACACACGTACACACACACACACACGTACACACGCACACACACACACACACACACGTACACACACACACACACACACACACACACACACACGTACACACACACACACACACACACACACACACACACACGTACACACACACACAGACACGTACACACACACACACACACACACGTACACACGTACACACGCACACACACACACACACACACACACGTACACACACACACACACGTACACACGCACACACACACACACACACACACACACACACAGACACGTACACACACACACACACACACGTACACACGTACACACGCACACACACACACACACACACACACACGTACACACACACACACACACACACACACTCACAATGCAGCAGCCGTCGTAATCGGAAAGACTGACTACAGAGGACAAATCCCAGCCCCTCCGAGTGCCAGGCTAAGATAGATGGAGCGGCCGGTAAAAATAAAATAAAATACAGGGAGTAAATCACGGCTGTGGATGTCTCTGAGGTGGTGATCAAATGATCTTAAGTTCTGAGCACAAGGAGAGAGTCGGAGGAGCCGTTCCCAGACGCAAGCACTTAATATTTCACACAGGAGCGCACCAGGACTTAGACTGTACCGGGGCAACCGTCACTGAGGCACATCAGATTCTCACTCCTCACACGCACATATACGGCAGCAGCAAGCACCGGTTAATTTGGCAAACAGGGATTGCTCTTTGAATAGAAGAAAAACAAGTGGTAAGGGCATGAAAACAAATAGAACTGACGTGGGCATGAAAATTTAATGTTTGACAGCGCGGAGAAGAATAGGAATACAATGCAGAGCTTATCTTAAAGGTGCAGTGATTTGTTATTGTGGTGAAGCTAATATTCTGAAATACAAGATTTACTGCTCAAGTGGAATTCAATGAAGAGATCCAATATTTATTAAAGGTACTTTTTCATGGCAAAATAAATTAAGACCAACCAATTTTGTATGAAGGCTGGGGACGTTTGTTGGTCATTTATTTACTTTCGTCCACATTTTTTTAGGAATGTTCTAAGACAATATGAACTGAGCAAAATGACTGAGCCAGTAATCAATCTCACAAAGCTGAGGTCAGTACAAGGTCAGTACAGGTCATACAATTATGGTCAATTACCAATTCAAACTCAAAATGACACAGAGAAGTCCATCCCTGACAATCATTTATTTACTCATTCATCTAGTGTCGCTTTTCATCGAGTTTGGTTTTGTTTATCCCAATAATTATGGGACAATTTAGCACACTAACCTTTCATTCCATAATTCAATTTAATCTTTAATAAATTACTTTACATACAGCTTTAAGTCCCTTTTCATGGAATTTGTTGCTAAATCAATGTTTGACAAAACTTAGCTCTCTTTGTCTGTTTGTTGTCAACACTTTTCTTTAGTTTTTGGTTTCCAGTCTGATTATTTTGCCTTGTGTCCGTGAATCTCAAACAGAAATTAGTCGCCCGTGGCCCCTGTGATAGACAATAGTGTCAGGCACTTTCTCCTTCCTTTGGAATTAAGGGTGTAATGATTTTCCCAGTAAACATGATCAGAGCTAATGGTGAGGGCCTGACCCCACCGTGAGACACACCACTGTTTGATTCTTTAAAGCGGTTAAAGTGATCTAATGTTTATGCAGGTACAACTGATGGCCACGTTTCTGATTAAGGTTCAAAGACTGGATTACATAAGAGGTAAAACAGTAGACAAGGACTTTAAGTGAGACAAATGAAGTCCATTACAATGTCTGGGATAATTATTATAACCATAGCAGCTATAAAACATCTTTACAAAATATGTTTTTCTAGTGATGACCTTCCCCACTGTGTTGAAAAATGATCATAATATATTATATATTTACTTAGGATGAGAAACTGATGCAGGTGGATTAAACCCACCTACAGAGCCCAAGAAAAAACAGAAACAAACATGTTCAAAAGAGCCACATTTACTTTGCCACAGCACAACTGCAAAGTTAATGCAGACAGAGGTAAAACAAACACAAACAAACAAACAAACTACTAACAAGCATTTAATTTTAGCTTTTGAGGAATAACATGAAACTTTATTTTAAGAATTAATTGATTGACTTTTTGACTATTTTCCATAACCTAAAAAAAAGGCTTTCTAAAGTTTCCACTCACCATTGAATTTGTAAAATGTTTACCAAAGTACAGCTCTGAGTCATGACATTTTCTCTTTGTCTAGAATTAAATGCTACAAATGTAACATCATTGTTCAAACATAACCAATGGGGGCCCCGTGTCAATTTACATTGGAAAACATTTCCCTTGACTTGTTATGCCGAAGCTTTTAGCTGCGCGAGCACAATGTAAATCAACAAGCAACTTCATTTCTTAATCCACTTCATTAATTCTCTGTTATCTCGATTAGTCATGGCAGCATATTTAAAAACATTATATACCCTACTGCGGCAAAAGCGAGAAAATGCAGAGGGATAGTTGACATTTTTATTATTGAAAATATACTAATTATTTGATAAGGGCCAGAGTTGTGGCAGGTAATTTCAGGATGACAAGGCAAGCGGAAATAGCTTCAACTTTATATGGAACCAGTTTTGACGAGATGTTTTCTGATACTGACGCTAACAAGGTGCAGTAATAGAGTTTGAGCGAGATTATATAGACATCGACGCCCACAGGTAAACACAGCCATCACAACATAACAGCAGCATCCACTTGGGAAGCACGTTCTTCCATTTCAGTCCCGATGATATGAAGACAGGAGAGCGGCTGGTGGATTGCCATAAAGCACACTGGGAATAAGTCTGTACAGCGACATTAACCTTTCTCAAACTGTTTGTGAGCAAATGGGGAAAAGTAGAGTAACTAGGTAACTCTGCTCCGATCACCTCCGGAGCATTGCCCAGCTTCGCCCCTCTCTCACTCCACGGTCAGCCGAAACCCTGCTCCCGCCTCGACTCCTGCAACAGCCTGCTCTACGGTCCACTTTCCCAACTCCACACAAGTCTCCAGTACATCCAGAACTCTGCAGCACGCCTCCTCCACACATCGCCCCTGTTCTCAGAGACCTCCACGGGCTCCACATCAGGCTCAAAGCTCCTCACCATTGTTTACAGGTCCATCCATAACCGGGCCCCCTCGTCCATTACCACGCCCCCACCCGCTCCCTCAGATCCGCTGATGCCAACCTCCTGTCTCCCCCAGGAGGAGACTTAGGACCGGAGGGGACGGAGCCTTGTCTGTTCCTCTGAGAGCGATGGGAGCCACACTCACTATCTTTCAAAAAATCACTCGAAACCCATCTTTCTAAAACTGCCTTTCGATAAGTTTGTCCTACTTTATACTTCGTGTTCGTCTCTCAAATGTGAAGCGTCTTTGGGTATCTTGAAATGTGCTGTATAAGTGTAATAATAATAATAATAATAATAATGATAATGGTAATACTCATTGTCATCATCATTAACAAGATATTGCCTTTTTCATATGTCACTGTCCTGCACAGATTTGCTGAATGTCTTTCCTCACCTTTCATCTCATTTCAGCCCGTTTACTGTTATTGTAGAATTAAGGATTCAAATATATCACTATACTATAGTAGAAAAAGCTTCAGTTGTAGTCATCTGGACTCAGTTAGAAAAAATAGACGTTTCGACTCTCATCCAAGAGTCATGTCTAAATTCTGTTATTGACAATGACTCTTGGATGAGAGTCGAAACGTCTATTTTTTCAAACTGAGTCCAGATGACTACAACTGAAGCTTTTTCTACTATGGAACACGCCTGGACGAATGAGGGATTACACCGACACTATACTATAGCTTGCACAGAAGATCCTGGACTGTTGGAGCGCTTGGTTTCCCGTTTATTTCTCTATTCACACAATCAGTTAATCAGCTGTGAAGCATGCTGGGTAATTAAACTGAACAGCCAAAGGTATGCAAGGTGCAAGTCCGTAGTTCTGCCAGCTACATCATCAGAGCTAGAATTAGACTTACCATTGACCATTATAAAATTAAAACAGATCAACCACCGTATAACACAGGTATATGTATATTTATATGCACAGTTTGTCCTGCAGACAAGACGCCATTGCTACTACAGTTCCCGTTTCACAGCTCCCCAGATTACCCACAGATACTTATTCACGCTTTACTTTTTTAACCACTTTTACTCATTTTGATCCCTTAAACGGCGACACACGAAGGATTTGTCTGTGTCGTTTAGCCAGTTTCGCATAAATGAAAAGAATCCACTGCAGCTCTACGTAGAGTGACGTATTGTAAGGACGGACTTCTTTTTTTATTTTTTATTACATTGTGTTTGATCAATATTGTGATTTAAAATGTCCAAAATGTCTCATGATGATCCACAGGTGTCATAGGATAGAACTAAAGCACAAAAGGCCTTCTTTAATCTTTAATAGAGGAAACCTTTTGTGTTGAAGTCATGGGTAAAATGTTGAGAAAAAGTAAAAGGAAACATGGAATAATCAAAAGGGATTGAACCGTTATGTTCAGTCAAATGGTGGTTTTGGCAGCGCAATATTAGTCACTGTTTGTATTGTGGGGGAAAATGGTACTGCATTTCCACTGGCCTGAACCATACTCGTTTGGATAATAATAACCCGACTCGTGTAAACTACTTCTTTACTTGATTCTCCTGATGTTGTGTTACTTTGCAGCATCAGTACTTTGATTTGCAGACTCTGGGATGCAGCTCTGGAGAAATTGAAGCGGCGATGTGGGAAAAGCAGCGCTGCCCAGGGAACACTCATATTTCATTTATATCTGTCAGTAATGCTCTCATCTCACCCAGACATCAACGAAATCACAAGGATACAGCACTCCTTAACTTTTACTCCAGAGTCATGGCAAAAAGGACATCTCACTTTTATCTTAAATGGACTCTTGGATAAATGTAGAGGATTGTGTCCATCCGTAAATGACAGAACAGAAGAAGGCAGAGAGAACGCTACAAGTATCAATCACATTTTGGACATGTTGTTTTTACAAAAGACCTTCATAAAAACGACACTAAACCAGGGTCTGCTGTTTGCCTTAATATGCAATGAGTTCACCCTCTTTTATTTGTGTTTTTATGGCTTACTGCTTGTGAACAAATGCATTATTTTGCATGGATCATAAATTATAATTTGCAAAAACCTTCACTCACTTTATTTCTGGGGGTGCGTAATTAATACAAATCAAAAATGTATTATAATTATTGCTCCAATCAATGACAAAAAACGAAAAACAAATAAAAAAAGTCTTACAAAACATCAGTAACCAATAATAAGTCAATAGTACCTCTATATCTTAACATTTGACAGTACATACATAAATCCTTCACATAATCATCCTATCAATTGTAACCCAAATAATTGTGATATACTTATTTCCATAATATAGCAGCCCATAACTTATAGATTCCTTTATTTCGCATCTTTGAATCTTTTGAGTATTTGTCAAGTGCCACATACAAGTAAATCCATCTGTCCTCATCCTCGCAGAGATAATTCCCTCTGACTTACGACGCCCTTCTCTTTTGTGCTTCAGAGGCTAAGATGGTGGCTGTGTTTACTTATCGTGGGGAGCGTAATCAAGGGGAAATTGCATGTTCATGGCACAGATAGCACAGACCGGTCACCAGCAGGAAGCTCTTTCGCTGCGGCCAATTTATCTGCGAGGCAAACTGTCACCAAGTTCTCCAGCCCCGCGCTTGAGACCTAACAGCAGGCCATGGCATATGAGGGTATCCACGGCGATGCAACGCTGAAAGAAAAGATGACATTTTCGGTTCAAAGAAAGATTCAAATAAATGTTTGTACTACAGCATGGCATGGGAATGGAAATGTGACAAATTCAAATTGTGGGCATATTTCTCACAAGAAAATACTGACCATGTTTCCTGGTAACTGACAGTCTTCATAGGAGTATTTAGTATTACCATGTTTATAGTATAATATTGTGCATATACTGTATTTTTCAAGGTTAGTTGTAGATCCGTCACAATTAAAACATTTTTGTTAGACTTTGCTACATGTGAATCCAAAGTTGATTGTTTTTTCCATCATTACTCATGCGTTTATTTTAATTGTTGTGACTCAAACTGTGGTAATTTACATATAATCCACATCAGAACTGGAAGTGAAGTAGAGTGAATTGTAAATCTGGATCAGACCAAACCAGGTCCTTTGACAACAGCAAATCGTAAATTAACTGTTAAAAAATATCTAAGTCACTGCGATTACTAGTTTCCTTGTGTCGCTCCACAGTTTCTAATTGAGTGAAACGTACTCACTTGCCAGGATCATTAGTGATGCGGCGTGAGGAAGGGCATCCCGCATAAAGAGCCTTGAAAACCTCCACATGAGTGAGCTGGATCCAGTGAGCTGAGGAGGCTGGTTGCTCTGCTGCTGTGGAAGTGTTTAATGCATGAGCTGCGTTGTTATTTCTTATATCCTCTTCAATAAAACAACAACAAAGGAGATTTCACACTTGCTCATTTAAGTGCGGGGTTATGTGCTGTGAAATAAATCGGGGGTTATCTGAGTAGAGCTTATTATGGTCCTCTGAAGGGGTCACCTTTAACCGCGCCTCTCTCTAATGCAGGTTATGCAAGACTAGGGCCTGATCTGGGTACGCATGGGGCGAGATGTCACTGAATAAATAACACGCTAACCCCAACAAACACAGCCGCCAGATCCAGGGATTAGCATATCATTATTTGCGAGTGAACGTGTGGACAAAGAACTGAACGGCCAATCTTAAAAGGTACATAAAAGTGATTTAGCTTCGGAGCTTTCTTCTTTTTACATTTTGCAAATGTAGAAAATATTTTTCCAGGAAGAGTCTTTCCCCAAACACTATAAGCTTATTATGAGGAAAGAGTCACGTTTCATCCGAGTGCCACTTCTACAGAAAAGTGTAACTTTGAATGGTCCAAGGATTATAGTAGAAAAAAGCTTCAGTTGTAGTCATCTGGACTCAGTTTGAAAAAGTAGACGTTTCGACTCTCATCCAAGAGTCATTGTCAATAACAGAATTTAGGTCGAGAACTCCTATATTAATACTGTTCTGTGGTAAGACCCGCCCATTGGGAGGAGCCTTCCTGAAGTAGAAAGAGTTGTTGGTTTCAACAGAAACTCCCCCCTTGTATCTACCGAGCTAGCCTATTCAGAATCTTAATGGGCTATTAGAATCCTCTTTGTCTTAGTGAGACCCTGGCTCAACCACCCTGAGTACCTGATTAGCATTTGAATTCCCTGGTCCTTTACCTTTCCAGGGGTTCAGTAACCCATTATAAATAACAGGAAGATTAAACCTAAGCCCTCCATTTCTGTTTAAAGAAGGTCTTTCTTTTTTAACAAAAATAGCTTCCTTGACTCCTCTTTCAAACCATCTTTTCTCCTGCTTAAAACCTTCACCTCACCGTCTTCAAACGAGTGATTAGAGGCTTCAAGATGGAGATGCACGGCACTCTGTGGTCCTGAACTAGTATTTCTTCTGTGCTGATAAAGCCTCTTGTGTAGAGGCTGTTTCGTCTCACCTATGTAACGTTCTTTACAGCTTTCTTCACTGCATTGGATCGAATAAACTACATTGCTCTGTTTTTGAGTCGGCAACTTGTCCTTTGGGTGAACCAGTTTTTGTCTTAAAGTGTTTCCTGGTTTAAAATAAACAGGGACTTCGTGTTGTCTAAAAATTCTCTGCAGTTTTTCCGACAGGCCAGACACATAAGGGATAGAAACACCCTTCCTTCTCTGTTCAGTTTCCCTTTTGTCCTGCTTCTTGGTTCTCTTCACTCTGTTGAGAGCCCAAGCGGGGTAACCACAGGCTGAGAGGGCATTACGGACATGTTTTTCCTCTTTCTTCTTGCCCTCTGAGCTGGTGGGCACACCTTGAGCTCTGTGTTGTAAGGTTCTGATCACCCCCAGCTTGTGCTGTAGTGGGTGGTTGGAACCAAAGAGCAGATACTGGTCCTTGTGTGTAGGTTTCCTATATACTTCTATTTGGAGTTTCCCGTCCTCTCCTCTGATCGTGGCACAATCAAGAAAGGCCAAGCGATTCTCCTTAGCGTCTTCTCTTGTAAACCTGATATGTGGGTCCACAGCATTGATGTGATCAGAGAAGGTTTTCAGCTCTTGTTTCTTGATTGTTACAAACGTATCATCGACATAGCGGAGCCACAGTTTTGGGGCTATGCCTGAGAATGAGGACAGTGCCTTCTTCTCAAAGTGCTCCATGTACAGGTTGGCCACATCCAAGTGTAATGAGTTTGCATTATTCTTTAATGACAAAGTTCAGGGCATTAAAAATGCTATAAATCCCACAATGCAAAAAATTACCCTAAAAGCACCAGTAACTGACAAAACTGTCCATGAGATCATCACCAGTCTGAGTTCATCTACATGCTGCCTTGATGTGTTACCCACCAAATTTCTAAAGTCTGTGCTGAACAGTTTGTTAGCACCACTCACTCACATAGTTAACATGTCGCTTCAATCTGGAACATTCCCAATGTCTTTGAAAACTGCGGTCATAAAGCCTCTCCTAAAGAAGAGCAGTCTTGATGCCGCAGTACTGAGTCATTACCGGCCCATCTCTAATCTGCCATTTTGGGCCAAAGTCCTTGAAAAGGTTGTTTACCAACAGCTCACAGATTTCCTCTTAATAAACAACTCATTTGATGTTTTTCAGTCAGGTTTTAGACCTCATCACAGCACTGAGACTGCTCTTGTCAAGGTGACAAATGACATCCGCCTGAACACTGACACGGGCAAAGCCTCAGTCTTAATTCTGTTAGATCTGAGTGCTGCTTTTGACACTGTCGATCATGGGATCCTCTTACAGAGACTAGAGGACTGGGTGGGCATCACTGGCACTGCCCTAAACTGGTTAAGGTCCTATCTGGAAGACAGGAAGTACTTTGTTGAAATTGGTAGCTGTGTCTCAGACCACATGACCCTGACCTGTGGAGTGCCCCAAGGGTCAGTCCTGGGTCCCCTTCTGTTCAACCTCTACATGCTGCCGTTGGGTCAGTTGATACGCAGTGAAAATGTGTCCTATCACAATTATGCAGACGACACTCAGATCTATGTTTCACTATCGGCAGGTGACTATGGACCAGTAGATTCACTCTGTCACTGCATCCAACAGATCAGTTTGTGGATGCAAAACAACTTTCTCCAGCTGAACTCAGACAAGACTGAAATAATCGTTTTTGGCCCACAGAAACAAAGAGAAAGTGTTAGCGGTCACCTCCAGAGTCTCGCTCTAAAACCTACAAACCAAATTAGAAATCTGGGGGTAATAATGGACTCAGACTTGAACTTTAATAGCCACGTCAAATCAATAACATCAGCAGCTTTTTACCATCTAAAAAACATTGCCAAAATCAAAAATATAGTGTCAAAACCAGATTTAGAGAGACTTATCCACGCGTTTGTCTCCAGTAGATTAGACTACTGTAACGGCCTGCTCACTGGTCTCTCCAAACGAGCTGTAAAACAGCTGCAGTACATCCAGAACGCTGCTGCTCGGGTCCTGACTAGAACCAGGAAGTATGATCACATTAGTCCTGTTCTCAGGTCTCTGCACTGGCTCCCTGTGGCTCAGAGAATAGACTTTAAAGCAGCTCTGCTTGTGTACAAGTCTCTCCATGGCCTAGCACCAAAGTACATCTTGGATATGTTAGTGCCATATGAACCATCTCGGACTCTGAGGACCTCAGGGACCGGCCTCCTGCTGGTGCCCAGAGTCAGGACAAAACATGGGGAATCTGCGTTTCAGTTTTATGCAGCTAAAATCTGGAACAGTCTTCCTGAAGATGTGAGACAGGCTTCTACTCTGACAATGTTCAAATCTAAGCTAAAAACTGTTTTGTTTAGCTGCGCATATGACTAAAAGGATTTTTTCTTTGCACTCTTCTCTTTTGTTTGTGATTTTATTAGTTTAGAAAATCAGTTGGATTGATAATTTTTAATTTAGTTAATTTTATTGTATTTCTGTAATTTCTTTGTGATTTGAATGCATTTTTCCTGCTGTGAAGCACTTTGAATTGCCTTGTGTATGAAATGTGCTCTACAAATAAACTTGCCTTGCCTTGCCTTGCCTATGGGAGAGACAGGCGAGCCCATGGCACAGCCATGAATCTGTCTGTAAAATTGTCCCCGGAATTGAAAGTAAGTGGTGTTCAGACAGATGTCCAACAGTTTACATATGTGTTCAGGTGTCAGTTTGGTCCTTTCCTGTAGGGTGGTGTCTTCCTGCAGTCTGATCCTCACTGCTGCTACTGCATCAGAGGTCGGGATGCAGGTGAACAGGGACACAACATCATATGAAACCATGAGGTCATCTGGGTCCAGTTGGAGATGTTTCACTTTATCCACAAAGTTGTGCGTGTTTTCCACATGATGTTCCGAATTCCCCACAAGCGGAGCCAATATAGTTGTTAAATGCTTGGCCACATTGTAAGTGATGGAATCTGTGCTGCACACTATGGGTCTGAGTGGAACCTCCTTTTTGTGTATTTTTGGAAGGCCATAAATGCAAGGCATGGCTTCACCAGGATACAGTCTGTAATACAGAGGCCGGTCTATCGCTTCCTCTTTTTCCAGCCTTTGTAAACAGTCTATCACTTTCTTCTTGTAACCACTGGTCGGATCTCTTTTCAAGCGCTCGTATGTGGTCGTGTCCTCGAGGAGAAAGTGATAGACTGTTTACAAAGGCTGGAAAAAGAGGAAGCGATAGACCGGCCTCTGTATTACAGACTGTATCCTGGTGAAGCCATGCCTTGCATTTATGGCCTTCCAAAAATACACAAAAAGGAGGTTCCACTCAGACCCATAGTGTGCAGCACAGATTCCATCACCTACAATGTGGCCAAGCATTTAACAACTATATTGGCTCCACTTGTGGGGAATTCGGTACATCATGTGGATAACACGCACAACTTTGTGGATAAATTGAAACATCTCCAACTGGAGCCAGATGACCTCATGGTTTCATATGATGTTGTGTCCCTGTTCACCTGCATCCCGACCTCTGATGCAGTAGCATCAGTGAGGATCAGACTGCAGGAAGACACCACCCTACAGGAAAGGACCAAACTGACACCTGAACACATATGTAAACTGTTGGACATCTGTCTGAACACCACTTACTTTCAATTCCGGGGACAATTTTACAGACAGATTCATGGCTGTGCCATGGGCTCGCCCGTCTCTCCCATAGTGGCCAACCTGTACATGGAGCACTTTGAGAAGAAGGCACTGTCCTCATTCTCAGGCATAGCTCCAAAACTGTGGCTCCGCTATGTCGATGATACTTTTGTAACAATTAAGAAACAAGAGCTGGAAACCTTCTCTGATCACATCAATGCTGTGGACCCACATATCAGGTTTACAAGAGAAGACGCTAAGGAGAATCGCTTGGCCTTTCTTGATTGTTCCACGATCAGAGGAGAGGACGGGAAACTCCAAATAGAAGTATATAGGAAACCTACACACACGGACCAGTATCTGCTCTTTGGTTCCAACCACCCACTACAGCACAAGCTGGGGGTGATCAGAACCTTACAACACAGAGCTCAAGGTGTGCCCACCAGCTCAGAGGGCAAGAAGAAAGAGGAAAAACATGTCCGCAATGCCCTCTCAGCCTGTGGTTACCCCGCTTGGGCTCTCAACAGAGTGAAGAGAACCAAGAAGCAGGACAAAAGGGAAACTGAACAGAGAAGGAAGGGTGTTTCTATCCCTTATGTGTCTGGCCTGTCGGAAAAACTGCAGAGAATTTTTAGACAACACGAAGTCCCTGTTTATTTTAAACCAGGCAACACTTTAAGACAAAAACTGGTTCATCCAAAGGACAAATTGCCGACTCAAAAACAGAGCAATGTAGTTTATTCGATCCAATGCAGTGAAGAAAGCTGTAAAGAACGTTACATAGGTGAGACAAAACAGCCTCTACACAAGAGGCTTTATCAGCACAGAAGAAATACTAGTTCAGGACCTCAGAGCGCCGTGCATCTCCACCTTGAAGCCTCTAATCACTCGTTTGAAGACGGTGAGGTGAAGGTTTTAAGCAGGGAGAAAATATGGTTTGAAAGAGGAGTCAAGGAAGCTATTTTTGTTAAAAAAGAAAGACCTTCTTTAAACAGAAATGGAGGGCTTAGGTTTAATCTTCCTGTTATCTATAATGGGTTACTGAACCCCTGGAAAGGTAAAGGACCAGGGAATTCAAATGCTAATCAGGTACTCAGGGTGGTTGAGCCAGGGTCTCACTAAGACAAAGAGGTTTTAACAGCCCATTAAGATTCTGAATAGGCTAGCTCGGTAGATACAAGGGGGAGTTTCTGTTGAAACCAACAACTCTTTCTACTTCAGGAAGGCTCCTCCCAATGGGCGGGTCTTACCACAGAACAGTATTAATATAGGAGTTCTCGATCTAAATTCTTTTATTGACTATGACTCTTGGATGAGAGTCGAAACGTCTATTTTTTCAAACTGAGTCCAGATGACTACAACTGAAGCTTTTTCTACTATGGAACACGCCTGGACGAATGAGGGATTACACCGACATACGTCCAAGGATTATAATATTCAGCATCTCCACAGCACGTTATTTGGAAAGTAGGCGAGCGCTTTCTCAGGTTATAGTAATCCAACCGGATTTTACTTCTTTTTAATTTAGCTTTACCAGGGATGCTATAGTTTATGACATAGTTCAGTTAGAGATGAACTGAGTCACTTTTCTGGCATACAATGAAACCTATCCATCTTATTACTGTGTATATATTATTATTATAATCTCAATGTGATGTCCCCGGTTACATAAAGGTTAAAGAAAAAAACTATTATACTTTAACAATGTATTTTTACTCCACAGATCTCACTAGTAACCTGGTTTGGTTTTATCACTACTTGTTTCCATGGAGATGTGGAACATTACAAGCAAAGGTCATAGTGAATCATTCAGATGTAAGTTGGGTTGTCAAGATTAACTGGTTTGTCAATTATTATTCATTTATTTGTTGAAAAGTACATCATCAGTGCCCCGTTACCAGAAGCTGTTTGGATCAACCACTCAAAGCTGGTCAGTTTTAATATATCTTGTAATCTCAAAACGCTTTTTCCCTATGAAATGTAACCCAAAGGATATTTTTGCATATTTTTCCAAGCAGTGGAAGTACTTCTCCATGTAGCTCCTGACTTTCCTCACTAGCTGAGTAAGGCAGTGAGGAAATGAAGCAAATAATGGTCTGATTTGGAGAGGCTGAGCGGCATACGGCAGGTGGAGACGAGAGAGGAGGCTGACCGCTCTGCTTCACCACCGCCCGCCGAAGAGCGCCAGTGAGCAAAGAGGTGTGCCTTCAAATCACCTTTCTCCAAGCCGTGCAAGGACCTCTCGGGTGGATAATCGCGACATAATCATTGCTACATCCATCGATCCTTCACACTACGCTGCAGCCAAATGATGTCCTCCAGCTCCACTCCAGCCAAGTGAGGATTGAAGCCTCCAATTAGATCCAGTCATCTCTGAAACACACTGGTTTCACACTACGTGGAGAGAAAGAGGACTTTTTACACTGTGTACATTGTCTACAGGTGGATAAAAGTCTAACAATTCAGTCAGAAGATTTCTGTTCGAGGAGCAACTACACACACAATGATACTCCTGCAACGGACACTACTGCTAGTACTACTACTCCTACTATATGTACAATTATTACTGCTACGTCTGTCTGCATTATGCAAATATAGACTTGTTTTAAAGCACTTGGCATATTCCTACTCGTACCTCAACAGCTACTACTTCTATTAGCAATTATATTTATATATTAGTGACGGGCAGTATGCTCTACCATCAGCTCCCAGTGAAGACGGCTCTCTATTCATTATCACTCTGAGCATTAAAAAAACAATACAAAAAATTAAATGTTCGTAATTTTCTTGATAAAATTTGTATTAAGAAAATTACGAACATTAAATGTTTGTATTGTTTTTTGTGTTCTTTTAATGTTGTATCATCTTTTTGAGAGGAAAAAAAGTGCAAAACTGTCATATTCATGTGCAATACTATGTGCAATACTGTCATATTCATGTGCAATACTATGTGCAATACTGTCATATTCATGTGCAATACTGTTTTTTTCTAAATTATCTGTCCATATAACAGCTGTAAATAAGAACGTCATTATTATTATTATTATATAGTATAGGAGGTTTTTTCTAAGATTTTATTTTTTATAAGAGCTGTAAAGTGTGTTTTTGTATCTGTTATTCTGTTATTATTCACTTCTGCACCTACTTTGTGTTGCAACCATGGAATTTCCCCATTGTGGAACAAATAAAGGCTTATCTTATCTTATTTTCGTATTTGTTTACCTAGCTTGTTCCACACTCACTCTCTGTAACTCATATTACTTATTAATAATCATTTTTTTATAGGTGATAATTCGTTATAGTCCGTCCCCACATCTGAGTAATGGCGATCAAACCATATTTCAGTGCATGTTTTAGCAGATCTGAGCAGGAACAGCTCCAATTCACCACAGATCGATTCTTCTGAGCCGAAAGACAATTCACTTCGCTCAAAACGTCCATAAAATATATTTTCTCATTGAAGTTTGTTTTCGCTGCCTTAATTATTCCCTGTTTTTACCTGAACACTGGATTTTGAGTTCAAAGTAACTTTCCCAGTCTCTGCGGAGAAATACGATCATCTTTTACATTCACATTATTTATTAATATCGTGCTAATTCCTCATACATAAGTGAAGGTCAGAGCAAACGCCGTGCAGTGATTTGTGACTGAAGCCCAGTGACATTTATCCCCCCTGTGTGCACTTTAAGAACCCTTCTCTGTACCTTCACTTCTGTCCATCCATCCCTCTGTCTTTGCATCCTTCCTTCTGCAAAACCACGTTATAGTCCCAGAAAACAGAGGAATTAAATTACAAAATATACCAGCACGACAAATAGAGAGTAGAAGTAGATGGGTTGGCAAAATTGTGATACCAAGCAATAAATAAATATGACTTTCTTCCTTCCTTGCATCCTTCAGTTCATCCGTTATCTCTCCTTTCTTTCTTTCTTTATTTCTTTCTTTCTTTCTTTGTGTCATGTGTTATGAGTGAGCAATATCCCAAATTCATGCCACAATTTCCATGGGGAGATTCTGAAATATGACACATTTGCACTGTTTTCGTAGCAATTAACAATTCAAAACACGATATTGCATAATTTTGAATGGTCAAAGCTGAAATCGAAGCTGAAATCGACGAGTTCATTTGCAAAAACAGATATATCTTTGCTTGAAAAATCAGAGTATTTTTTCTTTTTCTTTTTTGATACAATGTACGACACACATTTTATTCACTCTAGTGGAATTGATTTTCTCAAAAAGGGACGTGATAATGGATTCACGGCACTACAGTCTGTACGGCTTTATTTCCCCCCCAAATGAACATACAGTATGTGTGGTAGCTTTATGTTACCTTAAAGTGGAAACGAAAGACATGTTCTTGATTGCAATTGGTTTATTCCGTCCGTCTTATAGTCTGTGACCAATAGAAAGTGGAATAAAGCTGGATTATACATGGAAAAACACCACTGGATCACATTGTAACTTTCTCATCACCGTGTCGGACTAATAATAAGACCTACTCTTTCCATCCTTTAGTTCTACCTTGTATCCTTCGCTCCTCACCCACAATGTCAAGGGCGCGCGTAAACAGGGATGCCATAGCTCATTACTCGTCGTATTTATTCAAAGAGAGGCGGCCTTATCACAGCGTTCATAATTAAATGGATGAGATGGCAATTTTGAAGAGATGTGTCATATTTTATCTCCGTGCTCCTGGGGGCCTCTTTAATGAATGGGAGATTTGTCTCTTCCAGTCATAAGGCATGTTCTATGTGCTTCATCTCCTTGTAAAATCAGACCATCACATTTTGGAGTGGCTCTAATTTTAGCCGGCCCCCATGAGTTGGCATTAAACTACAGAAGCAGCGAGACATCTGGTATTCAAATAATTGGCGCACTTAGAAAAGGGCCGTGGCATTTTGCAGCTGTCCTGACGCGCTGTATCAAATGTGGCAGGACAGACATTATAGACAATCGCTTTTTTGGTTGAGACGGGTAAATACAAAATGTACGAAGTAATGCTACCTCACAATAACAGAGAGATTATAGCTACATGATTAATACATTTAATGAACGACTTAAATCATGATTAGACAAAAGGTTTAAGACTTTGCCACTAATCTGGTTGAATAAAGGTTAATAAAATCAAATAGATCAATAATAAATAGCTACTTAATGAATTCCTTAGCTCCTAACTCCTTAATTATTTGTATTTTATTTAAGCTTTATGTAACCAGGAGAGTCCCACTGAGATTAAAAACCTCTTTTCCAACACAGTGCTGACCAACGTTTGCACAGTTACACATAAATACAAACAAACAAACAAACAAACAGCAATTGAAATAAACACTGGTTATGAAAAACATTTGTACATAATTGACAAAGTCTTCAATGATTTCAAGGAAGAAAAAGCAAAGCAACAACAAACACTTAAGGAGGATGGATCATTCTTAATAAACAATTAGTTCCTAATGAATTATGTGTTCGTTCATGCTTTGAATAGGTAAGTTATATTTTGAGTGTTATGCTAATTGGTTGTTCCAATAAATTAACATAATTCAGAATACTACGTCAAACAACAGCTTCAAAAGCGTATCTTATTAACAAAACTCACAACTTTTACTATTGCTATAACAACCCATTTGATCACAATTACATACACATTTTACATTTTCAAAACATTTCAAAACACATTTTTTACATTTTAACATACAAAATACTGCAGTATTGTAACTTGAAAATAATACTACTGAAGTAGAAGACAACATTCTAGTAAATAAAACTACTCCAGCTGTTACCAGCCAGGACTCATATATTTTGGAGCTTCCAGCGTTAAATCCACTGTGGTTTTGGGGTCAACTAAAGACACACCATTTCTTGGGAATGTGAGCTACAAACAAACAAAGCAGACAGGAGCCCAGTTTAATGGGTGTTTACTAAGTATTACATGCTTTGGACCAAATGGAGAGGGGCAAAGGTCAAAGCTGCTGCAAAAGAAAATGTGAAGATATAAACATGACTTGTGTTTATGTTTGTCAGCAGACATAATGAAGCCAAAGGTGGTTAAGCTACAATAGTGTGGTATTTCACTTAATTAGACTCTCAAAAGCAACAGCAATGTTCAAGGTGTATTATGTAATCACGTACTGTAACAGGCCAAGTCACAGGCCAGATCTGTGGAGAGGCAAGCCTGTTCTGCATGTTTGTCAAGGTATTTCCGATCAATAAAATCTCCACGGAGACAAGCAGGAAGCTAATCCTCCACAGGAAAATGTACATGGCTTGTCATCAAATGTCAATGTCAAGTTATGTTTCTGTTGTTGTCTGACGGTAATTGAATGTTTAATGTTTGTTCCTGCCTCAGACAATGGATCTTTGGATAATGGATAACGCGGACACATTAATATGTACCAATTCAAATAAATAAATACATATATGAACTGGGACATTTTTATTTCAGTTTATTTCAGTGATTATTCCATGAATGAGCCTCTTAATTAAGCTTTATGTGGATATGACATTTATTTATCCAAGCTCAGAAATACAAAATAATACTAAACCATTTATTTGTCTAAGATATTGGAAAAGGATTTGTTTTGCAAGGCTATCATAGTTTATCGTAATAAATGCATTAGTAAAAACATCAGTAATCATGATAATCACATTGCGCCGTTTCACCAGTTGCACGTGTGCCCTGTTCAACTCATGCGCCTCATACGAACGTATTTGATTTGAAGTGAAATCTAGGACATTGGACTATTAACGGCCAAGGGACTCGTCTCCCGGGGCAACATTGTTAATCGGAGCAATAGGTCTCCTTCCTGCTGGATCAATGTCAGCACAAATTTCAGATTGCTTTCCTGATGCGCGCCAACTTATCTGTGATTCAACTTTAATAGGTTATTGAACGGAGCGGGCATTTAGGGAGCAGGGCCGTATTTCACGTTATTGACAATCAAACGCACACAACTTTCTCATTAGCATGCATTAGGCAAACAACGGATTAATCCTGACAACAGCATTGGGAAACATGACTACATTTACACGGCTGTTTAAGCTAACACGCCTTACAGGGCGGCCAGGGCGTCACGTGACCTTAATGCAGATGACTGAGACGGCAGAGGGCTTCTAAATATAAATGAAACATATAACAATAGTCTACTGTATGTACATAATGGCGTCCAAATGTCCTAACATACGTCCTCCTCATTCACTTCAGAGTCCTGCACTATTTAGCAGATTATAGTGCACTTATTCCCAGAGCGATTAGGACGCACTTTTCTCACCGGGTCATGTGACTTTGGCGTCTGGATGGGGGGGGAAGGTTAGCAAAACTCACAAAAAATGTAGTTCTGTAATACATATTGGCCAAAGACGTCCGACACACTCATATTATGTTATGGACCATTAATCTTCATTTGAGTTTTATTTAACATGGATCTTAAACATCAAATGCACTGGACTATGTGATGCTGATCGTTTTGCAGCTCAAGCTAAGGTAAGTATCGATTTTTTCCCCCTTCCAATATTTTTTAACATAATAACAGTGCAATACAAAGGGAACAGACAATATTGTATCTGCTTGAACTCAGTTGTGCAGTATGCAATTAAAAGACACCGACTGATGTTTTTCTGGCTCTCGCAATGCATTGTGGTCAATATTTTAAGGTACTTTGAGTACTCTGTTTTTTTTTACCTGCTGGACATTCAGACACCAGTAAAAATGGCGTGAGCCCTAAATATTGCCCCGCCGTAGGTGGATAGTGTGGACATTCTGAAGCTGCCTAGAGGACAATACTTTACGGTATTATAAGTACAATTTCAAAGACAATTTGACAGTATATTTTTGTGTGGATGGTGGTTTTGAATAGACATGGACAAGTCGCGCTGAACAATATATTGCAATTGAATCAAACACGTAATTTGAGTTGGCTCAATTATCAAATCGTTTCAGGCAAATGAGTCCTTCCGGATTTGAAGATTTTGTGAGGACCTTTCTCCTCTCAAAAGAGAATATTATGATTTGCGCAATTGCTATGACAACGATGGACCGTTGCCATGCCAAACGTCAAATCATCAAATCAGGAAGGAATTCTTACGCCTGAAACCCATGATAGAATGTCCTCTGCAACCTGTAGTTTAGACCTCTAAAATTACTTGCTTTACTTTGTGTGAGTTGTGCTCTATAAATAAACTTGACTCACATGTTCTGGTAAATTGTTCAAAGGTCACATTTATAAACCGGTAGCACTTTTCTGCCTTCAAGGTACTCAAAGTGCATTTACATCAATAAACGACACATTCACACAGCAGTTGTACGCTGACACTGGGGCGGGTCAAGTGTCTTATCCAAAGATCGCACTGCTCTACCAAGGATTCTGAAATTCATTGGATTCTTGAATGAGTTTCTCATTTCATATTTCATGTCTTATCTGAGATTCAAGATTCAATTGATTGTAATTTGTATTCAAACATAAAAACGAGACACTGTTTTGGAGTTGTTTACACTGTGCACTCTGAACAGAATCCTACTTTTTAAACATGAATCACAAATCTAATCGCAATTGCAATTCAGCCTTCACACAAGTATGAAGAACAATCAAATACAATGATATCGTACAATAGATCACAAATATGTGTATAAATGCTCTAAGTGCACCAATAATTCACAAAGGAGCATATAACGATTATTATAGTTCCCTCCCAAGTCCAGGACGGGACAAAAGATGTAAATGTCATTTCAACACAATAGAAGTGTCATGTAATTCAGAGCTTTAGACCGCTCTTCCCACACACTACAGAATATATGCCCCAGGTCACCAATAGGCGGTCTACGATCTGGATCCGGACCCAAACCTCTGACTCGAAACTTTGGAGTGAACAGCATAAGCCCCACATTCAGGGAGAATGAGCAGTAGCTTCCCCGTGTGTCACTGATGACATGCCTCCCCTCTCTGTGGCTATAAGAGGCAGGAGCCCGCGCCGTACGCCCACAGCATATCACCGCACGTCAGATCACATCACGGCGTGAGAAAGCGTTTACGGCGCCGGAGATCAGTTGTGATGTCTACTTTATCCTGACTAAATTAAAATGAAGTGTAGCACAGATTGATGAGAGAGTTTGCGTTGCAACTTTTCAGTTCTTTAGAGCAGCGAGATGAATGTTGTTGAATGTAATGCCAATCAGCCAATCACATCGCTGCATTGTTTTGTGCAGAGGAGTCAGTCAGAGTCCAGTGTGTGATGTTCTGATCAGCTCATGGCAGCTTAATATTCTCCCTACAATCAACAACAATTTATTTTAAGTATAAAATGTAATTATTTGGTAAATAACAAGGCTGTAATACTCTTTATGTATATTATAATATAACAATAAAAATTATAATAAAAGTGGCAGAAACTCTGTGAAGTTCCGGCTTGTGGAAATATTCTCAAACTGGACCTCGGGGAAAGTGACCCCTGATTTATGCCCTGACATTCATAACCAAAATGAGGTGCTTCAATAACAAAATAAACAGTGGTTATGGGCCCCGCGTGTGCACAATCAGATGACATTTGGCTGCTCTGAAGGTCAAGTGTTTGTCAGCATTGGACGGACCGAAGCCACTTCTGCGACAAGATTTAGTGTCCAGGTGTAGCGCCGGACAGCGGCGGTGACAGGGAAGGAAGGTACATTTAATTAAACCTTTTAAAGTCAGGGCGGAGGAATAATACAGCACACTCAATTATGGATAAGGTCAGAGGCTGGTGCAGTAATGTAGATACGCAGGTTGTAATGGCTGTTAATGGAATAAACACAAACAAATGATTTGCACTTTTGAAAGGGAATTAAACGTGTGCAAGTCTACATCTGAATCATTTGATAACCTTAGCCACTAATGTTTCTTTGGAAGGTCTGTGCAGGGTAATGTTCCATGACATAACTTCTTTCAACCACAACCATAACATACCATCTATTTATATTTTGTTTCCATTTTAATTACTATTTCCCTGGATGTGAAGAGCACATCGGGGTTAATGTTTACCACCATATTAATAAAACCAACATTACAGAGCTTTTAATTACACTGCGGTTACATTCTGGCATTTGCTAATACACCGGGGTGCATTACGGCCCTGTTTACCTTTCCTCATAAAACACTGCAACAAATGTAATCCGTAAATGAGGCAATATTTCTCTATGCGTAAGGTAAACATATACTTGAATTATACAGCCTTTCCCCCTTTGTTCCATACAGGCTTAGTGTACATTATTGAGTACCATGGTGATTTGCAGTGGGTGCGAACATGACACAGGAGGAAAAGAAACACATTTTCTGCATTAACAGTGACCTTAACATCGGAGCCATTTTGAAGAATTATTGTATGCATGTCGCAGGAGCGCAGAGCAAGGTAAGCCAAACATAATAACAATACAAGAAGTGAACAGGCTGCTTGTGCCGGTCCAGTACCATTAAGTCATTTAGATTTAGACAGAATATCGCGCCTGCCACACCTTCAGAGCGGCGCAGGAATAAAAGCAGGTACAAAGAATAAGGCTAAAGCCTCGTAATATGATCGTTTATGGATATTTTGTAACGTCCTCCGTGTCATTTTTAACAAACCATGCCAAAAAAAAGAAAGAAATAGACATACATTTGTTGAAAGAAAAGGGAACAACAGAGTGAGAGTGAGGCTTAGCTGAGACTAGTGCTTTTGTTTTGAGTCTCCAGAGTTCACCTGGTTTCCCCTGAATGTTGGCAGTGACGCCTCGGGTACTGGTGACAGATTAATCTTTTGTCCTGAGGGCTGTTACTCCCCTCAAACTGCGCTGACATATGATCTGCTGAGACGACCTGACGAAGCCTCTTTTTAAGCTGCACCGAGACTTTTGACAGACGACAAGGAAATTCAAAATTCAGCTGCAGAAATATTTATCTTTATCTCTGTCTAAATAGACATGCTAAGACTATGTCTGAGCTGCTTTATCAACTCCAAAGGGATATGAAATAAAGTATACAGTGTGACAGACAGACAAAGATATAGGAAAAGCTCACCAACATGCCATATTTTGTGACATTATAACCTGCTTGTCAGCGTAAACAACGATTTAGCCCTTTGCCCTGTTAAGACAACAGTGTAATCAAAACACTGTATAATCCTATTCAGCGAAATGTAGCAGTTTTTTATTTTTCCTTTTTCCTGCCAGAGTGGAGGATTAGCACAGCAGGTCGTGTGATGTCTGAGCTCTGCGATACACGTGATACAAACATGAAAATCAGCAGCAACATGAGCCTCAGCCAAAGGTGTGACGCACGACAAGGGCCAAAGCATCCAGCCGAGCACCGTGACATTTGGGCTTCAACTTGTTTCACTCCAGTAGAGACAAAGTGATACCTTCATCCAGCACACAAGTGGCTCAGTGGTACAGTTCCATAATGTGAAGCAAGTGATTTGAGGTGATTTGTCTTGTTGACTATCGTGTCCTCTGCCATGTTTCAAGGACATCAAAGCAACCACACTGTCTCCTTGAGCCTGAGGGTGGACAACCACAAGTTCTGATTATGCGTCTGACAAAGAAACATATCATTAATTTCAACAACTACAAGAGAAGACGGTGACTTCAAGACATATATTGTACCAAATACAGATGTGAAGATATGGAGGGGAGTACATTTTTTGAACTATCTATGAATGATAACAGGAGCTGCTGTGATGCTAGTGCTGCCTGTAGTAAACAATTTGTTTACCATTTCAGGCAACTGAAATTTTGGGCATTTAAGCCGAGGCAAAAGTTGAACAAAGCAGAACTTCTGGTGGCCGACGTGGCGCGGTAACCAATCAGAGATTACGCTCCAGTGATAATCAGGCATTTCACTATCCAGAAGGACCAAAACAAACTCTGCAACGGTAAAAGAAAAAAGTCCAGACGCAGCACTTGCAGATGATATGCACTAAAGTCTGCTCACCTCTGAAGTATCTGGTGGACACTGCTGCAAAGCCCATCGCCTCCATTGTTCGCATTTGTAAAGCAAATAAACCAAAAGCCACTCTCACCACGAAGGCTGCCACACCGGGAAAAACAACAACTCCTCCACAACACATGTGCGTTGTCTTGGTCTGCTGCTGAGACACCCTGGACGCACGTCCAAAGCCGTTCAACTGGGGGCGTCCACACACCATAAGACACGATAAAATAAAGACTTGTGAGCAGCTCTCATGTCGTTACAGTGTGAACAAATGTACATAACATAGAAGAAAAGAGTTATTAAAGGTAAGAGACGTCTAATTACATTAGTGTCCACAGTAACAGCACAATCTAGAAGTTCTTTCTGGATTTTACAATGTTTACGTTCAAATAAATTTAATACATAAATGTTTTTTTTGGACTGTTTCCTTCGGGACTGATCTTAACTGACATTTCATCGAGTGCTATAATTTTTAGATTTGAAAAACTTTACTCAAAATATCATAAACACAGGACGTGGTTCAGAGTAAAAGGGGGGCACGTAATAGATGGAGAGGCTTGAGTGCTGAGAGCTTTCATTAAGAAATGCATTTCAATTTAATTTTAATGTGAAGGGAAGTAACAACAAACCTGCCACACAGAAAGGGCTTTGATTTTATGCCAACTTTGCTCCTCCTGCACTTACAGTGGAATTCAAAGGTCTGTTATGTGTAAGAAAAACAACACCTACACACTAAGGAAGCAAGAAAGTTTAATCTTAGATTGTGAGCTCACAAAATCACTAGAACCAGCCTCTTCGTATGTTTATATCGTCTTATCATTAATCTATTCATCTTATTCCAGGGAATCAGTGCATTGTTGATCTGTTGGTCACATGAACATTGGACATTTTACACATATCAATATATTTTATAGCATATCTTAGGGGGGAAACTTTTCCCTCATTCTCTCCTTTAGAGAATTGAGTTCCTGCTTGAGACCGGAAGTGCCTTAACAACGGAAGTGCCTTAACAACGGAAGTGCCTTAACAACGGAAGTGCCTTAACAACGGAAGTGCCTTAACAACGGAAGTGCCAATGCATGGCAGAAAGAGGCAAAAGTGGAGGAATACGGTCAGAATAAGTGGCGGAATAAGATCAATTTTTTTCACCTAATAAAGATATCAAGATATCTATTGTAAAACAAGATCACCCAGCTCTGCAATTAGGCTATGAGGCTATGGAAATTTTGAATATTTTGCTAATACATGGCAAACTAAATGATGTAAATGAAAAATAGCAAGGACACATGATTTGGCTTTAGGTAATGACCATTCGGAGAAAGGACGCAGAAGTTTAAACACTCAAATGAAGAGGCTGATGTGAGGTTCATTCTGCTTTCTGATTGGAGAATCCTCTTGAGAATCAAAACACCAATTATAATAACTTGGCCATCATGTTTTTGTTATTAAGAATAAATCAACATTACAATTGTCATCATTCATGCATCTTCTACCGCCCTGGACCAGGGCCAGCTCGCCGCAGGGTTAACACAGAGACATAGACACACATGAACAATACTGAACAATCTCTCTCACATTCAGTCATTAGGGGTCATTTTTGGACATGCAGACACATAATTATAGGTCAGCTTTATGAAATTTCAAATACATTTCTACCTACCTTCTTTTTAATATAGTAGAATCTTATAATAAACAGTCATGTGATGCTATTTAATAAATATCTAAACACAAACAGAATGCCATGGCTGCTGCTCCAGTTCTGTTGCGCACTTCCTCCGTGCACAATCCCTGCCAAAGTAATTAAAGCTCACAAGTGCGGGGAATGAAGAAGCACAAAGCCATTATGTGGCACAGGTCTAAAAGCAAAGCTTGGTTAATTTTTCAGAAGAATATGCACTAATGTATTCAGTGACTGGGAAGGATGACAAAATAAAAAGCTCCCATTGGCAGCTCAGAGGAGAAGTGCACATTTAGAGTGTGCTGGTCCAAGGCTTTCATAGTCTACGTCTTTATTTCTGAATTCTCATCGAGTTATCAGCACAGCATAAACAGAAAAATCACTTATAATGGAAGACAAAAGGAGATGGGAGGGGGTTTGAGCCGAGTTTGATTACTGGATAGACAATGTTATAGAAGTATACGTCGTCTATGGAAAACTGTCTTCTGATCAGCACATCTAATGTTTTTAATTATGTTTTCTTGTGCAGCTCATTTTTTTCTGGAGTCCCTGGGGTTTCAGTATTTTCTACTCACGTTACTGTGACTAAACATTGAACATTTGGGGTTATTTCTTTTGTAGATTTGTCTCTACTAAAGCACAGCTGTCTCACATCCGTCTCGGCTTCTCTCTCTCGTAATATTTTTTTCACCTGACACCAAACAGTACAGAATGTATCTTCACACCAATGAGAGGCACAGTGAACGTTACCATAGACCTGAAGACGATTATAAATATCATATATATATAACATCTATAGTCAGCATTAATACCATTCATTTAAAGAAATAATCTGTGCAGACTGAACTGGTTGATTAAGTCCTGTGGTCATCACTGTATGATATTGTTTGATAGTGCATAAGGCATAATAGAGTATTCAAAATATAATAAAAATGAAACTTCACAAATATGGAAAACCTTAAAATGTTTGTCAATTAGCAACAGTATATTTTTTTATGCAAACCAATCATTTGCAGAATGCAGACATTTATACAAATGAATAAAATGTGACACAATTTGAAGCTAGAAGTTAATCGAACACCTTGGTGGATAAGAAAACATGTTATTAATCTAAAATATTGCATTCGGCTATTTTTCAATTTGACTGATGCAGTTGGTGGAACAAATTACTTAATTCCAGTCCATAAAAGCAATTGGTAGAGAAACGTTTTGCGTATTTGACCTCTACTTAACATTTCACTTTGCTTTATCTAAATGCATTTCCTCTGTTAGGCTGTGAGTCATTTTGAATTGCTCGATTATTCCCAGAGCCCCACAGGGAAAAGGTAGACAGTGTATATTGATGGATTTGGGTTGGCCATAAAACAAACAGATATCTTGTTGTAAAGATCTTCACTTCTCCAGCGGCGTTAACAAATGCAGCTGAGGCTAGAGCCCAAAACACAGGCACAAAGATAATTAGTCAGAGCAGGCGACTAAAGGAGAGAGGAGAGGAGAGAGGAGGGAAGTGTTGTGACTGAAGGATGTATTGATCTGAACAAGAGGGAGGGGCACGAGGCAGGAGCCATGATCAATCTTCTGAACCAACTCTCTGGATGTGTGTGGACTTTGTGTGCGTTGTTCAAAGAAGCACTCGAAACAAAACACAACAACTCTGCTATCCACTGCATTTAAGTCTATATTTTCATTCATTTCAAACTCAATCAGGCAGGATCTTCGCACTTTGAGTTGGAGGGTGGATGAGACCCTGAAATTTGGTTAGTATGTTCGTATTAGTATTTATATAACTGGGTTTGAGCATCTTTCTGTGTAGAATTAACATGTTTTCTAGCCCCCCTCCACCCAAACTATGCACAGAGGAGAAATCCCTATCAAGATCCTGCAACGCCTAAGAAAAAAAGTCTTTGTCCAATTTGGAAACCTAATTTCTGACCTGTGAAAAAGATGCATTTGAACTGTTTATGAACGTGAGAAAACGGAGCTGAGTGAAATTCTTAATGCAAAACATGATAAGGAGACAAAACAATTAGAAAAAAGTGATATAGTCCAACTTTGATCACTACATTTAAACTGAGCACTACTTGGGGCTGTACAGAAAATATAACATAAAAGCCTAATAAATATGTTTAGAGCTAAATGAAAAAGGTGCCAGTCTCATTGAAATAGAAGTTTAGAGTGTGTCTATAGTTTTGCTTTGTTTCTTCTAGGCGTCCCCTGTAGATGTTTGTCCAGTGCCTTGTATTTTTCATAAACGTGATTGATCCAAACAGAGGGAGTGGCAGCCGGCCTGAGTCATGATCAATCAAACCTCTCCATGTGTGTGAACCTGCGCTGTACAGACGGCTCGCTCTCTTATTAAAGCCGGCGCATTAACACCTCCATGGACTCGCTGTATGACGTGTCAGAGGGAGACAAATGCCTGTGCCACTAAAGACACCCGGGAGGGGGGGTTCCAGAGGGGGTTCACAACATCGGAAACCTTTATCATCGACTTAAAAGCCCTGGGCCGCAGTACCGCACAAACACACACTGCTACCAAACAGAGGTGTAGTAGTAACATTTACTCTTTGACTAATTTCTACTCTTCATCTCCTTTTATAGGTTTAAAATACTGGAAATTGTAATGCGTACGTTGTTACGGTTTATTTGGGGACATTTTAATTGCAATTAGTCTATATTTAGTATGCTGCTGCCATGTTCCGCTGTTCTTATGGTGGATATATGTTCTTAAATTGGACATTACTACTTAACAAGAGTAATCATTCTAAGTTTTATTTTTTTTTTTCTGTTTAAATGTTGACTTACGTAGTTACTTTGCTTGATGTGTCATGTTTCAAAGATGCAATATGTATAGAATCTACCATTTACAGTAGCTATACACAAAGAAATAACTGTGTATTTGCATTTATTTACCCCTCACATCGCTCCCAACTATAGCTTTAAAGCACACAAACTTGTCATGTTCCCAGGTGGCACTTGTGTTCGAGAAACCAGCCCAGAGAACAAACTGTAATACATATTCTCACTGTGAAGAGGATAAAAGTGCAATATCAAGTCTCCTCTCAGCACAATGGAGAAAAGAGTGTATTATTGAGGGTGCACGGTGGCAGACCGGTTAGAGGAAGGAGATCATGGGTTCGATTCATCACCAACATCACATGATCTCTCTGGGTGGAGTCTGCATGTTCTCCCCGTGTTACCGTGGGTTCTCTCCGGGTTCTCCGGCTCCTCCCACCGTCCAAACACATGTATGTGTGAGGTAAGATTGGTGACTCTAAATTGGCCCTAGTGAATGAATGTGAGAGTGAAGTGAGAGTTATTTTTGTGTCTATGTCTCTGTGTTGACCCTGCGACGAGTTGGCCACTGTCCAGGATGTACCCCGCCTAAGGCCCAAAGTCACTGGGATAGGCTCCAGTCACCCGCGACCCTTAACGGGAATAATTGGTAGAAAATGAATGAATGAATGAATGAATGTATTATTGACCTTTGAGTAGAAAGTAACAAAGGAGAGACTGACCATATGTTCATTAATCAGTGATAGGTCAAATCAATGTATTTTAAATGTAAATGATATCTAATATATAGTTGATCAATTATATCTTTCTTTGTAAAGAGCCCGGAGACTTTCTTGACAAAGTCTCTAGTTTTAAATATAACAAAGTGTAAACACTAGTTTTATTTTTTGTTTGACATTTATTTGATTTTGTTTATTCAAGTATAGAGTCTATCTTGCACTTGAAATGTGTTGTATATTTGTACAATGACAATAAATGCATGGGGCTAAACTCTAATTTAAATTCAACAAAGGTTTAAACGGCGCACAGATGATGCAATCACAACAATGTTATCAACAACTTCCAGAAAATATGAGACATTTTCCTGCCAAAGTATTCCATAATATTTGTGTGAATAATTCTTAAGTGCAGAGTTTTCACAAACACTAAGACAACTTTTCGCCTCTTTTTATGAACTGATAAAGGGTTCTTAACAAGGCAAGCAATTTTGTCAACCTTCTGTTTGAGTACGAAAACAGTGAAGGGGTTTCAAATCCTCAAAATGTCCAAAAAGAAACAATACAAAAAAAAAAAGAAGAGCTGTGACTTGTTTCCATCTTTGGAAATAAATGTCTCTGGGCATCACATCATTCTTACAATGCTGCTTTATTTTAATTTCGTTAATAGCACTTCATTAACATAAAAATCTATTAAAATCGTATAAACGCTTGATCTCATAAAGTCCACGTTAATGGACTGTGAGTATTAGAACACGTAGCTGATGCCAGGAAGTCTCTGGACAGCTTTTAGTCTCAAACCCACCAAACCTAATGTATAATTACTTTAACATATAAAACCCTCCTGAATGGCAGAATCATCAGCGCCCTCAGGTCTCTGCCAGCACCATGGACCACTATATGTAGTAAGTAAGGTCAAACTCTTCTTAAGCGAACTTAACACCCAATGATGGCACCAGAAGCTCCAGGCCCTGTTTATTTGTTTTCCTCTTCTCATGTGAGTGGCTGTAACAGAGCGACCTCCCGGGCCGACTGCGTGGATCAGACACCGGGCGGGTGCTCAGCGGCAGGGACACCCACAGCGGAGCAACTGTAGACCCCTAATTGACAGACAGGCTGTTGGAGAGGAAGTGAGTCCAGATCTCCAGTCACTTTCACGCTCCCGCTATGGCTCTGGAGGAGAGAGGGGGGAGAAGAGGAGAGGAGAGAGGGAAGAGGAGAGGAGAGGAGAGGAGAGAGGGAAGAGGAGAGGAGAGGAGAGGAGAGAGGGAAGAGGAGAGGAGAGGGAAGAGGAGAGGAGAGGAGAGGAGAGAGGGAAGAGGAGAGGAGAGGAGAGGAGAGAGGGAAGAGGAGAGGAGAGAGGGGGAGAAGAGGAGAGAGGGAAGAGGAGAGGAGAGAGGGAAGAGGAGAGGAGAGGAGAGAGGGAAGAGGAGAGGAGAGAGGGAAGAGGAGAGGAGAGGAGAGAGGGAAGAGGAGAGGAGAGAGGGAAGAGGAGAGGAGAGGAGAGAGGGAAGAGGAGAGGAGAGAGGGAAGAGGAGAGGAGAGGAGAGAGGGAAGAGGAGAGGAGAGAGGGGGAGAAGAGGAGAGAGGGAAGAGGAGAGGAGAGAGGGAAGAGGAGAGGAGAGGAGAGAGGGAAGAGGAGAGGAGAGAGGGGGAGAAGAGGAGAGAGGGAAGAGGAGAGGAGAGAGGGAAGAGGAGAGGAGAGAGGGAAAAGGAGAGGAGAGGAGAGGAGAGAGGGAAGAGGAGAGGAGAGAGGGGGAGAAGAGGAGAGAGGGAAGAGGAGAGGAGAGAGGGAAGAGGAGAGGAGAGGAGAGAGGGAAGAGGAGAGGAGAGAGGGGGAGAAGAGGAGAGAGGGAAGAGGAGAGGAGAGAGGGAAGAGGAGAGGAGAGGAGAGAGGGAAGAGGAGAGGAGAGAGGGGGAGAAGAGGAGAGAGGGAAGAGGAGAGGAGAGAGGGAAGAGGAGAGGAGAGAGGGAAAAGGAGAGGAGAGGAGAGGAGAGAGGGAAGAGGAGAGGAGAGAGGGGGAGAAGAGGAGAGAGGGAAGAGGAGAGGAGAGAGGGAAGAGGAGAGGAGAGGAGAGAGGGAAGAGGAGAGGAGAGAGGGGGAGAAGAGGAGAGAGGGAAGAGGAGAGGAGAGAGGGAAGAGGAGAGGAGAGGAGAGAAGGAAGAGGAGAGGAGAGAGGGGGAGAAGAGGAGAGAGGGAAGAGGAGAGGAGAGAGGGAAGAGGAGAGGAGAGAGGGAAGAGGAGAGGAGAGGAGAGGAGAGAGGGAAGAGGAGAGGAGAGAGGGGGAGAAGAGGAGAGAGGGAAGAGGAGAGGAGAGAGGGAAGAGGAGAGGAGAGAGGGAAGAGGAGAGGAGAGGGGGGAGAAGAGGAGAGAGGGAAGAGGAGAGGAGAGAGGGAAGAGGAGAGGAGAGAGGGAAGAGGAGAGGAGAGGAGAGGAGAGAGGGAAGAGGAGAGGAGAGAGGGGGAGAAGAGGAGAGAGGGAAGAGGAGAGGAGAGAGGGAAGAGGAGAGAGGGAAGAGGAGAGGAGAGAGGGGGAGAAGAGGAGAGAGGGAAGAGGAGAGGAGAGAGGGAAGAGGAGAGGAGAGAGGGAAAAGGAGAGGAGAGGAGAGGAGAGAGGGAAGAGGAGAGGAGAGAGGGGGAGAAGAGGAGAGAGGGAAGAGGAGAGGAGAGAGGGAAGAGGAGAGGAGAGAGGGAAGAGGAGAGGAGAGAGAGAAGAGGAGAGAGAGAAGAGGAGAGGAGAGAGGAAGAGGAGAGGAAGAGGAGAGGAGAGAGGGAGGGAGGGGATATGAATAAAGGGAGGGGGGTACAAGAAGGATGAGAGAAGAGGGGAGAGAAGAGGGGAGAAAGGAGGACAGAAGGGGGATGAAGAGAGGGGTGGTAAAGAGAGAGAGAGGAGGGACAAGACGGGAGTGGACAGGAGGGGGAGAGGAGGGACGATACTGTTCGAAGGGGTAGAGACTAGAGAAGAAGGGGTGAAGGGGAGGGAGGGAAGGAAGAGAAAGTGGAGATGGAGGGGAAAGAGAGGAGGTAGTAGAATGGAGGGGGAAGAGAGAGGAATAGAAAATGTGGAAGGAGAGAAAAAGAGAGAGGAAGGCGAGAAGTGGAAGAGAGCGAGGAAAGGGGTGAGGGAGGAGGTACAGAGGGGAGAAAGGGAGAGGATACAGGAATGAGAGAGGAGGGGGAGAAAGGAGGGAGAAATGGAAGGACAGAAGAGGGGAGAGGAAGAGGGAGGAGAGATGGGAGAGTGAAGGGAGAAAGGGAACAAAAGGAGGGGAGAGAGCGACGATAAGGTTGGAGGAGCAAGAGAGGAGAAGAGGCAGAGGGGAGGAGACAGGAGTGGGGCGATAAAAGGGTGGATTGAGAAGAGAAGAGAGAGAGAAGAGTGGAGGGGAAAACAGAGGAGGGAAGAGGGGCAATACTGGGTAATACTGAGGGGGGAGACGAGGGAGGGACGGGGGAGAGACGGGGGAGAAGGGCAGAGAGGAGGCCGTGGGGAGGAGTGTGTGCGATCTGGTACAGGGCTGTGCAGATGTGGAGCCCAGTGGGAAAGTGGATGTCACTCTGCATGCCATCTGTGCACTTTCAAACACAGGCGTGAGGGCGGGGCCGACACAGGGAGGTGATACAAAACATGTCGAGATACAAGTAACAGTGCTGAGAAAATGTATATTTAAAAAGTGTGTAGTTCAGCACTGCAACAACATCAATAGATAAAGAAATGTATTGTGAGGACAAGAGATTGACAGATGGATTTGACATATTTCAACAAATGAGGCAAATTTAAACATGGCACATTTGCAGATTATACTTATTTTTGTATACCAGAATGAGCTATATTAGTAGCTATATTTGGTATTGTATTTTGTCCTTGTTGACTTATTTTTATTTTATTTCTTAACAACTTGTGACATATTTTTCGAACTTTTAATGCACTAATGGATATCACATCGATTCAGTTGCTGCCGTCGTAAAGCGCCACATGAATAAAGTTTGATTGAATGGAATTAGCCAATCATCTTCTTGCAGTATATATTGATTTTGCTTTGGTTAACACCTGATGCATATCCTGATGAAACTCTGTATTGGTCCAGCGTTGGAACCAGCACAAAAAACACTGCATGGCTTAAAGAACGGATCGATATATTTAACAAACAAGTTGCCAAAGTAAGCGCCATGCAATTTCACTCGTAACATCTCACATTGTGTTGGAAAATAGATACTAACAGGCTTCACATTAAAAAGAAGTCTGTTATTTTTCAGCGTCAGTGGTGTGGTGGGTGCGTGTTTGGTGGTATCAGAACTATCAGACCTGTGTTTTTCTCTTTACATCAGTGAGAGACGACATCTTACAAACCCACGGCTGGTGAAAGGGGGAGACTGACATGAACCCAGCGCCGCTTCTCTGTCTCGGGGAATAAAAGAAATATCGGCGACTTTTGAGTGAACTTAAATTTTGGGAGAAAAACAACAAAGCAGTGATCGGTGGTTTTCTCATTCGGAATCATTTACTGCACAAATGATGTTATTCCCCTGTCGACTTGGAGGGAGGAGGAACAATCTAATTACCTAATGGGCTGTATTAGGAATTATCAGTGAGGATAAATAGACTTTTAGAGTCAAATTTACATATTTCCAGGTTTGCTCATCTGTTCTTCATTAGCTCTAAGGGGCCACTTTAATGGCTTTGGTCTGTTGGTTTTATTAACTTGAATTAGTACAAAACAATATGCCCAATTTAGATATTCATGGTTTGAAGTGGTGAAAAATGAGCACTGTTGCCATAACAATTAACAATTTTGAAGGGGCAAAAGTCCCAAAAGAACCCATGAACAGACTGCTATTGCTGGTGGATGAAAAATATGTATTTTGTTTAGATTTTTTTAAATGAAAAGTGAAACTGTATTTAAAAGGGTTACTATGTAGACCTATGTTTATATAATAATAATGATGCATACTAATTA
Organism: Eucyclogobius newberryi; assembly: GCF_026437365.1. NCBI lineage: Eukaryota > Metazoa > Chordata > Actinopteri > Gobiiformes > Gobiidae > Eucyclogobius > Eucyclogobius newberryi. The sequence continues at coordinate 26,244,836 of NW_027315768.1, forward strand.
TATAGCTCTTTTCTAGACACTCAAAGATGCTTCACATTGTATTATTCATTCACCCCACACACGGAGGTGGTGGTAAGATACTATTATATTATACTACTATTATACTATGAGCTAAATATACCATACACCTGATCCATACTAGGCAATGTGGGGGAGGTGTCTGGCCTAAGGATGCAACACCGTTTCCTCTGGCGCCCCACTGTGGCACCTGGTGTTCCAGCGGTCTCCCATCCAGGTACTAACTAGGCCCCGCCCTGCTTAGCCTCCACGATCTGACAGGATTGGGCATTGCAAGCAGGTATGGCCCCGGTGAAAGGTCCCTCACCTGGTTGTCTGTAATTACTTTGCCTGGAATGTTCAGCATGATATATACTATCTTATTTACTTATTTATATCTTATTCATCAATCAAGATCAAGACCTCTTTTTCAAGGGTGACCTGGGGCAAAGTGGTAATCTTAAAAACATTTGAACAATTAAAAAGGAAGTTTACATGAAAAGGCACAGACATTTTTGAAGGATTCTCTCAACCTCAAGTCCGCGGGGGTCAACTTACACGGGGTAAGCTGTATATATCATGTGAGCATAGGGCATAATAACCATCCGCTCTCTGCGTGAGGGCACACAGGTAAGGAAGGAACATTTATATTAACTTTAGACACTAAAAAACATCCAATGGGGTGCCAGGCAGGTCCCACATTTATTTTATTTTCATCTGTATTTCTTCATGAAAACCTAAGTTTTATGCCATTTGTGGAACATTTCAGGCAAATGAAAAATATCTCCATAGAGAAAAGAAGGTTTCAGACCCTTCACCCAAAAACTTTGTTCCCATTTAATGTATTATGCAATCTAACATATATTTTTTTAGCTCAGAATAATTAAATGTATTTCTAATTGGGTGGCATTTATGTCAAAGGGTAACAAATAGAGAAGTTAGAAATCATCTGTAGAATCAATCAAGTTATATCACTTTTATTATCATCATCATCTTATTAATGAAATGCCAAAGAAAACATGATTAGATTGTCAACTATATGAATTATGCAACTATTGTTTCCATCAAGAAAATTTACTTCTGCAAAGCAATCAAAAAATATTCTGGATTTGCTAAACGTCGCCCTGTCTTCCTGCATACAAAAAAAGTAATGTAACCAATTCTGTAAACTTCCCCAGTGGTGATGATTAACAGATTGACAGATTATTTATGGCCACGATAGGTTATTACGCAGAAATGTCTCCAGGCACAATGCGAGTCATAGTCACAGGCAGCGTGCACACACGTGTATGTACAGACCCTAGCACATCAACAAGCCTGATCTTTTTATGATGTTTGTCCGGCGTACACATGACTGTGGCGCGCTGAACGACCGGTCAGTTACACATGGATGTCCACACTAGTGCGAGTCAACAGCGCAAGCTACAATCAGCGCATACAGTTGTTTTATGATACTGCTTCATAAGTTTACACAGGGCAGAGCGAGGGGCCGCACCACTGACGGCACGAAGGCGCAAAGCAGCCACAGTGCAAGCCAAAACGTGAGCCACAGAACACACGAGCTTGAAGGAGGAGAGAGAAGAGGAGACAGGTAGTGCCAGAGTGTATTCTTACCTGTAAACGCCATTTTATTCTTGTTTGTTAAGCTGTTTGTTGTTGACATGAGCCAAAGGAACCCCGCCCATAGAACTACAATAAGGGGCCAATAAGCTTTAAATTTTTGAATCCATTTGTGGCCATTATATGTATATATATTTTTCTAATTATCTGCTGTATTAAATGGTAGGCAGGTTAATAATAAATACTTTTTCATCTCACAGGAATATTTGCTAGTTTAAAGATAAAAAGAGACTATATTAATGTTTCCTTTCTTTTTGCTGAGGATCCAGATTAATTGTAAAATTCTCCTCACAATAATCGTGACTCTAAAATGTTATACGTGACATCCCCAGAGGTGATATCCCTGTGTTCCCGAAACCCAAGAGCACACACTTATGTTTACTGTGACGTTTGTCCCCTGTGTTGATTTACATTAATGTGTTTTTAGGTCTTGCGATGGAAGGAAAGGACGAAGAGGCAGAGAGGGGCATTATACTAAGCATTCAATTAACAATAAAACAAGACAAACGGGCTGCAGCCGCCGTAATGCACAAGAGGCCGCCTTAACCTGTGTTTTTATAGATCAGCTCACATGCCATACCTATAGCTATTTACTTCTCCACCGTGTATATATGCAGAAGGGGTCTTGTCCTTGCTCTGAGCCAAATCTGATAATGCTTGCAACAAATACAGCGGAGAGCCAGAGCAAGCCAAACCAATGTGTGCGCATGAAAAAAGGCAATGGGTCTCACTGCTCATCTCCCAACACAATGGAGCCACAATTATTCAGAGTTAGACCACGAGAAAAATATTAATCTATTTATTCATGGCTTGTTGGATCAGCTTTATCTTCAGTGAGTCAATAATGTAATCTTTAATTATAAGGAATGGCCTTATTACAAACGTCAAATAATCATGTAGGGGAAAAACAAATCTCACTGCTGCGGCCAGCTGCGTGTTAAAGCCATTATGTAGAAGAGATCATTTTGTATTGTCTTCTGAGATATATGGAAATTAAATGTGTAGAAACTAAAAAAAAAAAAAAAAAAAGATTTAGCAATGGTATTAAATAGTTGAAGACGGTAGAGTTTGTTTTGTGTACTTTGCAAAAACAGTGCGCCAACAAAGATTCATTCATTCATTTTTTTCTACCACTTGTTCCCGTTATGGGCCTTGGGTGATTGGAGCCTATCCCAGTGATTTTGGGCCTTAGGCGGGGTACACCCTGGGCAGGGGCTAGCTCGTCGAGGGGTGCTGACGGCTATTGGTAAAAGATTGGCGAAGAGGAAATTCAGAAACTTTAAATATTTCTGAATTTTAAATATTCTATCAAAAGCAAACACCTGGGGCTTTCTCAAAAATATATCTGCTCACGAGAAGAGGCAAAAACTAGAATTGCAAAGAAGCATGTCTTAAAAAACAACAGCAACTCATGATCAACCACAACACAAAATAACTACATTCTACATTACTATATTGTCATAATATCAACACTTCAAACCCCATTTTGATACCAAGAAAAAGCCTTGATACTCGGTATAGATTGTGATTCCACAATGATGATTATAAAAAAATGACTGTGCAGTCAGGACCATTTTAAACCAGACAAAGGAAAGTCCAGTCCATGTTTCAGCAGAAGATTCTTCCTCAAATGGGTATCTCGTTTCAGTATCCTTTATCGTTTATTACATGCCTACCTGGCAAAAAGAAAATCCAAATGCCATATTAAAGGAGCTGTACCCAATTTTTTCCCCAGGTAATAAAGTAATATCTGTTTTGCTCCAGTCCAGATATATTGTAAAAGCATCTATTTGGGTTGAAATGAGAGCCCACAGCACTTTTACTGCATCTAATCTAAAGAGCGTTTTATTCTCAGCGAAGCAGGAAATGCTAATGTTAGTTAGCATAACCGTGACGGCTAAACTCACTCGGGCATCACAGAGCCGTGAAAAGATTCAAATGAACGACTTCTATTTTTCACATTTTAAGACAGAAAAAAATAGGCACAGCCCCTTTAATTTCAATATGTCTTATATAACTGCTTATTTGTTTCTTTACCTACTCTGTTTATATGACAGGGCGGTATAGGATCTTGCAACATATCATCATGACTATAAACAAATATCAATCAATAAGCACTGGTTTGTCTCCATTTCTGTATCAAGCTGTCATCCCTGTGCAGTCCTCATGGTTTTCCCAGGCTGGACTTGGTGTAAGCGATCTGCTGTGCGTGGAAGGCAGTTAGCCTGAAACAAATCTAACTGACAAGCCCAACGCAAATGTCTCTGGGAATCCTTCAATGGGGTCCTGCTCTGGGATGTGAAGTGGCCCACTGTTATAATAATGCACGCTTCCTGCTGCTTACTGACACGGGACAGCAGACGAAATGCTAATTAATGGGCTCAAAATGACAGCATTGATTGTGGATATGGGCTGGAAAAACAGAGCAAACTTTTTCCTGCAATTTCATCAAAGTTTCTGACTCCCGGAGGTGCGTGACATTTTCAAACGCTTGACAAAACAACCGGAGAAAATTCTCTCATTCTCCTGTCAGAACTCCTTTTATGGCTCTATCAGAGAATTGAATTACCTTCGTCTATGATGGACAGAGCATCAAGAAATATACTTGAATAATAAATAGTTATGTTATGTCTTTACTATGTAGATCATAAAGGAAAAGTGCACATTTTGACCATCAATTACCAAATATTTTTGCATGAACTGGAAAATGTTTAAAACACAAGCTGTTGAAAATACTACAAAGGCTTTTTTCTACAACTCTAACTGAGAATACAAGAATACTTAATTCACATAATGTTACTAAGAGTACTTTTAATGTTTTACATTTGAATATGTGGAACTGTCGCTTTTCTGGTAAGGGTTTGCCATTGCCTGGTGTGATTCACTGAATGGCATTAACCCCATTAATCTGGTATTTATTCTATTATGTATTAAAAAATACCTTGAAAAACATGAAATCTTCTTGTCTGCAAGGTCGCTTCTCCACAGATCTGAACTGTATCTTGGCCTCTTGGCATCACCTGCTCGTTTTCATAAAGACAAACAAGTTTTGGTAATAATTTGAAAAGCCTAAATCAAGTTTGGAGTCCAGATGACTACAACTGAATCTTTTTCTACTTGAACAAGTAGTTTATTACGTATGATTGAGGCTTATCCTCTTTTCTGAATTCTGATTCTTAATAAACTGTTCGTTATGCATTAAGTCTTTGTTCAGCCTTTATTAAACCCAATTAAGGTGCAGTTGTTATAAAGTGGTAATCAAGTTTAATGCCATTCTGTGGAACGTTCCATGCTGTGCAATAACAGGTGGCGAATCTTTCATCAGTAAATTTACACAGTGCACTTTTGAATTAATGCCTTCAACCAGAGACAAAGCCAAAGCAATCATCTATCTCACTGCTATGAGAGGCAAACCGTGTCATTATTTCTTTGGTCTAATTTGGCACATCAGACTGGATGTAGTGCCCCAGTGCGATAAGGCTGCATCTCATAGGTGAGCATATCAATGTTCAACACACACTATTAAGACTTGACACCTGCACTTTATCATCACTAAAGCAATTGCATATTCCCATTCCTGCAAGAGCGATGGGGAAATCCATCTCTGGCAAGGACAGCAGTGTTAATAAACAGTGCCCAGAACACAGAAACAAACTCCTCCTTCACCTGCGCCATCCTTTTTGATGCATACAAACAAATGCACACTTCTTCCTTCCTCCGGACTCTCTTGGAAATTCTTTTATTCCCTTTTAGTCAATCTGGCTAATGCAAAAAGCATGTACGTCTTTGTTTTAATATTTAATCTTAACAGCAGCGGGACTGAAATACAATGTCGGAGAGGCACTACTCCGCTCTGCTGAAAGGTGGCTCTCAGCAAGAAGCAGCCGATGTCAGGAGCGAGGGAGCACACCAGACCGACAGCGGGGGGAGAAGAGAAGACACTCACCACGCTATTTTTGATGACAATTTTGTTTCTATGCACTCTTCTGGACGCTTCTGGAGTTGCATCAAAACGCCTTAAAAAAGTATACAAGCAAGCACACACACACACGCACAAGCAGACAGCTCGCTACTCAACCCGAGAGGTGTTTTTGTTCTTTGACAGTAAAGGTTCGTGTGGAGGGGGAACTGTTGCAATTCAGAACATACAGCGACAAATGGGGCTAAGGAAAAAAAACAAAAACTCATGAATGTTGCATGCACAAAAGCATCATGGGAACATCTTAGCCCCCAGAGTGTAGACACAAAGAGAATTTCCATCCTCCAGTCTGTCAAAGTGTTCTCTTTTCATCTGTCTATTGAACAAAATGAGCTTTGAAAGTTTTAGGAACACACCTGAATATTCCATAACTCCATAACAGCTGTAGTAACTTTTACAGAGGAGCAAGTGGGTGAAGTAAACTTGTCCAAACTTTGACTCACCACAGTGAAGTCGTCCACGGAGCAGTTCTGTCCGCTGAAGTTGCAGCTCATGAGCATCTCCTCCAGCTGGTGTCCCGTGCGGTTGAAGATGTCCTGCATGTCGGGTGCGGGGTACTGCAGGTCGGAGGGTTTGTGCCCATCCCGGTTCTTGGGGGGCAGCCCGGTGAGGTTAGCCAGGTGGTAGATGTCGGCATCGGTGAGTGCAGAAAATCGAAAGCGGTTGATGTTACAGATGGTGACGGCAGGAAACACCATCTCTGGAGTCGCCTCTTCATTCAGAGCGGTCACATGTGGGTGCTCCAGGTACGAGATGGCACATTTGGCCGCGTGATACAGAAAGAGAGCCAGAGAGGTGAGGAAGGCGAGTGCCCACAGGGTCTGCCGGATGCCCAGGCGTCCTGACACAAAGATGTGGTTAATCCCATGGAGGGAGCAGGAGTTGGCAAACCTGGCCAGGTCTTTGGCCGGAGGGGAGCAGCTCTCCTCGATCAGGCTCTCTTTGTCCCCATCCTGCTGGCTTTTCTGCTTCTCATCCTCTTCTGCAAATTTGATTTTGCAAACAAATTCGATAGGCATGGGGGCAGCCAGGTCTGCGTTTGGGTATTTTGTTTTGAGGCAGCTATCAGCTCTGGATCACTTCCTCGTGTCAGCGGCGCGCTCGGAGCAGGAACAACTCCAGAAGAGCGGAGCAAAGAGCGCGAGGAGAATGGAGAGAGAGAGAGAGAAGAGAGGAGAGTTTGTTGTAGCTCCGCTGCTGCCTGCGCTCTGATACTGCTGCTCTGGCTCCAGCGCTGTGTGCTGTTCTGACGCTTGTCTCACTCCTGATCAGCTCAATGCTCCGCTTATCAGCCGTGATACAGCTGTCAAAAGCACCGCCACGCAGCCTCGGACCGACCATGAAATACAGCTTTTTTTGATGGACCAAAATAGCCACAAGCTGCTTAATAATTCATGAGAAGGTAGCATTGTCATTATTTCCTCTTGACTGGCGAGGAGAGAACTTCCCCCGCTGCCCCCTCCGCTCCTCCCTCTAATCCACTTGTTTGGATGCCGCCGTCACTTGTTGGCTCTGCTGAAGTCTGTGTCAGAGGTTGTGCTCCCAACATCCGATGTTAGATGTGATTCGCGCTGGGGTCACCAGACGTTTTTTTTTTAACAACTCGCTGCTCATTGCGTCCCAGCAAGATCGCCTAATTGAAACCGTAATGAGGAAGGGAAGGAGGAGAAGGACAGAGCATGCGGCAAGTCCTGGCAATCAATCGTGTCTTTGGAACAAAAAAGTTAAAGACTATTGATTAGATGAACGTGTCTGCCAGAGATTAAGAAGAGGCAGTAGAAGAGGCAGCTGTTTTCTTATCGACGCTCAATGGTGGCATCACAAGCAAACGGCGCAAATTTGAACGACTGAATGCCTCCTGATGCTGCCAAGATGTTAAAATAAACAATAGATCCACCCCACCTTATCCTTTATAATGTCTCCTGTTATAGCTGTTAATGGCTCTTTTCCAAGTTGCCAAACAAAATTATGCAAATGCAGAAGGAAAAGGGAGCGTGATGCGTGTTTCCACTTTAATGGAATTAGTCATGCGAGCCACATCACGAGAGGCTGCGACCCCGAGAGGAAAGGCATATTTGGAAGGGAATTCAAGCGTGTTGCAGCCACGCGCTGGGTCAAGTTCAAGACAGCAGTTGCCATTACTTAAAATGACATTTTAACCAGTTAGAGCATCTCTGATCATGACCCGTGGATAATAAGTACAGAACCGTTTTGGAGCATATTTAATAGTTCATAGGCTCCCAGAAGTGAGGACACAAATGAATGGTAAGAAATTAAACACAACGTTTTGCCTGAACATGACCAATAGTCCAGGAAATTCTATGATTAAACTAGACGGTGGCCAGAGGGTGGTGGTTCAACCCTAATTCCATAGCCAATGCAAGGCACTTCACACCTTATCTCCAGTGACTATGGACAGTTTTCGCAAATGCGCCCAAAATTAGGTTAGTGCGACTAAAGAAAGATATTTGGTAGCACACGCTCCACAGAAAGTAATCTGCCAAAATAAACAGAGCAATGAAGAACTTACTTACTTTGCCTCTGAGCTAACAGCCAATAGCAAACCATACGCTGGTTTTGTGACCAGACGAATGAAATCACCTAAATCAATGACAGTCAGATTGAATTACTTTTGTGACTCAGTGTTTATAATAGTAGCAGCTGATGATTATTTGCTTGTTCATGCTTAGCGATGTCTTGTTATTAAAAAACAATCTAGTGATTGCATAGCACAGAATCAGAGGTTTTAAAAGAGGTATAACATGTCCATGGTGGACGTAATGTGGCGGTGCTTTCAGTTAAAAACTCAATAATAAATGTGGTTCTAATTCAGCGCCGCACACACTGCAAGGATTTAGTAAAACATGATTTTAACAGAGATAAATAACAGTCCCATGTAATGAGTACTCAAGTAAGCAATAGTCCGATAGAGAAAGAGGAGGAGGGGAGAAGATGAGCAGCAGCTGCAGGCAGTCCTCACATTCTTTCATCGTCGTCAGATCAGGTAAACCTGGGGGAGCTTTATGTGGTGATGTAGTGAGACAAGAGGTGATGTAGATACTGTCATCTTGTGTTTACAAATGATCAACATGTGAGTAAGAAAAAAAAAAAAAGTGCATTTTGAGCCCTAATTTGCAAGCATAAATTTAGGAACTATTTATTGTTGAGTTTGTTTATGTGTCTCACGTCCAGGATGCATTGACCAATCCTGACCAGATAAACTACTACGAATAGACATCGTAATATGAAATAATCTGTTACAGACAAATGTAGAATTGGTTTTGAACAAAACACAAAGCTTTTGGAGAATCCACAAAAGTTGGGAAAACGTTCTGTAGAGGAAAAAGGCAATATTTCAAGAACGCAATCAAGACAAACTTGAAAGCGTCAATAAACAGTAATTTCAATACAACTTTTTTTTTAATTTATAATTAAATTTTCACAAAATGTGTACAACGAAGATAAAAAAAAACAAACAAAAAAAAAACATACATTCCTGGGCCTCATCCAAAAAAGCTATCTGGGTAATTTGTTCTAAAATTTATGAGCCAAGAATATCTCACAAGCCACAAGAGTTTATTACAATAGACAATGAATGTGAATTAACTATTGCGTGAGATAAGATGCTTCTGCCTCCATTTAACACATACCCTTGAGAAAAGAAAAGAAAAAAACAAAATTAAATAATTACGTCTGCTTTCCAAGAGCTACAGCTCCAAGAATGGTTTGTCACAATAAAGATGTTAAAGCTTATTATTGTCGTATTATTGTGCCAAGCCAAAAGGAACGAGAAATCTCCAATCTCCATCTACAGAGCTCTTCAAATGTTTCTCCTATATAGTTTTTATAGTACCTTTTATAGCAGCAGTGTCTTATGTGCCAGATAAACACAGATATGGAGGATATTGCCACTTTGCTGTCTGTGGTTTAGCTGTAGCCTCTGGCAGCCACAGCCCTGTGCTAACCACACTGTTTTATGGAGTCACTCCCGAAGGAGGCCTGGCTTATTTACACTCGCACACAGGGAACCGGAGCTCAGAGCCCACGCCATCACTAAATACCAACAGGGAACGAGGGACACACGGAGACCACATCTGGCAACGCGAACGGCATCCAAAAAGGTCCCTGGCATTTTATTTGTTTGAAACTTCAGCCATGGTTTGTGTTCAGAGTCCAGAAATGAAATGTGGATGACCTTCAGCAACAAAAAAGAAAGAAAACTGTGTAAAATGTCGTTGAGTAAGAACCTGCAAATAGTTGTATCGCATCTTTAGAATGCCTGGACACAATCAAAAATAAATATAAAAAAAGTAATAATTTCAGACGTAAATAACTTGAATAACTAGAATTTGTGTCAAATGTTAGTGTCCCAAAAGGATCAGGTTTACTCTTATTGACTCGTATTTAATAATTAACGTTGCAGTTTTTTGTATACATTCAAAATGGTGCTTTTTAGATCAAAACAAACTACTGTATTAGTAATTAGACCGTTAGAATTTGTATATACCATGCTAAAAAGATATATTGAACATAATTGTGCATGTAAATAAATATAGTCTGGATAATTAAAAAATAATGATAATGATGATTGTTTTGTTATGTCGATATATATACATATATATATATATATATATATATATATATATATATATATATATTCAGAATTTAATGACTATGCAATACTAAATAAACCGGTTTCCTTGAAGCCTGTCAAAGTGACTCATGGCGGCTCTGGAGGTCCACGGCGCACTAAAAGACTCGATGAGGGGGGACAGTTAATTGGACCTTCCACTTATGGATATGTTGGTGAGTAATTGCAGTGGTGCCCTTCACATGACGTCAAAGCCATTGCAACATGCAAAATCTATTTGTAAGTTGGCATTCAGCTACACAACACAGAGGATAAGCAGGGACAACCTTATGTCTTTATGTGTCCTTTCCCCTTCATCTAGGAACCTTATTATCAAAGAATTCCTTTGCAGACATTTGAATAATTGGACAGTGTTTTGAATGAATACCGCTCACTGTTTCTGAGATAACGTCACTCCTTCCAAATATTATGGCTAAGCATGGAGGAGCTAAACAGCTGATTGTGCACGTGGGTGCAGTGGACATGCGGCGGGAACAGACTGAAGTTTTGAAAAAAGACTTCTTGAAGTTATTCGACGTGCTTGATAAAATGGAAATCAAAACTTTCATAAGTGGACCTCTTCCAAACATCGACAGGAGGATAAACAAGTTTAGCCGGCTTCTTCAGCTGAACACATGGCTGTCCAAAGAATGCTCCCCGAGAGGACTACACTACATTGAGAACTTCTATCTATTCTGGAAACGAGAGGACCTGTTTAAGAGAAATGGCCCCCACCTATGCAGAGGTGGAGTGAGGGTGCTGACAGAGAACCTGCTCCACGCTCTGAGGCATTGGACTGGGCCTGGACAGGGTCCTGAGCAGATAGTTAGAGAAGAGAGGAATGAGAGAAGAATTCCTGCTCCCTCAGCCAGAGACCGAGCCAATGTTTCAACATCAAAAGCACCACAACCTCAGCCTCCACCAAAGGATTCATCAGCAGCTGCTCCACCACCACCAGCAAAGGATTCAGCTCCAGCTGCTCCACATTCACCTCCACCGCCTCCAGCAAAGGAACAATCTTCAAAGGCCTTGGACCCATCTGTGACAAGCCCAACAACATCCCTGTCATCGCCCCTGCCTTCACACCAGCCCTGGGTTCCCCCTGCAACATCTACTCCCACTAAAGATTTATCATTCTCCTTCTCATCTCCACTCTCACCCATGGGCCTTCACAGCCATTTTGAAAGTCTGATCAAATCAGGCATTAAGATGGCTCCACTCACGCCCAATATAGCAAGAACTATGCCGACTACACCAACAAAAGCCCCACCACCCATCCCCCCTCGCCTCTCACCTGGTCCCAAACTCTCCTTGGCTACAAAAGCCCCACCACCCATCCAACCTCGCCTTTTACCTGGTATCTCCCATAGCTAGGATGCACTGGGTCTCAGCGTAGCCGGGACTTATTGTCACATTAAAAATCAAACCAACCCGGGGCCCTATGTAAAAAGAGCCCCCCCTAGTGCTATTTCTGTAGTCACATCATCACACAGATGGAAAAACAAAATGCGAGTCAGGCCCAAGCTGAGAAATGTGATTCATATTCCCTGTGAAAAGATAAAGCCCAGTCCCACTGAAACTAGTCTGAAACTTGCTGTGCTAAATGTCAGATCCTTATGTAACAAATCTCTCTTAATTAATAATTTTATTTCTTCTTATAATCTTGATTTTATGTTTTTAACTGAAACATGGCTTGACAAAAACACAGGAAATGTAGTTCTGATAGAATCTGCTCCACCCAACTTTAAGTTTGAATCTGAAACACGAGAAAACAAAAAAGGGGGTGGAGTCTGTGCTGTCTTTAGAGATTAAATAATTACCCGCAGGTTGTCTTTTGGGGTGTTTTCATCATTTGAGTATGTATCCTTTAAAATGGAGCTAAAACGGTCTCCATCCATTCTCTTCATTGTTTTATACAAGCCTCCCCAGCACTGCCAAAGTTTTATTGATGATTTTACTGAGATGCTTTCAGTCATATGCACAGACTTTGATTGTTTGGTCATTACAGGTGATTTCAACGTGCATGTTGATAATGTTTGTGACAGAAACGCTAAAGAGCTCGATGCTGTCCTTGAAACCTTCAGTCTTACTCAGCATGTGAGAGGCCCCACCCACAGCAAAGGACACACTCTAGATCTCATAATTACAAAGGGGGTAAATATTTCAAATGTTAATGTGATCGATGTTGCTCTGTCTGATCATTTCTGTGTCTTCTTTGACCTGTCTGTTTCTCCCCAACCTCCGGTTGGTCCTGCAGTTGTTCAGAGGAGACACATAAGTGATGGCACAGGTGCACTGTTTATGGAAATGATAAACTTTGAAAATGTCTCATGTTCTAATGTAAATGATTTGTTGAACTCTGTTACATCTAGTGTTTTGAATGTTCTGGACACCATCGCCCCTATAAAGGCTAAAATGGTTAAAAATAAGCAGAAGGCGCCGTGGAGAAATGATGATTCGGTCAGGGCACAGAAAAGGGAGTGCCGCAGGGCCGAACGGAAATGGCGCAAGTCAAAGCTCCAGGTTCAAAAAGAGATTTACAAAGAAAAGCTGAACATGTACAACCTAATCTTATGTAGAACTAGGGAAAGATATTTTTCTGAAATAATTGGAAGCTGCAGTAACAACTCGCGTGTCCTGTTTGCCACAGTAAACAGATTAACAAACCCTCCAGCTCAGCTGCCGTTAGAACTCATTTCCACATCCAAGTGTAATGAGTTTGCATTATTCTTTAATGACAAAGTTCAGGGCATTAAAAATGCTATAAATCCCACAATGCAAAAAATTACCCTAAAACCACCAAGACACTTAGAGCTAACTCACTTTGCACCAGTAACTGACAAAACTGTCCATGAGATCATCACCAGTCTGAGTTCATCTACATGCTGCCTTGATGTGTTACCCACCAGATTTCTAAAGTCTGTGCTGAACAGTTTGTTAGCACCATTCACTCACATAGTTAACATGTCGCTTCAATCTGGAACATTCCCAATGTCTTTGAAAACTGCGGTCATAAAGCCTCTCCTAAAGAAGAGCAGTCTTGATGCCGCAGTACTGAGTCATTACCGGCCCATCTCTAATCTGCCATTTTTAGGCAAAGTCCTTGAAAAGGTTGTTTACCAACAGCTCACAGATTTCCTCTTAATAAACAACTCATTTGATGTTTTTCAGTCAGGTTTTAGACCTCATCACAGCACTGAGACTGCTCTTGTCAAGGTGACAAATGACATCCGCCTGAACACTGACACGGGCAAAGCCTCAGTCTTAATTCTGTTAGATCTGAGTGCTGCTTTTGACACTGTCGATCATGGGATCCTCTTACAGAGACTAGAGGACTGGGTGGGCATCACTGGCACTGCCCTAAACTGGTTAAGGTCCTATCTGGAAGACAGGAAGTACTTTGTTGAAATTGGTAGCTGTGTCTCAGACCACATGACCCTGACCTGTGGAGTGCCCCAAGGGTCAGTCCTGGGTCCCCTTCTGTTCAACCTCTACATGCTGCCGTTGGGTCAGTTGATACGCAGTGAAAATGTGTCCTATCACAATTATGCAGACGACACTCAGATCTATGTTTCACTGTCGGCAGGTGACTATGGACCAGTAGATTCACTCTGTCACTGCATCCAACAGATCAGTTTGTGGATGCAAAAGAACTTTCTCCAGCTGAACTCAGACAAGACTGAAATAATCGTTTTTGGCCCACAGAAACAAAGAGAAAGTGTTAGCGGTCACCTCCAGAGTCTCGCTCTAAAACCTACAAACCAAATTAGAAATCTGGGGGTAATAATGGACTCAGACTTGAACTTTAATAGCCACGTCAAATCAATAACATCAGCAGCTTTTTACCATCTAAAAAACATTGCCAAAATCAAAAATATAGTGTCAAAACCAGATTTAGAGAGACTTATCCATGCGTTTGTCTCAAGTAGATTAGACTACTGTAACGGCCTGCTCACTGGCCTCTCCAAACGAGTTGTAAAACAGCTGCAGTTCATCCAGAACGCTGCTGCTCGGGTCCTGACTAGAACCAGGAAGTATGAGCACATTAGTCCTGTTCTCAGGTCTCTGCACTGGCTCCTGTGGCTCAGAGAATAGACTTTAAAGCAGCTCTGCTTGTGTACAAGTCTCTCCATGGCCTAGCACCAAAGTACATCTTGGATATGTTAGTGCCATATGAACCATCTCGGACTCTGAGGACCTCAGGGACCGGCCTCCTGCTGGTGCCCAGAGTCAGGACAAAACATGGGGAATCTGCGTTTCAGTTTTATGCAGCTAAAATCTGGAACAGTCTTCCTGAAGATGTGAGACAGGCTTCAACTCTGACAATGTTCAAATCTAAGCTGAAAACAGTTTTGTTTAGCTGCGCATATGACTGAAAGGATTTTTTCTTTGCACTCTTCTCTTTTGTTTGTGATTTTATTAGTTTAGAAAATCAGTTGGATTGATAATTTTTAATTTAGTTAATTTTATTGTATTTCTGTTTCTGTAATTTCTTTGTGATTTGAATGCATTTTTCCTGCTGTGAAGCACTTTGAATTGCCTTGTGTATGAAATGTGCTCTACAAATAAACTTGCCTTGCCTTGCCTTGCTCAGTATAGTTCTGCTTTGAGATGAAGGGTCACAAAACAAAGCATACATACTTTCTGGATTATAATAATAAAATGTACTTTATATATCATTGAAATCTTTTTGAGAAAGAAGTGAAAACAAAACATTTAAACATTCTTCTAAAGTTACACACCTCAGCATTATCGCTGTGGTCCAGTCCTCCTCGGAGGTCGAAACACGGACATTTTTTTCCCAAAATGTCTGCATTCCAGCGTCAAAAATTATGAACGATACTTAACAATCTACAACGACTCAAATCCAAATATAAAACCCAAGAAGGTGCTCAACCAAAATATGGATCCAATTAATTTAATTTATCAACCCAGACAGTGTTATTACGTATTTTTTAATGTGAATTTTTGCTTTTCTTGTCATTAGCTCCATGTCGACGTTGCCAACATAAACACAACAATGCATGTAATAAACATATATTTTATAATAAACATATAAAATATATGTTTATTATGTTATTGTGCTTTTAGGTTTTTGTTTAACATAGTCCAACTACATTTCGCTGTAGTTGATGCGGTTGTTGACCGTTTCCAATCGTCTTGTAAAGCAAAGGCAAGTTTATTTGTAGAGCACAATCGTACACAAGGCAACTCAAAGTGCTTCACACAGCAGGCTATTAGTGCAAGGAAAATCATATCAGTCATAAGCACAGCTAAGGTGGTTGGGAAGGATGGAAAGGAGAGTGAGGAATCTGTAGTGGGAGTAGATGTTGTAGGGGGGATCCAGGGCTGCTCTGAGGGCAGGGCCGATGACAGGGATGTTGTCGGGCCTGTCACAGATGGGTCCAAGACCATTGATGAGGATAATTTGAATGAGTCCTGTGCTGGCCGCGGTGATGATTGTTGTGATGCTGTTGCTGATGTGTCCTTCGCTGGAGGTGGTGGAGGTGATTGTGGAGCAGCTGGAGCTGAATCCTTTGCTGGTGGTTGTGGAGCAGCTGCTGATGAATCCTTTGGTGGAGGCTGAGGTTGTGGTGCTTTTGATGTTGAAACATTGGCTCGGTCTCTGGCTGATGAAGCAGGAATTCTTCTCTCATTCCTGTCTTCTCTAACTATCTGCTCAGGACCCTGTCCAGGCCCAGTCCAATGCCTCAGAGCGTGGAGCAGGTTCTCTGTCAGCACCCTCACTCCACCTCTGCATAGGTGGGGGCCATTTCTCTTAAACAGGTCCTCTCGTTTCCAGAATATAACAAAGTTCTCAGCTAAAGCAGCCGGCTAAACTTGTTTATCTTCCTGTCGATGTTTGGAAGAGGTCCACTTCAGTCTGTTCTCGTCGTATATCCACCGCACCCACATGTTTAACTCCTCAATATGTGGCCAAAACATTAGGAAGGAGTGACGTTATCTCAGAAACAGTGGTGCTGGGAAAATAATCTTGTCCTAGGATCTTATCCTAAAGTATGGAATAGAGATTAGTGACCTCATTGTCAGATAATTTCGTAATTACCTTTCAGTTTATTCTTAAAGCCCCACAGAATAATGTTATAATGAAAAGGACAATGTCCGAATAATCTAACTCAAAGTTCAAAGAAATAATAGAGGCAAATATTCAGTGACATGTCATGTGATCCTACAGAGTTGCTATAATCCATATCATCCAAACAGAGCTCTTGGCTCTCTAAATGCTGGGCTTCTGGTGATCCAGAGTCTCTAAAAGCACAGTAGGAGGTGGAACGTTTAGTCACCAAGCTCCTGTGTTATGGAATCAGCTCCTGTTCATGTTAAAGAGGCCGACACAGTCTTCCTCTTTCAAATCGCTTATGGTCAGGCCAGTTAGGAACAGAAAGGTTTTGTAGTTTTTCTAGACGGGAAGGAGGGTCTAAGGACAGGGGACCTTGGGACATTTGTCTAAGGACACGGAATGCTGGGACATTGCCAAGTCCCTATGAACATTGTTTAATCTGTTTTTCACTGTCGCCCTCCGAGGCAACTACTGTTGTGATTGTGGGCGTTGCAAAATTAAATTAAATTGAATTGAATAATGCGTTTTCATTTTTTCATGGGGAGTGTCTACAGAGCGTGCGGCCCAAACTGCTAGGCTCGTGCCGCGGCTCCTGAAACTGCTGGGCTATTTGACCGCGCCGGGTCAGGGTCAGAGTCAGGGTCAGGGTCAGGGTCAGGGTTAGGGTTAAGGTTAGGGTTAAGGTTAGGGTTAGCCATGAGGCTATATGGCCGTGCCATGGCTCCTGAAACTGCTGGGCTATTTGACCGCGCCGCGGCTCTGTAGCCACGGCTTTTTTCATGCATTACGTGACTTCAAGCACAGTCTCCTATCAGGACAGACTCTGTGACCTAGATGTTAGACACAGATTCTTTCTGTCTGCTGCCTTTTGGCCACGTCATGTATACAGTTTTCTTTAGACAGTTTTGGGAATGACACAGAGTCACTTCGGTTTAGGTTGAAAGTAGCCGTTTTTCTTGTAAAAAATGAGGACTTTCTTAGCACTGGATGACTGGAATTGTATTGTGATATTTCCAACAACGTTCACAAGAGTCTATTTCCATCGGCTCGTCAGATATGTTATTAAAACTGTAATAATGTTCTTAAAATCCTTAATTTACTTAAAAAAGTCATAATTAAAATGTTTGGATAAAAAAAAACAATTAAAAAGCAAAATAAGTGAGGAAAGCAGCTATAGCAAGCTGGAACAAGCAGGAAAGTGTCTGCACTCCTCGGAAGCAGGAAGTAAATCTCCGTAGGCTACTGAGAGAAGGAAAGGTGGCGCAACGAGCAGAGAGAAGCGACTGCAGCTGCTGTGTCTGTTCCTCTGGCTGGTTAGGTCAGACCCGAGACTTTTTGAAAGAGAAAATAAACGTTTTATTACTGTGAATCCTTTGGCTGTTTAATCAAAGCATGATAGGCCTATGGTGTTGCTCAAGTCATCAAAATGCATCAATGAAAGCACATTTTCGATGTATTTTGACTGAGAACTGCTTCACTATGCGAGCCTCGAGCAGGAAAAATACTCGTATAGCATATACCATATTTTCGGCTACGACCTGAGGCTCGTGGCTGCTTGTTGCTTTGGCGTTCCGTCTGCAAACTGAAATTCTGAAGTAGACGCAAACCTGTTACCTGCCTGCACAAGGCACTACACTTGCCAATCCCTTCCAAAACGCTTGTGCAGTGTTGCCTGACCAGCCAAGACCACACGCTTTGAAAATAATTTACAAAGATGTTTTGGTCTGGAATCCAACCCGGTCGCTCCGATTTCCAAAGGGAGTGATTGACAGGCGGATTAACCAATCGGACAAACGCATTGTCCGTTCGTGTCTAAACAAACATGGTGGATTACGAGGACAGAATAAAATTAACACAGACTGAGAAACGATGCCGACTTTTGCTGAGTCAACAAGGACTGGCTGGTCAGGCAACGTGCAGTGTTTCGGCAATGGCTGAATGTTGTTTTTCAAGGGGAGGGTCAATTATAATAATTAGGCTATAATAGCAACATTTTACAAAGAAATTAATAATACATCATTGTTTTTTGTTTTTTTAAGACAGCCATGGCCAAGCTCGAGTTAAGATTCTATACTCTAACGGCAGCACAGACGCATATTAACAGACATCAGGGGGCAGTAGAGAGCAACTAAAGATAAACTAACACAAGTACTATCAATATTTTAACTGACGGATGTAAAACTTGATCCAATAATGAAGCATCTTTGAGTGCTAAGGAGGTTTTTTTGCATAGCTTAACTCAGCTAAAAAATGAAATAAATGTCTCTGCAAACTGGAGAATAATAGTAGTAGTAATAGTGGTGCATGAGACTGAATATTAGTTAATTTACTGTAATATTTTTAAAAACCTTTATTGGAGGAACCTAAAAGATTTTTAGGCCCGAGCCCCAGCAGGGCGGAGGGCCTATTGCTCCCGCAACGCGCCCGCATGTTTGGTACCCCGTCGCCCCTGGCAAGTACAGTGAACTAGCCCATGCCGAAGGCATGGATCATGCATACTTACTCCTGCTATGACAGAAATAGTCAACAATTAGTGAATGGGCGTAGCCCATTCACTAATTGTTGACAACAGCAGCGCGAAGCGCTGCATTCCTCCAAAAACCCTCCTGGCATCGTCCCGTATGCGAGAATCCATGCCGCAGGCATGGGCCATGCTTGTATCTGCTCAAATCAATGGAAGTCTATGGGGAGTGGGCGGGGCATCCCGACGGAATAGGGAGTGACGAGCGCGTAAGCGCTCGTAATGATAATTCCACCCCATGGCGGCATCGGGAAGGCTTAGAGCTTTCAAACGATGTATCATTTGTTGTTATAGTAAAAACGGCTATATTGTTTTTGCTAAAAATATTATTATTATTATTATTATTAGGCCCGAGCCCCAGCAGGGGGAGGGCCTATTGCTCCCGCAACGCTGCCGAAGGCAGCGTTGCAACTGTCTGACCAAACATGCGGGCGCAGCCCGCATGTTTGGTACCCCGTCGCCCCTGGCAAGTACAGTGAACTAGCCCATGCCGAAGGCATGGATCATGCATACTTACTCCTGCTATGACAGAAATAGTCAACAATTAGTGAATGGGCGTAGCCCATTCACTAATTGTTGACAACAGCAGCGCGAAGCGCTGCATTCCTCCAAAAACCCTCCTGGCATCGTCCCGTACGCGAGAATCCATGCCGCAGGCATGGGCCATGCTTGTATCTGCTCAAATCAATGGAAGTCTATGGGGAGTGGGCGGGGCATCCCGACGGAATAGGGAGTGACGAGCGCGTAAGCGCTCGTAATGATGATTCCACCCCATGGCGGCATCGGGAAGGCTTAGAGCTTTCAAACGATGTATCATTTGTTGTTATAGTAAAAACGGCTATATTGTTTTTGCTAAAAATATTATTATTATTATTATTATTATTATTTTTCTTGTTCTTCTTCAGCGCTTTGATCTCTAATTTGACCCCCTGAACATGCTCAAAAACTCACCAAACTTTGCCCAAAATTCAGAATCGGCGAAAAATTTTATTTTTTCTGGGCCATTTTTTTTTTCGTTAAAAAATGGCGCGACAGCGCCACCGACCAAAGTCAAAATACATTGCGCCTATGGGAGACGCCCCGAGGTCAACTTTGGCGTAAAGCTACGAAATTCGGGACACGCATTCCTCTCGTGAGGATAAACAAAAAAAATCATTGTGGCCACGCCCCCAAACTTACCCTATGGCTGCCATCTTCCAACTTATTTTGGAATATTGCAGGTCTAAAAATTGCTCCCATTTGATCAAAACCAGTCCGATTAGGACCAAATTTGAATCAGTTGTTAAACTTTCTAGTTTGGACCAGTTTAGGCTGACAAAATTGAAATGGCAGTGATAGCGCCCCCTACAGAGTGACCTTTAAATTAACATTGAAGGTCAAAAATTAGTTTTACCAAAATTGTCTAAACTTTACCCAAAATTCTATTTTGCCGTCCCGATCACAAAAGCCAATCACAAAAATGCCTAAATTTTTACGCCGTAGTCGTAGCGATGACAGAAACCTCCCATGTTATCCCTATGGGAAAACCACAAAATCTCTCAAATTACCACATTTTTTTGTTTTACACTTTAACAAAGTCCTCCTAGTGCGTTTTGCCCACCAACCTCAAAATCGGTGTACGTCCTCTAGACAAGTGGTGTATCTAAAGTTATCCAAATTTTAAGGATAACTTTTACGGTCTTTGTGCGACGGAGCCGCAAACGTTTCCCAGAATTCTGACTATTTGGCCTTCAGAGTGGCCTATAAACAATAGAGTTTTTCCAAATGACATGATATTTTGAACAAAATTCTAATTTGCCATCCTGATCATAAAAGTATGAGAGCCAAAGTCATATTTTGTACGGCGTAACCGTAGCGTTGACAGAAACATCCCATGTTATCCTTATGGGAAAATCGTAGAATCGCTCAAATCACCACATTTTTACGCTTCACACTTTAACAAACTCCTCCTAGGGCGATTGTCCGATCAAGTTCATATTTGGAGAATATCATCTACACAAGCGGGGCATCAAAACTTACCCATATTTTGATTCTAAGTGCTACGGTCTCTGTGTGGCGGACCCGCAAATATATGTCAGAAATGGGAAAACAGCGAAATCTCTAAAATCACCACATTTTTACGCTTCACACTTTAACGAACTCCTCCTAGGCCGATTGCCCGATCAAGCTCATATTTGGGGAAAATCATCTACACAAACGGGGCATCAAAAGTTATCCATATTTTGATTTTAAGTGGTACGGTCTCTGTGCCGTGGAGCTGCAAATATACTGTCACAAATGGGAAAAACGCCAAATCCTTGAAATGTTCACATTTACGCTTCACACTTTAACAAACTCCTCCGTGGGCAATAGCTCGATCAAGCTTTACTTTGGGAAAAATCATCTACACAAGCGGGGCATCAAAAGTTATCCATATTTTTATTCCAAGTGCTACGGTCTCTGTGCGGCGGCGCAGCAAATTTGACTGACACTTGTGTTCATTTGCACTGGATTGGCCATGTCCAATGTGTCGCCGTCTGTCAAGTTCTTTTTTTATTCAACACACAATAAGGGTGCCATCTTTATCAAGTCAAAAGCGCAGAGTCGGAAGGCCGGCGGCCCGCGAGGGCCGTTGGATGCCGCTTGCGGCTTTAATTCTTTCTTCTTCTTCTCGGGACCAACCCCCCCATTTTTCACCCAGTGAACATTGACGAAAAGTCACAAAAATTTGCACACCTCTAAAAATCGTGCCTCTCTACATTCTGGCTATTTCCCTTTTCTAAAATAAAAAAAATTGGCGCGTCAGCGCCCCCAAATGTACCAAAAATGCATTGAGGGATGGGAAATGACCCAAAAAAAATCTGATCGTAGAATCATGAAATTTGGCGCAGAGGTAGATGGTGACAAGAGAAGTAAAAAATATTATTACGGCAACGCCGTCTGCCCAACCAAATGTCGGCCATATTGCTTCAAAAATGGCTAAACATGACTTCGGAGTTTTTCCAAACGTCGTACTTTTACAAACTCCTCCCAGGGCGTTGGCCCTAAAAAGCTGAAATTTGGTGAAAATGCTACTGAGGAGTGGGACATCAAAAGTTATCCAAATTACATTGATACCTGTCACGGTCTCTGTGCGGCGAAGCCGCAAACTGTAGCTAGAATTTCAGAAATCTCCCATATGTAAAATTTCTGCCGTTTGCGCAGATAAAGTCCGAATTGCGTCAAATTAGAATCAGTTGTTAAACTCTTTGCCCTAAACCTACTTGAAGTGAAATAAATTTATTTGGCGCCACAGCGCCCCCTACAGATTTTATATGGAGGTTGAATGTTTAGTTTTGCGAAATTATCTGAAATTTGACACACAACTCAATTTTGGCATCCCCATCAAAAAAGTCAGTGAGACCCATGTCATAATTGTTATGGCGTTGCCGTAGCGATGACCAAAACCTCCCATGTAATTCCAATGGGGAAATCGCCAGAACATGTTTACACTTTAGACTTTCACAAACTCCTCCCAGGGCGTTAGCCCTATTAACCTGAAATTTGGTGAGACTCATCTTCAGTGGTGGACCATCAAAAGGTATCCACATTTTTATTCAAAGAGTCACGGTGTCTGTGCGGCAAAGCCGCACATTTTGCCAAGAATTCAAAATAAAATTGCTTTTTGATGGTAAAACAAAGGGGAGAAGATGTGACAGCGTCACAGATTCAGCAGTAGGCGTAATAAAAGGACAATTGGGGCGCGTTAGCGCCCCCTCCTCTTGCGGCGTGGCGGCGGCGTAGCGAGGGCCGATCATTGCCGCTTGCGGCTATATTTTTTCTTGTTCTTCTTCAGCGCTTTGATCTCTAATTTGACCCCCTGAACATGCTCAAAAACTCACCAAACTTTGCCCAAAATTCAGAATCGGCGAAAAATTGGATTTTTTTCTGGGCCATTTTTTTTTTCGTTAAAAAATGGCGCGACAGCGCCACCGACAAAAGTCAAAATACATTGCGCCTATGGGAGACGCCCCGAGGTCAACTTTGGCGTAAAGCTACGAAATTCGGGACACACATTCCTCTCGTGAGGACAAAGAAAAAAAATCATTGTGGCCACGCCCCCAGACTTACCCTATGGCCGCCATCTTCCTTTGAAAATGAAAACACGCTGTGTTAGCCATTTTGTTCACGTCAAACTTTGACGAACTCCTCCTAGGGCGTTTTGCCCACCAACTTCAAAATCGGCGTACGTCCTCTGGACAAGTGGGGCATCTAAAGTTATCCAATTTTTGGAGATACCTTCTACGGTCTGTGTGCGGCGCAGCCGCAAAGTTGGACAACTTATTTTGGAATATTGCAGGTCTAAAAATTGCTCCCATTTGATCAAAACCAGTCCGATTATGACCAAATTTGAATCAGTTGTTCAACTTTCTAGTTTGGACCAGTTTATGATGACAAAATTTAAATGGGCGCGATAGCGCCCCCTACAGAGTGACCTTTAAATTAACATTGAAGGTCAAAAATTAGTTTGACCAAAATGTTCTAAACTTTACCCAAAATTCTATTTTGGCGTCTCGATCAAAAAAGCCAATCAGACAAATGCCTTAATTTTTACGGCGTAGTCGTAGTGATGACAGAAACATCCCATGTTATCCTTATGGGAAAATCGTTGAATCGCTCAAATCACCACATTTTTACGCTTCACACTTTAACGAACTCCTCCTAGGGCGATTGTCCGATCAAGTTCATATTTGGAGAATATCATCTACACAAGCGGGGCATCAAAACGTATCCATATTTTGATTCTAAGTGCTACGGTCTCTGTGTAGCGGACCCGCAAATATATGTCAGAAATGGGAAAACAGCGAAATCTCTAAAATGACCACATTTTTACGCTTCACACTTTAACGAACTCCTCCCAGGGCGATTGCCCGATCAAGCTCATATTTGGGGAAAATCATCTACACAAACGGGGCATCAAAACTTATCCATATTTTGATTTTAAGTGGTACGGTCTCTGTGCCGTGGAGCTGCAAATATACTGTCACAAATGGGAAAAACGCCAAATCCTTGAAATGTTCTTATTTACGCTTCACACTTTAACCAACTCCTCCTAGTGCGTTTGGCCCACCGATCTCAAAATCGGTGTACCTCCTCTATACAAGTGGGGCATCAAAAGTTATTCAAATTTTATGGATAACATTTACGGTCTCTGTGCAGCTGAGCCGCAAACTTTTCGCAGAATTTGGACTATTTGGCCTTCAGAGTGGCCTATAAACAAGAGTTTTTCCAAATGACATGACATTTTGCACACAATTCTCATTTGCCATCCCCAAAATAAAAGTATGGGAGCCAAAGTCATATTTGGTAAAGCGTAGCCATAGCGATGACAGAAACATCCCATGTTATCCCTATGGGGAAACCGCAAAATCTCTAAAATGACCACATTTTTACACTTCACACTTTAACAAACTCCTCCTAGGGCGATTATCCGATCAAGTTCATATTTGGGGAGAATCATCTACACAAGCGGGGCATCAAAAGTTATCCATATTTTTATTCCAAGTGTCACGGTCTCTGTGCGCTAGAGCTGCACATTTGACCGATATTTGTGTTCATTTGCACTGGTTAAGCACAGCATTGTACATGTCCAATGTGTCACTGTCTTAGTTCTTAGACAATTGCGTTAGCGCCATCTCTGTAAAATGCAGAGAGCAGAGTCGGAAGGCCGGCGGCCCGCGAGGGCCGTTGGATGCCGCTTGCGGCTTTAATTAACTTCTGTTTCTTGGACATTTCAAATGAACTGCTCCATGCATGTTTTTAAACCATGAAAACTGCAAGTGTGTAATTCTCTGTTATTTATTTGTTGCTCACAAATAGTGTGGGCCGAGCCTCTGCCGCCTCAGCACTAACACCACTCCTGTACCTGTGGTCAACAAAGAGCCGCCCGCCCCAGACACCTCCACAAATGTCAGATTTACATAAAAGCCACAAAGTATTGTATCTCCTGTTTTTCTGAACGCCCCATGTTTGACGATGTGAGGCCTGATATTTGCTCCTTTGTGCTTTCTGTAAACACACAGGTCCCTGCACCACATTTAGATTGAGTTGCTACAATCTAATGAGGAAATGTACTGAAGGGTCCTCCACTGAATTAAGTTTGTGATGCCTGTGGTCAGAGTGGCTCTTTCCTAAAATCCTTCACTTTAGATCCAATTGTAGCTTGCACCAAACACACATTTCAGCTTTGGGAGGCGTTTGATAGAATGTATTTCTTTGTCACCAAACTGGCATAAATTGGGACTCAGTGTTACTTTCAACATATGTGTTGAAGTGCAGGTTAGATTATAGATTTCACTCAGACGTATTAAACATGACAATTTTTTCCCTGTTTGACAATTTTTGAGATGTTTTTAATTGGTTGTACGTGAGCAGCAGATAGAGGCTATTTCACCCCTGGCAACAATATTGTAAACAAAGTAAAAAAATCTATATAAACTAGACAATAGTGTCCAGTCGTTTGGGGTTATTGGACTGAAATCAATAATGCACTGCAGACAGTTTTTGACATTGCCATCCAACTTAATTCTAGAACAATGTACTTGGGCCTCAAAACTCCTGCCATGGACACAATCAATAGATACCTTGGTGTATACGCCTGGCGGCAGGACAAGAGGACATCACAAAGAAATGGATGACACAGACCGCACCAATGATGAATAACTGGACTGAAATCCTGGCAGACATTAGACAAATGGAAAAAAAAAAAAAGATTTTGGACTGAATGGGACTTTTTAAAAAATTTAATTATGCTGTTTTTGTTTGTATTTACGTTTAGTTGATGTCTGCTTGTGTTTGCTTTGCTCTGGTCTTTCGTTGTTAAAAAAAGGAGACATAGTAACATTAACAATTTGACTTATAATAACACCTTTATTTTGCTTGTCTAAACTGTCATAAAAAGTGTCAATTACTTGTAAATTGACCCGAGTTTTAGAACTCACCTCAACGTCCTGTTGTGTGGTATTATTGTTTGTCAAATCATAACTGTTGTGTAATTTATATGTATTAAGGCCCTTGTTTACAGTATGGTTGCTAGGTAACTGTTGTGGAATTGCTGTTGTTGTTGTTGTTGTTGTTTTATGGCGGTTGGCATCCAATTGTTGCATTACCGCCAGACTTTATTCCTCAGACTGGAATTGCCTCGATCTGTGCCAGCTAGATGTTCTGCGTTTTAGTGAAATATGTCATATAGACTTTAAGTTTTTTTAAATAAGGATTACCATTATGTGATGTTCTAGGACTAGAATGATAGTTAGAGTGGTCAAAAATAAAAAATAAAAAATGTTTACATCAAAACACAGATATTAATTTATACTCATTCAAACAAGCATCAATACTGAAATAAATACATAATTAGGACAAAATTTACCCTTTTCTGAATCGTTTTCGAGCTGTCTATATCTATCAAGATCAGAACTAGTAAAATACCACATAGTAATATTGAAGAAACATCATTATTGCTCATTCTATAGTCTAAATATTTGTGTTTTGAAGTATTGAAATCAGTAACGGTTGCCCAAACATGCATTAATGACTGTAATACAACATTGAGAAGGTGGGTTAAAAGCTCTTGAAATTAGATTTAACAAAATATGTTTCCTCTCCAACTGTGACAAAGCTGTCACTTTAGCTCACAGGCCAGATAACTCTTGCACTATTTTTAGTAGTTTAACCCAAAACAATTACCTGGCATGTTACTTCCCCAATTTCACAGCATTGTTGCTAAGTTTTAAGAAAACATTTTATTATTGCTTGCGGTGCTTTAGAGATGATTGTGTTGATGCTGGCAGCGGTTGTGCTATTATCTTGAACGTTGAAAGAATAATTTATCTGTAGATTTTACTCTGAACCTTTCCGACATCCAATCCGTTTCTTCAGGCAATCACTAACAAGCAAAACAGTGCTGAGGAATGCAAGGGGAGGAAATTGGTTTTCCTTCATAAATGAAAGATGAAACATTTTTGAGAATTGAGAAAAAATATGTGATGTTTTAATCAGTAAGTGGTCAACATATCCTGCATGAACTGTAGATCAGAGCTTAAATTATTAGATGGTGGGAAAGTAGCATCCCTGAAAAAATGTGTGGTAATTTCCGTGACTTTGTTTTGTAGATTTTTGACCCATAAATCTTCAACTAACAGTTCGGAGATTGAAAACGGAGATAGATCCAGAACCTATTACTTTAAATGTTGCCCTAATTGTGGACAGTAATGATAAAATGCTTCCTTGACAGCCACGTTTTGTCTATCCGTCTAAAATGGGAAATGGCCATATTATTTGTTTTCTACATTCAAAGCCCTTAAAAGTACTTTACATTAAGGAGCCACTCACCTTTCAGACACACATTCATGTACCAGTGTATGCAGTCACTGGGGAGAGGCGGGAAGTGTCTTGCCTAAGGAGTCAACAACAGTATTCCTCTGTGGGGGGCTGGGATAAAACTCATTATTACTATTTAGCAGGTCATCCTGGTTTCCAACGTTTTGTTTTCTATTAAAGGAGACCTATTGGGCAAACTCAACTTTTAAGAGCTTTAAACCATGTTATGATTGTTTTACCTTCTCATTAACCACTCATTATTGTATTGAGAGTGATAAATGTGCATTAATAGTAATCTTTATACAAGATGCCATTGCATTTTCACCGCTCCCCAGATTCCGCACTGATACACTCCAACCGCCAGTACTTACTACGGTCTGAAATTGTATTTTCTTGAAAGGTGCGTGGATTCGACAGCGTTGCGTTCAGTCATTACGGCAAACAAATCTGCTTATTGATTTCTATAATCAATCATTGCAGTTATTCATAGTTGGGTCAACATGGCACTTTGTTGTCGTGATATTTAGGGCGACGTACGGCAAAGTGGCAGAAAACAGCAACACAGGTTTTTATTTTTATTTATTAAGTTGTATTAGATCAATATTGTGATTTTAGATGTCTAAAATGTAACGTATGATCTGGTGTCATAAATTATAACTATAGCAGACAAAAGCAGAACAGGTCAGCTTTGAGTATTAGCTAACCAGGCCTTATTTATCACCACTGCCTAAGCATCAAATACTCATTCAAACATATGCACGGGCAAGATGGATGAAGTCTTTTGCAAATTTTGCAGAGCTTGCTGCTGACAAACATTTTCACGTTATATTGAGGTGATTTTTAGCCTTTTTCAGGGGAGTTTAACGTTAATAGAGCTAGTAATGACTGAAATACAATCGGTTAATATTTAAATGTGTTAATTATGTTAAATAATGTGAATAATATATCTCATTAGCGCTCGTTCAGCAGCAACACACAACTCAAAATCTGGCAACTCTGCTGGTGGGAGCAGCAACCACACCAATAACCTTTTGTTCACAGTAAAGAGTGTCTCTGACACCCGAGTCACTGACACTTCTCATAATAAATGATTCTGCATGAGGTCTTAAATGTTTATACAGTGCCCAGTTAAGCTGCAACAACTGTATTGTCAGTCTAATGCAGGGATGGCAAACCCATGACTCGCAAGCCGCGGGCGGGTCTTGGCCAATCAGAATGCAGCTCTTTGCCTCATATCAAATTGAATAAATATGTCCCTGAAATATTTGCGCCGCCGCAAGCGCTCTCTTTCTCCTATTCTCTCCTACAGGAGGCTGTGTGCGTCTTGTAAGCAGAACTGTTGTAAGAAGCATTTCCAGTGGTATTATATGAACCTGGAGCATCTTATTAGTCTTTAGTTTGTGCATATCTGTCTCATATTCACAGAGAAAAAGTCAGAAATATTACATGAAATAAAAAATGCAACAAGAAGTGCAATGCTACGTGCATTTATTGCAATGCGTAAATCTTCAAAGTAATCATTATAGCTTATGTTATTGCTTGAATGGAAGATAAAACAGAAGTCCAAACACTGTCCTGACATCAGTGTGTGTAGCAGATGTGTTTTCTCTGCTCAGGACAGTCCAGTCTGATGGCTTATAGATGGAATCTGAATACCAAGTGCCCTGCTGCAGGGGCAGACCTGAGACAGGGACAGCAGGAGGAGTGGTGGGGCCCCCAATAGAGAGCTGGCCAAAACTTTTGAATTTAAAATCATTTTAAAACACATCAATAAGATAGTTTTTCGTCCTTTTAATAGTTTTACAGTAAGATAAGTTAAATAAATACAATCTTGAGAAATAAAAACATGAAATGGATTTAAATTGTTTCTGAAACACACCTGTAATTAGTTATTCACTCTTCATAGCATCAAAAAGACAGGGTTTGAGGCAGAGTGCTCACTTCAGATGGCTTGTTTGGTGATGTAAAACAGCAGGCAACATGAACCAAAGACGGGATGATCAAAGCCAGAAGCAGAGGACGAGCGCGTCTTCGTTCAGGATAAGGCTGATACTAAACTCCCTCACTACAAATGTACACTTGACTTCTGCTGCTGCTGCTGCTGCTTTCAACTGGGTAGAAAACTGCTGAATTAATGAATGGGGTGGCACAAGGCTAGGTATATATCTGCATGTTTTACTGCTGAGGGGACAAGGTGCGCTTCAATGCTTTGGTTAGCCTTTACAAGCATAAAATCCTGCCACAGCGGTGTAATACAAGATAAAAAGCCATAGGGCCTGTTTCTACAGGCTGTGTGGTAGAATTAGCTGTTTATCTGTCAGATTGCAGATTTATTGACCAGGTTAATGGTTGATATCGCAATCATTACACATGAAACAAAAACGGGCACAAAGTTCAACGTCTTCTCTGTCAGCATGAATAAACAAGGGTAAGGCTGCAACAATTCACCGGGTAATCAAATTCAAATAGCACCAAGATGAAGCTAAAGAGATACCGCTTGCATCTTCAGACAATTCACAAAAAATAATAATCTTTTTTTATAACACAATTTTGAGTAATTCCACACAAAAAGTCAGAAAACCTCTTTGCTCAGTTCATGGCATGTTTTGGAGTCTGCATATTCCAGATAACACTTATTCAATTACTACATTTGTTGATGATTTAAATAATTAGTTGCGCTCAAACAATTACTGATTAAACAAACGATACATATTTTTTCACAATAGCTTCAGAACGTGAAGCTACAGATAATGGTAAATTCTAATATAATAGCTTTACATTCACATGGCATTTTCAAATCCCAAAAACATGATTAATATGGCACCTAAAAAATGAAATTAGAAATGAAATTATTACAATTATTATATTATGTTAAAAACTGTGAATGTAAAATTAAAAAAAGCCTCTACCCTCCATTTGAAATAATGACATTATCAAATACAAGACCGTGAATGTAATCTATGAGAACGTATTAATAGATCTGGGGTAACTTCTGAAGGACCATATGGGCCCACACTTCCACTCATTTCTATACATGTCTCTCTCTCACAAAATCAAGCCCAAAGGGAGGTTGGAGGCAGTGGACTGAAGAATTGCTATGCTCCACACATGTGCACATAAACCAGGGGCTGGATCAGTGGATTTTTGCCTTAAGGATCACTTGGCTTCAAGTTCAAACATATGCAATGTTTTAGGAGTTAGTATTACTCATTCACACTTATGCACCTCCTCAAAGATGTTTCCAGGGGACAAATAGTAAACAAGAGACATCATTGCAGTGCTATTTGCTCAAGGTAAAATGCAATACTCCAGTCTCGGATTGATATAAGGTCATACATGGTTTGTGGCTCCTCCACTTAATCAGTTTGTCAGTACCAGAGACACCACACATCGGGTGACCAGAGGGGCAGACCGCAGGGATTGTGCTGTTCCACTCCAAAAAAGTGCATCCAGCCAGAGCCTTTCCTGTTCAAGCGTCCCGGAAACATGAGAGAGCAGCCCTCCTACAGTAGTACAAGAAACAGCTCAGAGCAAATCAGCTGCATCAACATTAAGTTGCTAAATCTTCTTTGACCCCACCATATTGCTTTTGTGTCTTTGTTTTGTAAAATTGTTTTCTGAAAGTTCTACTAGCTACTTGTTCATTTGTTAATTTCAAGGCTTGATAATTTTGTATTGTTTCTCTATTTAATTTTAGGCTTTAATGAGTTTTCTGCTTTTACTGCTGTAGCTTATACTAGACAAATGAGGGATTAGACTTGTTCAAACTGGATCTTTGTTGTTAATCAATGTTGTTTTTAGGGTGACAATTTGACAAAATAACTCTGTAAAATTCAGGTCCATTGAAATGAAGTGTTCTTTACTTTACTTTAACGTTACCCTCTAGTCTGCAGTAACTGTAAAATAAATTAGCATAGGTTTTGCACCAAAAACACTTGTTGGTGTATTTCCCCTTATTTTTTTAAATGTTTTTATTTACATTTTTGCAAAATATGTAAATAATATACAATTTAAATGTTGTTACCCTTTTGACTCCTGTGTCTTTTTTAAATATGACTGGTCCACGTGGGTTAAAAATAAAAATACTACTACTAATACTTCAAAAAATAAAAAAGTTTTTTTCGAAAATAAAAATAAAAATGATAAACATTATAATACCGTAAATATAATAATTGGGTCTCCATTGCTCCAAACAGAATGCCCTAGCAGCATGAAAAGAAGGGTTAAATTTGAGACAATCAATCTACAGCCGAGGATTTTAAAATTGTCTGCGAATTTTAAAACATGGCACAAAGTCTGCTGACGACAAACATGAGGACATTTTACAACAATGATTTGTCTCGCAGACACAGAAAGCACAGACACACCCGCCTCGATATCAGGAAATATTTGCTACAAGCGGAGAGGGCTCAAGTGTCATGTGGTCAAACAAACAGCGTAATGAAAACAAATACTCGCGGATACGGAGGAGGATCACGTGGAGCGCAGATGTGCTATCCACTCAACCACCGAGCGGCACAATCTCTTTTCATGTGTGCTTATTTAGAGCGGAAATAAAACCAATAGAAGTGCAATGTGTGGATTAAACCTGCTTCTAAAGGACACAGAAGAGCGCTATATTCACTGTAGCGATGATGAAGAATGAAAAGGTTTGCAGAAAGTCTGTGTCGGTTTCGTTCATGCTATTTCTAAAGTTTAAGAGTCGTTGCTAGGCAGCGGAGCCTGGCATTGTCTGGCAGCTCTGATTGGTTGCGGTAAAGTTGTTGGAACAGAATCATATTGACCCCACAGACATGAAGAGCGCCCTGAAAAACCGATCGCTCCTCAGGCCACGCCTCCCTGAACTCGTGCAGACGCTTTAATGCAACTGATGCTAACGTCTCAGCAACATTTATCACAGATTACTAATTCTACAACTACTAGCACTGCGCCTAGATAATATATTACTCAGCTAATAGAGCTCAAGATTCAAACTAGTATAAATGTGTGAATATGTTGTTCACAGATTGGGTTGTGTGCTGTTGACAAAGGGCAACCAATAATTGAATGGTGAAATAGCATTGGATTTGCCTTTGTCATTGAAGGTCACCAGATGTTCACAAATATAACTCAGGGTATACAGAAATAAACTAAATGTTCTCATTTCCAAACAGAAATCTTGACTATCCTGTAAGCAACTGGAAAAAAAGCAAAATGTCACTTTAAATCTGGTTTTGACCAAAGTCCACTGAAGCGAAACACAGACAGTGGATGTAGTTGAATGTAAATAATAGATGAATTCACTTTGAGGGGAAAAAACGCTTCTGTTTTGGAGTTCACGGTGTCAGGTCTGCCCCGCGGCTGCATAGGGAAGAGTGCACCGTTTACACATTAAAAGTCCAAACATATTCTATGTAACTGCCCTAAACCTGCGTAAAAGAGTGGATCACAAATGGAAGTGCATCTGACGGCAAACTATGTCCACTGAATATGCAAGAACTGCCCAATATGCAGTCCCAGTGGGTCATCTCTTACAGTAATAACACAGAATCTTTCAATATGCAGTGAGCTTCTCGCTAGACAAACTACGACTATGTGAGACTATGTATTTATTTTAATTAGCATGCTATGTGGGCAATTATTCTGCTAAAGCAAGTTCTACTAACAAGTCAAGCCTGCAAGCCAAGTTTATATTTTTCAAGAACTACTGTAAAAATAGAAAGAAAATATGTACTTTAAAAGGAACTGCATGCGGTTTGCATTCTTACTGTAAAAATAAAGAAGATACTATAATCCCTAATCAACCCTCAGCCTGCATATAAAGGACACATCCAAGTGTTTCTCCGTCTCAGTTTACGGACAGGTCTGGGCTCATGTTCAGCTCAGATCCTCCCTAATTCTCTCACTGAGCTGCAGAGGCCGCACAAGCACTGGTTCATGATTGGTGCAGGTCCTGGTCTTTAGGTAATGACCATTCAGATCACAGATTCACATAGGTTTAAGCACACAGGATTTTTGGGAAGTTTTGGAAACGACAGAACAAAGTAAGAGGCTCATTCTATAGGAGAACCAGACACAGAATTATAACAAACAACGTGACCATCGTGTCCAGTGTTAATAATAATAATGTAATAAAAATAAATCAACGTTTATCATTGACATGCTTTGTCAGGTCTTTTAAAGGTGCACTGTGTAACTTTCTCCGCTTACACAGGAACAAGACTGTGTAACATTCCAGACAAAGCAAAAAGAGCTCCCTGCTTGTCTGCATAGAGATATAGAGGTTTAATGCTGTATTAAATTAAGGAATAAGGAATATTTGCATAACATAAAACATAAAAAAATACAATATCAATGTTTGCTTTCTTTTTCACAATTCATCCTAAACTCACAATAATCGTGTCATGCCCAAAAACGGCAGCAGATTTAAATTCAAATATGACAGAAATTGTGAACATTGCATAATATCGACCCATCTGATATTATCTGTGAAAAGACATGTTGCCAGAACGTTAAAATCCAATTAATCACCGCAGTGTATTGAACTAATATGAACTATTGAACTAATATGTGCAACAACAACACACTAGCTTTAAGTATAGAGGCTACCATAATGATACAATGTTCAATTCAAATCTAAATTGAGCCAATCCACTTTCATATACAACAAAGTATAAAGTATGAGGCCTACATTGTACCAATCTACAGAAAAACTACAAAAGTGTAAAAAAATGTCATTGGCTTTGCGGACTCCAAATCCTTCTCCCCTTGAATTACATCCAGTTTTATCAGCGTATTTACTTTGGCATGATACATTTCTAGATGTGGACATGCTATTGAAATACTATCCAAATGAGAAACGCACTTCCGAAGCATTCTGAAGTGTGTGATAAGGAGATAAAATCCCTCTCTCCTGGGTGAATGTAAAACAGAGGAAATGAGAGCAAAGTCATTTGACATGTGTGAGTGCATGTGCTTTTCCACCCGGTAATGTAACCCGTCTTGACGTGCCCATTAATCATAGCCTTGATTGCAGTGACTACTCTGACTGGCCCATATCATTATCTGCTACCTGTTTGCATTTGAGATCTCATTACTCTAGTGAACGACTTGTTATTCCTCTCACGGGCCGCGGGAGCAGGGGCAGATGGGACGGGGAGCAGGAGGTTAAGGCCTGGAGGTGCGACACAGACGAGAGGCTACGCTGTCCCAATATCCTCTTATTTAATTACAAATATGCATTACATTGTGTGGCAATTACGCAAAAATTACATCTTTTAAAGGAGTAAAAGTTCTCAAAAATCCTTCCAATCCTGAAACTGATATTGTAGAATCCCAATAGTTTGAACTCAGGCTGGAGGAATTCTGTCGGGGAATTTTGCTATTTAACGGTCAGATTTCAGATTTGTTATGATTAATGTCTCCGTATTTGCTGGGCCTATCCACATGAAACAAAAACTGGCACAAAGTTCAATGTCTTTTGTGTCAGCATTAGTTTTGTTGCAATCGCTTCATGTGGTGGCATTATTCAACCCCAAAGACCTTGTTGGACTTTCATCATTGAGTCATAAGATGGCTAGTTATGGCTAGTTATGGCTAGTTATGGCTAGTTTGTTGAGCAATTACCTAAGAAATAAGTAAAAGCATAGCATTCTGAACACTTTGAGATGCCTTACAGTATATTAGAGTGTAAAAACGCAACATGGGATTAAGGCAATTTGTTATTCATCTAATTTTCATAAATTAGAGGGAAAATTTGCAAACGTGAGCACTACAAGAGCTGTGTTTTCCATTTTTCTCACTAGTACTATGCAGTTTTAGGACTAAATTGTATGATCAAGTACCACCTTGTATTCTTTTGATTTTAGAAAAGTAACTATCGTGAATACCACCAAATGAAACTGTAACTAAATACTACAAATTTGTATTCTAATTAGTCATGTTTTTGGTTCATGTATTTAGTTGCTTCCGACACTAATAATGCAGCGTACTATAAATGACTGCAGTCGTGAATGTTTCATTTGGACCATGCAAGTTGCAGTGGCTCAGTGGAAGAGCGTTTACCCCCTGACCAGAAGGCCAGCAGTTCTATTCATCCTATTATTGTGTCCTTGGGATAAAACCCTAAAATCACCTTTCCTCTTGAGTCTGCGTTCTTTGCTGTGTGAATGTGGGTGTGAATATGTGTGACTCTAGTTTGGAATGGAGCTAGAAAGGACTACATGACTTTGATCATTTACTGTTTGGAATGTTTGGAGTAATACAAACTTCTAAAGGTACTGCCTCCACACTCACAAAAACGTGTCCAGCTGCGTACAACAGCCTGAGCCGCTGGAGTCTGCCACCACCACGGGGGGACATGTTGTTCATTACAGCAGTGACATTTAGTACATAATAACATGAATATCGATCTGTGCAAGCAAATGTAGATGTGGACATGGAGTTGATGGTTTTTACCTTTCGGTCAATCGATACGAGCAGTAGTTTATTAGGAAAGCTTGAATAATTGTTGGAGTGTTGTTTCACACATATTTGAAAGGCACGACTGTCAATTTCTTTTAGCAATTCAAATTATTATAAACAATTGACCTATAAATAAATGCTGAATTATTGGTTAAATGTTAAATTAAATAAATATTAAACTCAGAATAAATAAAAAAGTATTCTTCTTGTTTATTGTGAAGCACAGACTCGTGTCTCTCAGCTCGCCGCTCACCTGCTTCCAGCGGGCACCACTCTTACTTTTCCCTCATTTTCATTCTGCAATATGTTACATGGCCCAGAGACGGTTTGTGATGCAGAACAGTCCCAAACACATGGTTGTGGCGGCAATTGGTGTTTCCCTGTGAATATTGATCACTTTGACATGGTGTTATGAAAAAACACTTTTATTCAAGAGCACTGAATAACCCAAAAAGTATGGTATATGCTGTACTTTGCCGGTCAAAACTACATTTACTTCTCTTTCCCATTTAATTGTAGTATATTTAGTAGAAATTTAGTGAGTATTCCCCTGTTCTTGGCCATTTAGAAACAGGAGTATTCAGTAACAGGTATTCATTTACAAATAAGGAGTTATTATAACCAAGAAATTAGACAAAGCAATGACCATTGTAACCATCGTTTGTCAGTACCTACAGATAAAACAAAGTTCTCATACACTATATTGATCAGAGTAGAACATGGCTCAGTGTTCATGTGATCAAGTTATTGGAGCTGCTGAAGGCAAAATTGTGTATAAAATGTATGACACTGTATCACTTCCTGGAAGAATTACCGCATGCCAACATATGGGAGTAAATTTAGAATGAAGCCAAAGTACCTCAAGCCACAAAAGTATTGATATTCCTGCTGTAGAACTTACAAATACTAGAAATAAACTTTAAATAAATAAACTGTTTTCTTGACCAACACCCACCAACTATGCCCGGGTCAAAATGTCACAAAATCCTAATAATTGACTCTACGTTCTACTCTACAGGCTCTTCTACTATTTGTCATCTTTATATAACAGTATTTTTTTTTCAGTCAGTGGGAGGTTGTTGCACAGTTAGGGAGATTTTGAGGCAGTAAAATAATATCATGGGTTGTTATGAAGGTCAGAGGGTGTTGATGTTAGAACTGTGCCTCATTAAAATGGACTTGAAACCCCTTTGGTGTAAACTTGTTTTTTGGTTAAAGTCTTCTCTGTCAGCTGTGCAGTGCTTAAGTGGAGCGCACTGGGGCTTTCCATTGGGACAGACTCAAACCATGATGCTGTGTTCATTAAGCTAGTGAAATCTTAAGAAATGGTAAAAATCGACTGATGAATCACGAATGAATGTCCAAAATGATAAATAACGAATGCGTCATTTTGAGGGGCCAGATTGTGTTGTTGTGATTTTTTTTCCTGGAGGGATGGAAATTTAGAATTATTGTTTGTTCTAAGCAGTAAATCTAATTTTGCATAAACAGAGACAAGACAGTTTGTATTTTTTAGGCAAATTGTAGGCAAGAGTTAATGTTACATATGACTGATTGAGACGAGCGCTTTGGCTCTTTGAGGGCGGTTCATCCGGTTTCCTTTTGGCCTGGTTAGACTGAAGATTTTGGAAATTTAGATTGGGCCACATAACTTTTGATTTAGAGATTTAGACATTGAAATATTGACAAAGAAAAGCCCAGTTTTATCCCATCTCATACAGTACTATTTGCAGCTGAGTCACTGGATCCAAATCCTTAAAACGTTCAATGCTTTGAATATTCCCTGAGTGATCTCAGAGTCGACCAGGGCTTGCACTTTCCGAGCAATACAAAGGCAGATGATGAAAATGTAGCCAGGTCCCGAGGGCTCCCTGACTCTACGTATTACAAACTGCATAAATCATGTAATGTTGCTGTATCACCCACATCCTGATCCATCTGCACTGATCAATACATCAGTCTTGGGCCAGATATCAGCGGGACAGTGGCACCTGCTCATTAACATCTCTGAATGATTGGCTGACAAAGAGGCTCCGGGGGCACAGGGGCAATTATGGGAATGGGCCGAAGCGGAGCAGCATAAATATTGCAACACTTTGGACCGATAATGCGATTCTAGTGATTGCACATAGTACTGTACTAAAGGATCGATTTCCCACTATTTTGTAAGCACTCAACACTAGCCACTGCTGTATTAACTATATTCTGGCTCATATATGTCAGTAGTCAATTGTATGTATATATGTTTTTAATTCAATGTAGCATTTTCAGTTCCATTTACAATGTAGTAAAAACAAATGTGTCACATGTGTCAAATGCCTAAATAAGATGCACATAAAGTGATTGTGCAATTCTGATGCTAACCTAAACATATCAATGTATTATGGAATAAATGTTTGAAATGTATGAGATTTTTGTTTTAGCTGTTTCGTCTGGCCCCAGAGGCTTAGCGTGGCGTTGCTGATAGTGGAATGTCACATGGGGTGGGGGGTTTATTACATGCATATTGTATTTGTTTATAATAGTATTCAAATAATATGCCTACCTGATTATTTCAGTATTCCAATGGTGTATTAATGCAGTGATGTAACTTAACCTAAGAAATGATAAAACTTCTCTCATGAATTCAATAAGCGATTTGCGCTGAACGGGCGCATCGACTCTTTAACTCAAGAGACAAGTTGTGGCTCTAGTTAGCGCATGATGCTCTCCGATGCTAACAACACAACAAAGCCAACCTGGTGATCAAAGCGAGTAAAAGGAGTGCTTATATCCTGCCTATCTCCACTGTCTCATCGTGGTCTGTTCTGCTTTGTGACTCCAACAACCCACAAAAACAACTACAACAGATGTTTTAATGAAGTTACATGTATGACAAAAGAGAACACTCCATTTCACTTTTCTTTTAATAAGACATTTACCTGACATGTTTCAGTGGCAGGACTTCTGACAAAGTAAATAACTAACCCTAACCATAAAGTTGTTACTAAGCCTTACTAAGCTTTATAAAATAGTTGTTCATTATTACTTTAGACCAGTGGCGACTGGTGGTGCAAAATATAGGGAAATATAGGGGGCTATTTGACATGACCGTGTTTTTGTTTATGTCCAAAATTGAATAGTTTACATTGACTGTATGGATACATATTTTAAATACACATTTAAAACTGAATTAATTAAGTAAACACACTTTATTTCCACTTTTGGTAATGATAATACAATGACTTAGCGACAGATAGCATTTGTGAGAAAATACATTTGATATAAAATGACATTTTATAATCAGATTGTAAATCTCAGTGATACTGTAATTTATAGTGCATAGTAGCAAGTACTACATTAAGACGAAATAAACACACACAAATGTATATATATTTTTCTATTACACATTTAAACTAATAAGAATACAAGATCATTCTGAACAAATTATATTGTTTTTAGACACAAAAAAATGTATCGTGTCGGGGGGGGGGGGGGGGGGGGGGCAAATTATGGTGTAGTTATTATAAAGTGGCACTCAAACATGTACAATGTCTAATGGTTATAAGGAAATATCAAACCTCACCACATGTTCACACAACATGTTCACACCTTTGGTTCTGTTAATGTTTTAAAGGTGCATTATATAACTTCTCTTATATGGCATTTTCATCTATCCTGCATTTATACAATTACAGGTCATGTTTCATGCCCAAAAACATGCATTCTTATTGTGAGCACGGTTACCTCTCCACAGAGCTGACCTGTGACCTGATTGTCGAGAGAAAATGTAATGCATATTATGGAACAATCTAATTGAAGCAAAAATCTCTCCATGGACAGTTGATGGACCCTCCAATAGAAAGGTTACTTAGTGCACCTTTAAGCACTAAGTTAATATCACATGAGTTTGAAGTAAAATTTAAATTGACACTACAGTACGGTACTTAAATTCTGTACATTATATCCCACCTAGTATCACTCCCTACATGCATTAAAAAGGAAGAATTCTCATTGAAAGGTACAAAGAGATAATCATCAGCATTAAAAATGCAATGAATAGCAAACAGGACATTTCTGTATTTCTGCTGCTTGATTCTCCAGCATCATTTACAGTAATAATAGATAAGTAATATCACTTGTGAAATGCTCTGAGGTCCTGAGAGACAATAATAGAATGTAAATGTCTGTACCGGGACAAAGCATAACATTGACCAACATTAGCCACGAGCAGCACAATCACACTGTTTGTTTACCGGGAAAACAAAAAGAGGCGTCTTGGACCAATGGATGTTTCGGTGCCATTATTGAGGAAGAGAACAATTTTGTACATTTCTTCTCAAGGATAAAACATGCAATTGGCTTCTTCTGTCAATAAAACAGAATTTAGGAAAAAGTTGACAATACGTTTTTAGCGCTGTAATGTCTGTATCTGATCGCCACCTGTTCCACAGACACATGGAATACTGGGCTGCCAATACTTTGATACCAAACTATCAATTCTAGAACAAAATATTCTTTCAGGTATTGATCCTGAAAGAAAATGGGATGAAGTTGGACCTTTCCTGAACAGTTTGTGAGGTCTTATACTTCATAAAGCATGTCAGAACACGTAAAACACCTTATGGTCAAATTTATATTATTCTGTGGTTAAAACAATATATTGTGTAAAATAAATAGGGCAGAGAAGAGCATTAATGAGCTGCTTATTAAACAGGTTTCAATAATCACTTATAAATGTTTACATAAATATAGTATATAAGTCCTTAACAAATAACTAGTACTTTTTAATGGATTATAACTAGTTTATTAAGGAACTTCATTGTGATCAAATCCAAGCACCAGTGTATGTAGCGCAGGTTATTTAATATTAAAATTGAGTTTGAAATTTTAGTTAAGTTTTAGTTTAGTTAAGTGACACATTTCTTTATAACTCCAAATCAAAGTGCTCATTATTCACAGGAAAATGCTAAATGTTGGAGATAATATGTTTACCAGTAGGCACATCATTATCATGTGTTCTAAGACTGAATGAACAAGGCACTGTTTTTCACACCACCCCCACTCAATTTCAGAACTATATATTTGGGCCTCAAACCCTTGCCATGGACAGATACTTTTGGAACAAACTTCCGGCAGCTGGGAAATCACAGACAAACCACAAAAATGACACAAGTCGCACCTATAATCAAGGACTGGACTGACATTATAATGGATAAACGGACAATTGGGGAGAAAAACTTTGGAAATTGACAAATTGAATGGACCTTGGACTGGGTCGGGCAAATATTTTGGGTTAAATGTGTTGTGATGTTTGTAGATGTTCTGTGCTACCTGTGTTCATTTTGTTTTGTTAGTTGCACTCTGATCTTTGTTCTGTGTGTTGTATATGTTTTTTTTTTTTTGTAATACTGGAAAAAAATGAAATTCATTAAAAAAAACGCATTGTTGGATAGGCCTTTTTTTTTTTTTTATCACAGACTGTTAAAAGAAAATATATCACTGTTTCCATATTTCAAACAACAAATGCAATTAAAGGTTGTTTAATAAAAATAAATGCAAATATGGTACATTTTCTGCCTTCAAAGCTGACATGTTTTAAACTATGAATGGATGAAGTAGATATTTGCCCCGTGCGATCACAAACCTTTGGCACATTGTTGGTATTCACATGTTTGCATTCTTCTTGCACCTGCAGGATTTTTATAGTGTACACATGGATTATGCATGGACTGGATTGGGCAAAAGGTTAGAAGCAATTAACATATCATATTCACGACTGATTCAGTCTTACCAATTACCAATTACCAAGTGAAATAACTGAAACCTGTAATAGTTTCACAATGGATAAGAATGTAGTAACATTAAAAAGTTTAAAATGCTGAACAATTCCACTTAAGGAAAGTGAAAAATTCAAAGAGAATAAAATATTGAAGTATGAATTTCAGGCATTATAGCCATAAAACTATATTCAATTTGACTCAAAGGTTACATTTTCCATGTTCACAATTCTATATTGTTATTTCTTGAAAAGTGTCTATAGTACCTTGATAATGAAATTAAAGGAATTTAAAAGACGTCGTTCCTGTATATGATCTCCATTAACATAACAATACAGTCCATACACCGGAGCAGTTTGACGTAAAAGGCTAAAATTAGGATATGTAATTACATCAGATCCAAACCAACAGACAAAACCATGTCCACACCTAAAAAAAATCCCATTTTCAGTCCATAAGATGAGGCTTTTGATGATGAAAGTATGTTAGCAGTGAATTAAGGAGGGGGCTTTCTGACAGCACGGCTCTAATACGAATCAGCAAATCGGATAATGGCATGTGACCTTTTCCAGCGCTTTTGGCTTCACCTCCAGATTGGAACATTTAGCTGTCATCGTGGCCAATTATTTCTCAGGTACCTCCCGTTGTGTGGCATAATAATACTTAATTAGGCATTTCGGACGATCCATTTCGCCTCATGTGCCTCGCTCTAGTTCTTGTCTGCGCCTGTTGGACATAATGCATCCCTGGGAGGGTCAATCATGTCCGGTGCAAGGCAGCTGTGGCGCTGGTACAGGGCTGCACAGTCAGGGTTAGCGGATATAATCAGACTAGTCGCAGGTATCATGCTTTCAGCAGGATTTCAATGGGATGAAGCAGTGGCAGTGGGCAGCGGGGTGCACCCATCTGCCTTTCTGGCCCAACTCTCCATCCTCATAGTAGGGCACTGAATACACAACATACATCTAATTATGACGGCAGCTCATGAGGTAAAAAGGCTGAACAGAAATGTAATTTGAGTCATTGTAAAGGTACACTTGAACCACTATCACCTGCAAGTAGAGGTGCGCAATATATCAAAATGTAGATAATATTGGAATAATTAGTGCATTGTTAATGGTGAAAATGCTACAAAAAGGTATGAAGTGATATTTCTGCCCTGTTATTTCACATTTGTTTCATAATTAAACATCAACTAATATGTTTAAAGACCTATTATGCAAAATCATGCAAAAAATGTAGTAATTTTTATTCTCTTGTGGACAAGACGCCATTGCTCTGTCAGTCCAGGGGCCTCATCTATAAAGGATGGGGTAGAAGATTTGCTCAGCAAGATCGTACTCCAAGAGACAAGAAGAGGCTTACGCCACACAAACTCCAGATCTATAAAACACTCCATGCACGGTCCAACACACAATTTGTGCTTTATAGATTCCACCTGCAGCTGGAATCTGCAAATGTGAACCCATGTCACGTCACGGTCTCTACATGCCTCCAAAACGCAATAAAAGGGCCATAAGCGGGTTTGACCGAGGCACGTGAGAAAGCGAGTGGAAGTCACATCAAAGGCTTTATGACAAATACAAATAAAAGTGCAACGACTCATCCATCTCTATTTAGGTATTTAGGCTATGGGGCAGATACTGTTTTTGTTGTGCTTCAGACTCTGATGTTTGAATGAGATGTGCATGAAGTTTGACCGTGGCCCTGTTCTGAATAGTGGGGGGGGGGGTGACATGGATGCCATTCCAGTCCGAGCGAAAGCAGCGGGAAGGATATGGATGAATCAGCAGCAGAGGGACAAACGCTGGTAGAACAAAAAACAAAAGCACATGTGACACATGTGACACATGAAGCACTATCAGGCGCTCTTATTCTGCCAATAAAACTATGTGGAACATAAAAACGTGTAATTTTGGTGAGAACGTGCGTCTGGGTCTGGCACACACATTATTGCATTTATTTATTTTGGGACAGGTTCGGACACTGGGCTGCACAGGGTCGGGTTGGGTCATGAGTCGAGGCAAACTGCGTAGAGACAGATTGTTGTGTTGGATCTTCGTCTTGTCTCACAAACCTCGCTCATGAGCTCCATCTGAAAGGGAGAGTTTCCTCTCAGGTCCGATTGTTGTTTCATAAATCCATTTACAGATTCAGAGGGATCCTCTCTGTAGCGTCACAGACATAGACTGATGCAATCACATCAATGGCTGAGAGAGAGCACCGGGAAAGTGCATGTGCGCTTACACGAGTGTGCACGCTTCATATGTGTCATGTGTTGTCCAGAATAATGAGTGAAATAATAATAAATAACTTTTAGTTTTTTATGTATTTCATTCATGACATAAAATACATTATCATCGACATACAGTTTTATAAAGAATGAATGAAAAGGAGCAGAAAGAGGAACAATCTTATGTTAGCTACCCCTCATTTGTACTTGACACTGATTCATAGTCCATAGTAGTTTAAAGCACTCTCCCAGTTCACTATTAATGTGTGGAATAGCTGGTATAAAGTGCTGCTCTTATCCTTTTTTGGGGTGATGTATGAATCAATCAAGTATAAATCTGAGTTAACACGGTTATAATGTGGTTAAAATCTCGTTAAAAAAGTACATTTTACATAATATGCTCCCTTTAAAAGAAGAGGTTTAATTAACTCAAGGTCATAAATTGCAAAAAATAAAGCGCATATTCAACCGGCCCGGGGCCCCACAAACAAAGCCTATGTGTATACCAATCAGAGCATTCATAATACGGGCCTAACAGCAGACTAAATGCAGCTGTCTGTAGCTGGAGGCTCTGAGTTTAGGACAGTGAAGTGTATGTAGCGCTTGTTTATGAAAAGTGGTTCCAATGATGTTTAATGTCTTGGTTTTATGGAATAGTGTTTTGAGCTGTGTCCAAGGTCTTGATTCTGTTCCTTCTGATATTACAAATATACCATACTATAAATATTACTGCCAATATTCTTCTTTTATAGCAGGCAACAATGGTGCAT
The DNA here is from genome assembly GCF_026437365.1 of Eucyclogobius newberryi. NCBI lineage: Eukaryota > Metazoa > Chordata > Actinopteri > Gobiiformes > Gobiidae > Eucyclogobius > Eucyclogobius newberryi. The sequence goes on from NW_027315768.1 coordinate 26,289,206, forward strand.
TCACCGTCATTGTAGAAGGCAGCAGGTTGGATCCTGGCTCAAGATGATAAAGCCTTATTGCCCACTCCAGAGTCCAGACACATGTGGCCGGTGCAGCAGGTCTGGCGTCTAACATAGATTTTTGATAAATGAATGTGCAGCCGGTATGTTACGGCAGTCCAGAAAAAAGTCGAGAGATAATCTCTAATTATGATTAATTACAGTGTTGGTAAGACTACTTTGAAAATGCTTTAGTTACAAAATACTGAATACTTGCATTAAGATGTATTTTGGGAATGGTGCAGTTGTGAACCTCTGCGCGCCTGAGTTTCTCTGCCGACATTAGCTTCAGGAGCTAAACAATAGCAGCTGAAGGACTGTAACCTCGGCAGAAAGCAGACTCTTTCACAAGCTAATGCTGCTAACACGGCTCCTGAGAGGACGTTTCTAAAGGTGAATGCCGAAGAGACAAGCACCCTCAGGGATGCAGACTCGCCGGGCCTCAGCGGTGCAGACAGAGGAGAGGACAGAAGTCCACAACAGCTGGCCCTTAAGTTACGTGAAATGCGGCTTGACATGGAATCATTGAGAGCTGACGTGAGGGCTGAGAACCATATTTGCTTTTGGAAAATAGAAGCCTATGTAGTGGGCCTGAAGGTGGGAGGAGACGGCAAGCGCTCTGCAGAGGCGGAACAATGTACATTACGGATGAGCTGCGGGAGCTGAGTGCCGAGGTGGTGAAACTGCAGGCGGAGAAGGACGATTCTGGATATGAAGACGGAGTCCCACAGAAACAATATCAATCTGATTGTTATGACCGAAGAGCTAGATAATCCCCAATTGTTTGGAATAATATTGCTAGAGTTGAATGGCAAGATAAAAATCCTCAAAATAAAAAGGTAGTTGGGGTTTACCTTGTCTGAGAAATGATTTAATTTCAAATCAGAGCGTTGCTGGTGTGATCCAGAATGTGAAACTCAATGGAAAAATATTGAGTGTATCATTGTGCCTGAGAATCCTGTACAGGCCTTACTGGCAGATGGAGATGTGGAGAACGAATCAAAGCGTACATAAAAGCTAAACAAAGATGTTATAATCTTAAACTGCTTGGCTTATGATCAAAGTTTTACAATTAACAGCACAGATCTGAGACTTAAAGGTCTTGATAGCAAAAGGTTTAAATGTTTTTTTTTTTACCAGACTGTAAAAGAAAATTAACTGAAAAGCTTTGATATGTTGAAAGAGTCCTTTGGCTAAGAGAAACAGTACTTTAATAGATATTTAGTTAATATTATCAAGAAAATTAAACAAAGCATATTTGAAGCATACAGGAAAAAGGACATCACAAATTGCGCCGACAATATAATTGACAAAGGGAAAACTTTTAAAATTGACAAATTTGACTGACTTGACTTGTCTTTTTTATCTCCTATGTTCTCTCGAGTCCTGATTTGTTTCTTGTGTTTGTTGTTGAAGTCTACCTTGCATGATCAAATAATGTTATGTATTGCCTTGAATATCACCAATGGGAGAGTAAACTGACTGTGAGGCAGGTGCAGCTCGGGACCCACACAATAAAAGTGATTAAAACCAATGTGCCATGTTACACCGACCTCGGCGCACTGTGAGCGCAGGTCAGAAGCGGGTCAGTGTCCCAGACACTGCAGTGATATGTAACAGTAATATGAGTGTTCTCATGCAAATCCACTAGATTCTGGTGGATTTCATCAAATCCAGACCACAATGTTTGGTGTAAGTCTGCAAGATGTTGGTATTGGGTGTACCTCAATACAGTTATTAAAAAAATATATATTTTGGTCATGTATCTATGGGTTTCAGAATGATGATAAATGATAACCATTGCCATAGCATTTAAAACAAAAGATTTACATTTTTGAATGGGGGAAAAATTGCACCTTTTGTATATAACAGGAAGCTAAACCCATGAATTTTATTATTTAATATTTATTTACTTCAGAAAATGAATAACCCTAATATAACTTCCTCAACTGCTTCTCAAAGGCTAAAACTCCCTCAGCATTGCTACTACTCCTGCAAACAATTAAACGTCTAATTCAACATAGAAAGTAACATTCATCAGTTCTCAGCTCATATGACTTGTTAAGTTTTATAGTTAATCACGATCTACAAAATAAAATCTACCTTTACTCACTTGGAACCAAATCTCTTTTCCTCTTCAGATCTCAAAAACAGATCCATTTATTAGCCCACACAATAGATTGATATGGCCCACCTCACTGCACAGAAACCATTGTGCCATGACCTTTGCCCCTCTTCACATAAATTAGTTCCACCATATGATCCAGCACACCTTTCAGACATTTACCAGCAGCAGATCAATCCTAACTCCTCTTCACAGGCTCTGCTCGGATAACACCGCCATTTCTCTCGTCAAACGCACGCTATGATAAATCATGATTACAGTAATAGCCTACACACACTCTCGAGCAGGAGCCAGAGATACTTGAGTTAGTACGTGTGGACAGAAAGTAGTCACAAACTGAAAGGTCAAGACAGCCAATTCCAACAAAAGTTTGGATATTCAAGTGGTTTAAACTTCATAAAAATAAGTTGTAAGGTGCATCATGTATTATATTGATGATTTCAAAATAAAATAAAAATCAAAGCAATAATTGACCTGCAACTGTGGAATAGTCTAGGCAAAGCAATAACATTTCCATGGATACCACCAAGAGGCAAACTTCTTCATCAGAAAAGTTATACCGTCAAAACTTTGAGATTCTATGTTTCTGTGGATGTTCTTCCCCAAAACAATGCTAAACTGATGACTCTAAAATGCCTACTGCGATTCAACGTGTAATGATAATTATGCATTATGTTATCAATGTTTTTTATGTGATTATGTGACTTATTTTGCTTATTAGCTTTTGCGTCTGTTCTCTGACAGTGTCTTTTCACAAGAGAGCAGTAGGGGGAGCTCTATAGTTACTTAGTTCTGCTTTAAGTCACAGGTTCCCCGCAGGTTGCAGCTGTCCCGGGGCAGACCTATGATGACGTGGCAGTCACTCTGTGCTCATGGCCTATTTGTAACAATAAATAGAACCTCTCTAAAACTTTCTTCAAACTGTGTCTTTTATATCAGCAGAATTTATAATTAGAATAATATTTGCGATGAAAAAGGAATAAAAATCAATCAAAAAACACTGTTTGTTTTCAATGTTGGGTTTGTTCACATGCATATTTCTGATATTTCTTTTCTGATTTCTGAACTGATCAGATTATTGAAATGTTATATAAAGCAGGTAATCTGACTTCTTTCTGATTGTTCACACATATGCAGGTCTTGACAAGGAAAATAAGCAAAAACGGTCAAACTTTTAAAAACATAAAAATTAAAGAGATAAAAGTTTGAAAGAGTCATTTCAAAATTCGTTGTATTTTCTCTTCCAAATAAAACGCTTACTCTTAAAATCCTCTTACTGACACAAGTCACCTGGGGTTTTGATGATCAGATTTCCTGTGTGTAGACCAAAAATGTGATCTATTATTGGATCTGATTTGCCCTCTTAACTGATTTTTTCATTTGGCCATGTAAATGTACACGCTGTATCGCCTACATAAATGTCAAATGATGCTGAATGCCAAAGTTAATATTGTACAGGGAAAATCGTTGAACCCTCCATTAGTAAATCCTTGCTATAAACTGCCTGTGCACAATGTTATCTGTAGAGATATGTGACACAACCACGGCAGACCTTTATAGCTACATTATTTTTAAAAATACTTTCCGCTGTCACAGTCAATGTTTCAGGAAAAAAGGCCACCACATTTAGAAGCCGCTCCATCAATTGTGTTTTAAAGGTCAAGATATAGTGGTACAGGGCTGCAGTTTTCTCTTGTGTATGGGAAGATTCTGCCCAGGTATATTTTGCTTTTTTGTTATTTAAAAAAAAAAAAGGATTTTGAGCCGGTCCTGATACAAGTTTTGATAACTTTTTTCAAACTAAAATGCTCCCAGATACAACAGAAATATGTCTTATTGGCAAAATCCAACAAAAAATTGCTTTTAAAAGAGCTGTACCTGATTCTTTTCATGTAATAAAGTAAACATGTTTTGCCCCAATATTAAAAAGGCAACGATAAGGATGAAAATGAGGGATGAATATTAGTTGTTACCATATGAGGGCATAGTGTAGATTAAGAAAAAAAACATTTACCCTCCTCTAGTGCATGCAAATAGTTCAACATTCTGCACTTTTATTATATTAAATACTTATTGTTATTAGCTTGTTTTTCTTACATTCACGAAGCATTTCAGAACAATTATTGCACAATATAAAACAATCAAAGCACGTGTCACTATTTGACATGTGCATTCAGGGGCATGATTTTGACAGAATTTGATGAATCAGGACATTTGCCTGGCGATGTACAACAATGAAACAGTGATAATAGTTTGTGGAGACTGAAAAATGACAGGATCAGTGTTGTTTAATGAGCCATAAACAAGCGATTTGTTCAGGATTCCAGTCGTTCTCCAAACAAAAACACGCCTCCGAACTGGGCAATTAGACCAAATACTCCACTGCTGTGAACGCCTCAGTAGTTTGAAGATTTGAAGAGAATACAGAATTAAACTAAAAGAATAATGTAATTAGCAAGGTAAATACTCAACGAAGTAGATATAATAAGATTAAAGAAAGGAGAAGTACTTTTGACTATATGGAGAGATTTAGTGTACGGTATATATATCATATTATTAAACTTAATTGATGTTATTATGACCAAAAATATAATCAGGTCTGGGAAACCAAAAATGGAGGATGGTTTTGTATGTTTAAAGGTGAAATTGGATTAGAGGTAATCCAATCAGACGAATGCAAATATGATACAGATTTCATATTTTAATACATCAAACATACATGGTGCTTTTGTGGACACTCAAAGACACTTTACAATACAAGAAACAAATGAAATTCATTATACTATCTTTACTCCATAGGTTTTAGAAAATTGACCTATATAGAGGTCACCAGTGATGCCCACCTCTTGGTTCCAGATGTAAATTTCCCATAAGCCTTCCAAAAAATACAAATACTAAATGTATTAATAGTTTGAACTCTTGCTTGGGAGTAGTCAGCTATGGGGTAACTAAACACTGCAAGTTTAAAAAAATAACTAATAAAAAACAGCCAAGTTGGCAAACCACTTTGAAAATGTTTAAGTTTTAGGTGTGCTTTTTGTACATGTGTTATTGACATAAGTTCCCACATAGGTGGTTTGGCTCCATGGTGACTTATAAGTGAACATATTATGTAAATTTAACTTTAAATTGGGCTTTAAATCATGTTACAACAGTGTTTCCTCATCATCTGTGAACTCAAAGTTTTGATTTTGATAAATTGCTCAAGCAGCTTTGAAAAATAGAATAAATGAAATATCACTATGAAGAGGCGGAGCTTAACAGTTTTGACCAGGATGTTATATGGGACCACAGCAAAAATAAAACAGTAACCTGTCGGAGTCAGGATTCAACTCACAGCTGCACTTAGAGCCTGGCATACGCGTGTTGTGCCTTGACCAGTCGACCACCGGGATGCACTCATTTTATTACTAGTCTATAGGGAAAATGAACGGGACATTTACTTCTGGAAATGTTGAGATCCATATGGACTTCCCGCCCGTGCTGTGAGAAAACAACTTTATCAGCCTCTGTCCACGGTTATGTGCTTGGTCAGTCTCCAGCTGCAGGAAGATCAGACGAATCGTATCGACAGTATTTAAATGACTTCAGTCCATTGTCAGTTACCCAGAAGACTATGGGAAGTGGTGCAACAAAAGCCACCTAATTACATTTAAGCTCCAGCGCAGATGTAAAACAGGAGGTTAACACAATATCACTTAAGCATCTTCACGGTTCAGCGCTGCCAAATGGCTGGGCTAATGAAAGTCTGCTACGCTAACGCCTCCGACCGGCCATTCTGACTGAGACAAGGCCCTCTTCACAATCCAATTTTCTGAGTGCTTGGCTTTCTCCTTTGTGTCTATTCACTTGTCATGTCTTTACGTCTAGAAGATTATTATTTTTTCGCCATTTCCCAGGCACTTTCTGAATCTATCATTTACAGCAGGTACAATACCCGGATAGGGCAAATCCTTTCTGCATGAGCTCCCCTTCTGTGCCGAGGACTCGAGAACTGTGGAGCAGAAGGAATGAGTTCAGGGCTTTTTAATATGTCATTGGCTTTATAATCTCTGGAGGTAAGAGAGACCAGAACAGCGAGAAATACTTGTCCTAAAGAATTAAAGTCTACAGGGGATGGAGCAGCAAAGCCTGTTGTGAAGTGCAATTTCATGAACTTAATCAGAGGCCGAGGGAAGAAAACAAGCATCCAAAATACATGAGCAGAGCAGAATGACCGGAGACAAGGAAGGAGAACAAAATGTATTATTAGTAGGGCAAAATATAGATTTAATCAATTAATCATATTTGGGGTTTGAAAAAAGCACAAATGGAAAATTGAAGAAAAAATCTACCAAAATTGCCAAGTCCTATCCATTCATTAAACTGGATTGATTTATTTTTTAAAAGAAGACATTTTTCTGGCTTTATTGGACATGACAACTGAGGCGAACCCACGATGCTGAAGTGGAAACAACCACCGGCAAACTTGATTTTGTTTTCCTTCTCTTTCCCCAAATAATTTGCCAGGATGAGCCGGAAAGAGGAAAACGACACATTCATATTCCAGTACCTACCACCGTCAGCAACCTCATTGTAGTGTTACCTCATTACCTTTGGCGCTATCAGTTGTTTTACAAAGACTGTGAGGAATGAAGTTGGACAGAATTTTGCAGAATGTTATTTTAGGCAGCAAGTTAACATTTGACAATACTGAGTTTGACAATTGACTTTTGAAAATTGTATGTGGGAAATCAGTTCTCTCCTGTGGTTTAAGACGTTCTATGTCTCTGTTCCCATCTCTGCATCGAGATTTCAGATCCTGGTCTTGACCTTTGGCCAAATGTCTCCACCGTCTCTCTCCTCCTTTCATGCTACAGCTGTTCTGTCCAATAAAGCATGTCATAAACCTTTCAATATCAAAAGAGCACCTGTCAAAATACATTTTTGGGGGGTTTGTAAACAAAACAAAGATCCAATGTGCAACGTGAAATTATACATGTTTAGTTATAACCACAGCAATTAATCTGTTATATTTTTCCATTCTGCTTTTAGCTTTACAGAAACCAGAATACATTTGTGTTGCTACATGTCAGTCCTCTATTATACATACATTAGGAAGAGTTATTGCACTTTTTGCTTGCACAGGTAATAGGAAAGCAGGGACCAATATGACGCACAAATGGCCAATTTTGTTGGCAACCTCAGAAGGCACCAATTGCCTGTTTGCTTTTGCTTTTGAGACACATTGCATGACTCCCGACTTCTGGTTTGAGCCATAGAATTTTTGACAAACCAAGGTCTGCATAAAGAATGGTGAGCATGGGACATGAAAGTGGTGCAAAAAGAACGAAGAGATGGCAGAAGTGGCTCTGTGACCAGGGATACATTGGTCTTGAAAAACCTGACAAACACATAGACAAGCTCATACCAAACAAAAACATTCACTATTCATGGTGGAGTTTTAGCAATGCTCATTATATTCCATATGCACTGTTGTGTGGCTCATGCATAGAAAAAAGTGCACATACAATGAAGCTGTAAATTTGGAGTCCCATCTTTTTGCTGCTCTCCACTTTATCAATTAACTGCTGTTTTCTGGTCCAGTCATAAGAGCTTAAAGAGTATACTCTGTTTGCCAATCCCAAGCCTGGATAAATGGCTCTGTTATGATACACAGAATATCGCAGGTGTACAAAAAGCCTCGTAATTTCTGTGTTTTCTTCTTTGCTGTAATATAAGCAGCGGTACGAGTCCGCCAGAGAATTAATCCTTCTCTTTTTTCTCACATTTTTCTCTTTTTTTACAGTTTAAGGCTCTTAATATTCAAGACATGCAACTACAGTAAGAAGAAGAAGAAGAAGAAGAAGAAGAAGAAGAAGAAGAAGAAGAAGAAGAAGAAGAAGAAGAAGGAGAAGGAGGAGAAGAAGGAGGAGAAGAAGGAGAAGAAGGAGAAGAAGAAGAAGAAGAAGAAGAAGAAGAAGAAGAAGAAGAAGAAGAAGAAGAAGAAGAAGAAGAAGAAGAAGAAGAAGAAGAAGAAGAAGAAGAAGAAGAAGAAGAAGAAGAAGAAGAAGAAGGAGGAGAAGAAGGAGAAGAAGAAGAAGAAGATCAATTCACAATCAGAAATATAGGAGAGAAAGAAAGTTAAAGGCGCAATGGACAATTTTTCGGCGATTTGAGAACTCCCCCGTGTGGACTGATACAACACACACGTGCGTTTGTTTATTAGCGCAACGGATCGCATCGCATCTCTCGTCTCCCGTAGATTTCTGTCCACTTCTGAGTCAGCTCGAACTGTCTTTCTCCGTCTTCATTTTGCCCCGTACACTGAGGGAACTATATTATGATAGATCCATGCGCTTAGGCACGCGGAAACGTGGGGACGAACTGCACGCGGCTGCAGGTGAGAGATAGGTGCGTTTTATGATTGATACGTGGCAGTGACAGCTACAAACCTGAACCAACACAGGCAGATATCTCTCCAACAGTTTCCATTGATGCAAAATGTAATGTCTGTACTCACAAACTAATTTATTATTGTGTTGCTGTTTTTAAAATCATAATGTATAAGAGTTTCCTCTTCCAGTGGAGCACATGTATTTGCTCTGATAGCGTGGGAATCACTGACCTTTATAGCAGGAGCTGATTCAGATTTGAGCTCAAAGCAGCAGACACAGACACAAATAAGGTCCCTCTAGGTGCTTTGTTCCAATACGCCACATCAGCCGCTGGTCTGTTTAAGCCTCAGGGGTTAATCTGCTATTTAAGAGCAAAGTGGAACATGCTAAATAGATTTTCACTCTAGATTCTGGACAAACTGTAAAGTGACTAAGCCCAGGCTTTTGTTCACACATGAAGCTGTCACTGCACTATTAAGACAAATTGCATATATTTTAACAAGACAATTAAAAGGTAAAATGATGTACTAATTACATCACAAGAAAATTAACTAATCTAGTCACATATGTTTACAATTCAGGGTATCTTTTGTGCCAGTCCCAAGCTAAATAAACACACACATTTACATTAAGAAGGCCATTCTGCAGAAGTATTGCTAATTACAATAAGAGAAAAATGCTGAAAAACGTAATCTGACCCCATGATAAGCATTTCTTCAATAAATGTTAGCAAATTCAGTTGATTTATGATTATTCTGCACAAAGTTTGTGAATTTTGCATTAGATTTTCATTCACCCATAATATGCCTAGTTTGCAATTTATCAACATCGCTTTATTTATGAAGAGAGAAATTATACGGCCATTTCTGAGATAACCTATTCTCTAAGGTGCTCCTAGTTACTAAAGGTTACTATAGAAACAAACTGTAATAGCACTGGTCAATGGTCACGACTTTAACATGTATTATAGAATATTGCTTAAAATTCACCCCAAGCAGCCTCCAACTCCAGATCATAAATATTGAAAGGAACTAAATAGCCTAAACTGTTTGGAAATTAGATATAGATTTTGTTGTCTGGCCTTACACCGCCTGTGCAACGACCAATGATTTTAAATTGTGTGTAAATAAAAACAACTTTTCCTAACTATTTTGTGGCCCTGTCCGTCACACGGGGGGAGAATGACAGATTGACGTGCCTACACCTTGACTATAAACCTTTAGTTGTTGCGTGATGGTGATTATACGTGTGGGTTGAATACTGATACCACAGAGAAGGGACAAGGCTTTATTTGCACTGAAAAACATCATGTATGATTTTTAAAGACTGTGGCCTCTGATCATTTTTCATCTTTATGGACTTTCTCATGACAAAATAGTTGGATAAAGTGGATGAAAACACCAAAGCATTACGTGCTATGACCGAAGAGCAAAACTAAAAAATGGGTACAGTTCTGAATCTGCATTTCAAAAAATAAAAGATAAACATTATAACACAATTCTGTCTTGTCCTTACATTGTCACTTAACAGTTACTGAAATTGTATGAGTAATTGTATGACTAAAAAGCAGTAAATCTCCTAGAGTGACGGGTTCACCTCAGAGTGGTATAAAGCTTTAAAAGACACACTTACGGCTCTGCTTTTATCAACTTTTAACATAAGAAAGCTCAGACCCCTCAAAGATGGAAAGAAGGGGCGACTTGACTGTGCCTCATACAGACCAATCTCAATTCTGAAAGTGGACATAGTATTTACACCTCAAGCTTTTGTTAGCTGGCTTTATTTATTTAAAGCAAACTTAAAATAGATGATGAAAAAAAATGGCGTTAAGAATGAAAATGTATTGGTCCCCTCTGTTGTCTGCTTTGTACTTGGAACCACTGGCCCAATATATTATATATCAGAAACATTATTTAATTCATAGGACATTAATGGGACAAATAATGTCCTATTATATTTGGTCAAACTTATAATAGGACATAGGAAATGTCCATACCAAATGTGATGCATTTCCTCTATGATATTGGTCCAATGTCCCATGTGGACACAAGATGAACGTCCTTTAGAAGAAAGTACCAATTTAAAGGGCAAACGAAATCTATTAAATATTTAGGTGTGGTCCTCCATAAAGAGCTGTCAACAGTCTTAGAGAAAAAACATACCCCTCTTTTCTCCACTATAAAGAAACATTTTGAAAATGGACTCTGATCCCATACTAAAAATTAATGTTCGGCCCAGATTCCAGACCCTTCCCATATCAATCGCCAACTGGCTGTTTGATGAGTGAAATAAACCAATCTGAAGATTTGTATGGCAAGGAAAAAAACCTTGAATCTGGTTCAAAACTCAGGGGTTTACCTTGTCTGAAAATGTCTTTATTTCAGCTGAAATCATTTTGTTGCTGTACCGGAGTGACCCAGGATATGAAGCAAGAGTAATGTTATCCTGGAGTGTCCTGTTCAGGCCTTACTATCAGAGAACACACTGTTCATTTGGAGGATGTGAAGAATCCCTAAGTAAAAACAAATTAAACTGGCTGGTTTATGACCAAGGTTTTGTACCAATTAGTACTGACCTGAGATTCAATGTCTGGATTACAAAAGGTATAAAATGTTGTAAAGAATGTAAAAGAATGTAAAAGATAATCAAATGCAGTGCAGACTGTTTTTGAAATTGCCATCTCACTCAATTTTAGAACTATTTACCTGGGCCTAGAAACTCCTGCCATGGACACAATAAATGGATGCCTTTGCAGCGTACTTTGGCAGGAGTAAAAAGACCATCACAAAGAAATGTATTTTACAAACCTCACCAACGATCTGGACTGGACATAGCAACAGACACTAGACAAATGGAAGAAATGACATCCAGACTTAATTTGGAAATGGACACATTTGACAGACTTTGGAATGAGTGATTTTTGTTTTAATAAAAATCCTTTTTTATTATTATTCTTTTTTTTTAATATATAATAAGTAATTTTGAGCTTTTGTGATATGTAATTCATATCAGTGTGCCCTTCTGAGCGGAAAATACACTAAATTTAACATCAACAACAAAAAGGATTTAGAAATTTTCAGAGATTAGAGATTTGAATTAGACTAGAAGATATTTTAGGTTTGTCTGCCATTGGGAAATAAACCGATGACAATGTCAATGTTATTTGCCATTGACATAGACATGTAGTTCATTGTTCATCATAATATTGTAGTTAGATCTAACAATACATAAATTTTATAGCAGCAGTTAGGTTATAATTTAGATTAAATTGCCCAGGTCTCTCTGTTAGTTGGGTAGAGTGAGGCAGATTTCTGTTTCACCACACAGATTTGAGACCAGGGATGACAGTCAATGGAGAAATGTTGTAAAAATTCAACAATAACAAAGTTTCTGTGCCCACTTTTACTTTCTGTATGAGAACTGAAAGTCTCATAAATCATCCCTCCAGGACTTATGGAGTAATATGCAGGAAAATCAATTTATAAATAATAACTAATAAAAATACAGTTTCCCTTGTACCTGTGGCTATACTTCAGTAACAGTTGTATGAAAAATGCACTGTATACACAAGGCAAGATATTAAATCAACTCCAGGTCAACGTTCTACACTTGTTTTTCTAGAACCTGTGATGTACTTCTTATGATAAACAGATACAACTTTAACATGAACAAACACAACATAATGGATTGGATCATATTGTTTGTGTCGGTTTAGTTCCTCATTTGTCCAGGAGTGTTCCATTGTAGAAAAAGATTCAGTTGTAGTCATCATAAACGTTTCGACTCTCATCAAAGAGTCATTGTCAATCTGTGAATCAAGTCTGATATGTATCCTACTCTGTGTAGGACCGGCCCACCGGGCGGGAACACCCTTTATCAGGAGGTGTTAGGGTCAAAATAATGCCCATGTGTGCTGTCTACATCTAATTCTAAAGTGATTTATTGTCTGCAAATCAAGAAGTGTGGGGCTTGTGTGCTCTGGCCTCTGAAGTTTGTGAAAAGCACTTGGTAATTAGGATGCAAGGAATGTGTTAGGAAGGTGAGGAATATGTTTGCTTTTTAAAATGAACTAAGTTTTCATGTTATTAAAAAAACAGTTCAAATCAGATACAGCGCCTTGATTGAGGACTTTTATTTTTTAATTTTGAGATTTAAAGTATATATCACATTTCAATGCACTTTTATGGCAGTGGTAATATATTTTCAAGCTTATTTGTTGAATTTGTTGCTGTACAACACTGCCACTCATCTCACATAATAAAGGCTGAAGTAGTTGGGTGTTGGATCTGAGACATCTCCTCTTGCCAACTCTAGATTTAACGGCTCAAATGTATCATGGTGTGCACCTGTGCAGCGTATAGAGTCACTTTAAGTGCACATTTAAGCTTTCCTTTAAGTACACACCTGTCTCTATTTAAATAACGTTATACCATTGTGAGAATTGGCTGTTGGCTTGTTTGGTCCGATAGTGAAATATTTATAACATTAGCTGCTGATTTTCATCTTTGAACAGCCTTTGAAAGTACTGTAGAACTGGAGCTGTTATTTTGGACATTCCAGTCTCAAACTCAAAGACGCTAACTCAAATAAATCACTCGCTAAATCTTGTTTATGTTGTTTTGTACATTTTTAAGGATCCCAAGTCGGGAGAGAAAAATAAATGATAAAAATAAATACATCAAATATTAAGACTCTCTTTTATTTCCTGGCTTACTATATAACAGAGCATTTAGTCGAGTGATCCTCTGTATTTTGGTTATACTGTTTATACCTAAATGTATTTATCCATCTATTGCTCTATTTATTACTTGCATTAGTAATTATTGCTTTTAGTATTACTCTTATTGGGTTTTGCTGTTTTTTTTATTTTGTTTAGGATGGAACACTATGGAAACTGTATCAAATGTACCAGATTTAATGAACTTTAATGAACAGTTCTTGCCCATATAGGTGCTATAATGAAGAGAAAATCCACGTCATTTACTCCAATAGCCTAGTCACAATTCTTTGTAAGTTAAGATAATGCATGTTTTTACATTTCTGATCAGTTTTTTTTTTTTTTAATTGTTCAAACTACTTGTAATTCCTCCTTTTAGAAGAGTATGAGTACAGAGATAGAAAATCCACACACTACAGTATAACTCCTGCTGTATTCTCATTAGCACAATAAAGACATCTTCTGAAAAGCTGACCTTCACACCATGTTTTTGAGGAAATCTGCAGAGTTTTCTTTAGAAGTCTTTATGCCACATAAGCACTAGTACGATTTAATCCTCCCTCTGCTGAGTGAGGCATCTGGTTAAAGAAGGGCCTTTTCACCTCTGCCTTTGTGTGAGGGATTTCTGTCTTGACTGTGCTTCCATCCGCAGATCCGCCACAAACTCAGATCTCTTTCTTCTCTCTCTACATTTTGTCAAACTTAAGCCTCCAAACCACTACAAGTATTCACAGAGTCAGGCCAGCAGAATGGCCAAAGGCAATTTATAAAGTTGTTTTTCCATTCATCGTTCAATTATGAGAAGGTTGTGGAAAATTGTTTAAATTATTTAAACTGTTTAAAAAAAATCTTTGAGTTGGATATTTATTCAACTTCACCAACGATACTCTTTCTAAAGCTGGATTATGGCTGAGGTTGTTGTCCACATGTATGGTCTGTCATTATTGCAAGATTGTTTAATCATGTTTGTCTTGGACCCCTTTAAATGTGGTTACAAGCAGGGAAGAAGTACAGATGATGCTATTAATTGCCTTACACTTTTTGCACTTAACCACTTAGAAGACCCTAAAGTTTATGAGTAGATTTTAAGTGTTGATTTTATTTATGCTTTTAACACAAATTCGCCATTTTTGATTTTATCAAAAATGAGACAAATTAATGTAAATCCCTTTTTGAATCAAAGGGAACTATTCCTTTTGGATCGGCAGCAGCAAGTCAGTGTCAGCCAGGGAGCAGAACTAGTGCTCTCCAAGAATCTATCTATATCTATTTTATTTACTTTATATAGAAACAATTGTTCACAAAAATACAATAGAAATGTTGTCTTCAAATTCTAGGATGAAACGGCCATAATGTGTTTACTGCACAAAGACGAGGGTCCGTCTGAATATTTCTCTGAAGTAGAACTCTTTGTGCAGTGGTTTGACAAACATCATTTGGTTTTTAAGTTTTTTTTAAAGACAAAATAAATGATTCCAAGAATCAAAATCAGAAAAGGTTTATTGCCAATGAACAAAATTCACAAACATAGGAACTTGCTTTGGTGATCCATACGATGAAAAATAATAAAAAACAACACATATAAAATCAAATAAGGCATGCATTATGCATGAAAATCTACTGTAGGATAAAAATAAAAAGAGGCTTACAATGTACACAAAATGTATAGTTAACTTTACAGATGTAGTGCAGAAAGTGAAAAATGCAGAGAGCGATTGATTCAATTTTAGTTAAAGAAATAATTGAAGTTTTTTCTCAAATTTGAGAACTCAAGCGACTGTTAGTCCCTTTTTTTAAACTGCGCATGTGCACACTCACCCCCAAAACTATTGTTTTGCCTACATCTATAAGGCTTGTAAGCCATGGTTCCTAGAAACTGAAGCAGGGCCTTGTTAATTGTGTTTTGCTGTAATTGGTGGAGGTTGTATGATTTGTAATGTGTTTTTAACTGAAGGCACTACATTATGAGTCTATATTGTATTACATGTTTAAAGTTGCTGTACCAGACTTTATAAATACATTTAGTTTTTTCCCCATGGTAATATTATAAAAGCACCATTATGCAACAAAGTCAGACCTCTGCACACTGACTGCATCTAATAATAAAGTGAATACATCTGAATACTGACAACGTGCCAAAGGGTTTGTAGGAGTCAGAAAACCTTAGATATAAAAACATATTGCCTCCTTTTGTGGATTGAAAATACACCTGGAGGGCTCACCAGTGGTGCAGTGGACATATGTGACAACGTTGTGTGTTTGATTCCTGGCCTCGACCTTCATTCATTTGCCGAATGTCTATACCCTCTCACTACCCATTTAGCCCTACAACTGTCCTTCTAGTAAAGCCTTCAGGCCAAGATCTATTCAATTTAATGCAACTTGAGGTTTATTTGTTTTCATTTTTCCCTTTTGGATGATCACTTGAGGAATGACTTAATGATTTAGTAGACTCTTTACATCAGATGCCCTTCCCAACTCCCTCCGTGTATCCAGACTTGGAACTGGACATAATTTCTGCATCTTCACTTTTGTGATGCCACTTGCACCAATGGGCTTGAAAAAGGATGGAGCATAAGACTTTTTTTTAGGTTTTTAAACTGTGTAATATTACAACTGGTAAAAATTAATCGAAATTGAATTCAAAGGATTAAATGTTTTTCTTTTTTCACTCACTGACATGCATCTGGTATTCCTGCTTGAGTACTTGTGTTTAAAAACCCTGTGTTGGTCAGTTATGGTTGAAAGTCAAAACCAATTAACTTTTTTTCCTCCTCACTGAGCTGAACATTATCTGTTTTCCGACACGCGGTGACTCCTATCCAATGTTTCCACGGCAACAGCCACCAAAGTGCGAGGCTGCCATTTCAGCTCTAGCATTTCAGCCAGGTTAATTACTTATTAAAGATTTAAAAAGTGCACATAGACATGGGCCAGGCGTGTCGGTAGAAGTGGGTGGATTCCACTAATGAAGCTCATTATTCTTTGCCTGTACTTCGCACGATGCTATAAGTACAAGAGCAGTATAAATATGCACGTGGCATTGGAGTTTGAAGCCTGATAGATGGGACGTGGTATCAAAGGCCTGCTCCCAGCCCATCTCGGAGATCACAGGAGGTGTCAGCGCATGACACTTTTGGTACTGCTGACTTGGGTGATGCTCCTCCAGGCTATAGATTCCTCAGTAAATCTTGAATCAGCTGAAAGAGTTACTGGTCTGACCTTGAATTGTACGTTGTGAGGGGAGAAACTAAACCTAAACTTACAGAATGTGTTTTGTTCCAACTGTATCTTGAGCGACCGCTTAAATTACAGGACTAAGGAAGAAATATAAATGTTACTGATAAGAAAAGTGATATTACACAAAGACTTGCTACTCAGGCGAAGATACAATATGAAGCTGAACATTTAATCACAAGTAATGACAAAGTGACACTTTAAATCACATTTACAATAGATACATCACCATTATTCTTGTGTGTGAACAGCTTTATGAAATAACATTTCCGCTTGAGAATGTTGCACAAAGCAACTTTTATAGTCATGGGTCTGGCACCTGGAATGTTCCATAGAATGACATTAAACGTCTCTTTCTTGAAAGTATTCAACAACCTCGGATTTTATTGCTAAAACTCACCTTAAAAAAACATGTACCAACTGTTTGTATCTATGGAGGAAGATAAGTTTAATGTCCTATTGTGGAACATTACAGACAAGACAACATATCCATGGAAACAAGTGGTGGGCAGACAGTTTTTTTATTGTCATATTTACTATTTCTTTAGAATTTAAGATTATAGTGTGACTTAAAAAAATCATAATAATCGAAAGAACCAAATATAACATTTCTACCCAAGGAAAATGTAGGACACATTTAACCCGTCCTTCAAGCTGATGGGGTAAACGGGGCGACCAACACAGAGCAAAGATCTTGAACTTTGACAGCGGATTAGCCTATTGTTTAATTTATATTGCATACACTTTAAATGCACATTGCATATTTAATTTGCATTATAAATTTGCACATAATGTCTTGTCCTTCAAATTATTTACTACTTAGCGTTTTATCTGTCACACCAGGCCTGTTTATAAGGGGTTAATTTATTAATTTAGCTACTTTAATTTACCATATTGAGAAAATGAACCTAATTTAAAAGAAGGCGGAGTCCAATTACTTACTTCCATGATAATAAAGCTTGTGTAATCTACTTCCACGGCTTTCTTCACAAATGAAAAAGACAAAGAAGTGAGTGAAGGAAAAGTTATTTAACAAAATGAATAGTAGGAAGTGAAAATAAATAAAAGATAAATTACATAAATAAAAGGTAGCACCCTATTTTAGTTTTAGTCTTTAAATATATCACATTAGGATTTCTATATTCCACTCTCCATGGCCCTTCTTGATACCTACATAAACGTCTTTGAGTTTGAATGTGCTCTTCTGTGGGGCTGTGGTTGAAAACATGTCTTTATCTTCAGTTTGCCAGAGAAACTCTTTGTCAGATGTTAGGAGTGCGGTAACTAGATGCAAAAGGTGTGATGTTGTTGGGGTGCATCACATAAAACAGGCGAGAGAGAGCAGAGCACCGGACAGCATTTTAATCACTACATCAGAGCCATGACCTTTCTGCCACTTCCTTTTACAGTAAACGTTGTGGACGACACAGGCTCTGAGCCCAACGCCAGCAAACACTCACACTCAAGAGGGTTTTAAATGGGTGCATACATATTTTACACTCCAGGCTTATTATTTCATATTTTGGGAATTTAAAATCAAAATATTGGTCTAATAGAACTTCTAAAAGTCTATATGACACTTCATCCTGTTTTTCTATGTATGCACCTGTGGTTAATATTTAGGTGCCGTTTGTGAAGACATTTTGAAAGATAAGAGTTTAAAATTACAGGAAGTAGAGCTGAGTTCTAAAATGTACAATTAATTAGCACAATGTTCTGACAGTTTAAAAAACTAAAGGTGTTATATGGAATTATTGTTTTTCCAATCATACCTATTGTGTAATTTATATGTTTTGTTTGTTTGTTTGTTTGTTTGTTTGTTTGTTTACAGTATGGTTTCTAGGTAACAATTGTGGCATATACCTAAGTCATATATTTGTGGCCAATTTATGTCCAATCAAGAAGCAACGTTTTAAGCTTTACAAAAACGGTCAAACTGGGGACAAAATATAGGCAAAATACTTAGCAAAATCTTCAATATATTTGTGTTCACTACATTTGAATGAAATGTGTGGTCTAACCTGTCATGCCGACAAGCTTTGTGAAATGCCCTTTCATGGTACATTACTGTAAAAGCAATAAAGTGCTGAGCTGCCACCTACAGACAGCTTCAGATCTCAGTAGAAAAAAATATGTATCATAATGGCAAAACAATGCTGCTGAATCCTACATGTATAACCATTAATGCTAAAAGAATGCAGAACAAAGTAAGTAAGGAGCAGTGAGCGTCTAGCAAGCTAAGGTAAAACAAGAATATCCAGAGCAGTGATATATTCAATGCAGGAGAATATTAATATTGAACGATTACTCAAACATACATGGATCATTCCAACTACAACTCTCAGTGGGTTAAAGCTGATTGTGCATAATATCCTTGAGGCAGGGTACAATGTACACAATTGTCACTTAATCACAAGGCTTATTATTTGAAGATTTTATTGGCATTGGATTAAACATTAGTCATTTGATGAGGTGATTATTAAAAGAGTAGTGACGGACTAAAGATTAAGAGAAGGAACTAACAACATCAGGCAATATGCAGTTGGTGTAGCTAAACATGAATCTTTGATGGATGAAGATGAAAATTAGTGCCAGACCTTTATCACAACCAAAAGAAAGAGACAAAATATCCCTTAATATATGAAATAAAGAGTTGACAAATGATCTTAGAATTGCACAAGACTAACAGTTCTGTCTTGCACACATAACACCATCTAAAAGCCCATGTCTTTTCATTTGTATGTTGGTGTATTGACTCCATCAGCCTGAGATGGAGACTGGTGTCAGAGACAGAGTGGCTCGCTGTGACACTTCCTGGTCATGAATCATACACACATTATTACTACAGGGCTGTGTGAAGCTCCCTACATGATTTAAGACATGTAGGATACACTATTGTACTGTCTGTATATGTGCAGTATCCATTAAGGGACTTTAAATAAATCCAAGTCAAAGTCATTAAGTAGCTCTATTTAAAGAACATGCCATATTCTTTGTGAGTATCTCTGTAGTTAGTCGCCAGCAAGCTTCATGTTCAGTGGTAAAAGCACAGAATTCAAGTAATTGCTGTTTATTGGCCATATATTTGATGTGCCTGGGTTAACTCTGAGGACTGGACAATACGGATCATTTAACGTTCACAGCCAAAAAATAAAAAAAAATGTCCGATGTCATTTTTCAATCCAGTTTGATTTTATTAATGACAATGGAGAAAACTATTTGTAAATAACTTGTTTGCGCTCATCTGCAGCATAGGAAGCCATTACTATCAAGGCAAGGTGAGTTCATTTGAAGAGCGTAACTCGTACACAAGGCAATTCAAAGGGCTTCAAACAACAGGGGGGAAAATGCATTAAAATCACAAAGACATGACAGAAATCACAAAACTGTTCAAGACATAAAAGAGAAGAGTCCAAAGAAAGTCATTTCAGTCATAGCCACAGCTAAACAAAACAGTTTTTTGCTTAGATTTGAACATTGTCAGATAAGAGGCCTGTCTCACATCAAATGTGTGCCCCGATAATAATAGTCAGTTATGATTATTTTTAATTCATAGCACATGGGAATGCAATTGAAGCAAAAGAATCTTTAATACCAGAGCCAGGATAAATGGGCAGCCTTTGAGTTGAGCTCGGAGCACATCATTTACAACCAGTGTAATGAGAAATCACTGCAAATGGCAATTAACATTTAAAAGCAGAGCCCTCCTCATTGGTAATGGCGCTGGTGTGAGCTGCTGTGTGACTTGGCGCAGTACAAATATTTAAAGTCCTCACTGGGATGATTTAATGCTAAAGAGTCACCACAATGCCACATTAAATTTGTCTTCTTTTATTCTGTATTTGAGGAGCAAAAATTACGTTAAAATGTGCCACTTAAAGACTTGAAAAACACTCAAAAATGATGGCTTAATGATCTGTGAATTTAAATGTATGACGTAGCTGTTGGAAATAGACACGACTAATAATTCTATACAGCCAACTTAGAAACACTCAAATTCTTCTTTAAAGTAGAAGTTGAAGTATAGAGAATGAAAGAAGCAACATTTGCATTTGAAGTGAAAATTGTTTGAGATCCTGGCATGAAAATTTGAAGTGTACATCAACAAAGCAGTGGTTATGGCTAAATCTAAGGGTGATAAATTGTCCTTGACTCTCCGCACAGTGCAGTGAGCAGCCAGTATTTGTATGTGTTTCTTCTTCTGTTTGAATTCACAAAAACTATGGCACTTTTTGGGGCAGTGACTACTTCCATGATGCTGAACAACTCGCATCATTCTTTTATTGCATCTAGGTACTAAGAAAGGCCTATAATCATATCAAAAATGATTTCTATGAATAATGGACAACTTACAGTCATCCGGTCTGACAACCATATCCGGAGTAGTGGCTTAGTTAAGCAAAATGCAAAGTTCTTGGAGGAGAGTGAGTGCATCCTGGCTGCTGCGTCCTTGCCTGCCCATTGTGAAGGACGTTCCTGTCTTCTTGACTGCCCAATCAATCAGCCTCCTGCCGGGAGAGGGAGCTCCGTGTCCCTGTCACAACAAGTGATTGCCTGGGCTGCAGTACTAACTGAATGTCAAGCTCTCGGCAGCTCATAATCGCCCTTACCTGACAAAAGTGTCCCATAAGAAGCCTGCATGAGCTGAATGAGAGAGATATTATCTACGGATCCTTGGGAGAGTTTTATGATATCCAAAAGCTGTCAGTCATTTTTCACAATAAAATCAAACTCCAAGTGATAACATGTGATATTAATTTGTACATAAAGTTGAAGTCTATGAAACTTTCACTGGCTCTGCTTCACACGTTCCATAGCCACAACTTTTTCTTACGTCTTACATGTATTTTTTGTGTTATTCAAGCTCCAAATTGTTAAATGAAAAATCCATTTAGATATAAGAGTCATACAAATTAGATCGTTTTAAGGCTGAGGAGCACAATGAGGTACCATTTATTTATTTATTTAAAAAGAAAGAATAAACATAAAACACATAAGATTATAATATAATCAAATTAATTAGATATCCAAAGAAACAAACATGGCACAGAGGTGACAAGAGAAACATTTTTACTTGAGACTGCAATAACATTCCTAAAAACCCTGCATATTGGATTACAAGTATTCAGTTTATTCATTTATGTATACATGCTTTTGAGTATACTTTACACCTTCAAATTAAACAGCAGCATTCATTGCAGCTTTCACATTTATGAGCACAACAATTTATCATTTTTCCAAAAGCTTTATGCAGTTTCCTTTTAACGAGCTGTTAATTGTGAATAACTTTGGAACAGACAGAACAGAACAGAGTATTTGTACAGCTATAACTGTAACACAAGACACAGCTAAACAAAGGAGCAGTTACAAAGTGAGAGTGGCTGCTTTTAGTGCTATTTTGGTGTTTTTTGAATCCAGGTGAGTGATGCTGCTTGTCTGCTCTCCTCAGCCTCGGGCACCTTTCTCTCCCAACCCTTTTTGTAAAAACCCAAATAAGGCACTTTACTGTCAGGAGCGCTTGTTTTCTCTGGTACATCAATATCCACCAAAAAAAGTATATAAAAATGCTTTATGTAATGTAAATAATGTCAATAATGTACATTTATGTTGCGGTACCAGAATTTTGCAATGGTCCAAGTTATTTTCCACTTTCCCAACACATTCTAAGCATCCCAATTATTCACCGCGACACGTTTATAAGGGCATTTCACAACTTTCAGAGGGCAGCGCTGTTTTTACAACATAACCAACGGTAATGGGGATATTTTATTTTTTTTACCATATTGCATGAAAAAATTGTGTACAGCCTCTCTTACTTTTTCTTTTCATTAGATTTTACTCTGTGCCAGATTCACTGTGGTAAATATGTGAATGTTGTTTTCTAACAATGCAATAATCTGACGGTTGCTGCAGAAATCCAATTATTGCCATTTCCCCCTCTCCTCTCTTGTGTCGCTGTGAAACTACCGGGCCACATTTAGGACGAGGGGGGGTAAAAGAGCACCCTTAAGGTCTTTGAAAGCACCCACAGATTTTGTTTCATTTCATTTCTCCGGCTCCAGAGTTGTGTTGTGCAAGCTTAGTGGAGAATTATGTCCACATATAAGAGCAGGATATTTGCAGTGGCAATAATATTAAAAAAAACCTGCAAAGTAGAAATGAGTTTTGGGGGGAGTAATGCGTTTCTGTTTTTGCTTGGCAGTGCATGTTATATACAGAATCCAGATAACCTTTAGCGCACATCAGTCGGGAAGTTCTCTTTTACCACGCTCGGGCTGGTGTGAGACGCGTGTCCCCAGACGGCTGGACAGAAAAAATGCACACTGATTGCTTAACATTTTTGCAATACACCAATAAGCAGAAACATCATCATGTTTTTTCACAACAATATAGGCTAGATATATAACCTTGCCAGCAAGATGAATTCTCACAATTTTTGTTTTGGAAACCGCACCAGTGATTTAACGGGCCAATCCCATGGCAGCAGGTCAGGAATGACGACAGCAAAGTGCGTGTGAAATAACCAACACAAAGATGGTGGCGTCGAGGGACACGTGTTGCAGCTGCAATTGATTCTGTTTTACCTGAAATAAAGACAATTTCTTGTTTGAAATAAGAGCAGTGGGAATCGCTTTGTGAATCTTTGGAGGG
The DNA here is from genome assembly GCF_026437365.1 of Eucyclogobius newberryi. NCBI lineage: Eukaryota > Metazoa > Chordata > Actinopteri > Gobiiformes > Gobiidae > Eucyclogobius > Eucyclogobius newberryi. The sequence goes on from NW_027315768.1 coordinate 26,312,352, forward strand.
GAAAGATGTTGCTTTTCTACCCACTGGATTTGGCATGAGTTTGTATGTGTTTATAGAACTTCAGCGGCTACAGAATCTTATCGTTGTTATTATGGATGACCAAGCGGAGGATTTCTGCTGTGAAGAACGTGATAATGAAGATAATGAGTCTTCAGTAGCACAGAGTCTTAGTCACTGAATATGAAGTGGAGGAACATGCTTGCGTCTAAAGTGGATCAGGAAAACCTAATTGAAGTCATCGTGGATGTAGGTGGAGTACAGCCGACATACATGTAGTAAGATAAGATAAGATAAGATAAGAAGCAGTGCTGTATTATCTAAGACGCCTGTCATCTGTAAATTAGTGCCATTCACAGACATGTTAACTTCTCTGTACATCCCATACAATCCATTGTGAGCAGTAGTGATATTCTAATATATCCATGCGTGATACCTCTTGTTGCAGCCAGCGTGCACTTTGTATAGGTCATTATGAGTCATGGCTGTAATTGCGTAAGCAAAAATTAAGGTAGGCGGTCACTAAATGACGCATCGCCCAATCAGCTTGAATTATTTCTCTGAACGTCCCACCTTTTCCCGAGGGCTTCTGGTGAGACTTTCCATATTGATTCATGTGTAGAACTCAATTCAGAGTGCCACACATCGTAAAATACACAAATCATCCACTTTCTTCAAATTTCCCCATGGGACCAATCAAGTCTCCAAATGCCCTTTACTTGTAGATACATTTCTTTCCCTGGACAAATTGGATGGACTTGAAAGCCCTCTACAAACATCATTATTTACTCACAGCCATACGCTTGCCGATTTTGTTAATCCATATCCACTTTATTCAGCATATTTTCATGAAAAACAGTTTCTGGAGTGCTGCAAATAGTTCACATGAAAATAAATGATTCTCAATTCAGTTCCACCAGTCGCTATGGAGACCACAAAAAAAAATGTATTAAAATAAAAAATTACAAATTACAATACAAAAAAAAAGTACAAATTTAAAAAAACTATTTTGTAGTTTTGTAATACACCATCTTCAAGGACCCACGATGAAGAGATAATCTACAAGTCACATTAGTGGAAATGTTATTAAGATAAGATATAATAATAAGCTTTATTAGTCCAACAATGGGTACATTTCAGCGTTGCATCACAAAGTACAAGAACAGCAGTAGATTTTTAAAAGGGTTAAAAAAATAGGTGATAAAGCTAGACACACAATGATATTAATAGGATTTATGGCATTTGATCCCATTTGGGGCTCTCTCTTCTATCTCTCTGAATTGAGTTCTACACAATGTCAACTGGAAAACCTCATGACAAATATTTGCATCTGATTGGTCGAAACGTCTCAATAGGATCAAGCCAAAAAATCAAACTGTTGTTATATCCATTCAGAAAAAAGCACAGACCATCTTCAAACACACAAAGTGCATTTATGTACATGTCCTTTTGACTTCCGCCCTAATATCGTGAGAATTAATCTGCCGTGAGCCTGGGCCTTGGCTCTAACCAAATATCTGTTCCCAATGAACAATAACTGTGTTGAGATGCCTCTACTTTGTCATTGAATAAAACAGCCAACCAGATAAGAGGTGTTTGGACTGTAAAATAGTCACTGAAAACCAAGCAACATTGATTTCTTGTCCAAGGTGCCCTAACAGGTTACACAGCTGTCTTTATCTGGAGCTTCCATCGCTGGTGTGACTGATAGGAGCAGACCAAGCTAACAAGCGAGTCGGCTACATCAGACAGGTGGACAGCTCCGACCAGCCGCACAATGTCTTCTGAACCAAGGCCCCGGAGCCAAAGCTTACAGTATGTGACAAATGGACTGATGCTATCTCACCCAACAATGCACAGGACCTCCACAAAGAAAAGCAATTCACAGGAACATTTCAGTATTTATAAATGTCACCTTAAGTAAAAGTGTGGAGTCTCCTGCTGCAAAAGGTTCAGTAATTAAAGGTCAGTGTTTGAGATAAAGCTGTTGTTTTTCCACACACTGCTCTTGTATATTTTAAACACCAAAAAAAAGTCAGAAATAAATAATAGAATGATGATGGAATTGAAAGGTCTCCATTTTAGGAGTAAATAGAAAAACGCATGTAATTGTTGAGTGATATAATAAAATGAATACCATTGCAAAGGTTAGAGTAAAAGGACTGTATTTGAACGTGACATTGTGTTTTGTGTTTTTTCACATGCATCCAGCCATTAAGATAAGATAAGATATTCCTTTATTGTCCCACATGGGGAAATTTCATAATTACAATGCTATGATGAATGACAAACAAAAAAACTGAAAAAAGGAGTGCCCTAACCTGCACTTGGACCATGTTGTTGTAGTTAGTGGTGAATGCTGTATCTGAATCACTGTAAAATGAGCTCCAACAGTCCTTTGCCAACACCTCTGCCTCAGCGTGGAGAGAACTTAGACAAATAACCAACTACAAGCCCAAAACCCCCGAATCCACTGATGACCTGTGACTTTTCTATGCTCACTATGACGATGGCCCACCTCCTAACTATTACTGTCTTGATCAAGGATTCGCTTACCTGACCAGCCAGTCCCGCCCACATTCTGTTCAAATGGAGAAGGGTCTCGATTCGGACCATTGTGGGTGCGTCAAAAAAACTCTCCAGCATTAACCGGTCCAACCACCGCCTAAGTTGTGTCAGGTGTCTCTCAAATGCGGAAGACTTTGTGTCTCGTGTCTCTCAAATGCAGAAGACTGTGTCACGTGTCTCTCAAATGCAGAAGACTTTGTGTCACGTGTCTCTCAAATGCAGAAGACTTTGTGTCACGTGTCTCTCAAATGCAGAAGACTTTGTGTCACGTGTCTCTCAAATGCAGAAGACTTTGTGTCACGTGTCCCTCACATGTAGAAGACTTTGTGTCACGTGTCTCTCAAATGCAGAATACTTTGTGTCACATGTCTCTCAAATGCAGAAGACTTTGTGTCACGTGTCTCTCAAATGCAGAAGACTTTGTGTCTCGTGTCTCTCAAATGCAGAAGACTTTGTGTCACGTGTCTCTCAAATGCAGAAGACTTTGTGTCACGTGTCTCTCAAATGCAGAAGACTTTGTGTCACGTGTCTCTCAAATGCAGAAGACTTTGTGTCACGTGTCTCTCAAATGCAGAAGACTTTGTGTCTTGTGTCTCTCAAATGCAGAAGACTTTGTGTCACGTGTCTCTCAAATGCAGAAGACTTTGTGTCACGTGTCTCTCAAATGCAGAAGACTTTGTGTCACGTGTCTCTCAAATGCAGAAGACTTTGTGTCACGTGTCCCTCACATGCAGAAGACTTTGTGTCACGTGTCTCTCAAATGCAGAAGACTTTGTGTCACGTGTCTCTCAAATGCAGAAGACTTTGTGTCACGTGTCTCTCAAATGCAGAAGACTTTGTGTCACGTGTCTCTCAAATGCAGAAGACTTTGTGTCACGTGTCTCTCAAATGCAGAAGACTCTGTGTCACGTGTCTCTCGAATGCAGAAGACTTTGTGTCATGTGTCTCTCAAATGCAGAAGACTTTGTGTCACGTGTCTCTCGAATGCAGAAGACTTTGTGTCACGTGTCTCTCACATGTAGAAGACTTTGTGTCACGTGTCTCTCAAATGCAGAAGACTTTGTGTCACGTGTCTCTCAAATGCAGAAGACTTTGTGTCACGTGTCTCTCAAATGCAGAAGACTTTGTGTCACGTGTCTCTCAAATGCAGAAGACTTTGTGTCACGTGTCTCTCAAATGCAGAAGACTTTGTGTCACGTGTCTCTCAAATGCAGAAGACTTTGTGTCACGTGTCTCTCAAATGCAGAAGACTTTGTGTCTCGTGTCTCTCAAATGCAGAAGACTTTGTGTCACGTGTCTCTCAAATGCAGAAGACTTTGTGTCACGTGTCTCTCAAATGCAGAAGACTTTGTGTCACGTGTCTCTCAAATGCAGAAGACTTTGTGTCACGTGTCCCTCACATGTAGAAGACTTTGTGTCACGTGTCTCTAAAATGCAGAAGACTTTGTGTCACGTGTCTCTCAAATGCAGAAGACTTTGTGTCACGTGTCTCTCAAATGCAGAAGACTTTGTGTCACGTGTCTCTCAAATGCAGAAGACTGTGTTACGTGTCTCTCAAATGCAGAAGACTTTGTGTCACGTGTCTCTCAAATGCAGAAGACTTTGTGTCACGTGTCTCTCAAATGCAGAAGACTTTGTGTCACGTGTCTCTCAAATGCAGAAGACTTTGTGTCACGTGTCCCTCACATGCAGAAGACTTTGTGTCACGTGTCTCTCAAATGCAGAAGACTTTGTGTCACGTGTCTCTCAAATGCAGAAGACTTTGTGTCACGTGTCTCTCAAATGCAGAAGACTTTGTGTCTCGTGTCTCTCAAATGCAGAAGACTTTGTGTCACGTGTCTCTCAAATGCAGAAGATTTTGTGTCACGTGTCTCTCAAATGCAGAAGACTTTGTGTCACGTGTCTCTCAAATGCAGGAGACTTTGTGTCACGTGTCTCTCAAATGCAGAAGACTTTGTGTCACATGTCTCTCAAATGCAGAAGACTTTGTGTCACGTGTCTCTCACATGTAGAAGACTTTGTGTCACGTGTCTCTCAAATGCAGAAGACTTTGTGTCACGTGTCTCTCAAATGCAGAAGACTTTGTGTCACGTGTCTCTCAAATGCAGAAGACTTTGTGTCACGTGTCTCTCAAATGCAGAAGACTGTGTCACGTGTCTCTCAAATGCAGAAGACTTTGTGTCACGTGTCCCTCACATGTAGAAGACTTTGTGTCACGTGTCTCTCAAATGCAGAAGACTTTGTGTCACGTGTCTCTCAAATGCAGAAGACTTTGTGTCACGTGTCCCTCACATGCAGAAGACTTTGTGTCACGTGTCTCTCAAATGCAGAAGACTTTGTGTCACGTGTCTCTCAAATGCAGAAGACTTTGTGTCACGTGTCTCTCACATGCAGAAGACTTTGTGTCACGTGTCTCTCACATGCAGAAGACTTTGTGTCACGTGTCTCTCACATGCAGAAGACTTTGTGTCACATGTCTCTCAAATGCAGAAGACTTTGTGTCACGTGTCTCTCAAATGCAGAAGACTTTGTGTCACGTGTCTCTCAAATGCAGACGACTTTGTGTCACGTGTCTCTCAAATGCAGAAGACTTTGTGTCACGTGTCTCTCAAATGCGGAAGACTTTGTGTCACGTGTCTCTCAAATGCAGAAGACTTTGTGTCACGTGTCTCTCAAATGCAGAAGACTTTGTGTCACGTGTCTCTCAAATGCAGAAGACTTTGTGTCACGTGTCTCTCAAATGCAGAAGACTTTGTGTCACGTGTCTCTCAAATGCAGAAGACTTTGTGTCACGTGTCTCTCAAATGCAGAAGACTTTGTGTCACGTGTCTCTCAAATGTAGAAGACTTTGTGTCACGTGTGTCTCAAATGTAGAAGACTTTGTGTCACGTGTGTCTCAAATGCAGAAGACTTTGTGTCACGTGTCTCTCAAATGCAGAAGACTTTGTGTCACGTGTCTCACATGTAGAAGACTTTGTGTCACGTGTCTCTCAAATGCAGAAGACTTTGTGTCACGTGTCTCTCAAATGCAGAAGACTTTGTGTCACGTGTCTCACATGCAGAAGACTTTGTGTCACGTGTCTCTCAAATGCAGAAGACTTTGTGTCACGTGTCTCTCAAATGCAGAAGACTTTGTGTCACGTGTCTCTCAAATGCGGAAGACTTTGTGTCACGTGTCTCTCAAATGCAGAAGACTTTGTGTCACGTGTCTCACAAATGCAGAAGACTTTGTGTCACGTGTCTCTCAAATGCAGAAGACTTTGTGTCACGTGTCTCTCAAATGCAGAAGACTTTGTGTCACGTGTCTCTCAAATGCAGAAGACTTTGTGTCACGTGTCTCTCACATGCAGAAGACTTTGTGTCACGTGTCTCTCAAATGCGGAAGACTTTGTGTCACGTGTCTCTCACATGCAGAAGACTTTGTGTCACGTGTCTCTCAAATGCAGAAGACTTTGTGTCACGTGTCTCTCAAATGCAGAAGACTTTGTGTCACGTGTCTCTCAAATGCAGAAGACTTTGTGTCACGTGTCTCTCAAATGTAGAAGACTTTGTGTCACGTGTCTCTCAAATGCAGAAGACTTTGTGTCACGTGTCTCTCAAATGCAGAAGACTTTTTTGTCACGTGTCTCACATGCAGAAGACTTCGTGTCACGTGTCTCACATGCAGAAGACTTTGTGTCTCGTGTCTCTCAAATGCGGAAGACTTTGTGTCACGTGTCTCTCAAATGCAGAAGACTTTGTGTCACGTGTCTCACATGCAGAAGACTTTGTGTCTCGTGTCTCTCAAATGCGGAAGACTTTGTGTCACGTGTCTCTCAAATGCAGAAGACTTTGTGTCACGTGTCTCTCAAACGCAGAAGACTTTGTGTCACGTGTCTCTCAAATGCAGAAGACTTTGTGTCACGTGTCTCTCAAATGCAGAAGACTTTGTGTCACGTGTGTCTCACATGTAGAAGACTTTGTGTCACGTGTCTCTCAAATGCAGAAGACTTTGTGTCACGTGTCTCTCAAATGCAGAAGACTTTGTGTCACGTGTGTCTCACATGTAGAAGACTTTGTGTCACGTGTCTCTCAAATGCAGAAGACTTTGTGTCACGTGTCTCTCAAACGCAGAAGACTTTGTGTCACGTGTCTCTCAAATGCAGAAGACTTTGTGTCACGTGTCTCTCAAATGCAGAAGACTTTGTGTCACGTGTGTCTCACATGCAGAAGACTTTGTGTCACGTGTCTCTCAAATGCAAAAGACATCGCTCAAATATTTTTGGAACATTCAGAACAAAATATATAACTTAATTTACCTCAGATTTACAGAGTTTAGTGCGTCGCTCGTTGACTCAGCAGAAGTTGGCAACGTCTCTCAGTCTGTTATTTTTATTCTGTCCTCGTAATCCACCATGTTTGTTTAGACACGAACGGACAATGCGTTTATCTGGTTAATCCGCCTGTCAATCACTCCCTTTGAAAGTCACGGTTTTGTAAAGTAGTCCCTATCTGCCCTTCACCTACGCCTCACCATCTCTTCTCCCACACTGCCCTATCAGCCAGGAACAGGATTTAAACACTGTGCGGAGGAGTTGTCATCTTTCAACCGGTTTTACTATTATTTATATGAGGAAGATATTGCCGAAGCTCAAAGTTCAAGAATTTTGTTAACTGACGATGGCAAAAAAACGTTTTCCTGATTTTAATTCCAATTCTAGGACCAAAGATCAGAATGGCAAATTGACAAAACAACTGATCAGCTGCCGCTCTGCGCTTCACAATAAAGCAAAAAAAAAAAGGATTCAGTCTTCCTGGTTCACTTTTTGAAAAAATAATTGTCATTGACAATCCAATACTGAAAGCGGGCAAGTATAAATCATTTTGTTCAAATGAAATACACTGCTGAGTTTTCCCTCACAGAAACACAAGGAAGGGAAATATTTTTTTTTTTTTTACAAATTGTGCTCCACAAATAAACTTGCCTACAGTATTTTAGAAATTGCACTGTATTTAACATTGAAATTGCCAGAGTGCTCCTAAGGTTTCCTTGGAAGATTTGGCAACACTGACCTTCTGAATAGATTATTGTCATCCACTGTATGTCCATCAAGCTGTTCCTGTCACATCTCTGGAGCTGTCAGCCTCTCAGCAGAGTGCACCAAGGGGAAAGAAAAACTCAATTTGAGGCCAACATGTGCGCGAAGACAGGGAACAAATAATAAATAAATAAATTGCAGAAAGCATCAAATGAAACACCAGATTCCAGACTGACAGATAAAGGCTAGCATCACTCACACAGAGTGTCCATCACCTCTGCTGCGTGTGTGATTTTTACTTGTCTAAAGGCTCTCAGGTTAGGGTCTGGGGCATTTAAACTGGGGTCTACACGGTCCAAAATGAGTGGTGTGTGAAAGCATTCCACAGCTGGCAAAGAGGAGGATCTTAATCCGAACCAAGGTAAAATTTGTAGTCATTTGTCAGTTTTTGAAGTTGTGCGACAGTTAAACACAGATTTTGTGATGGTTTGGGATATTTTTTGAGTTGTACTTAACTATGAGTAGCGTTAAATCAAAATACTATTTCTCAAGATGAATAGTGGTTCAACAAATGACTAAAGACTGAGAAAACAACTACACAAATGTATGATGTTTGTTTTTTTCAAACAGGATAGTGGCAATGAGAAACTCAAGTCAGGGGGTTTATTGCCATGGTCAGTGAACAGAATTTACAAACTGGGATCTTGCTTTGGCATTAATGTGCAACACACAACAATGAATAGTAAAAGTACCAAACTATATCAAAAGGACGTGCATAAATACCAAACATTACAAAAAAGTAGGCCAAAATACTGTTAAACATTCCCAACCTGATGTGACATTTTCTATGATTTTGATAAACACAGACATGGAACATAAGACACAAAAATAGTGTTATTTTTTTATGTCATTATAGATCAAAGTTTTCCATATTCCGTCTTATTTACACATGGCTTACCGTGTTGCTCTTGTCAGGACTCCGTGTACATTTCCTTTCAGTTCGTGAAGCCTCGAGTAAGATAATAAGATCAGATATGGCTCATTTCTCTCACAACGGGGATTCTTCAAAGCACCACAGCACATATGAATGTGTGTGCGCTCCAATGTCTGTAAGTCCAGTGGCAGAAATAACCTTCCTCTCAAGCATCAGGCAGGAAATACAGACATCCAAATTACAGACGTATGTACAGTTTGGCTTTTTTCATCTACATTTGACAACTACATTTGTCAATATCATATTTTTGCAGATAAAAATTAACGACCAAGTAATCAATTTTCAAAATCCAACAAAGACAGGGAGCAACTGCTATTCTCATTATCAACAGCGTGAGGAAAATGAATTAATTTAGAAGAAGATATCAGACAATCACTTGGCTAGAAGAAATACATTTCATGAAATGAGGCTTTTTATATTTTTTGTGAGTGTCTAAGTAATCTTTGGAGGATACAACTATTACTAAAATTACAGAAAATTTCCTCAACCAATTACAACTTAACATTATTTTTAAAGACATTTTTTTTAAAAATTGATAAAATGGACAAGTGGAAACTATCAATCCATGCTCCCTCTTTTCTATCCCAAAGCCTCTACAACACATACAAACTCAAGTGTCTGTATAATGTCTGTATAATGAGGACAGGTAGAGCAAACTTGTGTTCAGTTCTATATATATAGAGGTTCAGAGTATATGTGTAGTCTATCAGCCGTATGAAGTATGAAGCGAGCTCAGGCTGAGCCGTTCCCCAGACGTCACTCGTTTACAGGTACGCACACATTGGTGATTTACTCATTAAAAAGTAATCATTTCATGCGTGAAAATTTCATGTAAGTGTAAAAAGAGCCATGGGCCTTTGAAAGTTGTCATGTTTTTGGAAGCTATAGAGTCACCAAATGTCTGCATATGGAAAGTGAAAATGCAAAGCACTTCATGGTTTTGCCAAAGTCGTGTTGGAAAGTGGCACAGCACATGAGTCGTCTCTTCTGCATGTTTTCCTTCCTCAAACTGTCCAAACTGCTCAGAGGGTGAAAGCCTGTGCCTACATCCACAGCCAGATGCACGGCTGCATGACGTGGACACGGCACAAGTATTCATTCAACCCTATAAACGAGACAGATTTGGTCGAACTTCATATTATCAAAGCCTTTTTAAGAATAAAATATGTATATTTAATATAAACATAAACATATTCATTATTATTAGATGAAAAAATATATGAAAATATGATAAAGATATGGACATATGTTCTAGTCAAGTCACAATTAGTCGATTAATCATTGAAACTGTAACTAAAACAAATCAAATGTCTAAATTAACACTACGGTCAACTAAGGGAGATTTCTACAGTGTGGATAATTAAAGCCAGTTCTCCTCTAGTTCATTATGTAAAAGTCCTTTAAAACATCTAACCTAACACTGGATGGCTTAACCCACAGTCTAACTGAGTTCAGCAGCCCATGTGCAGTGTGGCTCTGGATCCTTCATGAGCTGCTTCTGCCCAGAGCTGTGTGAGTGAAGCTGTCTGTCCCACATCTGCAGAGCCGCTTTGATATTTGGTGACTCGCATATAAGCACATTGAGCCACAAGTCAAGGTCAATCCCTTCTCCAACGCTCCAAACTCATGAATATTATGATTAATCAGCGGCTTTGGATCAAATTAATGACCATTTCGACATTGTTGTGAGCAGGATTCAAGGCTGGCTTTTGAAGAAACCTCTCCATTTCCCCACACGCATAAATTGTGGGAGGTTTTTGGTTGTAATTATAGTGGTCACAGGCGGTGTCAGAACACAAGACCTTCTTCTCTGTGCAGAGCTCTCATGAGGCATAATGGTTTTGGATGGAACAACAAGTGGTACGATGAAAGTAGTGTAATTTCAATCAATATTTTCAATCAATATTTTCAAAAAGGCCACCTTGGCAATGATGAGCCGAATGAATATGTATTCCTGCTTTGGGACAATGTTTAAAACCACTTAATAATGCTGCCATTTTATGCTATAACAGCACATTTTAGGAAACATGAAGACTCACTAGTTTGTTTTTATTTATGATCTGCATGTTCAGTAATGCTAGGTTAGTTAAGATTGCTTGAATTAAGAATATTTTACCTTAATTTGATGAGGAAAAAAAGAACAAATTGACAGTTAATAAACCCAAAAACTCTTTGCACTAAAAATAAGATGTGTGCCGCCTTATTTTTCTCTCAGTCATTCACAGCTTACCACCTTTATCTCTCAACCAATCATACTCCTTCAGCCATATGTGTAATGGAGTCTTATTTAAGTGTAACAGTCAACTCAATCCTAATCTCCAAGCAGTAGAACAGGGAGCCTCCTTTACCTCTACATCTTCTTTTCTTCACTATAACACCAGTCCCAAGACCCCAAAGGATACTTACAAATCTGTGATCGCTTTACAGCATTGTAAAGGTGCTATGGTCAAAGCACTCAACTTTATTTGAAGACCTCTTACTTGGGTTTGTCCTTGTCCTGGTTTTTGTTGCCTGGTTTCTACAATATTTTACCCTCTACAGACAACCACTCTAGTATCTTCACTCAAGTACATCCTGGATAATGAAGGCCAATAAAAGCAAGTCCAGTACAGGAAAAAAAACTATGATTATATTCATCACATTATCACTAAGTAATCGTTTGTGGTTGTACATAACGTTAGATGAAATGCATGAAACCACAGTGAGTTAAAAGCTGTATCTCTATCCATGCATACGCACTCCAATAAGGGAGCACATTTCATATCTGATTTCAGTGCCAGCCATAAAGCCTACACTACAATATCTAAAGTGGTGTCTAAAGTGATTGCAACATTTGAATGTATATGTAGCCGACATTAGATTTCAAATTCTACAATTTCATGATGCCACACACAAACTTATTAATACATGGTATTCTCATGAGAAATGTCCAAAAGGGAAATGTTTATAGACCATTTCTATGGTGACTTGGCCCTTGATGAAAATATATTACAGCATGAATCTGCATAACAATACTCAATGTAGCTGCCCCGCTTCTGTAGTGAATATCGGCCTATAAAGAACATTGTGAAGCCACTGAAACATGGACTGGGCCATATGGATTGTATTGACCAATCTCAATTTTTTATTACATTTTATTTTCAAAAACACACAATTAAAATTGCTTTCAGTACTGATTTAATGAATGCAACCAATGCAATGAAAAAACAATTAATGATGCCATTCACCATAAAACCATTTGTCCATTAAAAAACAATGATGATTAGACCTGGCTGAATATCAATTAAAATGTTAACTGCCTATTCATATCTGAAACTCAGCTACATAAGATTAAGTTAACTAGATATTGTAATTCACCAGTTTACTGTGTGCAGCCCTACTTTAGTAAACCATGCTTTGTTTGATGTTGCAGCAGGTGTGTACAGATGTTCCAGATAGAGCAGCACAATGTCACATTTACAGCGTTATTAATAGGACGCGTTCCTCATTTATTCTGCACTGTCTCCACTTCTGTCAATTTACTGCACTCCACAGGAGGCACCTGACGACCAGATAGACCAGCTCAGCTCCACCTTTCTGCACCATCAGCATCGGCTGTCAGAGGCATTTACCACAAAATCTGCATTATTTATGAGCCTTACCTTTGAAACTCTTTTGTTAATTATGTCCCAAATTTGCATACACGCCTCACACTGTGTACTTAAGGCAACACATGCTTAACACAGCAGCGGTGTCTGAACGAGCGACGGTCGGAAAAGAGCAGTGTTTTTGTAGTGGTTTTATTGGTCATTTTGTCCCTAATGTACCGTAACAATTCATTTCTGTTAAACATTTCTAAAAAATAGTTTCTGGTTTCTATCACCTGCTAGTTGAATTTCTTTATGTTTCATTTATGTGGTGTTTTTTATGGCCAAAAAATACTTTGTTAGAGTCACCTTCTCGTTTTCATTGCAATCACCAAGTTTTATGCAATTTTGTGGAACATTTCAGGCAAAATAATGACATCAGGTTTCTGACGCTCCACCTAACAACGTATCAAGGGCCCGTACAGAAGTAATATCGAATGTCGTTAAAAAATTATAAATTACTTTACCAGAGTACATTATATTTTCAAATACTTTCTCTGGAGTATCATCATAGGCTAATCTACCCATGTGATCAAACCAAATTGAGATGTGACACATGGATTGATTGTGTTTACCGCAAACCACCGCACAACTCACATTACACATAAACGAGTTCTAAACAATTTACAACACTTAATGCGCTATGGTTTCCTTGGTTACTTTTGCATGGCCTATCAGAAAGCCCGACGCCAGTCCGCACCCCCCACATCTCAGGATATCAGTGGCAGATTAAGTTAGCAGACTTGGATAGATCCATTCTAAACAGCCTAGGGATACACTGAAACAAGCAAAATAAGGCAGGAACTAAATTACCTCTGTTTGGGTGTGTGAGCGATAGCGGCGCTGATGATTCACACAGAGCATCGGGGGGAATCCGTGCAACTGGATCGCCAAAAGCCTGTGAGACAAAACAACTTTTTATTAGATAATTCTCTTAAAAAAACAAACAAAACACAAATGTATTCAGACCGAAATATCAGTTCTTTACAATTTACATCGAGTCTTTGTTTGAAATTCAGACAATGATTCATAGCCGAATTTAAAAACGCCCCGAAAAATGATTTACCATCTCCGCACTCCACCACACAGGCGAAACAACAAGACAAAACTTAATCGTTTAGCAATATAAATTTAAAATAGAGCGATTCGCCACCACCACCACTGCTATAACCTTAAGCTGAGTTCAGTTCTAATAGGATTCGGCAATTATCTCTACTAGTCTTTCTTTTGACTGCATGAAAATGGTGTTTCGCATTGCTTTAGGTCCATCCCACTGAGTAAAGTATAAAATCCTAAAGAAACTCCTAAAAAAGTCCCAGTATTTTGTGCAATCCTTCATAAATATGCACAAGCTTCATGCATTTAAATGTCACAATGAGAGGAAAATGTATCAGAATCAGAAGGAGTTTTATTGGAACTTGACGTGGTGATCTGGTGCAGCAAAAAACAATGAATAAAATTGTCAAAAATAAAATAAGGGATGCAAATATACTTAAATATGAAATACCTACAGTTTGAATTGAGCAGTACAAAACTAGCAGTGCAATAAAGCATTTTAATTGAATTTCAAAAAACAATTAACAAAAAAAAAGTGCATCTGTTGACTATCCTGAATGTAGTCTGTTGGTGATGTAAACATTGACAGAAAATGCCTAATGCTGTATAATTCTAATAAATAATTGAAGCCTAACACACTCCTTTCAGAGCCACACAGACAGAGTCAGTGCAGCTGCCACAATGATGAATTCCCTTATTCACCGAGGTGCTAATGCTTTGAACAAATCATCGTTTCTGCATTGTGAGGATTAGAAGAAAGCTGAGAATTTCTAATTTAGCTTTGCAAATTGTGAGATCATGAGTCTTCCAAACTGAATATTAAACAGCTAAAGGGATAAGAACACATTTGAACAAGAACATGTCAACAAGGGGGAAAAACTCGCCTAACCCGCCTAATTAATTTAAGGTAGTTTGGGTTTATGAATCATGCCTCTTTTAAATCACATTTTCTGGAGGAGAGTCAGTCACCTGTTTGTCTAATGAAAGTGTCTATGTGGTTTAAGTGGTTATGGCTTTGCCTTTTCTATCTTTCATCTGTTCATTTGTTCATTTGTTCATTTATGGCATTTGTATTGCACCGATACAAGTTGGAGTCACTTTCTTTTCTTTTCTAATTTTATACTTTTTTCTACGCAAGACAACCACATCTCCTTGAAAAATGAAGGTTTTAGACCTTCCATCTAAAAATGCACAATCTCAAATAGTCCAGGTATTTCAAAGCTATAAACAAATAGTTTAGTCAAAAGTGAATGACTATTATTGTATACATCCTTGTTCTGCAAAAACACAAGAACTATTCGTTTTAAGACTTTTGTAAATTAGTTTATTAGTGTTAAATGATCTGAATAAGCTTAACAACATACTGTAAATACCTATGCACAGTAAAGCTATGCAGTTGCAGATTTAAGTCCTCAAAATGATAGAGCGTTCATTCATTTTGGAGCCACACGGCGCCAGCCAATTTAAAAAATACTCAGATTCATGTGTCCGAGATCACAAAAAGCAAAAGCAATGACTAAAGGAATCTTGCAGCTTTTATTGTCACCACAGCTGAAAATCAAATCAAATCCCCAGGTCCAGCGGATCTAAATTGAGTCGTATCCGAAAGAATAAACGTGGCGCAAGTAAGAAAACAAAAGCTCCATGATCAAAACAGGCTTCTGCTCCAATTGTTTTTCAAGACAACTTTGTGTGATCAAACATACTTTTACTTTTACACGCCTTACAAAACCCAAGGTGAGAAAGTGAGTTACGTGCCGCAGCCAGTGTCGGAACTTGTTTTGAGGCTACCTGACCCTGATGCAATATGAATGACACGAGGTAGGCTATAAAAACCTCTAAAAAACGGGCCGAGATGGGGAGAAAGGGATTGGGGAGAGCTAAAACAATGTGACATGGCCGTCGACAGCTCTCATTATTTCTCTATTGAGTGTGCCGAGTGCTGAGGGGATGCGGCTGAAATACAACTTGTGAAAACATTTGACAGCGGCTTGGAAGCAGAGATGAGACGGTGGATTTACAGTGCCATACAATATCAAGTGTATCAGAGTAATTTCAGAGACCTGTCGGCACAAATCACGGCTCGCCACACGCCCAATCCCAGCCACCGCTTGTTTTGGAGGAGGCACTGTATTTTCAGTTTGTTTATAAAGAAGTGGACCAAAGTTATGGTTATATATTATGATTGCGTAAATGTCCAGCTTTAAGGACATTTTAGGAGGTTAAAATGAGCTGTAAAACAAGAATAGATTTGAGACTAAACCAGGACAACGATCCAATAATCTGATACAAAATGCCCTATGTAAACCTTTTGGTGGAGGGTCTGCCACCTGCTTGTCTCCATGGAAACGGACAGGTTTAATGCCATACTGTGGAATATTGTGGAGACAAGGAGGTAGTGGACCACCTTGAGAAGCGGACAAAGCACTCATGACTGAAACAGTGCTAAACCAGTAAATGAAATATATAGATAGTTGTGTTTAGGACCAGTTGTACATGAATTGTATTTTAATGAATAGACAATACAATCATACACGATTATTACATTGTTTTGCTTGAGATCTAGAACATTGGGTGAAGATCTGGTCCACCACAATGTGAAGTGGCATCTATTAAACATTTTTTTGTCCCACATTACATTAGCATACAATAAAAGGTGGTGCATTAAAGCAAGATCATCTATCATATCCACACTCACTAGATGGACCATTCTTCCTATGATACACTGCAGGGCTGCCAACCTGTGAAGCCTACTAATCACTGTCTACACCAACATTACATTTTAATACTATAGTCCTATGCACAGTTATTCTTGATATACGACTTTATTCACACAAAGCACTTCAGTATTTATTGATATAGGCTCCTTTTACATTTTGGCCGTATGGTTGAATATCAGTATGAGCCAGGGCCATGGTCAAGATTACCCTTTTAACATTATGTCTTTAGAGTATTGTGTATTTTATTAGTGTGGTAATTACTTTAATTTAGAGTAATACATAACGATAATAAACTTATATAGATCTTGACCATTCTAAAACTATTCTAGGAAGGTCCAAATTGTAATGTTTATGATTTCAGTATCAATACCTGTGCAAATGATTATCGGGGTTATCTAACTACTGATTAACTTACTGATTATCTAACTAAATTCATCAATCACTCACTGTACAGTTCACTTTCTGCACTGCAACTGTAAATTTAACTGTGAATTTACATAGTAAGCCTATTTTAATTTTCATCCTATTGCAAATTTAAATTGTTTTTCTTTAATTCATGCCCTGATTTTATGCATGTTGTTTTATCATTGTTCATTGCTTTATGTTGCACCGAATCACCAAAGCAAGTTCCTATGTTAATTGACAATGGCAATAAACCTTTTCTGATTTTGAGTATCACATTGTTTTAACAATCTTGAGGTGAGAGTTTTCACGTTCTTGTCAAAATATTGTATACCAAATATCAAAAGTAACAAACATTGAAGACTCCTTTTTGACAAAGAAGATAACTAGGGAGATGTCACGCTGCACTGGCTCTTTGAACAGTGAACGCTCAGAGGAAATGTTAGCAAACAGCTGTCTACAAGAAATACAAGATCAAACTGACCTGTGGCTTTCAAAGGAGTCGTTTCTCTGTCTGCTCCAGTCACACAAATGTTACTGTGATGTCTGTAATTGTGGCCTGACAGTTGTATCATCTACGATCACAGAGCACAGACTCGGGGTGAAAGGGAGGTCAGCCAAATAATGGATGCTTCAAGAAAAACTATTCATTACATTTGGTTGAAAACTGTGTGTTTTCAGTCTGATTGCACATGAAGAAAAGATCAAAAGGCATGTGAAGCTTTTGTCTGTTAGTACCACTCCCCTAGATTTCAGGAGGTATTTAGCTGTTGACCTGACAACGAACTAACATTTTGATTTCAGGCTCCCGACATTTAATTGCCAGTGATAACAATAATATGATACAAGTTCTTTTCTACTTGCTTTAAAACTAGTATAAATGTATTTATTAGTATAATAAATACCTGGAATACTATGGAACATTCCAGGTAAAGCAATAGCATCTCCATACTAACAGAAAAGTTACATAGTTCCCCTTTAAGTTGAAGTAGCAACATTATTCGTGTCAGAATTGAGTGATTTTCTACCCCTCCCTTTACACTGAATTATACAAAAATAAACCTTGCTGTGGGCATTGCTTCCTTGAACCTCCCCATGCAGCAGTTATATGAAAAGCTGTATTTTTGGCAGTTTGGCGCCCCTCCACTGTGGCTTTCTCAGGTGCCAAGTCCACACAGGAAGGGAAATAACCTAATGCGCCTCGGGACAGAGCCAGTTCAGTGCAGTGCTCCTTGCTGAGTGTTAACAGCAGAATACAGCCTCCAGCGCAGAGTGATTTGTAGGCCATCAGAGCAAAGACAAAGCTTAGGGTTTCAGCTTGATTTGACAGCTATTAAAGCCTGAGATTAAGCTGTGTTTGAACCAGGACTGTACTTTTAGACCAAGTGGTTCACAGGAAAAGGTTTCAAGTTGTAATATTGGTAAAAGTATGACCGGGCTGTTAAAGCTTAGCTTTTAGCTTAGCTTTTGATTTATATCTATAACTTAATTTGTATTTCTCTATGTTATTTATTCCATCCACTAATTTTAGGCTCATTATTTTATATGTATTTATGTTGCAGTTTTATTTGTTCTATATCTATTATTTTGAGAATTGTTAGCTTTTATCTATACATTATGTATTTCATTATTTTAATAATTTCATCAATTTTAGACCTCCAGTGTTTCCTCTGAGGAGCCCTGGGCCCTGGCTCCGTGTCTTATGGCTTTAGGTGGGCCTCTGCAGACGGCTCTTCTGATGGTGCTTCCTAAACTGGTTTATCTGTGCTCAGTAGGGTGGGATGTGGGCTCATGGGAATATTTGTTTTCATGTAAAGCACATTGTGTTACATTCTAAGTATGAAAAGCGCTTCATAAGTAAAGTGTGAAAAATGCCAGGTAAATAGAGTAATATTATGTGGAAAAATGTAACAATGAACAATGTCTTTATTTTGTAGAAGTTAAAGGCATTGAGTTACATGTTGTTACTGTACATTGCTTTTAATAAAAATTAAAGTAAGAATCATGCCGTTTTGTATTCAGTGTTCAATGTTTTGTTGTTGTGTTGCACCGAATCACCAGGACAAGTTCCTATGTCTTTGAATTTTGTTCATTGACAAAATTAATGGCAATAAACCCTATTCTGATTCTGATTCTGAGAAGGGTATAATGTATTACATGTAGGTAAACTGAAGTGTTACAAAAATAATAATAATGTTCATAATTATGTTGACATTTTTAAACAGTTTGCAAGTCTGGTTAAATGGAAAGAGAAAGCTTTATTAGGTACCTCACAATAGAAAAACAAACGAGTACAGAAGTTCTGGACAATTGTAGGATGGCTCTTTATACAATTATCTCATGAAACTAAAGTGGACTAATGCAATGCAGGCTACAAGTCAATGCAACCTGCTTTATTGATTCAATCCTGACAAAGAAAAGTCATGGACATACAAGATGGAGGAGCCTAATGTTCGCTGAAGACATGAATAAATAAGTAAAACAAATCAGCCTCCCTGAAATGAGTGGCTTGTATTAATCACCTAAATGAGTGCGAGCGACTTGCCCTTTAAGAAGCCTGCTGTCCCAGGAGAGGAGAACACTGTTAATATTTAATAAATACACATGTAGTGTCACCAATCAATCCGCCATGCAAATTAGCTCAGATTAATTCAATTTGCTGGTCAAAGAGCCATCTGATTTAAATGAGCTGCTGACATCAACGTAGTGAAGATTTATAGTGAGTTTGATGCTGTCAGATGTCGAGTCAGTATGAAAACGTCATGTGCTCTCAGTTTTTCAGATTTGACTGAGTCATATATCACATACAAAGAAGTAGTTTTAACAATACCCATCCTTAAAATATGTTTTTTTTATTCTATGTAAAGTTTAATTGACAGTACTTAATGGGGGAAAGAACTACCATCACCATTGCAATCAACTGTTAGCAAACTGTTGCAACACATTTTCAAGCTTTAGTATTACATCTAATTATTGATCATAATCTTCTACTACAACTATAGATCATACTACTACATACAGACATACAAACCTAATTTGAGGTGATATTTTCCCCAGATATATTCACCTTAAACCGGAAGTTGACTTGGGCGCAGCCATTCATTGTAATCCTCCTTCTGATTGTATTATTTTAAATTGAGTTGCCGAGCGATAGCAAATACGTTCTACGTGGACACAAGACCACTTTCAGGCCGCCCAGGGAATTGGTGCATGGTTGACCTGTTGGTGAACATAAACGCTGAATATTTTACACAAACCAACA
This sequence comes from Eucyclogobius newberryi, assembly GCF_026437365.1. NCBI lineage: Eukaryota > Metazoa > Chordata > Actinopteri > Gobiiformes > Gobiidae > Eucyclogobius > Eucyclogobius newberryi. The sequence goes on from NW_027315768.1 coordinate 26,331,995, forward strand.
TACTTGTGATATTTTAGCTTTAGAACTTTCCCTCGTTCAGCACTTAGATGGATAGAATTCCTGTTCAACCGAAAGTGCCAATACAACAGAAGTACTGATCCATAGCAAAAAAAACAGGTGTCGCTACCAGGTCTTACAGTCCCAACTTCTGCTTTGGTCGCTTTCCAAACGGTCCGGCTGTTAACCGATATTTCTCGAAGGTGTCAAGGTGGCGGGCAATGGAGCATCATAAATATGTATGTACCAGGCGCCCAGGGAAAGCAATAAGACATCATCATCAGCGCCATCGCCCCCTGTCACTCCGCTCTGCAAGGACCATTAATAAAAACTGACAATCGGAGCCCTTGACCTGCCCCTGCCCCGTGAGGAGGGCCCATGAGAAAATGTATCCATTGCTCATTGCCATGAACTCTTCTGTTAAGTTTATTTCATATTAATATAAAATCCACGGGTGAACAATGAAAATACAAGTCAATCGAGCCACTGGTCAATGTGACTGCTCTGCTAATCGAGCATACATGTCTGGATTAGTATCTGTGACACAACTATCTGTCAAACTGAGTGATTTCTGACAATCCTGTCAGAGAGGGCATCCAAACCCAATAAAAATGAACAACCCACCCATGAAAGAGATGACATAGAACCAGAGCTCACAACCTTACAGTCTATACACCAATGTGGGCAATGGTAGCTTTAGAAAGCATTGGACTTCTGTACTATGATATAAAGCACTCATATCAGACAGGTGTCTGTTATTTAGGCACGGGTATTCTTAAACTGCTGATATATTATTACTATTCTATTTGACAGGTAATATAATGATGAAATATGTACCTAATCTCTTTGTAAGGACCTATGACACAACTTGTGTCTGCAGTAGGTCAGCTGCTGTGACTCAACCATACCATACTCATACCATGGTCATGAGATTCATGTCAAGTGGAAATGCCAAGTGCATGTTCTTATAGACCACATGTTAAAATGTCTGACTGGGACATTTGAAATGCATTACAGGAAGGTGTTTTGAAAAAAAGGCTTTTCTTCTTCATCACAAGATCAGTGGCGACAGTTGCACAGTGAGTTAGGTATTTGCAAACCAACTCGAGGGTCAAGAGTTCAAACAGTCGCTGGGTGTCGTTAGTGTTGTCACGGTACTAACTTTTCAAACGCAGTAGTAAGGGAAAGGTACAGTATTGTTATACCACGATGATGATAGAGCAATTGTTTGTTTTTTTGTTTTAAATTACCGTACTTTTCGGGCAGCGCTCCTGAATAAATTTAAGAAGAAAATAGAAATTGTACATATATACGGGCCGCACCTGTCAATAAACCACAGGTGCCCACGTTGTAACATGAGATATTTATACATTTATACATAAATATGTCTTTTGAACCGGGGGGCTCGCTGCTGCGCCTCGGGACTAATTAGACTAATTTCTCTGTGAATATGAGTCTGATTGCAATAAATCACACAGCGTTTTCAAGCTTAAAATATAGAGGACACAACGTGTCCCCTGGACAGTGCTTCTACTGTCCACTAGAGTCTTCTACAGTGTGTCAACCGCTTGGGCTTCCAGTTAGAGTGCCCCCTGGCGGCCGTTAGCCAGTAAATTGTATTAATTAGATGCACAGTTGTATCTGGTGCAGGGCTCGAAGCATGTGAAAAAGTCTGAAAACTACAGTAAGTAGTTCCTTAAAATGACTATGGTCCTATACTAGTTCTTGTATTGATACAAATCTAGTTTTAATACAAGATTTAGTAAGTATGGATATTGATACCTTTGACAGCACTTTCTAAGCAAGACACTTGATAGTTGAGTGTTATATAAAAACAATCTGGGATCGCTCGTGTACCCAAAGTACAATGCTGTATTGTGATTGGTCAAATCGGTCACATCTCATTCTATTTTAGTTACAGAGCTCATAACCAAGAGTGAGCAGTTCAAGATAGGTTATTGTGAGTTTGTGAACGCTCAAATATCATGATAACTAATTTACGACACATCCTGGTGCCAAATGTAGTAACATCATCAATATGAAATCATGTCAAACCACCATGAGACTGGTTTATACTGGCAACCGCAAGGGGAGCATGCTGAAAGGACAACAATGTATCAATCTTTGCAGGAATAATACTATTTTCACAGAAATAAAAACATGGCGACTTGGCTGGTCAAAAGGTCTGACTTTCACACTGTATTCGACTGCACTCTGGGACCGCCACTGTCTGTCCACATTTAGGCAAATACCGGTAGTTGTTCCGGAGCGACAAGAGGATTTGGCCCCAGGTGGTGGATGCATTGGTGAGTGAACAGGAGTCACAGAGCTGCGTTTCTCCTCGGCCTGTCTGAAAGCATTAACCTGTGTTTACCTCTGAACCTTCTCTCAGAGACGACCACAGCAGTGACACGCACAGCGTACAGGCAGCAAGAAGAGAGCACCATGAACAAGCCAACTAAACTGTTCAGGGACGGTGAAATGTACGGAATTCTGCAGTATAGTTTTTGTAAATGGGTTAGTTTCTTAGTTTAGTGTCACCAGTTATCTACCACGTTTTCCACAAGCGCATAGGAAGAAAACTTACAGATCATATCATATAACATCAGAGTATGTTTTTTTACTCAGGTACTTCAACCATGGAATGAGTTTAAAGGTAAAGAGATGGCAAGCAAATGGAGTTGCCTGCTTCACTTACCTTGGAAACCCAATAATTGCAATGGTTTTTCATAAAGGTTTTGTCCTATGTGCAACAAAATTATGATGAACATGCCCCTGAAATGTACTAAATATTATGACCATAATATATCTATATTTACTTAACTTTTCATGCGCATCTCCATGGAGATGTTGTTGCTGCATAGTATAGCTTTAAACAAATCTCTCCATTGAGACAAGTGACTACAAGTCAGATCTGTGGAGAGGTGTGCCCTTTCTCTGCAAGATGTTTTTCAAACATTACAAAATCTCTAATAAAATAAGGGCAAAATGGATATGTTTAACACTTTACAGCGGAGCATTATAGACCATTACATCTACACTGAGGTGACACCAGTTTTCAGCTTGTGAGCTAGATTCAGTAAAGCTCAATGATCTATTTAGGTCTGTATTATAATGTACTAATATCTTCTTTTTTTTCATTAATTGAACATAATTAAGACTATATGAAAATAATAGGCCTACTTTAATATCCTATGTGAGCCTAAAAATATGCAATATAAAAGTGGGAGAATTTGTTAATTAGCTTTAATACAGCTGATAGTGGCCACAACTAAATAAAGAGTTTAGCTTATGCACGTGTAGCTCTTCTAACTTATATATCAGTTATTGGTGATGATAACCATGGTAACGCTCATTGAGACCAACAATGGACAGATCTCTCCATTGAGAATTTGAGAAAGTCAGCTTTCCTTTGGCTCACTTCCACAACAAACTGCTTTGTGTGAGCAGAAAGAATTACGCTGTGGCCGTACCTGTGCCTCCTCCCAGCTCCCGCTCCTCGCTCTCCTCCCTTCATCAAGTGCATGTTTCCTGGCAATGGGACTCGACAGGGGTGCAGTCCCGCTGCTGCGTCTAAACTCACAAGGAAACGCCCAATAAATAAAATTGTACTCGCACTGACCTCTACCTCTGAGATCGACAGGTAGATCGTGATTGACAAAATGGGCACCCATGATCTAGAGGAAGACTGGTGACTCCTTAGCACAAAACCAGTACCATTTGAGTTCTTGTAAGGTCACAATAAGGACACAGTTTCAATCCAACATGAATTACTGTTTGTTTGTCTCTTTCTGTAGGCATTAGCTTTGTAACTGTAATGCAGCTTCTTACTGGACTGACTGAAAATGAACTATTACTGTATTTAACGTTGCACTATGACTATTCTTGTTGAGATGAATGTAATGAAAATGTTATACTATCCACACTGAAGTTTGATCCTTGCGTGACTAAAAATGCACTGTGAAATACTTCCGATTGTACAATTGATTCTTGAATATATGCTAATGACAATATTAAATTAGATTAGAGCTGCACATTGGACCAGGTCAAATGAAAATGCACTTTGAAGTTGTCGGTCGGAGGATTTGCTGAATTGAGCTGGCAGTACAAGCCCAGCCTGCAGTGAGGGAGCACATGTCTTAAAGCCCCGCTCCTCTCGCTCTCCTATTAGGCTTGATTTATGGCTTCATAACCGTAATTGCTGAAGGGCAGCTGCTCCATTGCATGATTCAACTGAGTTTCCAGAGTGTCAACTGCATCACCTGCTGTTCTGCTTGGATCCCGACGTCGCAGGTAGCAGTGGTCTGATAAATAACACCAGGCTCATAAAAACACGCAGAGAGGAGGTGCAGCGGAGGCAGAAATCTACTCAGCTTGTAATTGATCACATACGAATCTCTGACCCCCTGCGTGAGCCGTCTAATATGCAGAAGTAATTAAGGCAATTTGTGGATGGATATTAATGGAGGAGGCAAAACTGTCAAATGTATAACTGGTGGTATTTAGTTCCCGTGACAGCCGGGCTTTGTTAATATTTTTTTTATTTTAAGTAGAGAAAAATCACTTGAGATTTACAAGTCAAAACAGTTACAAATCAAAACTCATTCAAAACCCAACCAGGGTATAAATTAGAACGAATACTTATCCAGGTCTTAAAGTGGGACTTGTAACTTGATCTTAATCTGTACCAGAACTAGACCACGGAAGTATTAAAAAAACAAATTAATTACGTTTTTTTAAAAGTTCTTTTAAAATTATTATATAAAATTTTTCAAGTAAATCAAAATTAGTACTATTTAGTATGATGACAACACTAGTTTCTTGTGATATTCATACTGCCATTGCCGACATTGAACTGTTGAGCTCCGTCCTTTAGCACCTGTATGGGACCTGTGAGACCAGGTTTGTACTCCACAACCTTCCTCTTTAAATGCTTCCTTGCTTTGCATTTCAAATGCAATCATAGATAATTCTGCCGCAATTTCTGTGAGTGACAGTGTGATGGAAGAGTAATGACTGGATAAGAGCAGTTCATCATGTTGTCACTTCTTATTCAGAATTATTACAGTCACATTTTGTTGTACAGTAAATGCACTGCTGATTTCAGGAGAGCTTGACTTAGCTTTAAAGGCGTCGTTTCTGCAACCTCAAGAGGCTCCAAAAAGAAAGGCAGCTTGGAGTTTTATATATAAAAGTGTCCTCTGATTGGAGGAGGTAGAGTGGGTAACGTCATCACCTGGGCTTCCTTTGGGCTTTCAGGTTTCCCCGCCATCATCCCAAAAAATGGTATATTTCTGCAGAAAAGTTGCATCTAACTAAGCTGAAAATATAAAAATGGATCCCCGTTCCAGACAGGTCTAGAAAGTATACCCAGAGCCATTTTTAATCCTTTTCAATAAATACATTAAATGTATTCATCGTTTCAGCCCTAAAGTATACAATTTAACACATTTTGTTTAATTGTATACTTTAGGGCTGAAACGATGAATTCGATATCAAGTAAATTCAGTTACAAAAAAGCTTAGATGATTCGTTTTTTGTGGGGCTTTCGCTGTTGTGTGAAAGAACGCAGAGGACCACGAGAATGAAATAGAAAGTCTGCGATGCCGGGGCGACGACGCAGAGGCTGAAGTGAACAGCACACGGAGCTAATGCTGCAAAATGACTGCAGTTACATCTCAAAACACCAGGTATCACTGGCAACAGTGATACAAACCAGTTTACAAACCAGTTTCTTATTTTAAGGGATGTGAAAGCAAATGCAAATTAATTCATAGCTACTGTTACACAGTCTGGTGACAAGTTAATTAGTTTGTCATATATAGTCTAACAGAAATGTTGCCGTTTTGGAAATTAATTAAGAAATTAAGAAGTTATTTTATGCAGAAACAACTAATGTGTTAACGTTTATTTAAGAAAATAAATGTAATATGCTTTTTTAAATGGTCTACGGAATGTAAAAAAAAGATATAGAATATTCGAATAATTAAAGAAAAGTATCGATAGATTACTCGATTACTAAAATAATCAATAGCCGCAGCCCTAGTACAGTAGGAGGTATACGCTCCACAGCAATATCTTGCTATATTCAGCCTTTGGACAACAATCAGAAAATTGGAGAAAGAATATACTATTTGGTTATATATTTAAAAATTGAGACCTTACAAGCACTCATCTGTGAATCAAAAGTATGCAAATCCATCAGCTTTATTCTGACAAGGATATACATTTTGAAACGGTAGAATAATGCAAAAGACATTTATTCTACATTTTCTTAGCTTTCCCTTAAAAATATCAAAGAAATTAATACAATTTATTGCAGGTCATAATAATCTCTGAATGCTTCTTGAGGATTGATATTGTGTGGTTACCTCTAAAACACATTTGAAAGGATAAAGTTGGTCACATCACACCACAGTTTATGAGCTCCAATGAGATAAGCCTTGATCCGATTGGGTTTTGTCCTTTACGGTTATTGTTTCCAGCTGAGGCCCCTGCAGCAGAGACGTGCCTCTTTATACATGAGCAGAATCAGACAGGCTCCATCGCTCTGCTCCTCTTTCTCAAACATTAGGAAGTTATTCAGGAAACATCAATTATTACATGACATCTCTGCAGCACCAGCACTTCCTCTAAACACAAAAACAGTCCAATTACTGTACGCTCACCTCCTGTAGGGAACAAGTCTGACAAAACCACTGATTCCATCTGATAAATATTCAGGCTCTATATGCAAACATTGCTAATATGTTAAATACCCGGTGTTGAAAATGAATGTGCTTGTGGGACCAAAACAATGGACAAAAAACAGAGAGAATAAGTTTGTTGAATCATTACCACAAAGTTTTCATTGCACCCTCAGGATAGAAAGAAGAGTGAGCCATGCCTGTACATTTTAAACTCCACCAAGAAATCCTTCAAGCCAAAAACATGACTACACAGTTATTGTTACTGTCCAAATGATTTTATAGGACAAACAAATATTGATTTTTCCTAAAAGGTTAAAGCTGGTTTGCCTGATTAGCTCTCACAAACCATTTGGCACGTTGTTAGTCACATGCATAACTTTTGTGCCACTAAGAAAGTTTTAGAGCAGCTGTTTTAGAGTGTAGTGCAGTGCGGTGGTCAGGGCCGCTGCTAGCCATTTGGGTGCCCTAAGCAGAAATGCTCAGTGGTGCCCCGTGTCCCCAACCCACTCCGAACGTGTAAAAAAGTACGTAGAGGTTAGATGTCTGTAATACAACCTTAAAGTTGTATTTTTTTTAAATTAATTTTATTTTGTAAATATTGCATAAATCCAATATTTACAAAATAAGAATTACATTTGTTTCACAAAACAGATTTAATTTTCTTTATTCTGGTGCATTTTAGATGCAACTCATTATTATGAGGGAGTCCCTAAATATCCTTGCTCCGCCCCTGGTCCAGCGTCACCCAAAGCCTTCTCCTGCTCTTCTGCAGAACAGATCGAGCCTAGAAAACACTACAGACCGCAAACTATTCACGCTTTCCTATGCATTCATGAAAACATTAGACATTTGTAAGAAGTTGAACCACTACAACAACGACACGGCTTAGCTCTGCGGTTTGCCGTGCCATGCTGATGCATCACATAAGTCTTGTTCAGGGTTTCTAATTGAATATGGGGCCAATTTTCATCATCTAAAGACCGTTTTGCTCCTTGGGGTTCCTAGAATACATCTGCGGGGTCAAAACTGGTTCCAGCTGTGCCCCTGATCCGTCTGCTTCTGTTTAACCTGTGGCTTGAGCATCTTAAGCTCGCTGTGGAGAGAGTGAGGCGACACTTGAGTCATAGTGTGTATTTATAAAGATCTACCGACAGACTTTGCCTACAGTAGGCTCACCATTTCATTGCCAAAGGAACATTCCATCCTTGCAACACAATACATCATATAGTGACACAGATGATTCTTTCTGGCAAGTTTACGTTGATAAAATGTTTTGGTTTGATATTAGCACAAGATTATGATTTTACAATACACTTTACATAACTACCTCGTCTTAGATATCTATTCATGTAAGGGGGTAGGCTAGATGTTATACTTTATTCAAGCAGACAAAACATATTAAAGCTGGTACCTATATTATTTAGGAAGCATGGAGGTAGCGGCTAGCGCATGCTGTTAATGCAGAGGCAGTCTTTACATATTCTATTTCCCTGTCTGGGATTTCAGAGGGGCACTGACTGTATCTCATATAGAGTTCCTAAATCTCCAGTGCTTGTGTGTGCATTCCTGTGCATGCTACGAATAGGGCCCAATACCAAATCTTGCAAAGTAGCAACATATCAGACGCTTTCTTCCTAGTTCAAGATTGGTTAAATCTGTTAAAATTAGATGCAGACAATAAGCAGCTGTCTGCTTTTGAATATTTGAACAGTAAAGGGCAAAAACTTAAAAATATATATATACTGTTTTAGTTAGATTAAGATATTCTCACAATTTGATTTACTTTTTAATTTTTCACAAACCTAATTTCAAGATACAAGAGTGTTCCGATGGATTAACTGTATTAGAGTCTATGATAATAACAGGCGTGTGAATGCTGATGTCACAGTGTAAAAAATGGCCTGACATTACGCCTGCAGACAGAGACAAAGGCCTGTATGATCTAAACACATTATTGTTACACAACAATATTGATGCCTGGCAGCTGTTCTCAGATCACATCACAGTGCATCAGACAAGCCTAGCACTATAATTGTCAACACATACGCTGCCTTTCTACAGTAATTGTGTCTTGTACAAATACTTGGCAGGGAGGAGCTGTGTAGCGTAAGAGCATTGACTATTGGGTACAAGAGCTGGCTGCTGCTCTTTAACAATAATCAATCTGTTTCCTCACTGTGTTTCTGTAAGTATTGATTCAAACACACCGTCAGATGATTTACTTAAACTGCTTAAGAGTGTTATTCAAAATGTCAATGCCAAGAAGGACATGCTTGACATTGAAAAAAGCTTAACACTTAAAAAAATGTAATGTTGACCCTATAAATATAGTACATAGTAAAGTACATCTTAAATATGTCATCTTCAAATCTAAAATATTCCTTTTGGATCAAACAAAAAATTCAAGTTAAGTCCAAGTAAATTTTCTTTCAAGTGTAAAATTCCAAGCGTCCCACTGTTGCACTTGACTAGCAGGGTAGAACATTACTTTTTCATAACACTGTTGGGTGACTAATTTTGAATTGAGCTATCATTTTTTGTGAGTTTAATTTTGTCCTTCCCAGCTGAAGTCAAAATGTTAAACTCTCAAATGTGACTAAAAGCTGAGCATGACAAGACCCGGTAGCTACATTAGTCCTTGCCAATAAATCTTGGAAAGAGATACAGACCCTGCGCTTGAAAAACATCCATTCTTACAGCGAGGTTTATAAAAATGGACATGAAACTCTGACAAATCCAAACTTGACATACGTACAAAAATATTCAGCTTTATAAAACCCTCTGTACACACTCCAGCAGGTCATTTCCTCCTCCCGGATCACACACACGGATGAGAAATCTGCACACACGATCTCTCACGTCAAGCCTCCTCCGCTCTTCCATTTCACCATTTAAGGGCAATGCAAAGTTAATTACAAATGAAATTTACCTAAACATGAGCCGATAATGAGCAGGTTTGATTGACACATGGAGACACAGAGGGAGTGGCAGAGAGTCACTGCAGCGGAGACACAGCCGCCTGATCTTTAACTTATCTGTTTGACTAAGTTGCATTCCCCATGAAACAAAAACTTCCTCAAAGTGGCTCCTTCTCTCATCTCTGAGTTCAGGTCACCTTCTGCCTCGTCTCTACAAACTCCATACGACGGGGGCAGAGTTTGCGACACAACTGCACAATCCCACATCAACATGTCTTTTTATAAATCCCAAACTTAATGTGGAAAATCATAAATCAAGCATACAACTTTTGGACCACATTTTGTACAAACGCACCTATTGTATGTTTATTTATTTTAGCAAGTAGATATTCTGAAGTACAAGTTATGTATCTTGATGCATATGAAAGTGGCACCAAAGAAAAGTAATCTTCAAATGCAACTCAGCAAAGACATGACAGAAACCTCATCTTTGACTAAACCTTCCATTGTGCCGAGTTGATTGGGGTCATAAACCTCTTAATTCAGACGTTTTCAGACTGGTATGATCATTGAGTTCAGTGATGCAGCAGCTGTACACAGAGCTGCGATAGTTCACAAAGTTAATGCTCACAATTTAATCGCCATCTGCCATTTAATGACTCAGATCCTACAGGAGCTCAGACGGGAGGCTCCACACTCATTTTAGGTCCTCATTACATTGCAGTTCTTTCATTCATCAACCACTGACTGCTTTGGATGAACTTGCACTGCAACATAAATGATTGCTATTTATTGCTAAAAGTGCATTGAAATACAAGCATTCCTACTATGAGTGAACCTGCCTCTCCACAGCTCTGACTACTTTCGATCAATTTACCTATCGGAGCCACAATTGAACCTATTATTGGACCCGTTTTGCTTTTATTGTTTTCTGCGTCTTGCTTTTTTGTTTGTATTTCTCTGTCATAGCGGCAAGCAAGAACTAGTTTCAAGGTTATCTAAAAATAACTTTACTGACCGCTAAAGGTATATTGGGTCCTATCAAACAGTAGATCAGAATTCAAATTGTTCGTTCTGAAACTCCAACCAGCAAAAGACAACGTCCCTGGCAAGGCGAATTATCATTTTGACCCTTAGTCATCAAATAAAACATTTAACTATAAATGATCTTGTGCTGAAGAATGAGAAAAAACAAAAACAAAGCAGGATTTGCATAACAGCCATAAAACTTCATTTGACACAAGCCAAAATCAAAATGGATGCACTTCACCGACTAAGATTTCCGATATTAATTAGCCAAAAACGATTTAATCCGTTTATTTGCAGAGAGAAAACATTGACTCACACTGGCTATTAATTATCGTGGTTAAAATCCTCTTTCACACTTTTTGTTTTCTCCATGAGGGTTGAATAACTGCAAACAAACCAATGCATTGTTTGGTATATATTTATAGGACTACTTTGGCGTCTCCGCTTTGCAGAAAGCCATTAAATAAACACTTTCACACATTGAGCTCGACTTTTACCTTGAAGCTCACTTTGCGGTGCGTTTCGGTGATAAGTGTCTAAATTTAAAGTGTGCCTCCTTGACACTGAAAATAAAGATTAAAAGTGTCAGGATTCACAGCACATATGAGTAACTCTTGTCTCTTCCACTTATTTGTTCTCTGCTTAAGTTGAGGTATATTTGCCCTCCATAAGTAAACCTCTGTAGAGACTCACTGGTTATCGAATAGAAGTTCAAACGTCAGTCTCCCGAACTCATCTCACCTCAAAGTAAGAACACAGTTCACTGCTTAATTGCCTCAAGATGCTACCACCATTGTATGAACTTTGTATTGCCTCATGATTTGATAATTACTTGTTCAATTATTTTTAAAAATATAAACAAATAACAATAAATTAAAGATAGAAAAATATTATTGGTGCTCAATATTTATTGTGTGTAAAGTTTCTTTACCCTAGAGGGGAATGTGTTTATTTATTGGAGTAAGATAAGATTTGAGCTGCAGCGTGTCGAATAAGTAACTTCTCATTATGGATAATAACCAACTACTTAATTGTTGTATTTGTCTTTTTGTTTGTCACAGCTCATGTTTTTTTAATATATATTATATAGAACAGAGTTCTATTATATAGAATTATCCTGTTTTTTGGTTATTCTGTCAGTGCCATAAAGTATTGATCATATAAATGTGCTTATTGTGACAGGCCGACCATCACCTGCTTGTCTCATGAAAATGTTAGTGCGTTCCGTGGTAAGTTCCACAATAGCATTATATTTCTTTCTTTTATTTTTTTTCTTGACACAAACTGACAGGAAACAGACAAAACAGACTCACCAGCTAACGAGGCTAGCATGGCTAACAAGAGCGACCCAACTCCCGAAAGCCCTCTCCCCGTGTGTGGAATCCATCCAAAGTGACCAATAGTGAATCAGCATCAGCCCCCTTTAAATAAAAATGTGTTTGCATGGTTGTGTTATTGGTTAGTTAACTGTTCATTTCTTACAATGAACTCCACCAACAAGTGTTTTAGTTTGTGTATTACCTCTAATGCTCACTCACAAATTGACTCAAGCAACATTACAAAAGTAGTTAGAGCTAATGAGCTTTTAAATTCATTAGGCGCCATAAACATCTGCTTATCCAAACTGTGATCTCCAGCTCTTGACATACAGCCCCTGGTCTGTGAGCCCACATCTATGAAATCATTTTGTGTAATATTTAGATTATTTTGGTTATCATGACAACCATATTAAAACACTGGTGGTGGAGAGCAGTGGAGTGCTTTGGGGGCACTGAGAGGGTGCAGGCAGGCAGCCAGAACAATCAGATTTTCTCATTGATTCACTTGCCTTAAATTGACTTTGAATTGGTTAATTAGCCAAACTGTTCTTGGCTGAAGCACAAGATTTAAATGGCAATAAATAAACAACTGCTACAAAGTTTAAGGACCCTAAATGCTTCATGCCCCCTTTTACAAATAATATGTTTGCAAAGCTTATATAGTTGTGTAAATACCGTAAAATTTGGACTATAAGCCGCACATTTTTTCACACAGGTTGAACCCTGCAGCCTATAGAACAATGTGGCTAATTTACGGGCTAACGGCCTCTAGGGGCGCTCTACAGCCCCGCCGTATTGTTTGCTAGTTTTTTTTCTCTCATTACTTTTTATGTGTGACCCGGAGATCTGAAGTCAAGTGTGAATTTTCTCTCCTTTGCTACAGGAATGTGCTACAAAACTGTCTTAACAGAGTCAGCCCCGATTATGTATTTTGTATGTATTTTTCCTGTACAAAAATAAAATTAATAAACTATATTTTCAATTTGTGACCGTGAATCTATTTAAAAACAAACATTGTGCCTGTTATTTTGTTCATTAAAGGAGGGGCGTTGTGGGACTTGTAGATTTAAAGCGTAGATTAAACCATTGCCACAGTAAAGCACAAGCATTAAATAAATTAACTATGATGTTAAAAGCTTTTTATCATGTTATAATGATAATATAACCCACAGATAAATACGTCAGCACCGCAGTTTGCAGTATATATGGCCCATTATAAATCATGTAAATTGATGTTGTACCGGTACATAATTATAGCAACAAAAAATAACAGCAGGCATAAGTGACAGTATGCATGTACATTAACGGCCAGTATTATGCAAAAAAGCCTTTATGTTCCATATTTGTTTATTAAAAATACTCACACACTTCACCAGAATGCAGGAAATTTCGTCTGCTCTGTTAATCTTTTCCTGGGGGAGGATCCACAAACCCGGCTTTGTATGTGTTACAAATCAGAAGCTCAAATGTTGAAATACGTGTATCAGCCTGGGCTGAGCCTGGCTCTCACCACATCCTAGAAAACCCGCTGGTAATACCACAACGGTTACCTAGCAACCATACTGAAAACAAGGGCAACAATGCTTGTAATAATCACAGTAGTTATGATTTGACAAACAATAATATTATATACCAGCTTTATTTTGTTGAATGATCATGTATAAGTTTCAATTGTCTTGTGTTTTCAGTGGCATGTTGCCTTTGGTTGACATAAGTGGAGGGTCAGAAGTCAGCACTACTTCCGATAATTTAAACATTTCTTCACAAACTGCGCCTTAACAGAAGTAAAACTATAACAAAAAATACCACAGGTGCTATCCTACCAAGCCAAGTCATGATTAGAAAAACAGGAGAACCAGTCATATAGACTTTAAATCAAATTTACTTAGCCTATAGCAGGGGTGGGCAATTATTTTCCTCCGAGGGCCATATTCGAATCCAGGCAAGTAGCGGAGGGCCGGCCTGCGATCATCGGTGTGAAGAAAAAATATATATTATAGGCTATTGAATCTATTATTTAATTCATTTCACGTCATCTTTATTAAAGGTCCCATAACATGCAAAATCGGCTTTTCAGAGATTTTAACCTTCTTACCTATTTGTGCTTCATATATGTCCAGAGTGTTTTTTTGATTGATTCCCGCAGTGTTTAGCTATATTACTGACTATCTCCTTTCCTCCAATCTCCAAACTGACGGGGGGTGTTCACAGGACCGCGTCATACCCACAAGCACTGCGCACGCTGTAGAATTAACACCAGTTTTATTTCAGGCTCAAAGAAGACTCGTTGATCTGAAGTTCTATCGTTTGTCACTCACTCGCGTGGAGCGGCGCACGGCGGAGCAGACAGCTGTGGGGCACACACGCTCTCTGAGACTACGTCACGGGTGGGCGGGGCACACACGCTCTCGCTGAGACTACGTCACGGGTGGGCGGGGCACACACGCTCTGAGACTACGTCACGGGTGGGCGGGGCACACACGCTCTGAGACTACGTCACGGGTGGGCGGGGCACACACGCTCTGAGGCTACGTCACGGGTGGGCGGGGCACACACGCTCTGAGACTACGTCACGGGTGGGCGGGGCACACACGCTCTCTGAGACTACGTCACGGGTGGGCGGGGCACGCACGCTCTCTGAGACTACGTCACGGGTTGGGCGGGGCACACACGCTCTGAGACTACGTCACGGGTGGGCGGGGCACACACGCTCTGAGACTACGTCACGGGTGGGCGGGGCACACACGCTCTGAGACTACGTCACGGGTGGGCGGGGCACACACGCTCTCTGAGACTACGTCACGGGTGGGCGGGGCACACACGCTCTCTGAGAATACGTCACGGGTGGGCGGGGCACACACGCTCTGAGACTACGTCACAGGTGGGCGGGGCACACACGCTCTGAGACTACGTCACGGGTGGGCGGGGCACACACGCTCTGAGACTACGTCACGGGTGGGCGGGGCACACACGCTCTGAGACTACGTCACGGGTGGGCGGGGCACACACGCTCTGAGACTACGTCACGGGTGGGCGGGGCACACACGCTCTCTGAGACTACGTCACGGGTGGGCGGGGCACACACGCTCTCTGAGAATACGTCACGGGTGGGCGGGGCACACACGCTCTGAGACTACGTCACAGGTGGGCGGGGCACACACGCTCTGAGACTACGTCACGGGTTGGGCGGGGCACACACGCTCTCTGAGAATACGTCACGGGTGGGCGGGGCACACACGCTCTGAGACTACGTCACAGGTGGGCGGGGCACACACGCTCTGAGACTACGTCACGGGTTGGGCGGGGCACACACGCTCTCTGAGAATACGTCACGGGTGGGCGGGGCACACACGCTCTGAGACTACGTCACGGGTGGGCGGGGCACACACGCTCTGAGAATACGTCACGGGTGGGCGGGGCACACACGCTCTGAGACTACGTCACAGGTGGGCGGGGCACACACGCTCTGAGACTACGTCACGGGTTGGGCGGGGCACACACGCTCTCTGAGAATACGTCACGGGTGGGCGGGGCACACACGCTCTGAGACTACGTCACGGGTGGGCGGGGCACACACGCTCTGAGACTACGTCACGGGTTGGGCGGGGCACGCGCTCTGAGACTACGTCACGGGTGGGCGGGGCACACACGCTCTGAGGCTACGTCACGGGTGGGCGGGGCACACACGCTCTGAGGCTACGTCACGGGTGGGCGGGGCACACACGCGCTCTGAGACTACGTCACGGGTTGGGCGGGGGAGCCAGATCGCTCTTCACAAGGGTGGGGGCGTTTATCAAACCAAGCCGTCTGCATTTCCGGGTTGGTGAGGGGGTCCAAGGTCTGGGTGATATTTCTGAACTATTATGTTAAGGGTGTTGCACAACCCTTATTATTATCAATTATACACTTAGGATAGACTACGAAACGTGAAAAAAGCATGTTATGGCACCTTTAAGGATATAAGTGCAGAAAGATGCCTAAGGGCAAAAAAAAAAAAAGATGTATTTATTTTTTCTAAAATATTACTCGGCATGTTTGGCGGGCCGGATTATAAAGACAAACGGGCCGTATGTGGTCCGCGGGCCGTAGTTTGCCCACCCCTGGCCTGTAGGGACAGAAGGACATTTTACAACTAAACATTTTGGGTTGTTATATAAAATAAAACAAAATATACACACCTTGAGTAAAATAATATTCTGTTCTCTTATGATAAAAGGGGTTCAAGAAAAGCAGTCCTAGGCACAACAAAGTTTTGGTACCAATCTGAATTTGAATCTGGTGGTCTCGAGTGTGATGTGTGAGCATATGCGTCTGTATGCATGGGCGCTCATGATGCCATGAAATTAAACTCAGAGTCAACAGACATGATCAAATTGTCCCTAATCTGACAGGCCCATTCATCACAGGGAGACGGGACCCTTCCTGTAAGTGCCAGCGTCTCAATCTGTTCTGCAAAGCTGCACTGATGGAGAAATAAGAACACTCTTCACCACAGGTACTGCCACTTAACCAGAAAAAACACTCTTAGAGAAGATATATTGGGCTTTATTCTGGTTTTAAATACTTTGTGTAACCGATTAACCTTCTGATCTGAGCCAAAACCATAGCCAATTCTACTGCTACATAATACCTGCTAGTAACGGAAATACATGCTATATTTGCATGGGTATTTTAAATGTTATACCATATAACGCATAATAAACATATATGAAATGAAAAAGCCATCTCAAGAACTATGTTAGTCTGATATGTACTGTAAAGGTGATTCAATAGAAGCACTGCTACTGCTACTGCCACTGCTACTATCAAATTTCAACAAAGTGTTTTCTACTGTTCCTAAGGACAACATTACAATCATATTTCCATTAATTATACAGCAATATTTGCACATTTATAAAATACTGTGGAGAATAATGTTTGCCTCAAAGCAGGTGAGGCACAGCTCCAAATAAACAATAGTTATCAAATAATTTACTTACACCCCTTATATCCTAATTAAGCATGTTTACTTTGGCAATAATCATTTTCAATTTCACGCCATTTTAACTTGAAGTTAATTAAAACAAGGTTATTCATTAGCGTGGCTCCAGACCCTTCCCTAGCCGCAGCACCTGCACTATAATGCTATGCAAATCAGCAGTGGAAAAAAACTCAAGTGTTTTCAGTCCGCCTTCAAGAAAGTCCCCAATGAAATGTACACAAAAGACAAAAGAAAACAAAGAATTAAAATTACAGCCGCAAATTAACAGAATTATTATGCTAAACGTGTGTGTACCTTGTGGTTGTGCTGCAATGACCCTGATGTAGTGAAGATGAATGTCAGATTAATCTACGTCCATATATATCTCTACACATGTCTCTATAAGCGCCGGCCCGTGTTGCACAAGAATCAGGTGCTTATCAACATTTTCAATGAAAAAGCTCTCCCGGGCACTGTGTTTGTTCCATGAAAAATAACCCAATTAAAAAGGGCTTGACAAATGACCTTTCTAAAGGTAAAATAATGAGGGGAACATGTTCTGGTAAACAGCTGTAGCACCAATCACAAAGGTTTCTCCACCCATGGGAGCCCAACGTTCAGTCCACACTCAAACAACAAGCTAACGACAGACCACCACTGTTCACCTTGCATTGATATTTTATTGATCTATTTATAAATGTGCACAAAATTATAGTTAACTCAAGTTTTCACCTCAAGCTAAGTTATAGTACTATATAAATTGCATAAGGCACATAATTCACTAAAACATAGTGAGCATGATCAAATTTAAGATTTTATTAAAACTGTTGCTTTTTTTAGTAATTAGTTTATAATTAGGGATGTCACTATATCAAATTTTAGAGTCATAATTATTGCGAAGGAAAATATGGCAATTTTACAATTATCAGCAAACAGAAAAGAAATGTTTGTATTGGATGTGTTCATGTTTCAACTTTCAAATATTCCTGCGAAATGAAAATGTGTTTATTTTATCAAGAGTCAATTGTATGTGAATCTTTGATCAGGGCAATCAAGGCAAGCAGTGATTGACCGATAAAATGTAACATTACCATGAGTCACAACTATATCTATTTGTTCTGAAATATACCCAAATAAACCTGTTTCCCCCTCTCTTCTGCAGCTGAAGCTTAGCTCAAGGTCACGGTGTCTTTTAGTGGCCACTACAGGCCACTGGGCAATACTGCGGGAGGCTTGTTGTTCTTTTTTCACTTACACGAGCAAAAGTTATACACTAAATATTGATGAACACCCCAAATCTGCTTGCCCATCCATAAAAGTCACCGCACTGATGACATAGACCGAGGGATTCTCTTTTAGAACTCAACTCTACTTCCTGTGATTGTCTTTTATTTTGAAAATGTTCTCCACAAACTGCCACTTAACTGATGTAAAACCATGATAAAAAAAAATGACCACAGGTGCTATCTCGCCAAACGAAGTCATAATTTAAGCTCTTTTTTCCTGATGCGTCGCTCATTTGTCTGGCTATGTCCTTTGTCGTAATGCCACTTTTTATTTTCCTTCAGTTCAAGATAGATAGTTTGTATTTCTTAAATTATGCAACGCCTATAATGTATTATTAAATGTGTTATGCATCTCTTTCCACTTGTAAAAACAGTGGGTCATATATGGCCGCCTTCGTGTGGCGTTTGTTTACAGCGACCTCGGGTTTGTGAAGCTGACAGCTCTAAGACGTGTATCTCCTGTAGCAGCCACGCACAAGGCATCAGCGTCTTCATTAAGTTGAAACCAGGAAAGTCTGTAGTTGTGTGTGTGCATCTCTGGCCCGAAAGGCCGTGGTGTCGGTGTTTGCTGCTTCACAGAGCCTGCTCACTGATTGATGTTTTTATAAGTAAGACCTTGCACTGCTCCCCCTTTGGGCCAGGCCTCTGCTTCCTGGCATCAATCACATATCATTTCCATTCTTGTGCCGTAGCTTGACAGAAATACTGTACGGGTGATCTATGTGTGTGTGTGTTAAGTAATTATTAAGTGTCCGGCTACTCCAATAAATCATTCACGTCAGCGAGGTGTACTGGACAACCCCAGATTTTTATGCCCCACTTGCCTCTTTACATTTTCCCCTCTGCTTTTATAAGTCTATGTTATGCACATGGCAAAGGTGGGTTTGGTCATTTTGAGAAGCAGTTAGCCCACATACATGTTTAAGCCTCAAAGAAAGCCAAAGTGTGTTCAAGACTATAGTTAGTACACATAAAAACCTCTTTAAAGACCGGAGTACCTGATTTTCAAACTGCAAATAGGATATTGTATGTATTTAAATCCAACCAACTAGTTCCTAGCTCTACCAAACCCTTTGGCACATATTTGTATGCATGAATCTTTAATGCTTGGATAAAATGTTCTATATTATACATAATATAATATATAATGTAAATCCAACTCTGTGTCTGAACTGTCACGTAGTTCAGTGTCAGTAACATATTATAAGTCATAATATTGCATTATTATACATTTCTCTGGATAGCTGCTAAATACCACTACTTTTAATGTCTGCCCAGTGTAGGAGGGCAGAGCCTGCAGACCACACTTGTTAAAGAGAGCAGACTTTGGTGGTTTACTGCAGTGTTAATGAGATTGTGACCATCAATCAGAAACTCTTGGGCCTGACTGTAAATAAGGCTGTGATCAGGAGGGGGCGCTGTGACAGGCGGGGCGGGTCTGACTTATGTAAACGCATGACATGCATAGGTCAATGAAGGAGGCAGAGATGGGAATGATAATATCTCAAAGTAACAGCTCCACAGATGAAAGTGAGATGGACTCAATGGGCCGATGATAGCTGATGACTGGTCTGTGTCATGTTCAAGGGGTTCAACGTGTCATTATTCATGAGTTAAATCTTCCAACAATTAGATAGGGTACTATATATGTTGTACTCTAGAGTAATGTCAAGGAAAAATTACACCAATACCACAAAAATGCGAAAAATTAATACTTGATTTAAAAACAAAAACACAAAAAAACAGCACGATACAGATTTGTATATATATATATATATATATATATATATATATATATCATAAAATTGAGGCTTGAAGCTTGTAACAGGTAACCACATTTTTTAGCTTGTACTGGAAAATTGGGCTGCTGTGTTGGATTAGATTAAAAGACAAGCAATGGGAGCGTTCAGGTATTAAGTGATAAAATAAATACAATAAATTATAGTATAAAAAGATAAAGATGCATTTATTGTCTGCAAAAATAATGAATATCTCAACATTTTCACAAAACACGTTACAAAAGTGTGTTTACTGGCACAAAAGTGTGTTTACTGGCACAATTTGCAACTATGTCAAATAAAGCCTGCGGCACTGCACCTGCCTTCTGTCCCAAACTGTTGCTCTGCCGATTTGTGTTTAGTTAAAGGCTTTACATGGATGCCTCTTCATATAACAGTTTACGGAGTCAATACAGAAGCTTTCAGAGCCTATATCGATACTTTTAAATATTTCCTTAAACATCTCTAACAACTCTGCAGAGACTAAGAGCCATCAGTCAAGACGTGATGCAGAAGAACATCTCCAGTCCATTATTTCTGTTGTGTACTTCCTCTATGCCCACAGAGTGTACCCGCCGCAGACCAAGCAC
The DNA here is from genome assembly GCF_026437365.1 of Eucyclogobius newberryi. Taxonomy (NCBI): domain Eukaryota; kingdom Metazoa; phylum Chordata; class Actinopteri; order Gobiiformes; family Gobiidae; genus Eucyclogobius; species Eucyclogobius newberryi. The sequence continues at coordinate 26,352,561 of NW_027315768.1, forward strand.
ATAAATCTACTGCCGAGCTGTACCAGACAACAGAACTATCCCATAAAACTTATCACTCTTTAAGTTTTGCACACTTGGTCTGAAACTATTTAAACAAGTCACTGTTTTTAATATCTACACATATCAATTACAGACAGCAAGTGTCATGTAAAGGATTATATATTTATATTTTTGGGGGGAGTTTTGTGTATTTGTATTGATGCGTTATTGCCTTTTTTTCACCCTGCGCTTTGTAAAATAGATAAACACTTCTACTGAAAAATGCTTTATAAATTAAGTTGATTGATTGGTTGATTGATTGATTGATTGATTGAAGAATGCATGTTTTTCAAGGTTTTCTTTCAGCTAAAAAACACTCATAGTTGATAGATTAAATGCAAGAAAGTTTAATCCCATATTGTGAAACATGCCGACAACGCAGTAACATTTCCATGGAGACAAGCAGATGGTAGAAAGTCACATAATGCACATTTAAACAGATATATAATTAAGTTATGTCCCAATACTATGGTTGATGTCATAGTGTGGGAGAAGAACACATTCCTTGGGGTCTGCAGTGGTATCCTCTAACATAGGTATATATTTGTAACTGTGAAAATAGTCCTTAGGTTTTAGATTAAAGGAAATATACAATGCAATTTTCAAAAAAAGTCAAAATATCAGCTCCACTTATTGGCAATAGAGTTGGTTGTACTTGTTTAAACCTTATGGACAAAACAAGGGGGCTTTAGATAAATAGATAAGATCACATTATTGTTATTCTATAGGATATTTACTTTTTAAATACAAGAATCAAATACAAACTTGTTTCTTAACAGCAAGTGCAAAATAGCAATGGACTGGCAGAATTTCCTCCACACAGTACAGTATATTCAAACCTACTACGTGCCCTGTATTGCCTTCCTGTGGCGTGGTCATAGTTCAAGCTTCAGCGTGTAACTGGGACGACCTTGCTCCTGCTTTATGATCCATGTGCTTCCATCACAATATGTTCGACTGCTAAACCCTCCATTCCTCAGGACACCATTTGTACTCGCTCACCGCTGTTGTGCTGCCCCTTCATCAGCCATTAACATAAAGATGATAGCCATCCAACACGAACCTGCTTGTGTGAATCCCCCTCTGAGGCAAAAGAGGCATTGATTTTCTAATGCTATGATGAAGAGTAGAGGGGGTTTGCATCCTTGACTCCCGGCTGAACACATTTGAGGAGATACAAAAATGTTTCTGACAAGCGCCGTAATATGTTTTAGTAGTAGTTCAGAGTGCACCTTTTAAACATGTTCGGGAGCATTAGCATTTGAAAAAAGACTGAGATAAGAACTGCTAAACTAGTGCAAGAATCCCCCAAACACCTTTGTGGAGGTCGCTGAATGACAAGATATTTGGTTGCAGAGAAATGTTTATTGACCATTCAAACTGCAAATGACATTATGTGCGTGTTTCTGGATGGGACACTGCCAAGCGCTGCTGTCATGTAGAGGTCAACGTGTTCTATTTGTGTCCAACAATGGGTGAATTCAAGGAGTGAAAAAGTTTTAGGGGGAACTGTTTGCTAAATTCCCTTTTTAGTTTCTTCTGTTTCTTCTGTCATATGACCATAGATTTGAATCTAGTGTTTTAATCTCTGACCTGCTGTTAATTCATATGTTTTCTATAATTAATAAAGAAACTAAAATAATAAAGATGAAATTGTAATTAATCGAGATGCCTACTTTTACCCTGTAAAGGCACTTCTCTGCAAACTGGGCAGATTCCCTCGGATGGACCAGGATGAGACCCTGTCCACCCTTCTGGCTCTTCACCAGGGGTATAACGGGGGCATCAGCTCTGGGTTTAGGGTTGTAGGTCATCTACAAAGAAAACGAGAACATATCACAGCCAGGATGAATGTATGTCCATCTGCGAGCATTATTCAGACAACCTGAGCGCCAAGAGTGCAATTAACAACACATTGGGTGGGCACTGCTGGGGATCACATTTGAAACTGGGGAAATGAAATATGTAGGCCACACCTTGTATTCAAATATGTTGCATTTTAAGATGTACAAATTCAAATTAACTTGAATGTATCAGGTCTGTTAATTTAGGGCTGACAATAAAACACATAAAACTCACAATGCTTCCTCTTATCAGTTGTGCTCTCATGCCCTTTTCTTGGTATGGGAAACTGCCGAAACGAGGGGGCTTGGAAAAATGTTTAAGTAGCTCTGGCTGTATAAAAGGAGAGGACTTTATCCTTTTAGCTGCTCAGTACAGACTTAAACATGGACCAAAGGCAGTTGTATGGAGATTTAAACTGTGAGGCGAGAGGAAGCCTGGGAAATGCTCTGTATTCTTCAGCGCTTTAACATCCAAAGCATGCAGCGCTCACAGATGAGAGAGGGGTTCAAAAGGTTCGATTTGGATCACAGAGTAGAGCCTGTGTATTTATAGTAATAGAAATGTTGGAGTTGCTCTGTAATAATTATTGAAAGAATAGTTCATTGGCTTTAATAATATTTTCCAAATCAATTTTGCCTGGCTATAAATGAAGCTGACTGCTAGACAATAAGTCATGCCAAGCTCATTAGGCATCCCCTTTGTCAATGTGCACTTACTGCATTTAACTATGTCTAATACAGATGAAGCGATAATAGCTTATTAAACTCAAAGTGCACCGTGGCCATGGAAATTAATTTCACTGCCCTCAATAAATGACTTTAACATTATGGTATGCAACATTTACTTAATCTTATGAGATTCTGCTCCACTAAAGATTACCGGGAAAAGATTTATAGGACCTCAAGCGCAGTATGAAGAGATAAGATTTAAAGAGGATTGGAAGTCAGTAAAAGGGCAAAATGATGTGATGTACTCCAAAGACCAAGTGGAATTAACCATTTTTTAATATTGTTGCTGTTTTAGCCAAGCATCAAGTGATAAAGTTTCTGTATTTCAATAGGTCGACATTTTCTGCAGTAAATTATTGTGAGCGTGACTAGATGTTATATTTGGAAAATTCATTCTGTCTTAAACTAAATTTCACTTTGATTCTAATAAGACAGTGGTATACAAGCTCTATACTTTTCACTGCTCTATATAATAAAAGTGTAATACGGGGGGGAAATCAATAGAACATTTTAGACATTCACCACAACCCTGTTTTAATACTAACTCATAAAGCAGCAGTAGTACATTTTAAGGTTATTACTGCTGCTTAAGGTTCACTTTATCGTCCCCGTAGGGAAATTTGACCTCTGCATTTGACCCATCGTTCAATGCCACTGGGGAAAGCTGTCAGAAGCAGCACCCAGGGGCCCATCTCCAGATCTTTTGCTACGCTTGGTCAGGACTACCTTTGCTGGTGCACGTTTCACCACCGTGTAGGGTCAATTCAAGATTTTTTTGTCATTGTCATAGAAAACAACGAACGCACATGTCAAATACAAGTATTAACAAAATATTAAATGTATTCTATGTATCTATGTGGGTCTGAATCCTTGAGTATCTAGTCTTTAGTATTAAAATCAAGTTTGAAATTTTAGAATTGTGTCAACTCTCTACTGCAATTGTAGAAAAAAATGTCCACATCAGATTGAGTTTGTCCCGATGCCAAGGAACAAGAGGTAATGTGAAAACCAGCGTACTCGGAGGAGCCGACATAGGCACGGGGAAAATGCAAACTCCACACAAAAAGGGTATATCCTGTCCTGGAGTGAAACATTACAGGCTTTCACTCATTTTCCCATATTTTATCCGCGTCCCTATTCTCTCTTAGCCTCCCATTTATCAGCGCTGAATCAGGCGGCAGCGCTGAGGATGTGAAAGCCTCTTGTGCACCACCGGTTCTTCCTCATGTTCACACAGCCGTCTCCATTAGTGGTGTCAGCGCGCCTCTTCCCAGCAGCAGCAGCAGCAGCAGCAGCACACGTTGGTCCTTTTTACACAAAGCCGCAGATGCTGAGAGGAGAGATGGAGAAGGATGCAGATGGGCAGTGTCAGAGCGCCTTGTTCTGCAGAGACGGCATCGCGCCCCAACAGCTCATTACATGCTATTAGCCCATCATTTCATCCCGCTGAATCCTCTGCCCTGCCCAGTGGTTAGCAGACAGCTCAGGGGTCAGGGCTGAAGATGGTGAGTGCCGACCGTAATGGGGCGACACTGAAGATGACACAGACACTGATAATATGTTGTCAGCTGCAGGAGACTAATTACCCGGCAAGGCTTGTGGCTTACAGTGCTTTTTCAGAACTATAATATGTGAAAATACAAAACACCAAATGAAAATATCTTGTCAGTATGAAGGCCATTTGCAATAAAGATCCACTTAGTCACGCTGATCTTTGACCCTGCAGTGAAATTAGCGATCGTAATCATTTCAGACCGGGCGAAATCTGACACTAAAATGAGAACGATGCAACTTAACCATTGCTTTTGTCCATGGGCCGATTAGTATTGACAAGTTTGTTTGACTTATACATGACCCCCCCTAACTAGATTCCTGATTTTCTCTGCCTTTTGGTCACTCACAAAAAAACGAAAAACCAACAAGTTAAAAAAAAATCAAATCAGTGGCAAATTAATCCATACTATAAGGTGAATGATTTTCCCTGTGAACAAGCAGAAAAAGAAGTAAATAGGAAGAATAAACAGTGCTGAATCAGATGCAACAGAGTGTTAAATTGTAATGACTTAAGAAAAAAGGGAAGTTATGGATTCCTTGGGACGCCACTAAAATAATGAGAAAAAACATGTCTTCAGCCTGACACTGACAGACAAAAAAAATCACTCTCTGATGTTTTTTTGTCCGTTTGAGTAAACAAGAAATCCTCAGACTTGCTTTAAAATGGTTGTCAGCGTTTCCAAACCAGTGTGAGTAAACTAAAACTCAGAACAAAATATCTCTGAAAGCGTGGTTTTGTCTGAGCCTTCCGAAAAAGACAGCACAAGTAAAGCCAAACCGTCAGCATAGATCTTCCATAACTTTGACAGACACTGCAAAGCTTTTTGTAGTCAGGCCTCTTATGATGTTACATTTTTATTTATTTATTTTCTGTCCCGACATGCAGGATGAAACGGTGCCATTTGGCTCAATGTAAAAAAGCCTTGTCTGGAGCCTCAGAGCAGACGCTTGTATAAATCAATGGCTGCACAAAGACAGGACAGCCTAAATGGGCCTAAACACAAGATTAATACGACTCAAGGTTTTGATAAAGGTCACATTGGTAAAAGTATGCATCAGTTTGAAGCAATTACGCACCACTATTGGGCTTTACCTGTCCAATCTGAACAGCAAACTACTGGGGTTCCTCCTGGTGATTTAGGTTAGTTATCATTAGGCTAGTGTTAGTTAACGTTTGGTTTAAATTCTGTTCATCCACTGCCCAAAACAACTCAAATCAGATAAACAAGAGAAACTTAATATAATTAATAGCCAAGGTATGATAACTTTCATGATGTTTTGAGGTTTTTTTTTCTTTTTATTAGTTGGATACATGCTTTAATTGCAAGTTTTTCCAAAGCTATTTCTAGATAAAATGTAAAACCGGTACGTTCTAGATAGCTGTGTTTTTCAATAGCTGGGAAAATAACAATAAAACAATATATGTTATGTCTCATTGTCCTTTGCTTATTTGATATAATAAGCGAAGGCCGACAACAGAGAAGTCAGACACTTCTAACTTCACCATGTAGAAGCTTAGATGTAGCACATGTCTATTTCAGCAGGATTTCTGTCTGATTCTCATCTCAGGTGAGGGCTGTGTCTAGGTACAGTCAAATTGACGGTAGCTCAAATTTCCAAGTGTTACTTCTATCAAAGGGTGGGGTTTGGGTGAGACCAGGCCGGTGAATAAAGACATTCACCTCTTCTTTCTCATCTCTGCAACACTTTGAAATAGTGTAGCAGATCATATGAAAGTCATCAGACTCCTACTGAGAACACAGGTCAGGAGAAGTCTCCAGAGCCACAACATGTAAGGTTATAAACATGTTCCAGATGGGCAGAGGATCGAAATATCAATAATAACATTGTTTTGAAAATATGCAACTTTTGAATATTGAGTATATTGTTTATCTTTAAATGCTACAAAAAGAGCTCATTGAAACCATAAATAGATTTTTTTTTTTATAAACTTCACAAATGCAACAGAAAATAATTGCCAAAAATAAACAGAGCAGTGAAGAACTTACTTTACCACAGAGCTAAAAGCCACTCACAAAGCTCACTTTTCTGACCAGACTAAAGGCCAATTCATACTTTATAAGAAGCAGGAAGTTTGTTTGTTCACCTCGGGCTGTAAGAACAAGATGACATCATTTTGTTCGGCAGTTTTCGCAGCTTGTTCTTGACGCATCAGCTGAGCAGAACTTTGTTCAGCAGGGCTGTCTGTCAACCAGGCTCTGATTGGCTAGACAATATCAACTGAGCAACTGAGCTGTCGGTGATAATAATCTCCATAGCAACAGCGTGGAAATGAAACAAACTTTGTCTCCCAGCGCTAGGTAAAAGAACAAACTACTTGCTTCTTTTATAGGAGATCTTCTACTGAAAGTGTTTTTCAAACTTCCTATAAGTGATCTGTTCTTCTGTATCTACCTCTGTATCTACCTGCGTTGGACCAATGAAATTCCCCCATGTGGGACAATAAAGGAATATCTTATCTTATCTTCTCATGAAGTATGAATTGGCCTTAAGTAAATCACCTGAATCAGTGACAGACCGTCCTACAGTTTTCATTACTTCCGTGACTCAGTGACACAGCAGTGCTTGTTTTTGTACGGCTAAAACAGTTAAGTAGTGCTGGCAATTTGCTTGTTTGTGCTTAGCAACATCTTGTGACTGAAACACAGATCCAGCGACTGAATAGCACAGGATCAGAGTTTTAAAAGAGGTACAACATGTCCATCGTGGCCGTAATGTGGTGGTGCTTAAGAGTTACACTATATAAATATGGCTCTAATTCAGTGCACACAGACGAGTCAGTAAAACATTGTCAATGTCATATTTTGATAAATTAGATAATACATACTACACATGAATACTCTACAGCACATTTTTTTCAAATAGGGAAAAATTGCAACAAGCACATAAATTGAATATTATATATTTTCATAAGTGTAGGAATAACGTTGTTGGGTTACTATATTACACATTTTATCCCTACTTCATCTGTTACAAAGCAAATAATTACCAAATGTTACAATACAGACATGATCAGCTACAGCATGGTCCTTTGTCCACTGGAAACAGGCTCGTCAGAAGCAGGTCAAATCCGCAGTGGCTCTTTGATTTTCCAATAGACTGCGGTTGCATGCATATTTCCTGCCATATTCATATCTTGCGTAAAAGTGTCCAAGCCTGGAGTCCTGGACCTCTGCTGAAAGGATTAAGTTCAAAGGCAGGCGAGAAAATGACTTTGATTCATGCACCGGCCGTCCCTCTTCTGTCCCACAGGCAGTGAGCAGAGGAAGAAGCCTCGGCGTGGAACCTTCGCTTTAGTCACATTGAAACTTTTCCTGGGACAATGTAAGATACTTGTGAGATGTACTAAAAGTGTATATCATATAAACTTAACGCTTTATATGCCCCACCACCCCACTTAATGTCATGGACCTACTCTAAAAAAATGCATGACAAAATTCCCATAAGTTTTAACTTCCAGGGGGCGCTGTTGAGCCATATTGTTTCTGACATGTCCGATATCAAATTTGTGAATAGAAAAGTAGATTTGTCATTTCTGCCCCTCCACAATGGTCTTTGGCTCTCATAGAATATCAATGGGGATTTTGATCACAGCCAAAACCAAACTAAATAGATGGTTTTCTCTCTCTCTTGTCTAGGGGACGCTGTTGCTTAGATTATCTCCATAGTCACATGAAAATACCCATCGTACCTACAAAAACTATACTCCAGTGTGAACGAAGCACAAAGCCAGCAGGAAAGTAATGACATTTGCGATGTCTGAAACGAAATAATAAGAAACAAAGCCATTTTAATACATTTCAATAACCCCAACCACTTCCTGGCTCGTGCCTTCTGAGAGAACAAACAAAAAAAGAAATATTCGACCAGTAAATCTCAGTAAATGCATTTGTTTTCACGAGGTTTATAACAATACAAAAGTGGTGAGATAATCAAATCAAATCAAAATCAAATCAATTTATTTTTGTAAGGCCCAAAATCACAACAACAGTTGCCTCTGAGGGCCACAGGGAGAAATTAATCAACAATGTCTGTGGTGGCGATGGAGTCAGACAATGTCTGTGGTGGCGATGAAGTCAGACAATGTCTGTGGTGGCGAGGGACGATGTCCCAGGGTCCTCTGTCCTTAGACTCTCCTTCTCGGCCAGGAAAAACTACAAAAAAAACCTCTTTGGGAAAAAAGCGTAGAAACCTGGAGGAGTTCCAGTGAAGGAGAGATCCGACTCTCACAGACGGACAGACGGACACGAGGAGACTGGAGCTGGACCCACTCTTCAGGCAGAAGAGGGACCATCTGAGTCGAGCTGGACCCACTCTTCAGGCAGATGAGGGACCGTCTGAGTCGAGCTGGACCCACTCTTCAGGCAGATGAGGGACCGTCTGAGTCGAGCAGGACCCACTCTTCAGGCAGATGAGGGACCGTCTGAGGCGAGCTGGACCCACTCTTCAGGCAGATGAGGGACCGACTGAGTCGAACTGGACCCACTCTTCAGGCAGATGAGGGACCGTCCACACAGGGCAGGGACCACTTCACCAGGGGAGGGGCATCTGGGTCCACAGGTCCTCAGGAGTGAGAGAAAGAAAAGAAGGCGGTGAACAGTTTGCAAGTGGAATCAAAAAATAAATATTGTTTGATAGCATAAGTAGTCAGAAGAAGAGGATAGTGCTCAAGCTGTCATACTTCCCCCAGCATAGTTACTCCTAGGGCAGCGTAGCTAAAGCTGTGGGTTTATCTTTTTGTTCCTAACTACTCTGACCATAAGCGATTTCGAAGAGGAACGTTTTAAGCCTGGACTTAAATGAAGAGACTGTGTCAGCATATTTAACATGGGTCGGGAGCTGATTCCATAACACAGGGGCTTGGTAGCTAAACGCTCTACCTCCTACAGTACTTTTAGAGACTCTTGGGACCACCAGAAGGCTCTACCTCCTACAGTACTTTTAGAGACTCTTGGGACCACCAGAAGGCCGGGATTCTGAGAGCGAAGAGCTCTGTTTGGATGATATGGTTCTATAGCATCTTTGAGGTAGGATGAGGCCATGTCATTTATTGCTTTGTAGGTCAAGAGTAGAATTTTGAATTTGATTCTAAACTCGACGGGGAGCCAGTGAAGAGACTTCAGCACCGGCGTAATGTGCTCTCTTCTTTTTGTTCCTGTTAGTAATCTTGCTGCTGCATTTTGAACCAGTTGAAAGCTTTTCATGGAGCTTTTAGGACACGCTGCGAGCAGGAGTTACAGTAGTCTAATCTAGTCGTTACAAATGCATGGATACGTTTTTCGGCATCACTTTTAGGCAGAATTATTCTGATTTTGGCGATGTTGCGCAAATGGAAATAGGCTGTTTTACAAGCTTGATTTATATGAGCTTTAAATGAGAGCTCCTGGTCAAATAAGACTCCAAGGTTTCTTACAGTAGAACTGGAGGCTACACTAACATTGTCCAGTGTGACTATCTGCTCAGATAGAGCGTCTCGTAGATGCTTAGGGCCAAGCACAATGACCTCGGTTTTTTCAGGGTTAAGAAGCAGGTAGTTAAGTGTCATCCAGGTTTTTCTCTCCTTCACACAAGTACTAAGTCTGTCTACTTGATCGCTCTGATCAGGTTTCATTGATAAATACAGCTGAGTGTCATCTGCATAGCAGTGGAAGTTAATGCCATGCTTTCTGATAATGTTGCCTAATGGCAGCATATAAAGAGTAAACAGAATTGGACCGAGTACCGAACCCTGTGGCACACCGTAAATTACTTTAGAGCTTGGTGAGGAGCTCTGGTTTACATTAACAAATTGGTACCTATCAGATAAATAGGATTTAAACCAGCTGAGGGCTGTTCCTCCAACACCTGCATCACATTCTAACCTCTGCAGTAGAATGTTGTGGTCAATGGTGTCAAACGCTGCGCTGAGGTCCAACAGAACCAGGATTGAGACCAGTCCATCGTCAGCGGCTAATAACAAATCATTTGTGACTTTAACTAGTGCAGTTTCAGTGCTGTGATGGGCTCTGAACCCAGACTGGAAAACTTCAAATAAGTTATTGTCTTGCAGGTGGCGACAAAGCTGTTTTACTACAACTTTTTCAAGGATTTTAGAGACAAAGGGAAGATTTGAAATAGGTCTGTAGTTTACCAATAGGTCGGGATCTAGATTAGGCTTTTTCAGAAGAGGTTTAATGACTGCATGTTTGAAGGACTGTGGAACATAGCCACTTTCGAGTGAAGTATTTATTATATTAAGAATAGAGTCTATAATTAGGGGAAGAATGTCTTTGAGGAGCTTGGAATGGGGTCTAGGACACAAGTTGAGCTTTTAGAGGACATAATGGCTGAAGTTATCTCTGCTTGATCAACAGCTGAACCTTTCTAAATTTACTGATGGATTTATATGAGACGTTAGATTTACAGCTTTGGCTAGTTCAGGGCTAATAGCGGGGGTAATTTCATCTAATTTATCTCTGATTGTTTTTATTTTATTGTTAAAAAATAGGAGGAAATCATCAGAGCTAAGTGTAGCTGGGATTGAGGGCTCTACTGCACTGTGACAGTTTGTTAGCCTAGCTACAGTGCTGAAAAGGAATTTAGTGTTACTTTTGTTGACTTCTATTAGATTTGAATAATATCTGGTTTGGGCCTTACGCAGAGCCTGCTTATAGGACAGGAGCAACTTTTCCATGCTTTTAGGGATTCTTCTGTGTGAGAGCGACAAAATAATCCCTCTAACTTTCTAACTCTTTGTTTATGTGAACGCAGTTCTTGGTTGTACCATGGGGGGGCGCGCTTTGGCCTAATGACCTTCTGTTTTAACGGCGCTACAACGTCAAGAGCAGACTTCAGAGAATTCATGGTCAAGTCGACACATTGATCACTTAAACTGGGACTAAAGCTGTTCTCAGCAGGATCACATGACATGTCACTGAATATTGGCTCTATTATTTCTTTGAATTTTGAGATAGATTTTTCAGATATTGTCCTTTTCATTATAACTTTATTTTGTGGGACTGGATGATCTTTAAGAATAAACTGAAAGGTAATTAGGAAATGATCTGACAATATAGGGGTTTGAGGGAGGACAATGAGGTCACTAATCTCTGTTCCATACGTTAGGACAAGATCCAGAGTGTTCTTGTGAGTGTGAGTCGGTTTATTTACATTCTGAGTGAAACCAATGCTGTCTAACAAGGCGCTGAAGGCATTACTGAGAGCGTCATCACTCATGTTCACGTGGATATTAATGTCTCCAGCTATAACTATTTTATCCCAGGCTAACACTAAGTTTGATATAAAGTCAGAAAACTCTGTTAAAAACTCTGAATAGGGACCAGGAGGTCGGTAGATAACTATGAACAAAACTCCTTTTTGGTTTTTCATATTTGGACATGTGATTGACAGCATGAGGCTTTCAAATGAGTGAAATGCATTGTTAGTTTTAGGGCTCATGAGTAGGCTTGAATGTGAGATCACTGCCACACCACCACCTCGGCCTGTGCTCCTGGCGGTCTGAAAGTTAACATGGGTGGGTGGGGTTAACATGGGTGGGTGGGGTTAACATGGGTGGGTGGGGTTAACATGGGTGGGTGGGGTTAACATGGGTGGGTGGGATGGACTCATTTAGTCTGACGTAGTCGTCTTGTTGAAGCCACGTTTCAGTTAGAGCTAGAAGATCTATGTTATAGTCACTAATTAATTCATTAACTAAGAGCGATTTGGAGGAAATTGCTCTAATGTTTAGCAGTCCACATTTTACGTGTTTATTCATTTGTGTATTTGTGTCATTTGTGATTGTTATTTTCCTTAAGTTATTTGGTCTGACGCCTGAAATATTTTTTCTGAGATGTGACTTTTTGGCATTATTTGTACGAGGAACACGAGGGACACACACAGTCTCTATCTGTCTTGAATCTGAACACTTCACATGTGACAGAACGGGCGAGAGTTCAGCGACAGAGGAGCGTCTTAAACTGCTGCTCTGCTCCCGGGGCTCATCCCTAGATGGTCACTTAACACGACTAAGACTATCGGTCAAATTCCGAACTAATAGGGATGTACCCTCCGAAGTCGGATGGATGCCATCCCTGCGTATGAGCCCGGGCTTTCCCCAAAACACACTCCAGTTATCAATAAAGACAACGTTGTTTTGAGGGCACCATCTAGATAACCAGCTGTTGAATGCTGAAAGACGGCTGTACAATTCAGCATTGATCCGATTGGGCAGGGGACCAGAAAATATTACAGTGTCCGACATCGACTTCGCTAGGTCACACACCGCGGCTACTTGAACTTGAATAAGAAAGCGTCTCTATTTAAATGCACCTTGGATAACAAAAAGGCTTTTTATCACCTGTCCATCTCACACAGAGAAGAGGCGACTATAGATGAACCCCTTTGAGAGAAACAAAAAAGGTTTATATAATGGAAGTTAATAAAACTCCAAATAGAGGCTTTTTGTTTGCAAGGAATGTCTAATACTTCTCTGATAAAAAAGGCATTTCTGAGCCACTAAATAAAGATGGGGAAACAATAACAGTTGAATGAAATTAATGTTAACTGTTACTTTTAAGAATTGACTTCATTAGGCCAACATTTTGGAATGCTATGAGCTTCAAATTAAAAAGGCACAAATTTTAAAGTTCTACAACATTTTCTTCCTCTTATCCAGGGCTGAGTACCCGGAGGCAGCAGTCTAAAGCTGGGAGGCCCAGACACACTTCCCCCAGCTCTTCCGGGGGGGTCCTGAGGCGTTCCCAGGCCACAAAGAGACTTAAGCCACGTTTCCATAGGAGCAGTGCGGCGCCGAGCTGTCAATACTGGCAAATATATTAGCGAAGTGCAGGTAGGCCAACCTCTGCCGGCTCCTCGTCGCGATGCTCCACTGCTTAGGCTCTGGCATGTCAATGTTCCTACACAGGTTGTAAAAACATATAAAACAAGGGCCAACATGCTTGTATCAGTGATCTTGTCTTTTGGTCATTACCCATGACCACAGGTGAGGGTCGGAACATAGATTGATCAGTAAATCGAGAGCTTTGTCTTTCAACTCAGCTCCTTCTTCAGCAGTCCGAAACAGCAACCGCATCACTGCAGACAATGCACCAAATCACCTGTCAATCTTACGCTCCATACTTCCCTCACTCGTGAAGATACTTGAGTACCAAGGTACTTGAATTCCTCCCCTTGTATACAGCCAAAGTCATGCCAGAAGTTAAATCATAATAGAATCAGTAAGAATCAAAGATCCTTGCAGGTAATTCTCGCCCAGCGGGACAGTACAGTGGATATAATCTGGGGGACATTGACGTTGACAAAAAGAGAACAATGAATATCAAGCAAAGGAGTTAAACTAAAGTAATGAAACTTCTGTCTTTAGATCAATCACAGTTAAAAACATTGATTATAATAACAGATTTACAAAACCAAAAACGTTGTCCACTACAGTTGTCCTGCCATCTGTGTTCTGCAGTAGTTTGGTAAAATATCTGACCCATTTTACAGTGAGTTTATTTTCCTCAGGCAGCGCACAGTGCTGCACTGGACCACTCAGCATCCCGGTCACAGGGTCCACATGAGGACTGATCAGCCGAGTCGTTACCAAGCAACTTCTTTCAGGGAAGCCTCCCCGTCCCATGCAGCATGACATATAATGTTCAGGATTACCACATACATTTGTGTTACATTTTATCACAGAGCTTTTGGTATAGTCCGTGATATGCTAAAATATTAAGACCTATTACTGCAACATTCACACCTAGAATGAGATGTTACCGTTACATGTTTATACAGGAACCATCCCATAATTCAAATGCAATGTGGTTTGCTGAGGCCAAGCAGCAGCCGACAGGGAAACACAAATCCTCTTAGTGATTTGTTTTATTATTACTGACGCATTTTACAAATAATAAAATCATTCCATGACAATTGACGCTCATTAAAACAGTGATAATGATTTTTTAATCTCGATTTGACTTTCTCCATAATCCAAAACTACACTGAACGAGCCGAGCAGACACAGCCCGAGTGAGAAAACACGCTTTTTCTGAGTAATTACTTCCACTGAATTATAAGACCCAGCTAATTAATAGTTTTATGTCCATCCACACAGTAATGAAATTATGGATTAGATGAACTCACTCTGGGCCTCAACTCAAAACAAGTAAATGCGAACAGATTTGGAAAAAAAATGCTTTCCAAGAAACTTTAAGTTCAGCCACATTGTATGGCTGAAAGTTGATAAAGTACAACCTACGGTACCTACATTTGGTACTAAAAATGCTTTATATGAAGGACTCATTCACATACACCCATTTCATACAAGAGCCAAGATGGGCTAAGTGCCAAGCCCAAGGACAACAGCAGGAAAGGGAGCGGGGATGGACACCGAGCTTCAGCTTTAGGTTCAGTTTCAGACAGAGGAGTGTAATATTTTAGTACGTAATCTTGTCGTTATCACTTTTCGTATCATATACTGTACATTCTAATCATGTCATAAGCAGGTTTGAAATGAATAAACAAACAAAAATGTGCTATAAAATCCTCCTATTCCAACATTAATAAAGCTAGAATGATTTGACAGTATAGGGCTAATTAAACTGCAATACTGTCTCCCCAATAAGATTCAAGGGCCAAAGGATAAAATGTGGCAATTAGTAGATGAAGCTTGTTGGATACATATTGGCCATATTTTTTCATTAACTTTATACTTGATGTGTTTAAAGGCTAAAGGAGATTCAAAGACCTTGCTGGACACACGAGAAGACGCCATTAACGGTACAGTCATGAGCAGATACATGAAGATGCTTTAAGAGACCCTCATATAAAGACACTTAGGGCTAATCATAAACTCATGTTAACAGCTACGGGCCAGAGACAGTGAGAACATGTGTCTAACATAACGTTAACGCAAATATGCAAGACAAGTGTTTTGGCGAGAGTAACATCAGCCATCAATCTAAGCCAAAGTTTACAGCGAGGATTTAATCAATACGACGTCATTGTAAAACAAAACGTATGTCTCATTGCAATACTATCGGTTGTGCTGGTTTGTTAAAAGGCAGTTGAAACATTTCCTAAAGCACAACGGGCGACGTACAATATATATGTTATACATGTTGGGGAGAAACCTCTTACTTACCCTGGCTGCGATGACACGAATAATACACAATGGGGAACGCATTGTAAATCACTTCTTTGCGGCACAATTATACGCAGATTTCCCCGCTGTGCTCTCGTCTCGTGCACGTACAAGTTCCGTGTGATTTTACGTGTTAATTCCATAGAGAAAACTGACTATTATATAGTGCTTTCCACTCGCGTCTCCTGAGATTTTCTAGTGAAAAAGATGTCATTGTAAAGCGCTCTTTCTTAGTAGGATGTATACTTTGAATGAATTCATATCATAAGAATAGGACATATAATAGTAATAAGAATAGTTTAAAAAATAACAATAATTAAATGTAAATATCGGCTGACCAAACTTTGAGAAAAATCGGCGTCGAAACGGTCGACCTCTATTGGAGATGTAGGTTAAGTGACACTTCCAACAAAATAACCATTTCCGTTCCCTAAAGACAGAACCTGTTTGGAGAAATAATAAGTCTGTTGATAAGTAGCCAGTGTCTAAAACATATCAGGCCTAAGAGCATATAATTACGTTAACCACCTCCTCTAGCGTTTGTATCGACTATCTTTTCATTCCAAAAGCATCTGACAGCATTTTGCGTAGCAGAGTTTGGTATACCTGGTCCCTCTGTGCCCTATGAGTTCACCGTTGATTTAAAACACATCTAATTAATTATTCAAGGGTATTTTTTTCCACATTGAGTCCATTTCCTGCATCAGCGATAACAGTGATGGCTCCCGGAGGATTCAGAAGGGCCACGGTTTCACCTCGCCTGCTTTATACCACACTGCCTTCATAACGGCATTGTAAACATATTCAACACGGGCACGCACGGGCACGCACGGGCACGCACGGGCACGCACGGGCACGCACGGGCACACACGGGCACGCTCGCGCACACACGGGCACACACGGGCACGCTCGCGCACACACGGGCACACACGGGCACGCTCGCGCACACACGGGCGCACACACGGGCACACACGGGCACACACAAATCAATGGTGTGGGCTTGGAGCATTTCGCGGAGCACAATGCTAAGTGAATGTCTGGTCGAGCCAGTATTTTCTCTGAATGCTCAAAATAGCAGTAATGCACAGCCCATCTTGTGATACAACAAGCTAGTGGCTCTGGTCTGAAAAGATTACACTGAAAATACTGCAATTCTTGTATATTGTATGTTTGTTTTAATTTAATGTTATGAAATTATTGTGTCCTGAAAGTATAAGCATTTTGGAGAGTATTGCTGACCTCAACCAAGGTTTCAGGGCAAGACCAAGCATTCAAATCTTGAGCTTTCTCATTTTTTGTCAACTCAACTGAAAAACATTGCAAACTCTGCCAAGCCCTAAATAATCACTGTTAATCTGAGGTGAAAAGATTTTGTTCTAAATGACCAATGATCTTGCGTTCATGCTGACAAAACGTGTAGTTCTTCTGCTTTGAAACCATGACAGACAAGTATGTTCTGATAATGCAGGTTGTTTAAACTGTTTAAACTGTAATTTAGGATATTAGAAACGCGTCTCACTGATGTCACTGACCGGGAAACGAAATTCAATTCTATTTTACTGAACCTATAGGAGCCGTCAAGTTTATATTTTAAGTCTATGTGGAAGCACGTGGAGTGTTTGAACGTTTTGAGCGTTTTGGCTGTTTAAGTGTCAGACGTCCTGGAGGCGCATCTGCTGGTGAGTTTATCTTTCAGACACACGTTCACCAAGGCATCTGCCTTCAAATGCACAAGCCTCCAACAAGGGGCAAATTGGAAAAGGACTGTCCTCTGAGGGCCCTGTAGTGGGCAGGGGCCACAAGCAATTGACTTCATACATTTTAGGTTTGAGTTTGGCCTGAGAGGCAACAGAGGAGGTGGTACCCAGACTGAAAGATCTTCTATATTTAGAATATACAAAGAAGTGTGACTACTACCAAGTCTTCTGACATATCTTGTCGTGAAGTGTCCAATACCTGGACTTCAGGGAGCTCTTAATTGGTTTGAACCACAGTCCCTATGATCCCAATGATATAAAGATTGACTTCACTGACAACTTGTGGATGAAATTGAAGTCTAATCTTGCTCTGATCTGGAACCCTTCCTTGGGACATTTTAAGGGCATCAAACCCACTGATCAACCAATGAACAAATCAATGTTGACAAAATATTAAGATGAATAAACTGATATTGAACCTGCCTGAAACCAACTTTTGGACTAAACCCAGAAGCACATTGTTTTGAAAGAAGCTCATCAATCAGTAAGGAACATTTCAGTCTCTGTGTTACAAAAATATCAAAGCATTTCTATTTACCTGTCTCAGATATGACAGCTGTGATTGATGGTTATTGTGGAGATGTATTGACAAAATGCATGCACAAACATTTTGGAGTCAAATTCTGGTGCAGTGGTAAATTTGAATGATTGTATTACAAAATTGCTGAACAAAGCACTAGTCATACATTTTGCGTAAAATTATTGAATTAATGGCAATCATTTTAAAATGTTGTAAAACCATAATTGTTTATTGTCTATAATGAGAGGATTTTTTTTTTCAAAGACCATGAGGAAAAACGTTTAAAAATAATTGCAGATTAGCAAGTGTCTTCCTAACAATGGTGCAAGCTGTGTATTACGATGCAATCGTCATCATTTTATCAACAGTAGAGCCGGGCATTTAATGGAAAGATCGACAGATAGAGATTGGGTCAAATCATCAATTATGTGTGAGGGGTTTTTGAAGCGAGGGGTTCAGTCGATTTGTAAAAACAAGTGGTTTTGAGCTGGTCAGACTTTGGAGGATGAAAGTTGAAGATTATTTGTATTAAATGGCACAGATTAAAAGTCTGTATTTTCTATGTTCATGAAATCAATAACGTATTTTCCAGACTACAAGTCGCACTGGAGGATAAATCGCATTTTTGGGGGAAATTATTTGATAAAATCCAGGACCAAGAACAGACATTTCATCTTGAACTGCAGTTTAAAATAATAACAGATTATAGAACATGGTGAATAGGTGTGCGTATGCTAACGCTAACACCTTCAGCTACATGACGTATGCTAACGCTAACACCTTCAGCTACATGAGGCACAGACAGAACTGTGGTAAGTGTCTGGTATGTTAACGTAACATATGAACAGTTCTTCAGATAACTATAGCATAAAGAACATGCTAACAAGTTTAGCAAAGCATCAGTTTTACCCCAAATCACTAAATCCATTGAATTCTTCTTCCTCTGTGTCACTTCTAAACAACTCCACAAACTCCAGAGGAAGAGGAAGTGCAGATTCTTCTTCTGCATCGCTTAGAGCCTAGAGCGCCCTCTTGTGGTTGCCAGTGTGAAAATAATCAACATGTGACATGCGGTTGCCCGTGTGAAAATAACAAATAATATCACATATAAGTCGCTCTGGAGTACAAGTCGCACCCCGGTCAAAACTATGAAAAAAGATACGGTACTAAAAGACATTTTTAATGTGTTTTTGGAAAGACCAAATAAAAAATAAAAAAAATTATATTTCCCAGCCCTAGACAATAGTATTTAGAG